>NC_134204.1:44785961-45385961 GCF_964188355.1 Buteo buteo
TGTTGTTGTTGAGACCTTTTCACCATGATAAATAACCTCATACCAGCTGCATTTTATTTTACTTTTTTTCTATGCATTCACTTTCCAGCATTCAGTTTTTATTAGGATTCTACCCCAAAAGCCACACAAGTCCTCTGATGAGACCATCACATCAGTACATCTATGGAATTTATAGAGTACCATTGATCACATCTAGGCAACATCTATGTGCAGGTAGAGTTGTTTTGAATAAATCAAAACATTCTTGGTGCATCTGTTGGCAGAGTTCCTGAATACGTTGCTATGCAAAGTGCAACAAGACTCATGAGCCCATACGCTTTGTTGGGTAAAAGCAGTGATACAAATGCAGATTGGAGGATACTTTGAGGAAATTCAGTTCTACTTTTGGTAACACAACGGAAGGAAGAAAGTGATAATTTGTAATTATTACAGTCCCTCTTTTCTTCCTTCACTAGCATTGCAGAGGAGCAAAACTTAGTTTTAGCTTGACATTCTTTTACTAGATAACACTCCAACAACCTAAACACTAGATATAAACAGTTCACACTGAATATGCTAGGTATATGTGTGCATGTTCACATACACATGTACACACATATTGCAAGATACACTATTGCTGCATTAATGGAAGAATTTCTTGAAGCATTCCATGTAGTCCAGCCAACACTCAGGATTAACTGTTTTTACATATTAGACAATCTCTTAAGCCTCATCCCATTTTAAAACAAATATATTATCTCCCACACATTTTAATTATGCTTAAAACAGAAAACAGCTGCATACAAAGGGTATGTGAGTAAAATTCTCCTTCATTTCATAAACTAAGTATAGAGATAGACAACAGCTTTTATTAAACAAGACACAACTCCCAATGACCTAAATCAAGTCTCCAGAACTGCCAAATAAACACTGTCTTCCACTGCTGGAAATAAACTTCTGAGTATCAAAGCAGTTTTGTTTCCTGAAGAAATCTTCACAGTTGATCCATTTAATGGAAAGGATGAGCCAGACCATAACAGTTCAAAAGGGTAATTAAAATAATACATTCCTATTTTGAGGAGTCTTTTTTAAATAACGACTGTAATTTTCCACTTGTCTGAGGCAGGAGGTCACCACTTAACCCATAGCACTTGAGTTTGCTGGACTGTAACAATGATCTCAAACCAATGCTCTCCATTGCCAGGAAGCAAGGGGGAAATGGAAAGAAGGCGAACTAGAAAGACCCAGAAGCAGATTGCCACACTCCATATTTTATTGCCATCTCCCAGCGGGTAATTATGTCTGACTGAAAACGAGAGCCAGAACATAAAAGTCTTTGCACCAGATCTGCGACCCCACACACAACAGCTGGCCTCTGGCTCTAGCCTTGAGCAGTGAGGAAGAGCTCTTGATGTGCAGAGCACTGTGAGACAGTGAAATGAGGGTGGCATGGAGCTTTTAGGAGTCCAGATAGGACATGAAGGCCCTATTTGCACCAGAAGTAAATGAAGCATATTCTGAACTACTGCATGGAAGCACAGGAAAACCTCTGGGCATTTCAAAAGCAGTTTAAAAACGTGAGCTCTCAACACTTACATTTCATTTGCTTGAAGATGGACTTGTTGGGCTCAAGCCAGTGCTGGAAAGGCAAAGCAGAGAGCAGAGGTTAATACAGACCACAGCAGACAGCAACATCCTTGTAGATGTATGTGGTACCAAAAATAGGAAGTAGGATTTTGGTTTCAATGAAACATACAGACACAGGAAAAAGCACCTCCGTACTGTTGTAATACTGGAATTGCACCGTATAAGCATACTTGATGTTACCACTGCTTATAAGATGTCGTTGAGACAAAAATAAGACAAATATTTCAAAGACAAATTTAAAGTAAAGAGGCTCTAGTGATTAGTTTGCAGCAGACATTTCAGTCTTACGCTTTCAACCATTTTTTTCCAGAAGAATGATCATACTTGACAGGAGGACAGACTATTCAGAAACATTAACATCATCTGTTCATTAACACTGTCTTCTGTAGTTCTTGTAACTAAAGCATGTGTAAATACTGTATTCTCAGTCAGCACCCTCAGAACACAAGCTATTGTTCTCTTCTAGCAAGAACTAAAAATCTGAAGGTAAAAAGTGTATTTTTCCATTAAATGTTTACGCTACGGATAGTCAATGCACAACAGAGAGGTATGGAAGCCTACCAGTCGGTGTAGAACTTTCCAGGGAAAGACTGCAATGGCAGGAAAACTTTCATTTTTTTATTTTCCTGGAAAGTAAACTCAGGAGCTTCTGTGATGAAAAGCTACGCTCATGTTTTAGTTAAGAGCCTTAGCACAACCCCTGCTAACACTAGCTGAACTCTTCAGGAGGATGGTTTGATTGACAAAAGAACAAGTGCCACTTCTGACCACAGCCAACAGCATTTGTACTAGGATTTTTCCTGCAAGCAAAAAAATCTCCACACTAAAATGAGATTTGTGCTGCAGAAGCAGCGCATCAAAAAGCAAAGTATTCAACTTTAATAAGCATAATCAACACTGGAAGGCCTTGCACTAAGGGGTTTCTTTTTTAACCCTTTTCATTCTAGCTCTAAATCCCTATGGTCTACTGCAAAAAGAAAACCTAGCATTTTTTAAACCATATGTAGTACTTAAAATATCCTACATCAACTACTATTTTTCCTCATAAATTAGAGTAATTCTACTACAGAGAAAGGCCAGGGGAAGATATTTTGTAGGAATTGTTAATAGGTGACAGAAAATTATTATTTAAAAAATCATGACGTCTCAAGAATTCAGTCAAAATCACGGGTAACTGTAAATTAGTTTTCTGGAACATAATTTCTGACAAAAAAAATACCTTAGAAAGAACATTTTCAAATATCTGCAGCTTACATGCAATGGCTGCTCAGAAACTCCTGCATATATTTTACAGCAATATTGGAGATAAGGACTACTATGTACTTCTGTTTGAAGCTCACTTACCACTGAGAGACTGATATAGAACGCTAGTACTCAAAAGACACACAAAACAAAACAACCACCCCAAACTTCAAACAACAACAACAACCCCACAACATTTCTTTACATCTTCTCTCTCCCCAGTAACTCTCTTTTGGGGGGAAAAGGAGAAAGAAACAGAATTGAGAAAGAAATGGCTGTTTCACCAATTTACCAGCAATATCTAGCTCATTTCATTCTTTTTTAGATCACACAGATACATTATTTATACATTTTGTTCTGAATAATGGGGGGGTGGGGGGTGTTCATAAAAAGGTAAGGCAATTTAAGAGATTTGCTACTGTCTGCAGTACTTTATAGATACATAATCCAGAATGAAGTCACAGGCAGGAAACCAGTCAAGACACACAGATAAACAAATTTACTTTCCTTAATCTCTTCACACACACACCCCACCTCCACCAGGATCTAGGCAGTTCTAGCTGAAGATGCAGACAGCAAAGATGAACTTGGACAGTGAGCCATGCTATACTGTTCCCAGGGAACTGAATGTTAAGAGATGTCTCACTATTTTCATCTAGCAGGAGCACAACACAATTTGTTTGATAATTCTTTTTGAAAGGCCAGGCTGAAGTATTAGCATAGACTAGGTCAGCATTTACAGCTGTTTAAAAAGTCCATTACCTATTCTAACAACAAGTCAGAGGTAAAAAAAAAAACAATTTGTAAATATGAAACCCTCATAATTCACCATGTGAATAATGAAAAAGGGGAAACATGGATGAAATTCCTCATGCAGCGCACCAAATCCCCAGGAACACAGATGTAGCTAACATGTCCAAAAGCAAACATGTTTCACTAAGACCTGACTTTCATGGGTTAAAAATGGATTGAAAAGACACCGAGCAATTAAGCAGTCTAGACTTTCACTTGGAGGTCAAGGAACTGACAGGCAGTTTTTAGAAGCTCAGATTTCTGTGGTGACCTTCTGTTGGTGGAAGATTGCGAACGTGTAGGCAATTCAGCTGAATCTTCCAGAAAACTGAGCAGTTACTTTATAATTTGTGGAGATTTTCAAAGACACAGCAATTAGGTGCTTAATGCTTTCTGAGTGCCAGGGGAAGATAAACACCCAGTCATTGCTATCTGAAAATAGCCACCCCTATATTTGTTTGCATATTTCAATTTGAGTTTTAGGAAAGATTTTCCCCTGAGTACTTATCTTCTAGCCTTACAGCATTGACTGTTAATAATTAATAACTGTGCCTCATCTCTACTACAGAGTATTCATGCTATATTTATTCCAAGATTAATTAGCTGTTATAGCTAGGACCAGATTAAGGTTCCTATAAATTCATCAAAGGGTTTCTGCAGGAATTTTCAAATGAAAATCATCTGGCTTTGCAAAATGCTTTTTCCATGTATCCATCTTTTTTTTTTTAACAATTTTGCTGAAAAATAAAAAAAAAATCCTTGGAGGAAAGAAAAATATAGCATTTCGAGTTAGCTTGTCAGGCCAAATTTTAAAAGCATTTTAAATCTTCAACTGCAAACAATTGTCATTAGTACTGTATGCCACACTGCCTGGCGGGAACAGACCTTAGGTGTTTCCAATTCTTTCTTGTAAGGCTAACACCTCATAAGACAAAAAAAACCAGACAAACAAAACACATCAGATGTAAACTTGGAACCAGAGACAAGAATCTTTACTTTCTCTCCTATGCAAACTACTGGGAGAAAAAAGACCCAACAACCTTATATAGTTTCATTTTTGCCTCATGTATTTCACACTGTTGTCCATAAAGGCTGCTTTAATTGGATGATGGCCTACACTCTCAAATCAGCTTGGCTTTATATGTCATAGTACTTAATGTTCAACAGAAATCATTCCTGCAGAGGCTGAGCCTCCCATTTCCTTGATGGTGTGTTAGCAACATGGTTGTTGCCCAATGAAGAAGAAAAGACTTTGATCCTAATCCAGCTAAAACCTATTACCAAGGAGGTGGAGTAAGGTGTGAGTTCAATACTGACAATTTCTACTCTCTTCTGCCGAAAGAGTTTTGAGTAGCAGCTGGGTATCTAGATGGTCAGACAGACATCCTCACAGAAGCAGAAGGTAGAGAGAAAGATGCTTAGAGATCTTGAAGGTCAGTCATGGGATAGCTAATGAGTCTTGGTGCTTCAAGTGCCAGTGGTGACTAAGCAAACTCTTATGGATATCACTTCTGGTCCTGGGATCCTAAAATATGCTGAGAATTGCCTTCTGAATAAGGTTTCATTGCAACTGCATGCTGTGTTTCAATCTAGTGCAATTTTTACTTTGTAAATACAGTCCTCACCTCTGATCAGCCTTTAAGTGGCACTGAGTAGTCATTAGCGAGGCCAGGTGTGCTCTTGCTTACCCACAAATGCTGAACAGCTGATGTGCTACCACCTTCCACAGCAAAAGCTCAGGATAAGCAAGGACATCATGCAAGGATAAAAGCACCATTCTAGAAAGTAATTTTAACTCTTCAAACACTGATGTGCTTTTAGTAAAGATGCTTCAGATAACAACCTGTTTCAAATGAAGTCATTTACTGAGAAGCTCAGACAGGACTGAGCTTGGTCTCAGTATAACACAGGGTTAAGGGTTTTAGAATAAGAAGCAGGGAGAAAAGAGGACACAATGTACCATATCTACTTTTACAGCCCTTGTAAGGGGTCAGGTGTTATTAAAATCCCCACACTGTTCTTCCTCTATACTGCAACAGCCACTTTACAGTGCAAAGATGCGTGCTCCACTCCCCTCTTCCTAAGGACTCCTGCATAAGACTGGCATAAACCAAAGACCATCTCCTAAAAATCTGCCAAGCCAAAAGCAGGAGCTTGGGACCTGATCAACCAGAAGTCCAATGAATTGAGTGAAAACTCTCTCCCCTTCTCCAACAAAAGAGGCTTTTGATTCAGTCCCTGTGTTTGCAAGAGGAGCAGTAATGAAGGGGCAACCAAAAGTGGCCAAATGCCATGAATACTTAAATCCCCCTCAGCAAGCAATACTCAGTCAAGTGCTCAGATGTGCATACAGTAAAAGAGAATCAGAAGAACCTGCAGATGTCACAAGAACATTCTAGCTAGGCAAGGGCTGGATTTGAAGACTGTTTAATGGACAGAAGAGACCAGGAGAATGGAGATACATGCTGAAACACTGCTAGAAAAGTAATAAAAATAATTTTATTTAAACCTCAACCCTATATTAATCTTGAAAACAAATACCTAACCTTTTCCTTGAATGAAAAGCAAATCAAAATCAATTTGCTTTAGCCTCAAGGCAGTGACTTGCACCAGGTCACCGCCTGCTGAAAGTCAGTCTCAAAAAAAAAATCATAACAGTATCCAAAGCTAATGGCAGATCAGACATGGGAATTAATTGGGTGTCAACTCTGTACCGGCGTAACAGATGCCAAATGACCCAGGGCACCCTGTATGTCTCCTTCTTCATGACCTGAGGCTTATATCATTTTTTCATGGCTTCAAGAACCTCTATACCAAGAATATTAATATTGTTCTATTGCAGCAAAGGAGCTGTACTGTTCCCAAAATCAGAGCATTGACTCTGGTTAGTGGTATGCCAAGCAGGAAGAAACAACGTACATAACTCTGACAAAAATTAATCTCGTCCAGAAATAGTACCATACATTAGAACAGAATCACCATTTATATAATTCTGAGCTGAAACTAAACAAATTTCCAAATTCTCCCTCCGTTATTCCTATATACACTAAGATATTCAGAAAAACTCCAATGCTGTAAGTTGGAGTAGCTCAACCGATCCATAACCTCTACATCAGCTGAACATCTGGCCATAAAATCTGCATATATTGGTATATGCATGAGCTGCCACGTGTTCACAGACAACAGGTTCACAACTGATGGAAAACCCATCTTTATTCTTATTAAAATAGCCTGCAGAAAGATTTGGTTTACAAAGTTACTAATGTTCACACAAGATATTTCAGTTAGTAGCATCACTGCTGAATTAAGTATGTATGTATACTTACACTACTATATATTTGTGCCAAGATTTTGATTAGTACATAAATGCACCTCTACTGGTAAAAGCAAGTATCCATTTAACTCAGCACTTTGTCCCTGAAAATGGCCTGAAGCAAACACTTAGAAAAATAACAAAAGTAATAGCTCCCATTGTGTTCACTGGATTTTTTCCACCAGCCTCCATGACAATTTGTTTGTATGTCTTTGTAGACTTTCACCAATTTGTCTATACACTTATTTTTTAACACTTTTTTTATATTTTTGGCAGCTACAACAATGAATTTTATGACTAGGTATGGTATTTTAAAAACTATTTCTCAATATCAATTGCTTTGTAATTTCCTTAAGTGCTTTTTAGTTCTGTTATAAGAATTACAGGGCAATCTTTCCCTGACAATCTTTATCCAAGCCGTTTTACATCACATCTTTCTCTCTCATTCTCTCTTGCTCATTCTCTTGTTCTCTGTCTCACTCATTCTCTCTCACTCACCTCTTTTTCTGGCTGAATTATTCTAGTCTAATCCATCTCTCTTCATATGAAATCCACTCCTTGGTACCATTCTTATGGCCGCCTTTGTTCCTTTTCTAGTCCTACTATATTTTTTTGAAACAGCATGAACTGAACTGCACACACCAAGCAGGGTCACAGCAAGACTTCATGCAAAAGCACATAGGTTTTGTGATAACTCTGTCCAGGAGGAGAGATACATATGAACGGTGAAGCATTAAAATTTTAATTAACCTATGGCTCAGTCACTTTGGTGTTCATCCTATAATACTTCTGCTCTATGCCTTCAAAGAGACTGGAGAGGTCCCAGATAGATCTCCTTACATAGCTGTATGGAGCTTTACGAGTCATTATACAAAGACAGAGCTTTGTTAAACTGAGGTTGCAAATTATCTGTTGTCTCTTTCTACCAACATTCACCGCCCTCACATGGGACTAAGTGCACATTTTTAAGAACATGTATTAAATAGCTTTTGTTGCTAAAGCAGATATCAGCTGCACCCAAGACTTGCTGACCCTTCCAAAAGGTCTCTCTGATGAGGAACTGCTGTACATTTTGTCTACATGTCCCATTAAAAACAGAACTGCTCCTTCATAATAGAGAAATTCATTATTCACAGACCAAGGCTCCAACTTCCTTCCCTAGTAACTACTGGGACAATGCTGAACAACTTAGGTTATAGGATTAAACAAATACTCTGCCCAAGTCCATTGGAAGTGATGTACTCTAGAACAAAAATGGGACTCCCCAGCAGCCTTACTAGTGAAATAAACATGTAATCCAACAAAAAACTGCTTGTGTGTAGAGATGCCTACCAGTTTTCATTGTGTCTAAGCTTGAAATCAAAATGAGAATTGTATTTGCAACAGTTCTCTAGGGGAAGACTGGCAGGAGTACCAGCAAATCCATAGCGCACAATGTCATCTTCCTAACAATGCACAGAGCCAGGCTCTGTGCTCTACATGTCCTGGGTTTGGCTGGGATAGAGGTAATTTTCAGAAGAAGCTGGGAGGCAGTACAGCCAGGACAGCTGACCCAAGCTAGCCAAGGGCATATTCCATACCACAGAATGTCATTCTTAGTATATAACTGGGGGAGCTGGCCGGCAGGAGGAGGGATCGCAGCTCAGGAACAGACTGAGCATCAGGTTCCGGGTGGTGAGCAATTGCATTGTACATCATTTGCTTGATACATTCTTTTATTAGTATTATTGTTATTATTACTTCTCTCCTTGTGTTGCCCTATTAAACTGTCCTTATCTCCACCCAGGAGGTTTTACCTTTTTCTTCCGATTCGCCTCCCCATCCCACCAGGGAGGTAGGGAGGAGTGAGCAAGCAGTCACATGGTGCTGAGTTGCCAGCTGGGCTTAAAGCATGACACTCCTTTTTGGTACCCAATGTGGGGCACGAAGGGTTGAGACAACGACAGACCTGACCAGAGCATGTTAAAAAAAATTTGTTATATGCATTTCTTGTGTTAGTTAAATAGTCGCTGGTCACAATGTTGCTTTATTTGTTCACATGGTGGTGTTATGTAAGTTCTTATATGCACTATGTATTCCCTGCAGTGATGTTTATCACCTCTGGGAGAGGTATCAGGACTATTATTTTGCTGTACTGACTAATGTCAACTTATGATATGATTACATCACTGGTCATGAGGTTAATCTGGTACCTATATGCAGCATTGTTGCCATGCCCATACCTCAGGTGCCTTCTTTTGGAATTTATTAGTAATTGCACCCCATTTATGGGGAAGATGGAGTGATTCTTTGTCCTGCTCTTTCAGTTGCCCTTTCTCCTTTAGGTTAACTACAACAGCTTTTGAGAATTTTGAATATCCTTGGGATGTTCAAGCCAGCATGCTATTATTGCTGTTTCCTGAATGTGTCCCAGGTCTTGTTTAGGGTTAAAAAAATTTTTTTAAGAATACCACCGAGAGATCTGCCCCAAGGCTGGATAGTCATGGGTGGCATGGCATGTGGGAGAACATGGGCAGGTATCTAGAGAACTCACCTCCAATGGTTTGGAACTTCACTCCCAAACAACTACAGGATCCTGATAAAGTGATAGAATATTTAAAAGGAAAACGCTGTGGCTATTCCAGAGTGGCACAGCTTACCACACTCTGCTGGGCCCTGGCCAGTATCTACCGAACACTGCTCGATATTATGCAGTACCCTCAGGGGGAAGGGAAGGAAAACATACCAACAGGCACTGCGGCTATTCCAACCCCTCTGACAAGCACTGCAGCTACTCCAACCCCGGCAACAGGCATTGCGGCTGAACCAGAGAACCAGCCTGTGCCAGTACCAGTCACCCCCATACAGAAGAAGAAATACACAGAGAAATCAGTTCAGTTAGTAAAGGATGAAGATGAACCAGGGTCATCACGAGAACAGGAGGAAGAGGCAGAACCAGAGATAATCACCCGATCCCTATCCCTGAGTGAGCTGTGAGATATGTGAAAGGATTTCAGCTGCCACCCAGGCAAGCACATTGTTACCTGGCGGCTCCTATGCTGGGATAATGGGGCCAGAAGTTTGGAATTAGAAGGTAGGGAAGCCAAGCAGCTGGGATCCATGTCTAGGGAAGGGGGCATTGACAAGGCAATTGGAAAAAAGAAGCCCTCAGCCTCTGAAGGTGACTTCTGACAGGTGTGAAGAAAAGTTACTCTTTCAAGGAAGATGTCACATGTCACCCAGGCAAGTGAACCACCATGGAGAGAGGTATCCAGTACCTGAGGGAATTAGCTGTGCTGGAGGTGATTTATAATGATCTGGATAACAAGCCGTTACCCACAGATCCAGATGAAGTCTAATGCACACAACCCATGTGGGGAAGTTTCTACAAAGTGCACTACTGTCGCAGTATCATTGGCAGTAATGTCCTGGAAAGAAGGCAAGGGACTACAGTGGATGAAATGGCTGGCCGACTCTGGCAATAGAAAGGAAGTCTCTCTTCCTCCCTATGGGCCTGCTTCTTAGTTCTGGAGAAACTGTCCCAGGAGTTCCAGCAATTCAAAGAGTATATGTCCTACTCCCCACCTGTGCAGGCCCGTATCTCAGCTCTTAGGAACAGGCGTCCCTCTGCTCAAGACAGAAGACATAGAAGGTATGCATCATGGGGTACCCTGTGGCTTTACCTGCAATAACAAGGAGACAACATGAGGAAGTGGGATGGAAAACCTGCCTTGACCCTAGAGGCACAGATACATGAGTTGCAAGGAAAAACAATCACAAAAGGGGATTCTTCATGGAAAAATGCCACTCAAGTTTCCAGTGGGCAGTTCCCCAGACAGAGTAGAAGGGTTGATCTCACTTCTGATCCTCCTGAAGGGACTTCTGATCCTCCTGAAGGGACTTCTGATTCATGTTTACAAAAAGTGAGTAACGAATACTATGACTAGGATTAGAGGTGCCCAACATCCAGCCAGGTGGAGAAAAGGGACAACCAGGTTTGTTGGACTGTGTAGATTCAATGGCCTGGTGCATCAGACCCACAGGGGTATAAGGCTCTAGTGGACACCGGTGCACAGTGTACCCTATTGGCATTGAGCTATAAAGGGGTGAAACCCATCTGTATTTCTGGAGTGACAGGAGGATCCCAACAGCTAACTGTATTGGAGGCTGAAGTGAGTCTGCCTGGGAATGAGTGGCATAAACACCCCATTGTGACTGTCCCAGAGGCCCTGTGCATCCTTGGCATAGACTATCTCAGGAGAGAGTATTTCAAGGACCCAAAAGGGTACCAGTGAGCTTTTGGAGACAGAGGAAATTGAACAGCTGTCCACTTTGCCTGGTCTCTCCAAGGACCCTTGTGTTGTGGGGTTGCTGAGGGTTGAAGAACAACAAGTGCCAATTGCTTCCACAATGGTGCACTGGTGGCAATATTGCATGAACCAAGACTCTCCGATTCCCATCCATAAGCTGATTCATCGACTGGAGATCCAAGGGATGATCAACAAAACTCGTTCACCCTTTAACAGTCCCATATGAGCAGTGCGGAAATCTAATGGAGAGTGGAGACTAACAGTAGACTGTTGTGGCCTGAATGAAGTCATGCCGCTGCGGAGTGCTGCCATGCCAGATATGCTAGAACTTCAACACCAACTTGAGTCAAAGGCAGCCAACTACTCCACAATTGATATCACTAATGGGTTTTTCTCAATCCCTTTGGCAGCAGAGTGCTTGCCACAGCTTGCTTTCGCTTGATGGGGGGTGTCCAGTACACCTGGAATCGACTGCCTCAGGGGTGAAAACACAGCCCCACCATTTGCTATGGACTGATCCAGGCTGCACTGGAACAGGGTGAAGCTCCAGAACACCTGCAATACATTGATGGCATCATCATATGTGGCAACACAGCAGAAGTTTTTGAGAAAGGGAAGAAAAAATGTTCAAATCCTTCTGACGGCCAGTTTTGACATAAAACAAAGTAAGGTCAAGTGACCTGCACAGGAGATCCAGTTTTTAGGAATAAAATGGCAAGATGGATATCATCACATCCCAATGGATGTGATCAACAAAATAGCAACTATTCCTCCACCAACTAATAAAAAGGAAACCCAGGCTTTTTTAGGTGTTGTGGTTTTTTGGAGGATGCATATTCCAAATTACAGTCTGATTGTAAGCCCTCTCTATCAAGTAACTCGGAAGAAGAATGATTTTAAATGGGGCCCTGAGCAACGACAAGCCTTTGAACAAATTGAACAGGAAATAGTTCATGCACGTAGCCCTCAGGCCAGTCCAGGCAGGACAAGATGTTAAAAATGTGCTCTATACCACAGCCAGGGAGAATGGCCCTACCTGGAGCCTCTGGCAGAAAGCACCTGGGGGGACCCGAGATTGACCCCTGGGGTTTTGGAGTCGGGGATACAGAGGATCCGATACTCATTATAATGCAACTGAAAAAGAGATATTGGCAGCATATGAAGGAGTTCAAGCTGCCTCAGATGTGGCTGGTACTGAAGCACAGCTCCTCTTAGCACCCTGACTGCCGGTGCTGGGCAGGATGTTCAAAGGGAGGGTCTCCTCTACACATCACGCGACTGATGCCACGTGGAGTGAGTGGGTTGCACTGATCAAACAATGGGCTTGCAGAGGAAACCCCAGTTTCCCATGAATTTTACAAGTGATCACAGACTGGCCAGAAGGCAAAGATTTTGGAATATCACCAGAGGAGGAGGTCACACGGGCTGAAGAGGCCCCACTGTATAATAAACTGCCGGAAAATGAGAGGCAATATGCTCTGCTCACTGATGGGTCCTGTCGCACTGCGGGAAAGCATCAGAGGTGGAAGGCTACTGTATGGAGTCCTACACGACTAGTCGCAGAAACTGCTGAAGGAGAAGGTGAATCGAGTCAGTTTGCAGAGGTGAAAGCATTCCAGCTGGCTTTAGATAATGCTGACTGAGAAAAGTGGCCAGTCCACTATCTCTAGACTCATGGACAGTGGCAAATGCCCTGTGCGGGTAGTTGCAGCAATGGAAGCAGAGCAACTGGCAGCACAGAGGCAAACCCATCTGGGCTGCCCCATTGCGGCAAGATATCGCTGCCCAGCTAGACCATGTGGTTGTAAAAGTACGTCACATAGATGCCCACACATCTAAGAGTAGAGCCACTGAAGAACATCAAAACAACCAGCAGGTGGATCAGGCTTCTAAGATTGAAGTGGCTTAGGTGGATCTGGTCTGACAATTATAGCTCAGTGGGCCCACAACCTCAGGCCATCAAAGAAGAGATGCAACATATAGATGGGCTCATGATCAAAGGTTGGACTTGACCATGGACACTATCGCACAGGTTATCCATGAATGTGTAACGTGTGCTGCAATCAAGCAAGCCAAATGGTTGAAGCCCCTGTGGTATGGAGGACGATGGCTGAAATATAAATATGGGGAGGTCTGGCAGATTGACTATATCACACTCCCACAAGCTTGCCAAGGCAAGCACCATGTGCTTACAATGGTGGAAGCAACCACCAGATGTCTGGAAACATATCCTGTGCCCCATGCCACTGCCTGGAACACTATCCTGGCCCTTGAAAAAGAAGTCTTATGGTTACATGGCTCCCCAGAAAGAATTGAGACAGACAATGAGACTCATTTCTGAAACAACCTCATAGACAGCTGGGCCAAAGAGCATGGCATTGATGGGTATATCACATTCCTTATCACACACCAGCCTCTGAGAAAATCAAACAATACGATGGACTGCTAAAAACTACATTGAGAGCAATGGGGGGTGGACCTTCAAACATTGGGATACACATTTAGCAAAAGCCACCTGGTTAGTTAAGAACTAGAGGTCTACCAATTGACCTGGCCCTGCCCAATCAAAACTTACACATACTATAGAAGAGGATAAAGTCGCCTTAGCGTGCATGAAGAGTATATTAGGTTAGGCAAAGGCACACCCATCTGTGGGATTGCTTTTGCTCAAGGACCTGGGTGCATTTGGTGGGTGATGAAGAAGGATAGGGAAGTTTGATGTGTATCTCAAGAGGATTTGATTTTGGGTCAGAATATCCAATGAATTAAGTTGTATGATGTTAATTGCTAAATAACCTTGCTAGTGTATGTCATCATTACTACAGTTGCTACATGCTGTATCAATGGTATTACACTGAGAAGCACCCAAATCACTGAAGGATGGACTTCGATGAAACTGACCGAAGTGCAGCAGTGATGGAACTTGAACTGGCTACAGCAACTGACACCTAGCAACTTCCTCAAGATAAACATCTTCAACCTGCAGACTGTTGGCATGGGCCGCACCAAACACACCATCTGCGAGCTCCAGATGCAGCATGCAACAGTCCAACACCAAACACCATCTCTCCTACACTGAAAGACTGTTAAAACAGATGGAGTCCCAAAGTCATGGATTAAATGAACTCAGCGGACACATTAGAGGGATGGCCCAAAGACTAAGGGAATGATACCTGTTTGTGTACATATATATATACATATATGTCAAAGACAGAGAAAGTGGTGGTGATTAATTGGAAACTGTAGGATCTGGGCATGACACAGATAGTATAGAATAAGGGGTGGATAATGTCCTGGGTTCGGCTGAGATAGAGTTAATTTTCAGAAGAAGCTGGGAGCTGACGCGAACTAGCCAAGGGGATATTCAATAACATATGACATCATGCTCAGTATATAGCTGGGGAAGCTGGCCAGCGGGAGGAGGCATTGCAGCTCGGGAACGGGCTGAGCACTGGGCTTTGGGTGGTGAGCAATTGCATTGTGCATCACTTGCTTTATATGTTCTTTTATTAGTATTAATGTTATTATTACTTCTTCTCTCCTTGTGTTGTCCTATTAAATGGTACTTATCTCAGCCCTTGAGGTTTTACTTTTTCTTCTAGTACTCCCCCCTGTCCCACCAGGGCAGGGGAGCAGTGAGCAAGCAGCCATGTGGTGCTTAGTTGCCAGCTGGGCTTAAACCACAACACTGGGGAAGTCAGGAAATCCTAGCGTTCTCACAGCCACCATTAAAGATAAAGCTGCATAGTGGGAGTGTGTTCATATAGCAGCTTCACTGATTTGAAAGCTTTGTTTTCATATGGCCAGGCATACATGCACAGACCTAAAACCACTGCACTGATGTGCTGTTCCCAGACAACCCTGCAGCACGTCCAAATGACAAAGCATCTTAATGTTTCAGGGCGATTACTATCATCTCAAACATTTCTACAGAGTCTGGTAAGACTTCACAGTTGCTTCAGGGTTCTACAAAGCTTTTTCATAACACCTAACACTTCCAACCTACCCCTTGGGTAGCTCCAGGTTATTTCTGGCTAACTACCACCTTATACTTTCACATTCAAAAACATAATCACAAGCATGTGCTCAAATCCACCCACTGGGGGTAAAAAAAAAGGAAACAAGTATTTACAACTTTAAATCACTGCTCAGATGCCCTCCTGAAGGGACTTAAAGAATAAATTTCATCACACTACCATCTTCCTTCCGCCCCATCCTCCATTGCCCTCAATACCAGTGGCCTCTCTCAACAAGGGGTCCCCTCTAGTGAGAGATGCAAAACAGTAGCTGCATTATTTCATCCTATTCCCATCTCCTACCAGCCTAAAAAAAAAAACACAAAAAAAAAGATGCTCAGTCAACCCAGGGTGTCTTGCACAGAATTAGCCATGTTGCATTTCCTCAAGGGCAAGAGTGTGATAATTGGCCTCAATATATCACCTAGTACATGAAAAATGTACCAATAGGCAGTACCTTGAGTAGCAGAATCAGTAACACCTCCTCCAGGTATGTCTCCTACTTGAAACTACTTATTTTGAAAAAACACAAGCTCCAAGTGATAGTTTCTGGGTTCTTAAAATGTCTGTCAGTTTCTCTAGATTCCCTATGGAGTGGGTTTGCCCTACAGTGTTTTCTTCAGTAAGAAGAATAATCAGGTTTTACCCACTGATGTGGCAGCTTATCTTCATAAAATATTACAGGAACTTAATGTTTGAGACCTATATCCCCAGCCAAATTTGACCAAAACTGGCTTCAAAAGTTACTACAGTTGAGAGTCAGGGAGAAAGACAATGTGATCCTATATACTTAGTTTTCTCAGAAATCTAAGCAAAAAATTCAACAGTTAATATATGAACACTAGGAACTCATTTGTTCCCAGCATAATACCATTAGACATAAAATGTCATACTGCGATTTACTGCATACTTTTAGTACAAACCTGGCTTTTCTGAAGCTACCCTAAGGCACAGTTTCCCCAAAGGAACATCCAAATCTGATGCTAGAAGATAAAACAGTAGATATGGTGTAGCACCTAGAGTCTTTAACTGTTAGTTCAATTTGAGGTCATTGGCATTGTTACTCTCCTGTATATCCAAAGATATTAAAAAAGCTACCATGCTGCCTTCTGTTAAGAGCGTCTTCCAGAGTTTCTTTTTTGGGTCTGGAATAGAAAATGGAAAACTATAGAAAATTTTACAAAATTTAAGTATGCCTAAAATATCCACACGTTTACTTATGCAGAAGGAAAGGATTATCATAAAAGGGGGCTGAGGGGAGGAAAGACTATACATTAAAAGTTACTTGAAAAATAACCTATAAAACTAACAGCTGTTTCTCATCACAGTTTTCCCACATTTCAAATTTATTGTTCCAACCTAAGACAATTATCTCAATTATCTACTTTTTCACAAAGTCAGAAGTTCTGAATGTTCTAAACACAAATATTGAAACATTTCATTTGAAACATCTGAAATATTGAAACAGTAGATTTTTTAAATTCTCAAACTCAGTCAAGTGTTTCAACACTCCAAAGTCAAAATGCTACATTTCGGTAGCATAGTGTGAAAGAAGACATTTAGGATGAATTAAAGCTGGTATTTTTGCCTGCTTGAACTCCCTCAATAGATTACAAAACAAAAGGACTGCAAATTAGCTTTTGGAGCAACTCCACAACCTTCACACAAAAAATTACATACAAATAAAAGGGAGGCAAGCATCACTGGTAGACTAAGCACCAGCAGGAGTAATTCTGCATACTATTTATGTATATATATATATATGTATGTGTGTACACAATATAATAATATACTATGATGTCGTATAGCTTAACAATTCAAAGAGCCAATCAAGAATAATTCAGTAAAATCCAGAATTAAATGCATGATTTTGGCAGTTTGATTTGGAACCACAGATAGAGTCCTTTCTGTTCAAAGACAGAGATTATGCAGTGGAATATAAACTGCAACAGAGGCATTCAACATTTCCAGGAAAACAGGCAAAGCAACATGAATTGTACGCTACCTGCATCAGAATCAATAACTACTCTCCTAAAAAAAGGTTATGCTTTCTTGTTTCAGCTTTTATTACATATTCTTTGAAAGAAACTTCAGAAGATGGTACCTAGTCTCTGTCTCTGTCAACTTTTAGTATAAAACCCTTCCAAACACTTATAGAGATCTCTCTTAAAGTTCTTTACAAATCTAGTTAAAAATTTTGCCCCATTGTCTCCATGATGGCTGTTCCAGATGCTGCAGCTCTCGTTGGCTTAATTAAGAAACCACCTCTCTTGCTTAAACTTTCTTTTTCTTTCTACCATATTCTACCATTCTTTTAACCATATCCTTATCCTTTGTTTTGCTGCACTAAATGGGTTATGCCCTTCTTAACATTGTCTCAAAAACAAGCTCTCCTTTCTCTTTATCTTTCTAATACTCCTTCTCCTCATTCAGTTAAATTTATCTTTCTTAAATGCAGACATCTAGATCAGAATAGCTGAGGTCTCATTAGGGTGAAATGACATTAATACTTTCCTGAAAATACAATCCTAAAAAGGCCGAAACAAAGTGTCTTCTTTTATCATGTCACATCATGCTGGTGGCTTACTGCCAAACCCATACCAGGCAATATTCATTTTATTCATTGTCCCACATGTCTTTATTTGCCTACAGGGCACCAAAGGACTTTGTCACACACATTATTGAACTGGTTTAGGATGAATTATCACTTCCCTTCAAAGCAATTTTCTCAGTCAAATCACCAGATTTAAGTTTAGAAAGCAGCTCTTGGTGAATTCCACCTACAGACCTTTACTGAGCTACTGCTTCTGTTTTGTAATACGTCTGACCAACTCTAAGAATGTACTGCAGGAAACTTATCTCCCTTTTTCATTGGTGGGACCTGCAAGAATTCCATGGAGCTTTGGAAATCTCTTCTACAGAGCTCTAAGTACTCTTTCTTGTAAGGTGACTACAACAATGTGGCATTCCTCCTGTGACCCCACTATACCTTATACTTGCTACGGCTTATCTCTATAACCACATTCCTGAACAACTACTCCCCTGTAATCTCAGGGGGTTTTGTTAACATGAATTTCAGGCAGCTAAGCTCACAACTGCTAAAATACAAAACCGTGGGAAGATCCATCACCTACCTAATCATTGCAAAATCATGATTTCCTCTATTTTTCTACTGAGCCATTTACTGATGAACTTTATCCAGCTACAATGCCTGGGCCCCAACACAATTACTCATAAAGTCCCAAGCTTGTTATACTACTAGGAAATCATCGGTTAGTACGCTTCTTTAAGACCAGAAAAAGATCAGAACAGTCTTCTGCTGATTGGAGAAGAATTGTAATTACAGTTCCACAGCCTTCCTGCATCTGACTGGGAGGTATTCATGCATCTGTATTCGATACAGACGTAAGACTCAGTTAAGTGAACCTCAACAAGATCAGAGATTCAAAAGAGCCAGATGACATAAACCCAGTATTTCTTTATTATAATTTTTGTCTGCAGTTTAGTCCTTAGGACAGGTTTTGTTGCAGAGGAAATATCCACTCCGAGGGAAAGCATTTTATGTACAAATATTTAGAAGTGCAATCTTAAAAAAAAAGGGGGGGGGGGGAAACCCCAACAGAACAGGACAAAGGGACAATAGAAGACACTGCATGTAAAAATGGCTTATTTTGATGAATTGTAATAAGCCTAAGAGAAAAACGTATGTTGCTTTCAACTCATCAGCCAGAGCACTTAATTCGGTATAAAGAAATGTCCCTTATAATTCATGTCCTAATTCATGAGAGAGTTTAAAATCAAGAACTAATACCCAATTAGAGAAATTATCCATATGCTTAAAAATGTGAGAGTATCTATAAATCAGCATTTAAAAATGCATGTATGGAAAAAGTAAGCTTGAGAAGTTTGCTTAACTACATCCCACCGAAGACTGGGCCAGTTGATATGAGCCATCCTACCTACACAGGATGGCCACAGTATTCTTGCTTGTTGGATATAAAGAGAAATGAAGACCTAAGATTTTTTAGGTAAGACTATAAATGTCTTCTCGGATTGTCTTTTACTATTTACCAAGAGAAAACTTAAGATTCAGTGTAATCTATAATCTCCCATAAACTAAACACAGAATAAGCTATACTACAAGATGTAAAAGAACAACTGTATAGCCAACAAGAATAAGATATGGCAGCAAATTCGTCAATATAGTTAACAGTTCTTTCAAACATGGGAACCACATAAGGTATGATTTAACAGGCATCCCAATGGGATTTTTAGAGTTTTTTCTGAAGCATCACTTTTTTAAAGTATTCTGCCAAAAAAATTAAAGTTTTTACTAAAAGAATCTCTTGATTGCTGTTAAGTAAAACAACTTTTCTATAGCAATTTTTCAGTAACTGTCAGAGAAAGGGCCAACAAAAGCAAGTATTCCTTAAGTCCTACCTAATTATAGTCTAATGCAGCACTCCACCTACTTCTCCTATCAATTCCAACCAGGTGAACACCTCTATAATTTTAATGATTGTGAAGAGTTAAGTACACTGGCCATAGTAACTGCTAAGTATTCTGCTACTTATTTTAATTTTAAAAGGAGAATGCAATGGAAATGACCCGCTGCAGCTTTGCAAAGCTATTGCAATTCTATAAGTTTGAGCAGAGAGTGATGCCCTAATTCCAGTGATTTTTGACAAAACTTATTAGGGTGTAGCAAGAGATAGCCAGCAAAATGTTTTTCTCCTCCTGAATCATAACAGTTTCAAACTGGTGAACATTTCCAGAGTTTAATTGCCAGTATATGCCCCCCATGATATTTAAAGTCATATCTAAGTCTTAACCTTGAGACCAGCAGGACCACAGAGTGAAGAAGCAGTTCTCAATTTCACCACCTGAGGACTTCTGCTTCCTGTGTTGACCATCCTTTCCTACTCTTAAACAGTAATAATCATCTGAAACCAAACAGGGAGTAGCAGTAGCAAATCACCTACAGAATACAACCTGCAGGACCACCTTCCACCTAAGAGAGATGACTAATCACTGTCCACACAAATGCCTAAAGTACAGGTCTGTAAATATTATTGCACAAATGTAAAGATGCTCATAGGGAGAACTAACCTGAAGAAACCCCCTCCCAACCTGACAAATGATACCTATTTTGTGTATTGCAGACATCTAAGTCCATGCACCCTGTGAAAAGTGGAATAGAATGACTGCTTTTAGCTGTTAATAGGATTCCTGCCTACATCTCCCAAGAAGCATACTCTATAGAAAAATAGAAATCCCAAATTCCAGTGCACTGCCAGAGCCTAGGGCTACCCTGTGCTATCTCTGAGTCATGCCTATAGATCTTTTCTATCTTCAGTGCCCAGGAGAACTACACAAATCAGAATACATCAATTAACTTGAAACTATATACATGAACTAAGGGGAAAATTAATTTAATAATGCCACTTTAGGAACTCTATGGATTATGGCCAGAGAATAAACCCTCAGAGATACATAACTTTGCATTAGAACTTGCCTGTTTATTGAAAAAAAATCAATTCAGCATTACTTAAAAGCAAATGTAGTCAGAGTTCATATACATACCCTCTGCTTCTCAGGGTCAACATATCGAACGCCAAAATAGTCTTTTTCCAGCAAGCTGTAATAGTTGCAGATGTGATCTATGAGAAACTGACCCTTAGTTTCTCTCTGTAAAAAGAGAAAGAATTGATATATTATTCTGAGTATTCTGAACTTGCTTTCTATAAATATTAAAAAAATGTAATCAAAGTGTCAAGGAACATGGCACATGAAATTTGTTGTTATTCAGGTGAAGACAAGGATTTCAGCATTCATCTCTAAAAGATGCAGGAGATTAGTGATCAATGTACTTCCTGCTCATTCACAAATTGATTCGTTAAGAAAATATCACTACTTCTGCCTCAGAAAACTCATGCTACTCTAATAGCTACCCATTTATAACATTTAATACATTGCTAGTAACCACATTTCCACCTGATGCTGTAATGGCATAACAGACAACCATTTACATATGGAATTTCAAAACAGTGTGTGATTATTTGTATCCCCCAAGTTTGCAAGCAGTTTTGGCAGTGAGTACCATACTGGATCTTTACGCAATGCCCATAGCAAGAGAGACCTAATCCTTAATTCCAGGCAGCACTACAGTACAAGGAAGAAATGCCCAAATGACTGAAAGAGACGTTTTAATCTTTGCACTATCACTGGGTAACTATAGCCTTAAGGAAACTTACTGTACACATGATGTTTAGTTAACAATCTCATTCTCTATTTCTGCTTTCTTCAATCTCAATACTCTGTTTCATTTTTCCTTAATCTACTCCTGATATGGAGACTCTACATGAATTTTCACATTTCTTCTGAAACAGCTAATGTGATTTTTTTTTTTCCTGAATTGTGATGTGTATGAATATTAACACTGGGCTAAAGCTGTTCCCTAAACAGTCCACAGCAGACAAAGGCGCTTCACTATGTCGCAGGGTCAGGTCTCTGCATTTCTTTCCCTCTATCTGGCTACCCCAGTCCTGCACTGAGACACCTCTGCTGTTTGCAGTGGCAGCAAGTTTGCAAGACTCTATCCTTTGTTGACGTGAAACAACTTGAACTTAGCTCTTTAACGTTTACAAAATAGAAACTACACAGGATATGCAATCACATTATATAAAAGAATTACTTAATTGTTCCTCCAAATGACTCCATGAAAACTTTAATGCTATGCCTTATTCAACCTTTCTTTAAGAAGCTAACAGGCAATTTAAACCATTAAAAAGCATGGCTTGGCAAAAATGAACAGATAGCTCCTGCATTTCTCAAGGTGCTTTACAATATTGGACATTGCTATCATCTGCATTTCACATAGAAGCAGCTAAGGCAAAAACAGTGCTGTGACCTGCCCAAGGTCATACTCTAAAGGGCAGAGGAAGCAATGGCCTCAGGACCACCACTGTGCAGTGGGACCTACTGCTTCCCGACATAAAAATGAGACATGCTTCAAGACTGGACTGTTAGAAAATAATACAATCTGTGAACTATGCTCTATTTTCTTATTTTTACAATTAATAAGGAATTCTGATGTGGATACAGTTGCTCGTCCTTTCACTCCCATCACTGAACAAATAGACTGACTAAATAAAAAACACCCTCAGTTCAGGCACCAACAGAGAGCTATGGTCCTTCCAGTGTGCCGGGGCTCCTGCAGCCATCCCCTTCCCTGCCACATGGACCTTCTCTCCTCCTGAATCTATTTCCAGCCACAAGTGAATTGCTAATTTCTCTACAGTTTTCTTTTTCCTTGATGCAGGGGGCTCTGCTGCTCTTCCTGCTGTGAAAGCCATCTACTTCCACTGATCCTTTCTTCCTTCACCTTCTATCTCCTAGGTATTTACCCCTCACTATGTGTCCTTTACTCTTCCATATGCTGCTACTTGCCTTGAGGATATTACTGCCTTGTCTGCACCATGGTATTTCTGTACTTTGTTTTCCTATTTTTAAACAGCCAGTGTCAAAGGATGTTAACCCAATTTGTCTGTTTTCTGTACATGCTCACTCAACCTCATGCTTTGTGCCCTTGCACTGCTGCCTTTTTTCCTGTAACATTGCTGCAACAGGTTTCCTTCTGTAATTGTTTCTTTCCAGCCCCAGGACATTTAAAAACCGACATGTTTGCTGTTATGAGTTGTTAACACATATGCTGACATTTTTCTATACTGTACCCAGTTGTATGTATGGGCATGCTAGTGACAGCATAGAGAAAACTTTCCTCAAAAGGCAGAGCCAGTGTCAAAGATTGAAAAGTACAACAAGAAAACTGCCACTCTCCCTGTGACTGACAAAAAAAGGTCTACACTTATACAGTCATATCTCAGTGAAGTATTTTCTGGCTTAAAATCTTAGAAGTGTCTGCAAACTTTCCTGACTATGTGATAAGCAAGGCCATCAAAATATTAAGACAAAATTGCACAGTGACATTTCAATACAAAGGCAGTAGGAAAAAATTTGAACACAGATGTGAAATTCAAGTTGCACACAGTTTTAAGATGAATCTACAATGAACTAAATAGGACTGCAGAATAACATCTATTAGGTGACTCAGGTACAGTCAAAAATGAAAATAGATTTTACTGACAAGAATGTACAAAAGAAATCCAATTTTTAAAAAACTGGAAATGAGGAAACCAGACTAGTCATATTTTTCATCTGACAACATTAGAGGGTGTTACTGGAAGAGAAGTCAGTAAATGTAATAACTGCTATAGATTTACATTCTAATCCATTTATTTTAAAAGCCCTTTGCTTCACCCACCTAGATAATCACAAATTTTTTTTGAGTTCTTGAGGAATCTGATAAAAGGCTAGGGCACGTACGGTGTTTTCCAATCCAGTAACAACATTCCCCTTCTAAAACAAATTGATGCCCTAGTTTTCTTGCTTGAAAGATAGATGATGGAAATGAACCAAACAAAAAAGAGCAAACAAACAAAAGCCTCTGAGCTAAATTCATGGTCTAGGAATCCTTAAGCCCTCCACAGATATATAAAAGGGACTAGTTAATAACCTCACCCTTGGTTAGTATACACTTCAATTAATAGTGCTACTCAGTCAGTCTTCAAGTTCCACATGATTCATTACCAGATATTAAAAAAGATTCAAGAGTATAAAAGTGGCTAAATAGCACACACATAAAGGAATGAGTGTTCTCCTAAGAAATACTGTTGTAAATGTTCCACTATTATGCTTTTTAAATACCTGAAATTTGAAAAAATTCAGATCATAATTGATACACAGAGGAAAATACCTGATGTGGCACAGAGCACCTCGAGTCTGGATTCATAATAGATAGTGTGGCAAGAAGGATGGGCAATGGTTGTTCACCCATGAACATTTTCTACATTTCTCTAATAATGCTCTGAATTCTCCTGAGCTTTAGAATCTGATGATCTTTCTCATGTCCTGTGTTCTTTGATACACTTATTACATATTATAGCACAAAAGAATATATTAAATCCAAAGTTTATTCTCATTTGTGAAAGAATACGGGTAAATTAAATTAGGAACTGCCAGTCATCCACACCAGAGCACAGGAATGGATTTGGGTCACAGAATAATGAATATAAAACATTGCCTGAAATTTCAGATAGTTGCCATATAGCTTTCCAATTAAGAGATCCTTGGGGGGGGGGACAAAACCAAGTCAAAAAAAAACCCAACCAAACAAAAACAAACCCCAAACCCTGCTATACCAATAAAGTACTTTGCAGCAATTCAGAAAAAAATCTTTATGCTACATTTCAGCATATTTGTCAGAACATGAAAAAATGACACCACAAAAAAGCCATTATTTGAAACATTGCTGAAATATGTCAGCAACAGACCACAAGAATCTGAGAACAAAAATCAAGTCAGACTTTTAAAAGCTTCACAGTTGAAATCTTTGATAATTATACCACAGTTCACCCAGAAGTCATCAACTATTCGCAAGTAATAAAGACCAACCCAGGCCGAAACAAGAGTTACAAAAGTGTAAGTAAGGGAACCAAAATGTACTGGATTGTAATCAATACATTGTTTTCAATGAAAGAATACCAAGTTAAACAAACGTTTTGGGTTTGTTTTTTTTTCCCTAAGTCCATTAATTCAAATACAACATCTGGCTATCCCAATTGAGATGTATTTTCTTTCAGATTTTTGTAACCCATACTCTATGAAAAGTATTCTCTAAAATGGCCTTAAACAAAGTCCTATAATGTAGACATTCCACACACTCACACAAAAATAGGTTTTTGTAGATTCCTATAAATAATTTGAGGAACAACTCTCTGATTTGCTTAGATAAATTGGCACAGACAAGATGGGTATGTTTTTCCTAAGGCTGCATTTGAGTATCTGACCTTAATACCACAAAAATCCCACAGCAAAACCCAACACACATGCAAGGGATATAATGCCATGTAAATGACAGAATCCCTGATCACAGAAGGTCAGCTTGCAAATAACTGTTAAACTCTACTTTTTAAGGTGGACCAAAAGTTTTATTTTCTATTGAAAGAAGTATGCATCAAGTTAAACTAGCAGCTGTTGTAAAAGAATTAAGCACAACAAAGGACGTTCTCCACTCAAACAAAACATGATAACATGATCATACAGAGTCCTCCATTGACGGACTCACAGGACAACCTGAGTTTCTTCCTTAGCTCTAGGAACAAAGTAAGACATTGCAGATATGCTTCATTTTCACTACCAGATGCCATCATTACAGCTTCTATTTCTGCAACTCTGCAAATTTATGACTGAGTAAACCGATTTCTTGGTAACTCCTCTGTTATGCTGAAACTAATCCAAACAAAGATCTCCATGGCTCTTGAGCAGTTTCAGTCTAACACAACATCCCAAACTCATGCTTGCTTTGGGGATTTATTTTCTTTTTTTATTTCCTAGTTTCTTTGTGCAAGTTAAAAAGTAAGGGAGAGTACATCTTGTTCTGACAATTTAACCCTTCTCTGATGACATGAGACCACAAAACATTTGTGACTGTTTCACAATTCTGAAAGTGAGAGGAAAACCATTTATAGCAGTTTAAGATCTTGCATTCAGTGAAATGTCTTCCCTATTTGCATCTGCTTCACCGTGGAGTTCTGTGTCTATTTATCTGAACGTCGTCACAAGGAAGAGCAAGAGTCACAAGCAGATTAAACACAACGCTTCTGCTCTATTACCTAACCACTGAAGTCCTGCCAGCTGTGCTTATCTCTGTCAGGAAGCCACTGACATTACTAAGAAGCAGTGCAGAGTCATAAACACTGTGTTTATTTGTACCAGGGATTTCAATCCTCATCCCACAAGTGTCTTTACTCGTGCGAACTGTTCCCAACAGTGACCCTCTGTGTAAAGCTGCTCACATACTTAAGTGCTTATTTAAGTGTAAATCCACTAAAAAAAAAAAAAAAGGTAAATTAAACCCACAATTAAAACAGTATTTCTGTTTAAATAAATGGAAAGTCCAGGCTCTCAGGCAAAGCAAGAAAAATGTCTGATTTTGTATGCTTGTTTCATTTAGTGTGTAACATATTTTGAAGCTCTATGGATGAAAAAAAACCTTAAATATACAAATTCAAGCATAATCATAACACCACCATAGAATGAAACCTAACCAGGTCAGAAAAATGGACAAACACATGAAGTTCCTTTAAGGCAAAAACGTAATTCAAAAAGCAGCTTTACCTATTGAAAACTGAAATAGTATAGTTCTGTTGACAATTCTTGACAAAAATTATAAAAAGCAACTGAGATTTACAGAGCTAAACTGTCTCCTCGACTGCCACCTCTCACATTTCTGACTTCTCTTCAGACATCCTCCTCCAGTGATGAGATCATACTTCTATGCTTTTCATGAGAGAAATACTTTGAATCTCAACAGGCACACATCTTCCACTGCATCGACAATTATTCTATAGTTCAGTATTGGGGCCTGCTCTCATGCACAGAAGCGTGGCTGTAAAAGGACACCTCGGAGCAATTCTCTGTTCACGTTGGTTTTGGGACAGCGGTCATCACATTTGCATTTGTTTCCCATGCCACAGGAAAAAAGTTCACTAAGCATCATCTTTGGACTGGGGCACGTGCTATGGGAATGGAACTGATTTAATATCAACCCTTCAGAGCTGAATAGGGAGGAGGGCTGAAGGCACGGAGAAGGAAGGCAACCTAGCATGCCTGAATTTCACAATATCTATCTTTTAGAGGAATTTTTAAGTCAGCAACGTCAGGACCAGAATCCTCATTCTGCGGCAACCAAAGGCAGCGAGGTGGAACGGGCTCAGCTCCAGGCTGGCAATGTCAGGCCAGCCCTAATCCTGACAACCTCCAATGCCCTGGGCAAATTTCTTACGGCTCTTTGGATTTATGGATTCACTCAGATTACAAATGACAGTAACTACTCACAAGATGGATATACAGACAACCTCTTTTCTTTTTTGTTCCATCTTTGGAAACAGTGATAGGAATACCCTTCTGTAGATGTTTCACAAGAACTGGACATTGTATAATGCCTTCAAAATGTAAAGAACAATTAAAACCTTGCCTGTTTCATTTCTCAAGTAAAATGCTATAACCCTTCAAAAGAATTTCCTTCCTGTTTATAATCAGCACCCTCTGGTATTTTAAACTACTTGAAAATACACTGGAAGTCTATTATACAGCATTTAACTGGAAAATTTTCTCAATTGTAAGAAGAGCCAGCTGTAATTTACTTTTTTGTTCTTGTTAAAGTTTCAAAATAAAAAAAGACAACAAACTTTTGACAATAAAAACCTAATTTGGAACTGGCAGATTTTATCTTAGATGCAAAGTATTTATCACATAATTTTCTTTTCTTTACAGTGAGGAATTAATCGTGTTTCCACAAACCTGAAACAAAGGGGAAAAATCAGTGCTAATAATTTTTAATGAAAAACACAAAAAATGACATTGCAATAAAGCAGTAGGCATTTACTTAATTACAAGAGTCCTCTTCCATACATTATTTGTATGAATTATCTCTTGCAAATTATAGACTTCACTCTGTTCACTACAGTCAATTACCTAACCATAATTTGTATCAACATTTCTAATTCTAGACTGTAGGGGAGGATGGATATTTTAATCTGTGTTTCTTAAAACATGTTGTTATGTATAAATTCCCTTATTTCACTACACAATGTTATTAAATTAGCTTTTGTAAAAAGGTTTTACATGCATATGTCCAGATCTTTCTAAGCAACTCCACCACTCACTCAATCCAGCAGAAATAAATCAAAGCATGTGCTCTCAGTAGCCAAGTTTTCATTATCTTTGTTTAACCGAAGGGAAAAAGTGGCACCCTACTACATTGCTGGAAATCCAGCCCCAACACCATCCACTTACAAACACCATCCAGGTGGACCTCACTGAAAAGACACAGGCTCAAGAAATGGGAAGAATGGAGGGATATACAGGAAAATCCTCCTCTAGGGAGGAAAGTGACAACCCAACACAGTAATGCACAAAGCAGAAATACACCTTATGATATGAAAACATATTGGCAGAAGAGCTATACTTGCTTTTATTTATCTACTCGCTTCCTGAATAAAACTCATGGAAGACACATCTCTTCCTATTAAGCCCCCTAATGAGACAAGCAACCAGCATACCTTTCCCTTTGTTGCAATGCTTTCGCAACATAATTTCTGCACAGAGCTTTGCAGACATGTATACTGTAGAAATGCATAGTGATGCAACAATACCAACTCACTCAAGCTAATGGAAGTAAAATTTCAGATTTGAATTACCATCTTATTTTACCCTCATTTGAAGCGAGAAAGACTTGGGGGGGGGGGGGGGGGGGGGAGAAGGATGTGAATACATGAGTGAAAGCATTAGAGGATTAATGCCCATTTAATTTTATAGGGAATTTAGTAGCCAGTAACGATAACCTTTGCCCACAAGAACACTTCATGCCTGAGACACAAACTATCCATACTGCTCTGGTTTTAGAACTCATTTGCTAACCTGTAAAGGGCCTTGAAGAACATCATTTTTACAAAGATACCAGTCTTTAAACTCCAATTCCTAACTATCAGTTAAGGTCTCAGTGCTATATATTAATGAATAGAACTAAATTTAAAAAAAAAAAAAAAAAGAAAAAGAAAACCACAAAAACACAAACCATCCTCTTCCTACTGTTTCATTTGGGCAACAAATACACAAATACATCGCAAAGAAAAAAGGAGAATAATGTCTATCCTGAAAAGAAAAGAACTAAGTGGAGAGCAATTCCAAGGCTGTATGTGTGAATGCAGCTGTGGAAGCTCTATTAATCTTAAATGAAACTGCATGGCTAAATGTACACAGCATTGAAAATTTACCCAGAAATATCTGTTGCAGTGAGATCAGAAATATATTTGTCAAAGATGATTCCTCTTGTGTGCTACCTTGGTTGGGAAATGAAGAGGGTTATTCGAGCTTACTTACTTTTCTTTAGTTTTGCACTATTCATTTGCAACAGATGGACAGTTTTGTCCATACAACAGCATATTTTTGCCCTCTCTTGAATTAGAAGTTATTGTAGGATGATAGTGGTCAAATAATAAAAGATGAAGGTGAAACAGAAATAATTGTACCACGGAAAAATTACACAAGTCCAGTCCCATGCAATGGAAACTATCATAAATACAAAACTGTATGGAAAATGAAAATTGTATTCTACTACACAGTAAAACCTGGAAAGCAGGAGTGAACACAGATAACAGCTTTCACACAATCAGCTCTCAACCTCAGTGCTATTCTGCAAGTAAATTACTCTGGCCCATGAGTAAATTATAAATGAATAAAAGAAATATTTGTAGTGCACATGCTTCAGTTCTCAAAAGTCACCGCCAGCCAGGGAGGCAAGCACTGAAGAAACCACAAATGCAACATTCATTAGAGGCCTCATCATCATTTTCTGTCCCTCTGCACATGGGCAACACTTGGCCATTTAGGTTTTATGTCCCTGAAGTGATGGCCGCACAGAAGGCTTGCAGCATTAACTGCTCACTTCTGGTAAGAGCTTCCATTAGCGCAACATTCGTGATGCCATCTGAAGCACTATTGATTTCTTAAAAGGAACTGAGTGCTTCTGTCAACAAATCTATCATTTTATTCAATACCAAGCATCGTTCAGCAAAGCTAACTACTCTTTCTCTCTTCCATCCTTGACATCAAAACTAACTTGGAATATACAGCTAGAACACACCATCATAACATATCTAGAAAAGCAGATGAGAGATTTCAAGAATATGTTCTCAGTACCTACCTACAAAACAATCTAAAAGCCAAATCAGGATTTTGACAAAATTACCTAATGTCCCCCAGTACACATGGTGGTCAACAATCCTTCCTGGGCCACGTGCAATACCGAATCTTCTCGGAAAATGCGACCTCCCCCATATTCTGCTCCAAGTACCATTCTTTAACCATACCTTCTCTAACAGATACAGAGCAGTGTGCCCCTTTTACACAAAAAGAAGTATTTTAAAAAAGAAAAGCAGCCAAAAATACTTCTAGCCAAACAAGACACTTCCCTGAGCATAGGCAGAAGACAGATTCAGAATGGTGTGACACAGCTTAGTTAAGCTGCTCACAGAAAAACAATCAACTGATAAGGGGCATGCCCCTTCACAGCTACATTTCAGGGCTTAGCAGAATGTATGGAACCCCAATCATGGTGAGGGTCATGCAGGAACAGCCACACCATTGCTTCCACACCAAGTGGGAAAGTATGACCACAGCAGAGAAGGGCGAGTTGGAAGAAGAGATGAGCAGAGCAGGGGAGCTGCTGTTGCCATAGGGCATATGGTGTCCCTGTAAGCATTGGTAATGGCACCTCAGCTGGTCTACCTTGCCCCCCCAGCTTGAGGTTAGCCTCATGCTCCGCTCCTCTCATGGGGAAATACAGCATGAATGCTTGCAAGCATGACATGGGGTGTGCATGCACTGGGTGGGAGGGAAGGAGAAAGGAAAGGAAGATCATGGAACATAATCCCTAAAGGAAGAGATTTCCTAACTGCTGAATTAATGCCCATTTGAAAGGCTATTAGAGTGATGTGGGAGGCTAAGAGCTTACATAAAGAACAGAATATATGACTAGATATAATGTAAATTTGATCCATTGTTATGTGGATTACTCCAGAATCACAAGCCCAGCTGTGTAGTCAGTGGTCTGGCAGTACCAACTGTGAAGCACGCTGAATATCTACAAGTGCTGCAAATCACAGATAATGTCTCCTGCCAGACAAGACCCTCAACTACAGTGACGAAGTCAACAGCTCCCAGTGAACCAGCTGAAAGTGTAACTTATACACTAATCTGATGTGAATAGGGCCTAAACAAAAACTTTTGGCTAACAGGAATCCTCACCATGCTATGCACTTGAACTGTCCGATAGTCATACTGTATAATCATATCATTAATGGCTCAGAGGACACTTGTCATAATACTTTCTGAGGATATCCAGAAAGGTTTTTATGGATTGCAAGAGGGTGAGGTTGCACAAAAAGCTCTCCCACCTTTTACTAACTTAGAATCCATCAGCGCAATTTTCTTTCAAATACTTATCTTGCTCACCTGCCCAAGGTAGGTAACTCCTTTCTGAGAAAACTATTCAGTCTTTAGTAATATTGCATTATGCTCTCTCACTTTTCCCATGTGTTTCGACTGGAGAAATTTTGTAACTTGAAGGATCATGTTGGGTCATTTCCAACTTGACAAAGTGTTTTATTCCTTTACTCTCCTTGGGAGTACTGAAAGAATAATTTTACCATTAGAAACTATTTCCAAACTGCTCAGCTAGTGCTTTATAGACACACATGCATAAATATATTTTCCTGTCAGAAATAACTACACAGAAAAGAACCTTTTATCAATACTTTTCCCCACCTGGTAATAATCCCAGCTATTAAATGCTTGTTGTGAAGGAAAACAAACAACATTGAATTTGTGAGATTAGACATCCAATCTTCAGAAAAGCAAATTTATGGTAGATTGAAAACACTGGAGAAAGGAGTCCTCCAGAAGCATTCTTTGGACATAGTGCCTACACCAATGCACCCCAATAGTATTTAATAAAAAACAGCTAATGGCATCAGAGGAGGAACTCATTCTCTGTGTTATACAAGCTTCTCTCTCTATGCCAGAAAAAGGTTCCCAGTTTGCAAATTTTTGTAGAAGGAGGAGCTGGATTGATTTTTTCCTTTCTTTCTTTCTCTCTTTCTGGAGGTCATTCAGTCCTTGAAAGCCACACGAACTGCCTCATTAGCACTACCTAAAATAAGACCTCCATTTGACAGCACAGCCAGAACTCCCCTTGCATTTGTAATCATCACCTTACAATATTACAACCATGGAAAGTTGGGGGGTTTTTTTACTCTTTTAAGAACAATTAAATATACTGCAGATTTAAAACAAAAATTCTGAATTTCTTTCAAATATCACCACAAAAGACACAACACATTTTAAATAATGGCTTGCAAAAATCCAAACTGAGGGTTCCACAGGCTTGTTCCATTAACCACGGGTGCAAAAAAGAAGATAATAAAGCAATACATTTTACATTTTACAGGTCCATAATAAATGAATTGTTTCTCCCTTACTAGAGTCCACGTTTCTCCTTTACTCTGCCAGATTCATTTTCATCTTTCTGACCTGTTCCCACACACTCAGCAGAGATCAAAGGCAAACTGAACCAGCTTTTTACTGTTTCCGTAATTGGTCTGTTTTCTACATCTTTGAGTCATTGAACATATCGACACGCTATTAAAATGCATCCTTTTTGACTAAGTTGGGAACTCATCATGCTTGATTCTTCTCAGCAGTAGTTACTCTCATATCGGTCTTAAGATCCCTACCCCCAAATTAAGTCCTAGGACACTGCAAACATTTCTTCTATCTAGTAACTGGAAAGCAAAGCCCTGGACTAGATACTAAATGACAAGTCACTCTTCCAGTTCAAACCCTGACCTCACAGAAACACTGCATATGTCTGTTCAGGACTCAATTTGCTGCCTTTGGTATTTGTAACATTTTTAGCTCTCTGCTGAAACTGAAGAAAAACAAAACAAAACAAAACAAACCCCAAAACTTCAGAATGTATGTTTAAGCACTGGGAGTTGTCTGATATGTTCCACAGCAGCTGGCATTTAAGAAAAGCATTGTAAAGTCACTCAGTTTCTTGCGTATGATGTGGAGGATATTTATGCGTGCTGGCCAGTTTCCCTCAGCTATCCACATTGCCTATTGCAATTGAACACAAAACTCATTAAAACAATGAAAGACCAGAGGAAGATACTGAACAAGATCACCTGTATTCATTTTTACTATGTGTAGTGGTGGCTAAGAAAGCTATACACTGAAAACTACATTCTGTATGCAATTAAGCAGTACATAGTTCTCCTAACCAAGTTTCTTCAAAGAAGTCAAATTCTAACATGGAACATTAAAAAAAATAAATGTAAAAGTGCTTTGTTTGCAGGTACTTAAGCAAATTTTTGGAAATAAAGTCCTGTTCTCACACAGGTGGTTAAGGGAGTGGGGGAAGACCTGTCAAAAATTATAACATACAGTAACATTCATAAATATATTGTACAGCTGGTTCCTAGGTCACCAGTTGCATCAGAAAGTTCTCTCTTTACCTTCCTGTCACATTTAGAGTAAAAGCAGAACCACAGCAAACGTCAGGATGAAAACTGAGGAACTTGACAAAGGAGTGAACAGCCTTGAATATTATCTCAAAATAAAAAGTTAAGTAAGGTTTCTTCTTCTTCTCCTCTGAGTCTTGACAGATCTGTGCTGAACCTCCTGTAATTGGGAGTAGACTAAGGCTACATTTTCCTTTCTCTTCACCCAGATCATCTATGGCTGCTACAGGCTTATGTAAAAAAAAACAAACAAAAAAAAACCTCTTAAACAGTCTCTTAAGAAAGAGCCAGCACAAGGCTGACATGCAGATTATAACAAGCAAAGCTCTGACAGCTTCATACCTGCTGTGCCAAAACTGACTGCAAAACCTCAGGATGCAATTATTTTATAATGATCCTCTTTTTCAAAACTGAAGAAGTTACATAAATGAGCAAATGACACCAAAGAGGAAAAGGTGCCTTTGTTTTACAGCACAAGACAACTTTTTGGATTTCTCTTTCTGCCTAACACAGCAAAGCAAAAAGGACTTTTGGGAAATAAAGTGAGAAACAAGCCAGCATGGGAATTGGCCAGCGAGCAAGCAGACATTTCAGTGCCCTTGCACCCTTCCTGTGGGATGCAGCAACCATCCCTAACTGTGTGCCCTAAGTACAACCATGAGCAAAAAGCAAAAGGAAGGCAGAGAAGCAGGGGGAGACTGCACCACCGAGTGCACTTCTGTCAGTAACCCAAACCCACCCATCTTCACGTGTTCTCCAAAGAGCCTTAGGGAAAGGACTGGACTCCCAGATCAGCTGAGAAAGTACCAGACTTAAGCATAACCGTATCAAAGATATGTAAGACCCAGTAAACCAGGATATATTCTTCTAGATAAGGTGGAAGATCCCCTTTTTTCCAAGGCATTTAAACCTTAGTGCAGGAGTGACACCCCACTCTTGTGCTGCCCTGTCCCACCACCTGGTCTTCTCTAACCCTCCCCAGTCCTGTCCATCTTCCTCTTTGCCACGCAACAGCGGGTGGCCAGCCTCAGACCATGTGGGTGGGAAGAGCACATCAAGACACCCAACAGCCAATATGCTCTGAAGCTTTGTCTTTGCCACCTTCTCTCAACAGAAAACAGAAACCCAGAAGTAGATGAGCACCGGCTTGCAAGCTCTGAGCATTTGACTGTAAGGTACACTGAGTTACAGGAAAGGCATGAAAGCAGGCATAAGTGGTTAGCAGGGCAAAACTGTGAGAAAGCAAGGAACTACTGAAGGACACAACTTCACAGTGTGGTTGAAAGGCATTGCAATAATTAAATGCCAATATTTATTTCTACATATGACTACCTATTTAAAAAGTGACCCCACTGAGTCCCTGCAGTACATACGCACACATAGCCATCTTGGAGAGCAGCACATATTAATTAGTCTTGAAATATTAATTTAAGAACCTATAATAGCAATGGCCAATAGGTCAAAAATGCTGACTGTCATCATGTATTCAGGTCATAAAACGCTCTTCCTTTTCTAGCTTATAATGCATCTTCGATACCTCTCACACATACACACACCAGACTTTTTTTATGCATATGTGTCTATACACACACATAAACATACACACTTTATATATAAATATATAAGAAAGATGTCAAGATAAAGGACTAAAAGATTCTAAAATTAGAGAAGGCCTTTAGATCATTTGGCTGTCTGTATAATTTGGAATACAATTTTATCCAATTTATGTCTCATACTAGCCAGCTTTATCTTTTGTCAAGCTCAATAATTACATTTTTTCTACAGCATGTCTTCAGCCGAGGTAGTCAATCTTGATTTAAAGCTTAAAAAAAAAAGAGGTTGAAAATCTGCAGATTCTGTTGCTGGTTTATTCTACTGCATTACAAGCTTTACAAAACAAACTTGGAAAAAATCATGCTTCAGTCAAACTGTCAGCATAGCACCATGGAGCACCATAATTCACTACGAACACTGTTACTAAAATAAAAATACTAAAAAAAAAAGAGCTGTCTATCTAGAACAATCTCCTTTGATCAAATGGATTTAATGAAGGACGCATGATCTATTTGAAAGCATTCAAAACCTGTTATTTTTAAATATATGTATGGTGTCATATTTAATAATATCCACTTTCTCACAAACCAGAACACATTCCAAAGTTTTAAGCACAGCTTTTTGCAAAAAGTTTTAAAATATAGTCTCATTCTTATTTTACTGAGTCCCTATAACAGGGGGGACAGCTCTGAACAGTCAACTTGAAGTACCATATTGGGTGGAACTTTTTACAGACCAACCAAACTACAGTCTTACAATATACATACACAAGAATCTATTTAAAAGATCTACCTTGTTTTTTCATGATCATCCTTTAAAATAATTTAAAACTTCACCATCCCAACAGCTTCTGATATTTTGAACAGCTGTCAAGTTAGGGTATCCTTTCTCCAAAAAGTATGAAGTGAACAACAAAGCATTCTAACATTAGGAAAATTCCATATGGTAGTCAGTTCAGCTGCCTAATTTATGCTGAAAGCAGTGAACTTGCTGTATACATCATTTCAGGTGAGAGTTACAGGCTTGCAGTTTCTTATCATTGTGGCACAAAGCCATTATTTGATGCGAGAGCAGCTCTCCTGAGTCCAGTGGGTTTTCAGCCCCTTGCTCAAGTACAGATCTTGTCCCCATGCATTTTGGGCACTCTCCCCACCCCAAAAGCACCTCTGCACTGACTCATGCAGGCTGCACATACCCCACAGACCTCAAGCAACAATACGCACAGTTGCACTTAAGCTCCCAAAGCGTAGCAATTTTCCTGCAGTGGTGCCTAGTGCCCCTGCCCTCCAATAGCTGATGCAGAGCTAGCACCAAGGAAAGAATACAGGGTATGGATATCCCTTTTGTATTGGCACCAAAACCACCCATTTCCAATGAATTCATGACAGATTAGTGAAAGAGAAGGCAGGCAGGCAGCTTGCCCTGGGATGAAATTGCACGCTCCTGCCCCTGAAATCACAGGGGACCAGAGGTCAGCCCCAGCTGTGTGACGGTCGCGGTTCCTGCCTCACTGTGGCACAACTTCCTAATGTTACCATACATCAGGGGGGAAAATAAGTGTGGCTCCTTCCTCCTGGCAGAAACAAGGGAAACCCTCAGAGCCACGCACTGAAAGCTTCCTCTGAATTTTATATTTGTCAAGTTCCCTAAAAAAAGCTCAGCTAAAAAAGAAACAGACACAGAAAACAGATCCTGCCTACAGCAGGTGACAATTCCACCCACTTTAGAGCCTGTGTGGCCATTTCAGACTCTCCTCTGTTTTAATTAGAACATTCCCCAGTTTACTTCACCCTCCCTCATCTGCTGCTCTGAACTACAGACTCTGCCGGAAAGCTTTGAAATTACCAGAAAGCTAAAATAAAGATTTTTCTACTTGCAAAAATATTATCGGGTAACTACATTGTGCACATGAAAAAAGACTCTGACAGCTTAACTTAAAAATTCACATACTTTTTTCAGGTTCTTTCTCTGATCACCAAAAGAAAAATCATGATATTCCAAAACAAGTGGTACAACAGGAGCAGGTATCAACCTCTCAACTGCACAATCACGTAGCAGCCATCCTACCCTTCTCTACAGCAACATCTACCTCCTGTTGCACGTCACCCAGTGTTAGGGGTGATACTAGGGGACTGAGGATGACAGCTCCCATTATTGCATTAGAATTGTTGTGATATTTGATCTATTTCTGAAAGCTTCAGCTGCCATAAAACTGGACAAGAATCTCTGGATGAGCTTAAAAAAAAGTAACAAGGAAAACATGTGCCCTAAGCTAAAGAAAACCCACCCACCCCCTCAAAACACCAGAAAGTGAAAAAAAAAGAGGCAAACTGTGTTGTGTAAATACAGTTTGCTTTTCTTATAAGCCAATCTTGCAATTTTGGAGGTGATTTTCATATGCTTACTATTGGCAGTATTGCAAAGAATAGCAAATATGCTGTATGACACACAGCAAATGAACTAGTGCAACAAAAAACAGTATCAATAAACAATTAGCCTTCAACAGCATCCTGCCAGGACTACATAAATTAGACTCAACTCAGCTTTCCTCCTGAACACAGAGATATTAATCTATGTCAAGGACAATGTTTCAGCTTTCCTAATACAATACTCTTCTGCCTAGACTGTGAAAAAGTAAACATCTAAAGGTCATTTGCATCACAGATTTTAAATTTTAAATGAAAAAATGAATACATTTATAGCAGCATTACATCTGATCTAGGAATAAGTACACCACATTTTATTGAGATAGCTTAATGGGTTCGAACAATAAAATATAAACTCCAAAAAAACTGTTTTGCTGTGAATATCAATATGGCTTTCAACTGCAGCAGCAAGACAACACTGAAAAATATCTCCTGTCTGAATGCTACACCAAGTACATAAATTACCTTCATTCTGATAATCTATGATAAACACCTGATAATCTTTTCCATTTCATAAATGTTAGTGATTGGTAATAAAAAAGTTTAGTGACAAATTGCCTAGATTTAATGAATAATGTTTTGACAGTTTTCTGCCTCACTGCTTGTTTTCCTCAATTTCTTTCTTCATGTGCAAAAAAAGCTGTATTCCACTTCCTCATGTTCTGATGCCTGTTTTGGTATAGTGAGGAACAATGAACTTCCAAACCCCTTTCTGTTACATTCTTCTAGCATTGAACACCCTAAAATACAACAACAAAAACATCTGGGGGCTTAGTTGTATTATGTAACTTGATAATCTAATCATCCATCCGCTCCATCCACTTAATGCCAGTATTTCAGTCAGGAAGACAGTCTTGCTCCAGACTAGCCTGAACAATGAACCAGCCCTACTGCAGAGGGTAGATTCTTACTAACTTTTCATCTTAATAAGAGACGTCAATATTTTCTCCTGGTGATGCAAAAAAACATATGTATTATATAACCTAACTCCTCCGGAAAGGAGCTGCATTAAGGGTGGACCAAGAAATTTGCCTACTTACAAGAACAGTAATAAAGTTACATGTTTCTTTTCTTTCCAAGAGCAAATTTATTTACTCATAAAGAGAATAAAATGGCCAAGAGCAGCAGAGTGCCAGAGCACGTCTCCCCTCAGAAACATAACTATGGAAGTACACTAGCTCTTTCCTACATGCGTCCTAAGCTAAGAAAAAAACCTAAACCCACCCCCACCCAAAGTGCCACAGATCAAATAAAAAGGCAAACTGCAAACTTTCTTGCCTATACTGGCTTCTCAGAGAAGATCACAGAAGATCCAAGGTCTTATTCTCACCATTAGTCACAGTCCAACGTATCCTAAAGATCACATAAAGGAAACAAGGGACAACATTTGTATCCCCCAGCGAGTCATTTGGGTTACAGCCCAGGACAGCAGATGACTCCACTGCTAGGACACTATTATACAGGGCAGAGGAAAGCAGAACCATCCCAGATAATGGAGGAGGGAAAGATTACAATGGCACTATGGGATGCAAACAGCAATGGACTCAGCTTTGTCTTGACAGAGTTTATTGAGGCTGGTTCTACAACAGCTTTACTAGTGGGATGGTGGAAAGCAAGGATAACCCTCATTCAATACTAACTCACTTCAGGGTGTTCCATGCCTAAAGCACATACAAGTGAGAGTAGCAGCAGAATCAGCGTAAAACAACATACTGTTACCACCTCAGCAATGCCAGCTTCTGGGCTAGCAACACAAACTTTCAGGCTACCATGACAAATTTTTCATTGCGTTCAAAACCATGCATGTGAGAAGAATTTTGACAAGTTTATTAAACCCTTCTGAGTAAATAATATAGTTCAATATGCTTGCAAATTGCATGTTTAAAATAGTAGCTCAAAAGCTGATTTTAGGGGATCCCTCCTGCAAAAGACTGTATTTTTAATTTGTTTATTATGCATCCTGGACCTCACTCTGAAAATCTTAATGGTTTATTTTTAAAAATTCAGAGCTTAATTCTGCAAGGGTCAAATGCCTCACTAAATTCACAGTTGATGGAGGCTGAATAAGTTAACAGCTAGGAGGAGCGAAAAAAGAAAAAGAAGCACACACCACACAGCATTTTGCAGTCTCAGGCTAGCATCTCAGCCTACAATGCAAGCTGCTATTCACACATCACAAAAGGACCTCTTCATGCTCATGTATGGAGCTCAGACTTGTACACAACTCCTAAAGTGGAATAAAGGGTTCAGTGCTTAATCCTCTTGTCTTGGTCTCAATAAAAGTCAAGGTATATGTAACATGAGCAAGCCAGGGTCACCCTTTCTTGTGTTTGCCTTTGCATTAACATGCTTACCTATTTTCTTTACCCTCGACAATTTTTTTCTGTTTTCAATGTGTTAACATTGCAACATGCAGCACTGCACATCACGCAGATTTCTGAAGGTCTGAAATACATGCATGGTAATATCAGAAGCATGCATCGTGTTCTCAGGAAAAAGTATAAGGAGGGCCAGCCACAGATTTGCAGAAGAGAGGATGTGGGCCTAGATTACCCTGTCCACTTTCATGTCCTCTGTGTAGGGCAGGGAAAACCAGAAAACTGTCAGCAGTCACAAGACTCAGCAATAGCCCAGAAGCATCCACTTGAAAGAGACAGGGCAAATGCATACAGCTTTTTACCAGCAGCTAACCAGTGGCTAAGAAGAGTGTTACAATGCACAAGCGTGAAGGTGCAGCCCTCATAGCGTCCCAACATACATGTGGGAACTACCAAGGATGAAACAGCTTCTGACTCAAGATTGCTGGATCCCTTCAACCTGCTTGCAGCAGAAGCCTCTGAAAAGTTTACTATATTTCCAAAAGGAAGATAGAATAAGTAGGTTTGTTCCCAGTATCAATTGGTGCAGTCATGGGAAATTACATCAGAGCATTGTTCAGTGAAGGTATGAACTTGAACTAGCAGAACAAGAGGAACAACATCTTCAAGGCAAATGGATTGAGTAAATTATGCAATGAAACAGAAGGTTGTAGCCTCGGTTCTTCACTCTCCTTTCATGTAAACCAAAGTCATCTGTGTATTAATTTCATTAATTATGATTAATTTTAAAGTTTTCTAGAGATGAAAAAGCTAATTAATTAGTTTTGCTTTTATGTTCATTAGTTCAAAAGTAAGGTGACCAATAAGTAAGTTGTGTAAATCTTAACTATTTTAAAAGTAGCAGGGCCTTTCAAATTTTCTTTGAAATTCCCTAGGAAACTGAGTAACACAACTGATCTCTATTTTGCACAATCCTTATGCTCTTTGATCTTTCTTTCCAGGAAATGCCAGTCTTTCCCCTTTATGTTTTAGAACACCTAATGCTACCAAAGACACTTCAAGTGAGAAAGTGCACATTCCAAAAATCTCAACCTACAGGAACTTGATATTGATCTTCTTTTTAAAAAAAAAAAATTTAAAAAGGGAAAAAATCTTTCTGTAGTCAGCACTTTAATAAATTTAACTAATATATCACTGAGTATTTATTGAACAATTGTTGCTTAAAGCCATTTAAATAAAATAATGGAAACAGAAAATCCAGCATTTGGACTCATCCAATGGAAAATCCAGTACTTAGAGTCATCTTTTCAGCTGGTACACAAAGATGAAGCAAACGGGTTTTACATGTATGATTTATGCAGTAAATGAGGAAATGAAACGCTTTTCCAGTTCAAAGTAACATTCTGGGCACTACTGCAGCCATGCCTCCCGTGCACTGCCTCAAACAGGAATTGCCCCATGGCTTCACGCAGTTCAGTGATCCACTTACCACCACTTCCTCCTCAATTCTCCTCTGCATGTCATTGCACAAAGAGCCAAGGTGGAACAACATCTGCTCCACGGCTCATGGCAACTACAGACCTCACTCTGATCTCATGAGCAGATGCCCATTTCTTTCACTAGAGACTTGGTGCTTGTAAGTACCTTTAAAAAAACAAGCAACAAAAAAAAACCCCAACAAAATCCAACAAAAATTGGGTCTTGATATGAAAAAGGTGCCAGGAAAATTAAAACTAAAACAAGTCACCGATCAAATAAAAAACCACACAAGTATACTGTGAACACCAGAATTTTACTTGGATCATGATCTATTTTAAAAGATCTCTTTTCATAGCAGGAGTGACCATTATGGACAGGCAAGAGAATTGAGCCTGCTACTAACATCAAGCACATTCTTCCCGTGTTCGCTGAGCTGTAACAGTAAGATCTTCTCTGCTGTTTTAGGTAAAACTTGTAACAGACAGCACTGCTGCCAGCATGGCCCCTTTCCACATTTTCACGCTGTATTGTTACTGAACACTGGCACTGAACACTGATGACTTGACAGCACTTGTACTTACAAAAACCCAGGGATATCCGATTACAATATATATTTACAAAAGCAGATTGGAAATTCTTGTTCCTTTCATATGTACTGACAGTTCTGACCATTTTTATAGATCACATTGGTACTGAAGGGAAGCTATCAATGAAACTTTTGTAATAAATAATATGCATCATATTCAATAAAGAATCATATTCAATAAAGAATATGATGCTAAACTATACAAGCAAAAGTAATCATAGGTATTTTTCCAATTTTAAAAACCTCATATTGAATACATATTGAAAGTGAACTTTAAAAAGCAAAATGAATTATCGGGGGTACTAGAAAGGAAGTTCATCATGACTCTTCCCTTTATCATTCAGTTGTCACAGTGATCAACAGTGCAGAGCTTTTATTTACCTTCTGAAAGAAAGGGCAATTTTCTTTCTCAGAGAAAGGAGCAATTTTCTTAGAGCAACAAAAAATACTTCCTTCCTGATTAAACACTTATGTCTTCTTTTCCACCCTCATCCAGAGAAGGGTTACATTAAACCTAGCATTTAATCCAGTGCACACCACTAGGTCCTGAATTTCCAAAGCTACCATGAGGAGTAGATGCTGAAGCCAACAGGAGATGCTACTGGCTTCAGAAGGGCTCTACAAAATATAAATACCCATTCCTGAAGAATCTGCTTGGGAATCCCACAGGCAATAGGCTCTTCAGCGATCATCAGTTTCAAATCAAAAACCTGACCTTTTCTACATAATACGCTAGAAGCATATGGGAGGTTTAGAATGATTTCTCGAATTGTTCAATCCAACTGTATTTGAAGTCAGTTGGAAGTTATTTCAGTAAGAAATGGATTAGAGCCAAAAACCTGATTATTAGCACTGAAAAGTGCTGACAACTCGTATGATCACACTTCATGCCACATGCTATTCTCTATATTTTGGTTTTATATTTACCTAAACAAATCCCCTCTTAGCTTTTAAGCCTGGCTGCTTTTGGTCTCACATGGTGATACCTCTTGGTCAGTGCACACCTAAAGCCAAGTTAAAAATGGGCTCTGACACCTAGGAAAGCAGCAAGATGCAAAAATCTTGGGGAAAGCAGGAGCAACATTAAACATTCTCCCTCCTACTCCGTATTTCTCCATTAGCAGGCACAGGAGTAATAAAGCTTCACCTAAAGGAGGCCTACGACAACATGCTATTGTGCTTCAGGCTCTCTTCCCAGGGACCAGTGGAGCCTGGCCCAGGTGCAGGATGAGGCTCAGCTCCCTACAGCAAGCCAGGAGCTGCTCCACAGTCTCCGTCCCTGCACTGCGCTGGTGGGTTAGCAGCACAAAAGCCCCACATTGAGATCTGGGCAGGGGCAGCTGGCTAGAGTGAACATCAAAAACATGCTTTTGTGGTGCAAAATAAATGGATAAAATAAATAAGTAGATCACCTTCTGCCCAAGGCTCCAAGCAGTCACCTATTCTGCACCCAATGGTCATTCAGCACAGCAGGCACAGCATGGATCATAGCCAGCTGGGGTCTCCTATTACAAAAATACAAGCTTCTGCCTCTAGAGCTAACAAAAGTACCCCTATCTGAAAGCAGGATACATGGCCATAAACCATTACTTGCACAGATGCACATACACACGCTCATACACTGGTTAGTTTTGATTTATTTGTAGTACTACAACTATATACACTACCAAGTTTCTTACCACTCTCTTCCTTTTGGTTCTGGTTAAGACACAGGGGCTACAACAAGTCTATACATTAGCTGATATCCTCAATTTATTTTCCATCTTTTTGTAAAGCAAAATATTGTCTTCTGAAAATACCTACAAAAATTAGCCTCACAAACAGCCAGCAGTTTAAAATATTCAGACCATAAAACATTTAAACAGTCTGGAAGACTTGAGTCACAACTTAAATCTTCATTACTCCATCTGAACTAAGTTTCTTCTACTGTCTAGAAAAAGGCCACAGACTTCTAGAAACTCAGACTTGTGCAACATTACAGGCATGTAAGGAAATACTTCACTCAAGAGGGGAGAACTATGTATTACCAGGTTGACTTGGTTGCCTAACCTAGCCATAAAAGAACTGTCTCTTGGGTACACATGTAATTTTTCTCCAGTCAGTTTGTCTCTACATCAGGCTTTTTAGCCCCGTGGTAAGCACTCTATCAGTGGCAATACTGCAGTACAGAATATGATGAAAATACCATCATGGCTTACTGTGCTCTGGGCCAGTTCTCAGAAAATTGCAGTCACCATGGGAATGGAGTGAAAGCCTAAAGCAACAGAAAATGAAAGTGGAAAAAGTTCTCAGTGCCTGCTCCCTTAAGGAAGTAAGATGAACAAGAGAGGAAAAAAAAAAAACTGAATTAAACACCCTTCTGGTTCATCAGAGAAACTCAAAGGTTGTCTGAGGAGGATTATTCCTCCCTCCCCACATTCCCTCCTCCTCTCTACTTGTATATTCACCATACTAAGCTTTTCTGTCCAGAGAGATTTAGTATTTTCTGCAACAAAAAATAAAAATAAAGGGTTTTGTAATTACCAGTTGTGCACTAGATTCCCATCAATCTGTCCTACAGCTTACAGATGTACAAGTAAGGAGGTGAAGTCATTGCTGCTGATGGAGTATGTCTCTAGTAGAAACATAACTAGAAATAAAACATCACAGAAAACAGGTTTCTCTTTTTTAAAATTATTACTTAATACATGGAGATATAATATGAATGGACAAGTACTAAAAAATTGAATGTGAGAAGAGTAAATGGTTGAAACAGCCCTTATATACACCATTGATACACACCTCTTAAACATAAAAGTGGTTTCCTTAGAGATGAAGAGTTCAGCATGTGCCTTCAGTTTCAGCAGACCGAGAACCATGAATTTCCCAGGTAAAAAGAATCTGTATGACAGCATCCCTTTGCAAGATCTGTATGCATCAGAGCTGCAAAAGCCAGGTTAACCAAGGTCTCCACTTTATTACCAGATTGGCCATATATCACAATATTGCAAAAATGTATGCAGAAAGTCCTGCAATCCTTCAGTTTAGAGCATAATACAAGCCCCCATCATTGTCACATAACACTTCCAGTTAAGTATTAACAGATCCATCTCTCTTGTGGCATCTTTGTGATGGAAAGTAGCACCATGCTTCCTATTTTAGCCAGGAAACCAGACACTTTGAGGCTAGTTTAAGAAACAGATTGAGACAGTTTGAGAAACTGAGTTTAAGAAGCTGAGATGATTGAGAATTTCACTTGCCCCTGGTGAAGGAAAGTTCAGCACTTTGCAGGCAACTCACCCCTGTGCATTTATGCCCTGAGAATTTGGGACTCTACAGTTTTGAAAACCATAGCCACAATGCTTTGGGTTTTGGGGTTTCTTTCCCCTCTGCTTCCCCTCCCCTTTGCTAAACTTAATGTAAGTGAATTAGCAGAGATCCTCTCTTTACTCATAAATCCTTCCTCCTCCTCTTCAGTTGCCACTACAAACCAGTTCCCAATGAACTACACAAACGTTTCCAACAGGATGCCAACACAGACAAGTATTTGCTGCTTGGCAGTGTAGTTTTGTAATTGCTGCTCACTTCCTCAGTCTCATCCTTCTCCATACCAGCTTTGGACCTTACCAGCTCAGTGCCCCATGGCTGTTCAGACTATTTAAAACAAGCCCCAACAGAATAGCACTTTGCATAAATGACAGTTTGTGTCCCCAGCTGACAATCCTACCTGTTTCCCCACCAGCCTGACTAGCAAATATGTGATGTAGCATCAGCCTGCGACTTTTATGAATCTACATGTCATTTTTCTTCAGAAACATGCATGAACTAGGAATCTACTCCCTGTTAAAAATACCACAGAGGTTGCATTTAACAGGAATACAACAGAAGCCCACTGTTCTTCAACAGGACGACAGAGGCATGTGTCCTGTTGCTCTCATACAAGCTCTGCCAAAATGGTTTGGGCAGAAGGGATGAAAGCCTCCCACCATTCATTCAACTTCCCACTTGCATACCAATTTTCATGTGTAAGCACAAGTTAACCCCTGTGACCCTGTGCTACAGTGATGCCATTCAATTCACGGAGATAAACAACTTTGTTCCAGATAAACGCAAATTTCAAAACTGATGCAAGTTTTGCGGGTTCTTTTAAAATAAAAGGTAGCTTCTTATAACTAACTATTCTACATATTGTAACACAGGACCTTAGCACAAAGAAAACTAGTATAAATGTTGATATAAAAAGGCAAACTAATTGCATTCCTAAAATTTTTCTTAAAAAAACCTGTAGTAAACAAATATTGGTGCCTAATGAGGGTAAGTTCAGCGATATCATTATGACATCAGTATATCAGAACTCAGAGAATGCTCTACAGATTTGAAAATATTTAGCTTCTTTCACTCCACACAAATAGTCTTTTTTCAAAGAACACTACTATGGAATTGAAAGACTACTTTCAAAAGTAGGATTATTGTACATTTTGCAAAAGTGCACACTTCTACAATTACTCCAGTGGGAGTTAGTGTGAAGCATGGGGTAGAATTGGGGTGTGCAGCCCCACGTGAGGAAGAAAACAAGAGACATGCAAGGAATCCACTTTCCTTTCACCTGGTAGCAGCTAGAAACTTCATTTTGAGAAGTAAAAATTTCTCAAAATATCAAGAACCCAGGTGTGCTACTTTTACAGATCTAAAGTTCACCAGAATAATCTCATTGAAAACTTAAGGTAACCATTCCAGAGGCTTCAAGACTCCCAAAAATGGAAGACTCCCTGATACTCAAATTATTTTCTAAGCAGTCACTACTGCAGAACACCACTTACAGATTTGTGTCACTGTGGATAGGATCTGCGTGGTCATGTTACCAATTTAGGAAAAAGGTGCACATACAAAGATACTGCTGCTGAAAAAATTTATCCATTTTCACTTCACTTGCAAGTAGACCTGTGTAAACCTTACCAAAAGCTGCACCAGAAATGTTACTGTCTGTTCGAGTCTTTGAACCATATGGGTCTCTCTCACCATATGGGAATACTGGGGTCTGAGCTTCCCACTACCAAAGAAAACTTCTGTAGTTCTACACTTACGCTGTCTGTGTGAATCTGGACAAATCTCTGAAGATCTGAGTCTTTGCTCTCCTGTAAAATGGGTCTAAATTACCTGCCTTTCTCTCAGAAAAAAATCATATCCATTAGTGTCTGTAAATAGCTCTTTAAAATTTTTACATTTATTTGCAAATCTATTGTTCTAGCCATCAAAATTTCTGAAGGGAGATAAGAAACTTAGCCCTTCCAAATCTACAGAAGAGCAGCCACATCAATTTTTGTGAGAGGTGGGTAGAAACAAGTGTAAAACAGAAGCAAAGACAAGGTGGCACAGCCACAACTTCGGCTTTTGCTACTTGCACATTTTCCTTTTGATCAACTGTTGGAGAAAATGCAAACCATTTATGCTTTTGTGCAAAACTGGAGGGAGAAAGATACCCACCTATAGATAACTCAGTTCTAAGCAAAGCATTGCTATGCTTTAAAATCAGGCAACTGCTTAAAGGTTTATTACAAGTGTCTCTCAGGTACTTTCTTTAGCTGTAGACCCATTGCTGTCAACCTCTTCATACTTATTTTTCTGCCTCCAACCCCAAATTCTGAATACAGTTGGAAGTACATCTATTTGTAACACATACAAGTAAGATAAGAGAGAAATGCATGTAGGAGTGAAATATACAGGATTAAAGCTAATCTCTCTCAGTCAGCAGTACTGTGATGGATTGCAACACTATCTATTAAAAATATACACTACCTCTTTCTACTCCTAAACAAGGGTTTATACACTCTAGAGAAGATAAGTGGTTATATGCAGATTTCTACAGGAAGTAAGGTGCAAGTTCAAAAATGCATAGTAAATAGCTGGTATGAAAATGTAAGCTTACTACACTGAAGGTTTCAATAAAGGTATTATTTCTTTGTTGGCTTCCTCTACCCTTCTTTGAAAACACAACATAGTATTTTTTCCAGGTAAACTACATGTAATGGCATAAGGGACAAAACAGCTGTGAAATACCAGATTTACGTTTTGATGATTCCTTGCAATCAGATGACTTCTTACTGTTTGTCCTAGTTTCAGCTGGGATAGAGTTAATTGTCTTCCAAGTAGCTGGTACGGTGCTATGTTTTGGGTTCAGTACCCGAAGAATGTTGATAACACACTGATGTTTTCAGTTGTTGCTCAGTAGTGTTTAGACTAAAGTCAAGGATTTTTCAGCTTCTCATGCCCAGCCAGCGAGAAAGCTGGAGGGGCACAAGAAGTTGGCACAGGACACAGCCAGGGCACGTGACCCAAACTGGCCAACGGGGTATTCCATACCATGGGACGTCATATCCAGTATAGGAACTGGGGGGAGTGGGGCTGGGAATCGCCGCTCGGGGACTGGCTGGGTGTCAGTCGGCGGGTGGTGAGCAATTGCACTGCACATCATTTGGACATTCCAATGCTTTTATTACTACTGTTGTCATTTTATTAGTGTTATCATTATCATTATCATTATTAGTTTCTTCTTTTCTGTTCTATTAAACCATTCCTATCTCAACCCACTGGTTTTGCTTCTTTTATTGATTTTCTCCCCCATCCCACTGAGGGGGGGGGGGGGGAGTGATCAGCTGCGTGGTGCTTAGTTGCTGGCTGGGGTTAAACCACGACACTGTTGGGTTTTTCTGGGTTTTGTTTTGTTTTACTTTTAAGGAAGAAAAAGGCTGCAAGACTTGTGGGAACACAAGGAAGAAATCAGTAGGAGAGGCAGATAAAACCTGAGCTCTTCAGGCCTCTGCTGTAGCTGCACCATCTTCCCTATTTGCTCATTGCAGTTTCCCAATTTCTGTGGCCTTGACAAGAAAAGAAAAGAATTTAAATCAGAACACAGGCTGAAAAGAAGGACTTCAGGAATAAAGTTTGTCCAAAATGTTATCCAAAGAAGAGTCTGAAGTAAATTGTTCACAGGTTTTAGGAACCCCTATGCAAAACTAGATGTTTCATTAAATCTGCAAGGAAGGCAGACAACCCCATCCCAGCCATCAGAGGCTGAGAGCATGGTGTGCACTAATTCTAGCACATTTCACGTTTCAGATGTTATGTAGGTAACAACACCTACAGAAAAGCAGAAGAAAACACAGGGAATAATGGTGAAATGATTAATCCAATCATATAATGGGTTAATAAATTACAGGTGTATAATTAATACCATACATAGCAGGCAGTTTCAGATTCACTATCAATTAAAAAGAAAGCATGGGAACCAGAATGAATCCTTGCACAGGAAAGCTGCTACTGTGAAGTGCTGTAAATCAAAATATGACTAAATATTCATGTCCTGCAACAACACAAGTATCCATGGTATCTACCTTTACCACCAAGGTAAAAGCTACATAAACTACAGAAATGTCTCACTGAATTAGCTCAATTATTTCTTGCTTCAATTTCTTTTATATTTTATGTTTTTAGTTCAAGATGGTGTACTGCTTACTGTCCTCAAATCACCCTGTAAAATGAAAGTGAGCGCAGCTGCAAATCTGCTCCTTTGCTGTGTAATCTATCAGTCCAGGTCAAAACTGCACAACAAGCCGGACAGCCTTTAATTGGAAAGTCCTGGATGTGGTAATTCATGATCTCAGTAACAACATACTTATGAAATGAGTTAATAAGACTGACACTGAGGCTACTGTTCAACTCTAAAAATAAGATCTTAATGAAAATTTTATCTATTTCCTTAAAAACTAACTATATAAAACTGTTCATAAAAAAAAAGTTTCATCCTTTGCAGAATGCAATTACAATTTTGCTGCCAGAAGATCCTCCACATTAAGTACATCTCTGTTAGCTGAAGCTGACTACCACTAAACTAGTAAGATCCCAGTTGTTGCCCTCCATTTAATTTCCAGTTTCTACTGTATTTTTCAGTAGGTTTTTGGCTTAAAAGCTACTCCAGATTCCACAGCAGCAAGTTTATAGTTCATTTTCTATATATATTTTCAAACTACTATATTTGGCAAACGAGAATTCTTAAACAAGTTACTAAATCCTGAGTTTCACTTTAAGGCACAATTGTGTTTTATAAGACAGTATTTTATGTTTAGTTGCCTACTTTGTCTATATTGATCAGTACATCTCTTTCTGAGTTTAACACGCCTGAACCAATTCCTGTGCACCAGCAGCAACTCACTGCAAACAGCTGTTCAACTTCTGAGTCAACCTGTGAAATGTCTTTGAAGAGATATACTGCACCAAAACCACTAATCCACATCAACCAGTAACAACATTAAAAAAAACATCAAAACAGAAACTTGAAATATAATTAGGCCAAAGAGGCATATCTTCTCCCCCCAACTTCCCACTTACATTCTCAGGAGCTGTCACAAATGACTATATGCAAAAAAGCTCTTTGTAAGTATCAATGCAGGAAATATTTATCCCTTGCAAACATGTGATGAAGCCCACATGTATACAAACCCTAAGGCATAAACAAATCCTCTGAGAAGCACGGTCGCATCAGAGTTCCCCTGACTTGCACATTTAACAACTGACAGAGGCAAAAGGATGAATGATTGTAGCACACTCCTCCTACAAACACTAAAAATAGTTTTCAAAATACTGGATGAGGTCTAGCCATGAAAAGAGAAAAATGAGTATCCATTAAAAGACAGAAGAACTTTGCTTCTGTCAATGGTGATTTCTGGAAAAAAATATTAGCATGAAGCTTCTTAGATTTTGAGACACTGTTGCTGGTTAACACACAGTACATCCAAAACACATGCTAATTTTGATTACAGGATGAATGATATCTACCATATTAAAAGAACTTCATATGCAGCATCTCCAGCAACTATTATTAAATATCACTACTAATATGATTATAGAAAAACAGAATGTGCAGTACACTAAATATTCCTTCTGTACTGCACTTTCAAGGACAAGCAGTATATGATGATACCACTACATCCATTTTCACAATCAACATCATTTATGTTTATTTTTCCTTTCCCCCTCTTCCTTTCTAATGGAAGCAACTAGAAGTTAAGTATTTCACTTGATTTCCTAAGAATGGCAATTACAGGATACACAACAAAGCTAACAGTAAAAATCTCACCACTTCCACTCATTATTGCCATGGTATCAGTATTAACAGACATCACAGTGTCCTCAAATCATTAAACAGAGGGATCTCGTCCTTGGAAGTTGAGATCCTCAGGGTAAAATATATGGAGTCGGAATCATCCATGATCAAACAGCTGAGTACAAACTTAAAACACAGGGGAAATACAACTGCCCACAGCTCAGCTTCAATTTCATTGCTGCACTCATATTTCTACATTTAAAGCCTTTGGAAACTTTCCCTACTTGGCCCTCAAAAGCATTTACCTGAGAAAAACAAGTATCACCAGCTCAGGTAAAGATCCACGCTTTAATAAAATAATACCACAAAGAGAGCTTTGCTCTTAGGACTATTTAAGCCTCCCAGCAGCTTAAAGTAGTTGGGTCTTCGCTGCAGAGCTTTATTCAGGGAACATTGTATTTGTTTAGCATATAGCATGACCAGAAAAGCTCAAAAGAGGGTGGATTTTCTCTTTACTAATAGTGAAGAGACCCACTACATTACTTCTGCAAAGACTGTTATGCAGTATATTGTCCTCAACAAACTGCTTAGTAGAGTTACACACGGCCAAGTAACAAGTGGAGAAGGCTAAAATTAATTATGAGACAGTAAAGAGAATGTCTGAACAGACAAAATAGGTGACATTTCCTTTTCATTCACAAAGTTACACTAACACATAAATGTTCCTACTGTGTCTGAAGAGATCCTGTTCAGTAATCCAGGACCTTTGTTTACTCTAACACCCCAATTATTTGCAAAGCCATCTACCACAGGAATGCAGTGACTTCCTGTGAGGATGCTTCTGAGGGATACAATATGTGCTACAGACAAGCCTAGCCACTTCATTAAACCATCATTATTAGGTGCAGAGCTGACATTTGTAGGAAGTGCCTTGTTAAGGTATTTTTCAGAAGAGGACCTCAGCTCCATACTTGCTGAACCTGCAACCAGATCAAAGCCAAGAGGCTAGGTGGCTCTGTGCATCTCCCTCGTCTGACCTTTCAGCATTAAAAGCAATGTCGATACCACAGCTTCACATGGCAGGTCTGAGAGTCATCCACAAAAGGTGCATGTAGGTATGCATTCAAGTTTCCACAAGTCATTGTAAGCAGTATTTCTCAATGGGTATTAGGTATAGAGGCTGGTACTTAGAAGCTCAACAGTCCACTTGCAGTCAGGCAGGACAAGGGCAATAAATGCAGACATGTTTTCGTATTGTATTGTGAGCTTCTGAATTTTACAAATCTGATCCTAACAGCTAATGCTTATTATTTGAAATTTATTATCCTGGATAGACTTGGATTAGAAGCTCACCTTTAGAGTCGCTTTAGATATCTATCATTGGATCTAGGAACATGCTGATATCATAAAACATTGTCATTTGGTCTGGTCTGTCGTTACTCCTCCCTTCCCTTTTTACCCCACCCTAGCATTATCCACTACAAAAAATACTTTTGTGAGTTTTTTTCTTAAGAGAACCTACCTCTTGCTAGAGAATGCTTTTCTTAGTGGGCCAAGAACAGACAAAAGTCTTGTTCCCAGTTAGACCCTATGGCACACGATCTTCATGGGATCCCTCAAGCTGTGCTGGCCTACTGCAGCTATGAGAACATTGCATGTCCATGGAGAATTTTCTACTTGTTGTGCATCATCTGCATGTCAGCTTGTCATCTGGCTGCGCAGGGACCATAACCGCTCCCAGAAATGGAGACTGTGCCTGCCTGCAGAAGCAGCTCCTCAGGAGGCATGCCTTCGCTGCACCACCGATGCTGCCAGCGCATACACTGGATGCTCTTGAATAGGATTCCTTGGACGGCTTCAAAAGAGATGGTCTGACATCCACTTGCCTTAGGACAGCTTCTCCTCACCGGGCTGAACCATCAGAATCTCTAATAAACCAGAGAGACCAGGAGCTCAATCCAGCTGCGATAGTATAAATTTTCCTTTCTTTGATGTCAACAGAGAGGCCTCTGTCTGGAAATTGTTTCCAGCTTTAAAATTGTATCTGCTCCTCCTCCCCCCCGCCACACACAGCCACAGACACAGACACACTCTCGCTCTGTCACATCTCGAGCCCTCTTTGGTGGCATGTTACTAAATATAGCAGAGCAATCAAAGAAAGTGGAAAATCGTTTGAAATACGAGACTAACAGCATTATATACATTTGAGTGTAATATATTAGAGTTACAAAGAAGAAAAACTCCCTAGCAGCAACAGTATTTTAGAGTCTGATCATCTTTTAAATTACCACTTTATAAAAGACTTTTGGGACAATCACCCCACTCAGCACTCAAATTCATCTTTACTTATGTTTCTTCCACAGAAAAGCAGCAAACTGACCATTCTCAAGACTACCCACAAGATTAGGAAGCCCTGATACAGGGCATTCAGAAATCTTAGCTGTCTTCCTGCAATTTTCTCTCTCACGAATCAAGTGTGATCACCTGGAAAGGCAAGTGTCTCTTTGGCTCTTATTTTGGCATAAACACCTAAAGTGTCATGACAGTTGATTTTACCTTGCAACCCCACCCTCCTCAATACGTCTCTCTCATAATCTCTAAAAAATGCTCAGCTGTTTGGACCTCTGGTAAGCATCAGTGCAGTGACTACTTCTAAGGAAAGGATTAGAGGTAAAGCTCTAACTGAAGTTACGGAGAGCGTGGCCTGTAAACTGACTAAACAAAATACAAACTAAGAATGTAAGGCTTCCTACCCAGGACTGTTTGGTGTCAGCATTTTTATCTTCAGCATGGACTTGAGGATTCTAAGTACAGAAACTAACCTGGAACCCCTGTAATTCCTAAGAATTTTAATAGTTTCCTGGAATACTAGGTTGACAATTAGTCTTAGAAATATCTGTTAGCCAATGGACTTAACAACATAAGATTTCTTATTTTAAATTCTACTTTCTTTTCCTCCTACCCTCAACATTATTTCATGAGGCTGTAGTTGTAGAATTAATGGAACTAAAGCAAATGTGCATTCCAGCTGGAAGCTTATAATCATAGCTTTCAAATGACAATGCAGTGTTAATCTCCACTCACTGTATGCAGATGATAATATCAGCTAGATGTACATTGAAATTACAAAGGCAAAAAATGAGGTAGCAGTCATACTGACCAATTTTGAAATAAGAGCATTCTCCAGTGTGTTTATAAGTGATTTTCTGATGTTTTGATTATTGAATTCTTCTCACAGATCTTCTCAGCTGCTTTTAGGAACATTGGAAGTCACAAGTGCAATGCCATTTCTCAGAAAATATGCAATAGCCACTTGAGACCATGATAGTTTATCAGCAACATTTCCTGTCTCTCCAGTCAAGAGGAGGTATAAAGGGAAATTACTGGAGCTAAGAAAGAAGATAATGAAATCGGTTTTTGCTAAGATCTCCTGTTAGCAGCTGCAGCTTCTCCTTCTCTTAGATGCACAGAAGGGAAAGCACATGCTACATTAGCAGTAGCAGCAAGGGACTCAACATTTGGCAGACGTTGAAGTAGCACAATGCAGTGCCAGGTAAAGATACCCCAGCAACTTTGAATGGGACTCTTCTGGCAGAAATCAAAGGACTGCTTGGATCAAATCCAAGTTTCTACCACTGGCTTAAAATTAACTATACTGCTCATCTGCCTAAGAAGATTCAAGTACCAGCAAATACTGAACTAAACGGTGTAACATTTTGCAGTATATAAACTTTAACTGTGAGGTGGAGTTTGCAACTGGAAAAGCAAAACACACTTCATCTTGTCATTTTAGTTTTTATCAGGTTTCTGTACCTTTATAACACAGGTTTAGCTGACATACAATATTCAAATTATTTCCTTCCGCTTCTCACATTTCATGAAAAATCACTCCATTCAATTTTCTTTAGGGCTACAGTACCTCATTTAAAATGCTCTGAATAGTGTCTGTATGCATCGTTGTGTTACGACTCCGTAGTTAACCGGCACCATCTTCTCCACAGATTTAACTGGTCACCACACCATGGCCTTTCAGTCAATCTTAGCAGCACATATCTTGCCTAGCAAACACTATTAACCACGCCTATTGAGCTAAGCAAAAGGAAAAAATTATCTCATGAGAAATAATGATTCAATGAGATTAGTGTTATCCTTTGACAAGAATTACACAGCAGATGCTGTCTTTTGCTAACATGCAACTTGGCCACAGTTCAGCTGGTCATGTCTATGGTTCCCCATATGCTTTATTTTATGTTTTTGTTAAAGAAAGAGGCTGACTAATACAGAGACTTGACCTGCCTGACAGCAGATCTGCCCTCCCCAGTGGCTCTTTCCATCATCCCCTGCTCCCCGCTATGACAAAGAGAGGCCCCATTCACATGAGAGAGAAGTCAGATTGACTCTGGGAAAATGGGCTTCTGAAAATTGCCCTGAAAGTAGCAGGTGAATCGCAGCCAGGCATTGTCACAGCTCACCCCACTTGCAGATGCAACTTTCACTCATGTACTACTGTAGTAGATCAGATCACACAGAGAGGAACAGGTATGCATGAAGCTAAGTGAATTACCTCTTCAAAAAAGAGCGGAGGACTGATGTATCTCAAAACCATTGACCTTCCCCCCCTGGTCCTAACATACGTTTCAACTCAAGAGAACACACAAGAAAATAGTACAATAAATTGCACCAATCCCACCCTTCCATGAAACCACTTACAGAGAACAAGAGATAACTCACCATTTTGTAAGAACTTATCCTAAAGGGTGGTGGAAGTTGCATGCACCAAGCACGTTAGGATGAGCTGGTAGTCTCAGTTGCAAGCCCCTACTTGTTCAGACAGATGACTTGTCTATAAGGCCACAGCCCATTCAAAAGATTAACAACAGCTATAAGACTTTCTAGCTCTGCCCATAACGCAGCAAGATAATAGAATTTTTGCAACTGTGTATCATCCCAGGCAGGTATACACTCTCTTACAGCTTGCATAGACCCCAAAGCCTTTGAAGAACATCACCAAAATTCTTCAGAGCTAACTGACTACGCTGTCTGTAGTACATTTTGATACCTACGCTAACAGATAACTGAACAGGTGAAGCAAAAAAAATCCATCTCAAGGATAATGCAGCTCTTGCACATTAGCAAATGTGCATCAATGTGTCCCTTTCAAATGCTACACTCGATGGCTTCAGGTGGCACAGAGGGCAATATTGCCAACAGACAACTAATTAAAAGGAGCAGTAGGAAATGATGCCAGAATGATAGGGTTTTTTTCTTATCGAGAACAGGAAACAAGAAACTTCATACAAGTCATCTAACCAACACTAAAACATTATTTTAGATTGGATATTAGGAAAAATTTCTTCACTGAAAGGGTTGTCAAGCATTAGGCCAGGCTGCCCAGGGAAGTGGTGGAGTCACCATCCCTGGAGGTATTTAAAAGATGTGTAGAGGTGGCACTTTGGGACATGGTTTGGTGGTGGGCTTGGCAGTGCTAGGTTAACGGCTGGACTTGGTGATCCTAAAGGTCTTTTCCAACCTAAATGATTCTATGATTAAATGCAGAAAATGCCATGAATGCTGTCCTCTCATAACTGTTCATACAATAAAATTCATAGTGTACAAAGCACCTACTATCCAACAGGGAACAGGAAAACCTCAACAGTCAGGCTATTTAAAAAAGATAATTATAAAAAATCCAAACTCACTAAGATAATTTCCATAATATCTATCTGAACTTTATGAACATGCCATGTAAATTTAGGAAATTGTTTAAATGTCCAGTTCTCTAGTAAAAAAAGCTGGTCCATTTCTTTCTTAATTGCACAGACAAAGTAAGTTGTACAGACTAAGTTTCCTTTAAAAATGTCAATTCATCAAATATGAAGCTTTGAGACAAGTGTTACTAACACACTTACTCTCTGTCAAAAACAGACAGAAAATCCTGACATCTCATCACATGAGGCCATTCACTGAAAACTCACAAGACCTAGGGAAAGTCCACATTTACCTGAATCAAACTGTTTCCCAAGAACGGAAGATCCTAATTCTCTCTTTATTTGCTCATCTAGGATACATCTCATTATGAAGATCAGATTTATCCCATCCCTGATGAAGTTGTACCTACTTTTAAAAATAAATTTGTACATACATGAACATGCATGTGTGTGCATGCATGCGTACAAGTGGCAGAAATGAAAGATAACAAAAGCAGTAGTATTAATATATTCATATATGTCAATATATCCAAATTTATGACAAACAATTAGGAAATGGGAAGAGACCTCATTTGAGTTTGGGAGAGTGAGAAATTCAGCCTAACCCCAAACCCAGTCCTCGGTCAAAGCACCAGGAAAATGTATTGGTGCTATTAAGCCCAAGGCTGAAATATGCTGTCCTCCACACTTCTGTAAAGAGAAAAAAAAAAAAAAGAAAGAAAAAAAAAAGGGGGGGGGCCATTAATTCACTCAGGTTTACCATGCAATTTGCATGTTTGTAAAACTATTTTTAGCTAGCAGACTTAATTGTGACCCTTATGATCCTGAATAAGTTGATAGATGCTAAAGAGGAAAACAATAAAGAATTGCAACTGACCATCTGCTATGCTTCTTTAAAGCTTTAAAAGTAATTAATTTTTTTTAAATCCAGTCTCTGACCACAGCATTATATTCTCCAGTCTCCTTAATTTCTTATTTTTCTTGTTTTACCTCAGTCATCTTCCCTTTTTATTTCCATCTCCTCCAAATAAGATTTATCAGTAAGCATCATTACAAATTACTAAAAGGGGGCACTACAAAGGAAGCAGAAAAAATAAAGGAGGAAATAAAAGAGAAGTGAAGGTGACTGGCAGCAAGAGTATACTGTAGTTAATTTTTTAACTATAATGCTGTAATATGTTGTAAAATGACAGCTGCATCTGCCAAGCAGTGCAAACACAAAACTAAACCTGCTACACGCACAAGAACCTACATATATTTTGAGGTTTTTTCAAATTAATTCTTCAGTGTTTTGAAAGCAGTGGCTGATGTTGAACAATTCTACTTGCTTACTAGTTGCTAATGCTTATGGGTTTCTAACATGTTAAACCAGGCATAAAATGATTTTAAATGGCAGATTCTGGTCCACAGCCAGCTCTGTACTTTGTCAAGGCTCCACGAATGGCCCAGATATGCAATGCCTCTTACATTCTGGCAGGAAATCCTTCCTCTGCTCTCCCAGGGCTTTAGGAAGTAGCTGCAACATGCTGCTCCAGTTCCCAATGGCTTGAAAACACGCAATGCCTTTTGGCGTTGCAGAGCTAGAGTCAGCACAGGGCAACTACTCCCTGATGCCTGACCTCATGGACAGTGAATTAATCAAGGTCTACTTTCAGGAGACTCAAATTAATTATGTAGTCTTTTGTTAACTATGATATTCATGGAGTAAACCTCTCAATGACCAAATGAGTGTAATTCATAAAATAATTACAGATCATCAAAAGGACACAAAATTTTCACTAAAAGCCTGTGAATGTAGTTTGTTTGGGAAGTTGGTCCTTGCAAGAAGTTCAGGTGCTGCATCTAGCCCTCATGAAAGAAACCTTGTCATCTCTCTACCAATCATCTATTGGGAGTACTTGCATCAAAATAAATAATGTCTTCAGTTTTTTAGGGAAGAACATCTAAGCTTTACAAATGAGTTTGTATGCAGGGAGGAGGAGAGATGGGTTGGAAGAAAAGCAAGAATGGGACAGGTTAAAAAAGCTCAGCTAGTGACAGATTGTGCAATCAGTGGCTCCAACTTGAAAAGCCACAATAACATGCTGAATGAGGCAGCAGCAACTGAGAGAAGACATATTTGCAATTGCAAAAAGGAAAGTCAGGATCATACTAGGCTCTGAAACTGAGCCAGACATGTCATTAGTCTCCGCAACTGAGTCAGGTATTATGTCACCCCATGCATCTCCTTTGAAAAGCAGGTGCTGTGGAGAGGGATGTGCTGAAGGCACAGAATGCAGAATACAAGAAACACAGATTTAAGTGAAAATCCTCACCACAGGCACCATTTAGCAGACGTGGTAAGGGAAGAATAAAGTAGCACAGGTTACAGAACTGTCCGCAGGAGATTCTCAGTAAACTAGGTAATAAGGTATTTACATTTCATATAGAACCAGGATTATGTAAGCATGGACCACATTATTTAAATCAGATAAGCAAGAAGGAAGAAAGAAATAACATTACCATTAGACATTCTGACCTAAGCTCCACAAGCTGTGCGAAATCCACAGCACATATCAAACTTGGCACCCAATAGCTCTACATTTCTACTTCACCTGCTCCATGTATCTGGAACCTCTCCTGGTATACATAGATCAATAATCATAATAATAAACCAATACTATACACACACACATACACACACACTTATATAATGATAAACTATTAGTATAGTATCCAATACAGAAAGGCCACTGTTATCATGCAGCAGTTGCAACTTAGTATTTTGTCATAGCTGCATCACAGAAGAAAGTACGTTCCAAAGAAAGTTTTCACACTTCAAAAATCCAGAGGTCAAACAGTTTCTATAAGAACCTATACAAATCCCGTAAATTGAAAGAACGGAGGCTTGTCAGCTACCAGTGAAAAAACCTGTTACAGAATAAACTAACTCCACCAAAATTAACATCAGAGGTGGTTAAATTCAAACCACCATTCAGCCTTTTGTTCAGACACATTTTCTCCTCATAATAAATGTATACCTGGAGTCCTGATCATTCCTCTCTAATACAGCTCACAGGAAAGAGGGAGGCTCTTGTTAAATTTTAAATAAAAGCAAATATATAAATATTTAAATAAGATTTTTTTTAATCAGAAACATCAGTCAAAACAGATTATTACTCCTGACCTTCAAAAATAGCATAGCTTTAAGCACAGCAAAATCAGCATTTTGATAATTTATTCAAGTTCTATCTTAATTAACAAATAGTGCATGCTACAAATAAAATGCTCTCACAGAAGAATGAAACAAGCTTTTGAGCTTGGTTCTAGAGAAGCAGTTAAATATTTCATTCACCCACAGCTGGGCCAACAGAAAAAAGCCACTCTAGCTTCCCCCTGGTCTCTCAATATACTGTAACTGTGAATACTGAAGATCCCTTCAATTTCTGATGGCAAACAGTAAAAATCTGTTAATGAAAGAGACCACAACAGATTTGCTCAGTCAATTTCATTATACTGTAGAATACTATTTACCTATTCATTTGCTGATTTTCAGAAACACAGAAACTAGAGTATTAGGCTCAATCATGTTTAAGGCTACAAAGGTATTCAAAGTCTCTGAGGCACTCTGAAACTAAATCATAGGCAAAAGGAAAAAAAAAAACCCAAACTAAACCGAACAAATCAAACTCTGAACAACCACAAATCAAGGCAACCCGGGAAGCATTCTGGAAGATTTGATTCTTTATCCACAGACTGACTGTAATGGAATATACAGATCTTGCAATATTACATGAAAGGGAATATTTTGCCTTTTGTGAAGATATATTCGGCATGCAATTAAAAAAGACCAACAACTGAGAGTATCCAAAAAATGGAAAAGCCTAGAAGCAAATGCCTCTGGATTACTAAATGATACAAGTTAGGAATAAATTAGAGAACTGAGATTAATATAACAAGACTCAGTAAGATCTGGCCCAAGAATTATCCACAAAGCAAAGAGGTAAACACCCAGTTTAGACTTGCTGAATTTCACCTGTACCAGGTTAAGTTTCAAGCATTCAGTACGGCTTAAACCAATGGGACTGTCCCATTTGTAAAGACCCATTTATACTCTAAATATATCCCCCAGACACAGTACTGACACTGGAGTGGAAAAACTTGCAAGATATACAATAAAAATGTAAACAGCTCTTAATGTTCAAGCTACCACTACACCTTGAGACACACTATTGTGACCAGAATGGAAATACATTAAGTTTGTACTTTGTAGCTGGACTGCTGCCAGCTTGAAATGTCAGAAATGGCATAAATGGGACTAAAACCTTTATGCACAGCATTTTGTAGTCCCAAAGAGTCAATACAATGAAGCCGGTAAGGAAACATAAAGAAGAAGGAGTCAGAGACAGCTCAAAGGTTTCTACACAAAAAAAAAAAAAATCATCTTGTCCTTGTTCTTTGCGTGTGTGGCAGTAACAAAGCAAGTCCTTGGGGTCCCTGCTGCTCACCTCATGGACCTATACCCAGCAAGATCCGGGAGGCCCAACCACAAATGAAACTCCCCCCATGGACACCCCCACTGCCTACTACAGGCGTGCAGACAATTATCCCTATCCCACATAACCCCTCAGCACCATTCCTAATCAAGCCCATCCTTCTCCAAGACGAAGCACCCTCCCCTGCCTCAAGGCAACGAAGCAGCCGTAGCAGAGGCCGCCAAGGGGTGGCACAGCCAGAGGCCACCACTGTCACCCTTCCAGCAGATGCTGCTCCTCATCCCCCTTCTCACCTGCACCTGCAGAGGGCTGTGCAAGCAGAAGAGTTGCCTGCTCACTGGCTGTCTAAACAGCAGCATCTCCCAGACAGCAGCTTTGAGACACCGCACTGTGCTGGGGCACAAAGGGACACGCGCAGCACTTGCAGCAACGCCAAGGGTCCTATTCCTAACACTACACCACTAAAAACTTCAGCCCCGGCAGAAGCTGGGTCCTGCCTCCCATCCCAGCAGGCAAGACTTCCATGTAAAGAGTGGGTGTGGGGGTGTGCATAAAGAGATGAAAATACTCTCTGACACACTACCCAGCAATACCACAGATAGAGAGAACTGATTCAAGACCAGAGATGTCAAATGTCTGAGACCCAAGTCACACATCAAAAGATAACTGGCAGGGAAGGTTTCCTTTTTAAACTACCAGCTGGTTCTGGAGTCAAATGAGCTGAAAATTTCTGATTATGATGATATCAGCTTCTAGCCCTCAGGGATTTTCAGGACAATCTGAATACACTACCCCTAAATTAACTAAAAGCATGTACTTAAAAAAAAAAAAAGCTTAAACATAAAAAAAAATTACAGTAAAATACAGGTCCTTCCCACATATGGCTGAGGGAGACCTCAGCGCAGAACTGCCATACACCTAGGATGTGGGTAATGCAGTGTAACATTGCTTGATGAAGGATTTCTTCCCCCAAGTAAGGTGAGTTCCATTCAAAATAAAAAATTCTCCACAAGTGATGCAGATGCTGCTTCTGCTTTTCTCCTCTCAGGCACACATGCCTTCTTTAAAATAAATAAATAAATAGATAGATAGATAGATAAATAAATAAACTATATTAAAAAACAAATAAATGCACAAATAAACAAATAAATACAGCCAACTAAGAAAATGCACTCATTCCCATTTACCTAAAAACCTTTGCTGACACAAGGACATCCTCTGTGAACAGTAATTCAATCTTTAGTATTATTATGTAGCATTCAGTGAAGCACTCAGCGGGATCAGAAAAACCTTCATAATAATCCCTCCTATAAATTATGTTTCATGACAGATTGCATGCCCCCAAATTTCCCTCTCTTCAATTGAAATATGTGTGTTTACAGCCTCCCACCTAAATAATACACTTTACATAGCTGTTTCATGCAGGACAAATCAGGCTTATGTGACTGAAAATGGCAGAAGCTAGGTATCTGCTCTTAAAATAATTATAAGAATTCATATCCTTAATCGGCTTGATTCTTACCAGGTAGTTCATAAGCAGAGTAAGACCTGTATCTCCAGAAACACTAATGTCCTATTCTCAGAACATTATTTATTGCTGTAAGGAGTTTTCAACCTAATGCTGTCTCTTTCCTGCAAAATGCTTTCAAACATCACTTTGGTGTGATAAAAAGGAAATAATACAACGTTAGGACTGACACATTTGTGACCCTTCTGCAAAGAAAAATTACCTACACTGAAAAAATCTATTTCAGTAAATGTGAATATTTGAGACCTTTATATTTATCTTCTCCTAAGCACAATGATTTTAAGAAACAACAAAGAGCCTTGTAAATTCCCTTTAAATTGATAATTCACTTTGTTTTACAGACCAGCGGTGGGACTGCCCAGGAACAGAAAGCAACACAGCGGTACAGTCAGTACATGAGCCCAGCAGTTCGCAGCCCTGACTTACTCCATGCTGCGCAATCAGTGACAAACAGAAGTTTGCATTTAGAGGCAGAATTCAGCTCACAAGATAAACTGCAAAGGTGGAAATGTTTAGAAAAATGCCTCGTCTGGCACACTTTACAGTAGCAGGTACGGATCTTCAGCTCCAAACTAGTCAGGATTTTTTCTTGCTTATTTTTGCCAGTAAAACCTGAAGCCAAACTAGCACTGCAACCATTGTGGGCATTGAAAACCGCTGCACAAGTATGCCGGATTTACAATAGCAACCAGGAAACTACTGACATGCAAAACAAATAATTCCATTTTAATATTTGCACTTTTTTTCTTTAAATTAATTGTCTTTAGTTGATAATCCTTGAAAAAGTTATCCAACGTAACTATGCCATTGTATTCAGTACACACACATAATTATTTAAGCAATTAAGTATCGCCAAGCATGAGTTCAGTCCGTTTCTGTCCTTTTCTAATGGGATGGGCACTAGAATTCAACTGAAACGTAAATAAAATAAATGTCTACTATTTAAAACTAAACTATGGATTGGAAGGGAATCCAGCAAGTGACTTAAGTGGTTTAGATGTAAGAACAATTTACCAAAAAAAGGAAAGCAATATGTACAGTTGGAGATACGGACTGTATACAGTACTACTTTCATGTATGTTTCTGAGCTTGTATCTTTTTGTTATCAATTCATTCACAGTGCTAAAGAGGAAAAAAGCCGCCTTTCTTCAGTTCTCCTCATCAGTTTCTGAAGCTTGTACAAGTCATTGAGTTGAACAATCTGTATGATTGTTCAAGGAAAAGCTATTGCTGTAAATAATGGATAAAGAAATACTATTACAAAGAAGTCAACTTTATAAAAGTTTGTCATTTTGGAAGGTTTTTTTTATTTGGTACCATTATAAACATAAACATGTCAAATTTTAGATTCCACTAGGTATTACATTATCTAATACTTAACATATTATGCAGAAAAAAATGAAGCAGAACATGGATTAGTGGCTTCTTATGACAATAGGATCGTTTGTAACTTTTCCTTTTTCCTTGATTGCAACCCAAAAATCATGGATAGACCTAACAATATCACCACAGCAAACTCCAGTTCATTTACTCTTTGCATCAGGCACTAAATCAACTTTATTATAGTACATAAAGCAAACAACCTCAGCATTCTGAGTGCTTGCAAAACACTGTCTTCATGAGAACTACACAGCCTCATACAAATTATTTATCTGGTCTGACAAAACCTCAGAATTGTTACATAAAATTAACTTTCAAAGCTGATTGTGATGTTCATGTGATTTTGGTAGTGCATCCTCAGTCTCTTGAAAAACAGTACTGAAGGTAATAGCTGTAACTTGTTCTTGCCCCAAATCCAAGACTGTCAGTACACCTATACCAGCAGAGCTGGATACAATATTCCAAACCCCTCATCTTCTCTATTAACTTCAACAGAGCAAGCTGGGAAACTGCTTACAGTATATTTAAAAAACAAGAGGAAGTCATGCCTGCAAGAAAATTACCCTGGTCAATGTAAGCATAACAAAATTATAAGAAAGCACATGTATTTCAGAGCAACTGGTTTTACGTACTGTGCATGTGCAGTTCCAGATTGCAAGCACTGATTCAGGAAATGAAGGTGACTCATGTATAACACATGTACCTTCCACATATCCTCAGCTGTATCGATTCCACTGACTGCATTGGGACCACTCAGTTGGTTCCACTCACCTTAACACACAATGGAGGATTTTTTGAAAAAGAGCTAACCATTTCTCCAAAATAAAATTTCTGTATACAAACTTCTTTGTTTCCCAACCTGAGTTTTTGAAGTGCTTTACACTTGAAAACTGAGCCATTTCCTGCATGACGTTTTGCATTAAAGATCTGTTTCTAACTGATGTCACTAACTGGTTAAACAAATAGACATTGTACACACCTTAATATAAATTTTTAAAAATTGTGTAGGCTTTATGTATTATTCATGGTACAGTTTTGCCTAAAGCTGATGTAAATTATAACCCTATTCCCACAGTAAGATAAATGAGCTGTAAAGCAGTACACATAACTTCTAACTTCCCTCCAAATCCATTCTGCCAGGAGTTGAACAAGCATGGATCCATCCAGTTAGTTACACGCTAATGTAACTGGCACTAATGCCTTTTAAAGTACCCCAAATTCTGTCCCTCCATATTCAAAGGCATTAGTTCAATGCATTTTTTGCACTTAACAAACATGTAATCTGTCATATAGCCTAGTTATAATTGATGAAAAAAACATTTTAAGTACTTTAAAATTTAGATGTAATGGAAGGTATATGTATTTGCATTTCCCACTCCTACATCTCTGGCATCAGCAGTAAGGATAGCACTATGTACACTTGCATTCACTTCTGATCATCCAATAAAGTTAAGGGGAAATCTGTGCAAATAAGAAAAGCACTTTCATAATTCAGGTGTGCCATATTAAACCTTACGCTTAATATCTCTGAGTAGTCCATGAATAATGGAATAAGCATGCAACCGGTTTCCCTTCACATTTTTGGTCAGGAATTGACAACAGTCACAGTCTTTTGGCATTCTTCACCACACAATCCTTAATCACATTAAACAATCCTTTAAAAGCCAACTGTGAAAAATGTTCATTAAAAAGTATTTAAGTTCTTTAACTTATTAATTTTCTAACAGACATTCCCTACATTGCAGTCTTTCATCACTAACATTCAAGCTGGTTGCCTCATGCCAAAAGCCTGTCTAATTTTAACTATTCTAGTTTAGTAAACTAATCTAGTCTAATTCAATTTAATCTAGTCAAATACCTGATAGTAATCAACAGAAACATTTACATTATTTTTTCTAAATGGATTTTCACTTTCCCTAGTGCCTCAACTTTCTTCTCCAAAGCAGCAAACTACACCAGAAGACAATAAGCAGCTCACCAGTACTTCTACTCTACTGCGATGTTACCTTTTACCCCCTGCAATGTTAAAACCTCTGAGTTTTTCACATTAAAAATTTCATGTTAGAGATGCCAGCTGTTTTTTATTGTTAAGGCGTGTAATATTCTTTGAAGCATTAAAAGCTGCTTATTGTACTGAAAATCATACCACTCAAGGTCAGAGTGCACATAATCTGTTGAATAAAAGTACAGCAATTTTGTAGAAGTTGAAAAGGTCTGCAGAGTTGAGACTCGCCTTTCAAGTCTGTAGATAACATTATGGACAATCCCAAAACAGGGCAAGTCTAAATCTAGATGGTTTCATCCAGAAGACTGTGACCCTGCCAGAACACAACTGGGTACTAGCATGTCATTCAGGATTCTCCATGCCAAATTCAAAACAAAGAAGTATTAAAATATCATTTATTAATTGAAAATGGGGTTCTACTTCTAGGTGTCCAGACATTTATTACCTTCTTGGAAGCACACCTAGTACATAGTGCAACCAGCTTCACAGCCCATGGCCTGTTGAAGAAGGCTTTTAAGAAGCTCTTACTTGCTCAGTTAATTTTGAAGTATGACAAAGCTGCTCTTCTCCTAACACACACTTATTTTGTCTCCAAAAATCATATTCTTATCACAAATAATCATTACTCCTCCTAACCCCTAAGTAGACAAGGCTATAATAAAACAAGACATTATTTCATTACCATCATTTTGTGATTATGTTTTATGATTATCCCAATATTATATCCTCTGGCCTGCCAAATGCCATTTTGCTCCACTGGTATCTTTCCAAATAATGATGCAAAGATGTTTTCCCTGGTCTACTGCTTCAGCATATCCCTTTGTGCATCCCTTCAGCGATTGTGTCATCTCCACCTGCTACTCTTCATCTCTCTGTTCCCAGTTGTAATTCACCCCTGCCTATCAGGACCCCATCCCGTCAGGCCTCCTTGTCTCCCTCCAGCTGAGTGAGAGAGGATACCAACCACCCACCCTTCTCAGCTCCCACAGCCCACTTATTAAACTTCCAAAACAAGCAACTCTACATTTCCTTCCAAGTCAGCCCTTCTGTCAGGATGGAGGGACCACAAAATACACTCCATTATAACCTTCTAAACCCCTCTTTTCTTGGCAAAGATGACAGTGTGCAGAGACCGCTACATCATGCTGCCCGCTGTTGTTTCTTTGTCTGCCTGTGCCCACCTAGGCAACAGTCTTATTTTAAGAAAGTGGGCACAGAATATAACTCAGCTGCATTTGAAGATTTAATAGATTATTGCCTGCCTTGGTGAACACTGTCCAACCGCAACATATTAAAATGTATTGGCAAAAAAACTTCAGACTGCTATGCTTTCACTCCTGGTTGCAATGAACCAAGAGCACATGCAGATTCAAGTATGACTTCTCATCTACATGGCAGCAAGCTGTTATATTTATACAACATACTATTCCACTGGGTGTCCGTGTCCTCAGACATGACTAGCAAGTGTATCTTACTTTGAGTTTGCACAGCAAGATGGGGTCCTTATTCATACCTTAGGCTCTGAGATGTTACTGTGATAACACAGTAAACACTGCTATCACCACCCATGGAAATGCACACTACATGTTCCGCTCGCTGTGTCAAGCTGCCATTTGCATGTTGGCTCTAAGCTCCTTGCATTCATTAGATATACTAAGACAACTGAAGCATCTGAGTTTTGGTTGTTTGGTGTGGGTTTTTTAAATTATGTAAATGAAATAGCAGACATTCTTAATGAAAGCACCCAAACTTGTAAAACACATATTTATCATTTAAAAATGGCAAATCCTGCAAAAATAAAATGGTAATATGGTAGAGAAAAATAAATTACTAGCATGGAGGAAAATTATCAGTCCATTTTGCAAGAAAGCAGAAAAGCATATACTGAAAATCTGTGACAACACTAGCACTGAAGACCAATGGGCTCTGAAAGAAACATGATTCTGCCTTCGCAAAATTATAAGCCTCTAAAAGGCATATGGTGTAATTTTTGGAAATTCTGAATGCTTCCTGTGCTGTGCTCTCTATTTGTACTCCTGAATGGTTATCTTGTAAACAACATAGAAAAACATAATGCTTCAGAAGACCTGGAGTACCTGAGGTCTGGCAGTAACGCTGCCGTGCACAGGGTCATAGCTCTGCTTGTGAGAATCACAAGACACAGGAAAGCTTAATGCTTAACATCCCTCTGGAACACAATGTCCAAGCCACCCAGCAGAAAAAGACATTTGTCAATCAAGCCGCTCCAGCTCTGGAGCAGGATCAATGTAGAGACAGCCTGGATGGCTACTTTTCTCCAGAGCACTTTGGAGGGACACAGTGACCCTGAAAACCTGGGAAGTGTTACAGCTATGCTGTGATCAATGCACGCTCCATCTCCTCTCTCTGCAAAGCAGGAGAGGCCCAGGAGACAGACAATAAATATGAATGAGAATTCATTTTTCCATACTACACATAGCAAAGCACATTCTCATTCATGAGCTCCGCAGCAAAGTTCCAGTTCAGTGCGAGACACTCCATCCCACAGAGTCACCTGAGGAACTAAATGCTGCTTAGGAATCTCAGGGATAATGTTCCCACATGAATGCATCTACATGTACAAAGGCAAGAGCATTAGAGTTACTATCCCAGATCTGGGAATTTTGTAGTCATTCTTGCAGAACTCATAAAGTGCTGCAAATTCAGTGATTTCCATTACAGCTTCTCTCCCAACAGCAGCTTTTTAAAATCCAGATATACACCTCTCTGTGTGCCCCATAGGAACACTTATAAGTAGACATTTGGGGATGAGTGGTCCCACTGTGACCACAAAAAGTCATGGAAAGCATCTCTTATTTCCTTGAGGCACTGGACAGCATCAGCCAGCCCATTTCCCAGGAGCAGCCCTGACTACGACCATGGGTCACTGCAGCCCCTATTCAGGCATTTTCAAACCCATATTGTAAATCAGTAAACCTGAACTCCACTACTGCTCAGTCCAGCTAAACATTTGTATTACCCCTGTTTAATTTTTCACCAACTACTGCTGTGCTCTGACTGCCAAACACTTCACCAAAACTCCAAACCACACAGACCAAGATGGATGGAAAGTAACAGACGATTTGTACCTCTAGGCACTCTCATATTCTCTTGGGGATGAAGGCAGTCGCTCAACATACAACTTTACCATTATATCTTGCAACGTTTTATTAATTGCCTCACTGTCAGGGAACTGTTCCAGAATATGCTTAATAAAATTTCTGACAGCAGCTAAGCCATGGGATGTGCCTAGTGCACAAAAATCAGAGTTTTAAATATTTTTCATTCACTTAACAGAAAGCATGTTACATGCCAAATTTGTAGTCATAGTTCACATCCTTATATGCAACCTTCACCATTTGTGGTCTCCCTACATAAAAAACAAAATTAGACTACCAGCATACGCTCTGATACATTTGGGCCATTAATATTACAGCAGATCTGGCACCAGTTAAAGTGAATCTGCATAGATGAAGGAGCAATCATTAAGGCTTTATAGACTCGCTTTCCTCCAGAGTGTCAAAAATCCTCCCCACATGCCCTCAAGTGCTGGAGTTCAGTTTTGATCTCTGATTTAGCTGAAAGATGTGTAAAAGCAGGCACAGCATTATCCATTGACAAAGTGCCTGAGACATCCCTGTGCGTTGTTTATTCCAGTGAGTGCATAAAATATCTTGCGGTCATGAAACGTGTCAGAATGATGTTTACTTTGAACAGAAATATACAATTATCTTGTTCATAAAGCAGAAACCTCTCAGCAAGAAAACTCAGCGCATGATATTTCTGCAAAGAAATACTGCTACAGGAATCCCAGTGCACCTTTGGGAGGACAGTACTTTCCCTTTTATTTCCCTCCTTTTTTAAGCATACATTTGGCTGTTCTATTTCAGGAATGCATGGGAAAGGCTACATAGTTCAAAATGAGAAAAACAATAAGCTGTAGAAGCAGATCCAATTTTAATTACAAAGCAATATAAAATCTGTATGGACACAATCAGAAAGCAGAATTTGCTAAACTGGCTTCCCCCTGGATTCATAACCTTTCTTCATCATTCAGCCTGCAGAATAAAACACTCAGAATCCTCCTCAAGCAAACATTTTGGTTTCTACGTAAGCAGTGAATCCTCCGGAGACAGAGGAGGCAAAGAGAGGTTAGAAAATGCAATTCCTTCTGTATCTCTCAGAGAAGTGCCAAACATTATGTAGGGCACAAAACAGCTCTGCAGGTTCACCATGAACATAGCTCTTGTCTTCTCTGAACACTGTCAAATCAGCAAATTAGGAATTTCAAAAAGGATTTACATGTCACCATGCCTACCTGCTTGTTCTTTAAAAAAAATGGAAATTAGGAGAGGGGGGGAAAAAACCACTTTGATGCAGTGAACAGAAAAAAGAAGTTCCTTCCTCAACAGATTACCTGTGTGGCCAAGACTGAAAACAAAGAGGTTTGCTTCATAGAGAAAAAGGGTAATACAAATAATACTAGAAATACTGAGACAGGCAGCAAGTAAGAAAACCACAGAGGTCAGTTTGGGGCAGGAGAGGAGCAAGGACATCACAGGCATAACTAGCAACCTTCCTGGACATCAAGAAGAATGTATTACGTCTTGGGCCGTACCTGCCAAGACCTGGTAGAGTCTTCATCTTTCTTGGAGTACCACTGGAGCACATCTTGGCTAAGCAGAAAGAGGGCACCAAAACTGCTATTAGAAATGAGTGCCCTCAAAATGACCAAAAGCTCCACCTGTGGATGGTGAGGAGAAGAAAGGAAGGGAAGGCATCTAAATCCACATCTGCGTCTTCCCTTTTATTTCCTAACCAATAAAAGATACAGCTAGCCAGAGCACTTAAAAGCAAGTTAATGGAAATGCATCAAATGCAACAAAAGTTCTTCCATCCTCAGAATAATGGCTATATATGGAAAAACTGAAAAGGAAATACAACTTTTGGACTACAATGATAGCCCTCATCACAAAGCAAAAACAGCATAAATATTCACAGAGTAAAAAAGAACTGTAAAAAGACAGATGGTGGAGCTGTGAATAAAAAAACATTCAGTTTGTGTCTATTTTTTCAGCACGTGAGATATCCACTGAACTATTTATCACCTCATGAAAGAAAACTATGTATCATTTCCTGTAAATGAGACAGGATGTCTAAATAAATTCTAGCACCAAAAAAAAAAAAAAATTAAAAGATGCGAATGTTCATACAGAATGTTCATACAGAAGAGTATGTTAGCAGTGCTAAGAACTTTAACAGAAAATTCACCTAGGGATGAAGGGAGGTTTAGTTTTCAAAAACTATTTGTTTCCTCATGCTATATGAAAGCCACCAGAAGACACAGAAACATTTCCATTATTCCTGAACCACCCTAGTATCATTCAGGATTTCACATAACAGTTCAAATGTAAAGAATGGGCAAAAATCTGTACTATAAAGACTAAAACTGCTGGAACTCAATTTCAAAATACGTAAATTCCATTAAGGCTCTGGGAAAGTCAGAAAAAAATGTAATATGAGTGAGAGGAGTCAGCCTAGTAGAGCATGAAAATAAAGATATTTCTGATTTTTAAATCAATGAAAAGAAATTGAATTGGTAAGAATGAATTAGTTAATGAGCAAGAAGGTGAAGAAACCAAAGATCCTAAGGTACAACGTGATTGTTATAAAACCGGATCATTATAAACTGCAGTTAGCAAAACAAAGACATAGAAACAATTAGGATACTGTAGAAGCCTTACAACTATACAGACCATTACAGGTAAGTTACAGGATGTATACAAACTAACAGATACACATTACTCTGTGCAGAGTATGTTAGCAAGAACAAAAAAATTATAACAAGTGAGTCACAATAATTCACTGAGCCAGTAAACTACAAAAGATGACTCACACACACACAAAAAAGGGGGTGAGGGGACAGGGTGGGGAACCAAACACCAAAATATAGCATGAAACTTCAAAAACCAGTACTTCTGGTAATCACTGTCCAAAGACTAACTTCAGATCATCATCAAAATGATGACTGAAAAAAGCACCTTGGGAGAAAACAAAAAGTCAATGAGACAAAAGTAAGCAGTGATTAGTTGAAGCTATAACAATTCTTTGAACGTTCTCTGTGAAATAAGTACAGGAATCAGCAAACCAGGGAATAATGTCTATCAACAGGTCTAGGTTTCTGTTGTGTATCCAACACAGTGTATTGCCCCACTTCCAAAAAAAAAAAAGTAGAAATCATAACTTACAAGTACCATGAATACAAGCACTGCAAAGAGGACTGGAAACTGTCTGGAGGACTGATGAAAAGGAACGAAAAAGAGATGCACCTGGTGAGTTAGATGATGGCCTCAGAAGGGTATCGCAGGAATCTGGGTTTAGGCGTAGTATTGATATCTTCATCCACAATGGAGAGGGCAGTAAGCTAAAAGTTGCTGAAAGGCAACTGCAGAGCAGAAAGGGTCTGCAGAGCAGAATTAGAATTCATATTTCCCCTCCTGCCCCAATCCAACCTCACAAGCTGCATGAGCCCTTAACAGAGCAGGGAGATGGCAAACCGAACTGCAACAGAGCTCACCTCTTGACACCTTAAAGCACATGTGAAGTAAAAAATAAGGAAGGAAACAGATTAGAATAGTAAAACTTACCTTATCAGCTGGGATCAAAGATTTATGAACTACGTATTCTTTCACTGGAAAGAGTTTCTAAATGACAGAATAAAACAAACACAGGTGCAAACACTGGAAGGGTATAGTCAATACTGCCACCTTCTCTGCAGTGAACCATGTAACCTCTGAAATCTCTACACAACTGGAGTCTTGCTCTCTTCCCCACACATACCAGCACCCAACTCCTGGAATTCCTGCTTCTACAGTAGTATTTTCCTCCTTTTACTTAAGTTAAAACTCAGGCCAACTACATGAATTATTTTGTGCGGTCTCATCATCACAACATGAATTAAGCATTCTCTTACTGTGTTTTCCCTGAAATTACACCATAAACTCTTCAGGGCAAGATACAAACCAGCCTCTGATTCTCAAGAAGCTACAGGATGAAAATTGCTACTTATTTGGTGCATGTAATCCATGCACAAAAAATAACCAGCATTGTCTTGAACACGTCCTGAAACTGTGTAGATTATTGTTCGCCTTTCGCTTAGATGTGCCGCTCTCTTGGCTTTTTCATGCCCACGAGCCAGCAGCATCATTTGGTTTGGGGACTGAAGATTCCTGCTCAAGTCTTCTCTGTTCTGGTGGCTGTAAAGTACTAACTGCCAGACCGTATGAGAAAACTAATCCAAAAATCCTGGCAATGTGAGTGGATTCTCCAGTCAAAACAGAAAAGCCTGCCTGGATCTGCACCTAGCAACTGGCAGGGGCACTGCGAGCTGCTGGAGAGATTTTGTGTGAACGGCTGAGTCTGCACGCTGAATCACTCATGGCACCGTCTGTAAAAGCCTCTGCTGTTTCCTTCCTTGTCCCAGGATGGAGCTAAAAAAAATTTACACAGAGCAGGAGCAAGCAGGGTCTGTGCATTTGGTGCACTCCACCTGTTGGCACACTGAATGCCTCCAGATAAATCCTTGAAGTCGGCTAAATTCAAGCTGGCACTGCACAGCTTCAAGAGTTCAACTTGCACCCCGGGTAACTGTCCCGTCTAACAGGAGAGCAACCGTCACTCTCTGATGGCAAAGTATTTATCTTTGTTACCCAATTTTAAAGTAACAGAGTGAAAGTGAAGGATCAGCTGTCTTTGAAAGCCCTACAGAAACAGGTTTAGAATTACCTTCTGTAGCATCTCTGTGGCATGCATAGCACTCCATAGAGCATCTCATCTGCATTTTGCAATTACTGTTCAAAGAAATAACCATGTCTGATTTCTCACTCCACTAGAGGGCTTGGAGTTTGTGTCTGTAAAAATAAAAACAAAAACACACCACCAACTGGTGTCCTGAACCTGCAGACTATGCTAACAGCATTCCAAAAAAAAAAAAAAAAAAAAAAATCAAGAATCTGTCATCCCGGAAGAGATTACAGGTTCAAATCCAAGATTACAGCCATAGATCCTAAACACAACTCTTTTGTAAGCACCTACTAAAACCAGTGCTACTCCTAGTTTAACTACCACCAACTGTTTAAGTTGCTTTACACAATACTTAAGATATTTTCCACTTAGAAGGACAGTGTTATGAACACAGTTACCATTTCACATGTTTTAGTATCAGAACTATATAATATATCTTTAGTCATTCACAAAATCATTTTTCTTCTTTTCTTTTTTGTTTTGAAAACTGAGATTGCATCTATACTAAAACTACTAAAACACTCCAAGCATTTTGGGGCGTTGAAAGCCACCACCCACGCTCGCAAACTATTAGGGCATTGCCTGACAAAAATCTGGTCTGTGCCAATTAGCATTCTTGCAGACCAGTTCCCAGGCATCGCCTGGCAGATAGAAGGGTCCAGGATCCATTCCCAAAAGACAGTTCACATGCAGACATTCTGTCTTGGAGACAAAAACGTCTGACAGCCTCCATGCATGGAAACAATTACAAGTACACCATTACAGTCTGAACTTTATGCATCAATTTCCACAGGTTTTCACCATTAACTTGAAATTGTTTGTGACTGCTTTTTGGTCTCTTTATATTTAATAAATTAGTAAGTCCTGTAATAAATTCTCCTGTTTGGGTATGGGCGATGAGGGGATTGTTTGTTTGTTTGCATTTTGCAATCCCATTTCTTTTTTTGCTTTTGTTGCAGTTACATGAAAGACCAAAAAAAATGGGTGTACAGACTGACTGTATGAAAAAGGTTTTACGCGTGTTGTCAGAGATACACAAAGCTATCTTTGCAACACATGCCCTTTTATAGTAAGTTTACACATTACAACATCAGGACAAAAAATGGCCAAGTGCAAATCTTGATTCTTGGAGTGTTTTTTAAAGCACAATTATCTTCCAAAGAGAGTTGCTACGGGGAAAATATCATTGTGAGATAGTATGTTTGCAAGGAGCAAAGCATGTCTTCAATCCAGGTTGTTGACTCCTTCCTGGGGTTTAAGTAAACAAGGGAAAAATTACAAGTGTTTTTAATGAAGATGTTGGCTCATTTTATGTTTTTCCAAAGGAAGCCTTTAAAGAGCAATCATTTTACAACCACTTGATACTTATGCTTCTTACTGCATCTATCTTGAATGGCCAGATTTCCAATTATTGCAGGAGTTATTTCTGTTTGCAAACCCTTCTGCTGAAAAAGAACTCGTGGTATATAGCCCATACCTTCTCATTTCTGGCTGTGAGCAACCTTGAGAAATTTTATACACGTACTTAACCTTATACACATTGATATGACACATTTTATCTCAAGTTTCCAGCATTACTCTTAGTCAGGGGAAACTTTTCCTCTAAATGTAACTGTTACTAGAGCATCAACGTTCAGTCTTCATCCCTGGGTCCTCCTTAATCGAGTTTCTCAGAAACTCCCACGAACAGCAACCATGAATAGGATGATTACTATTCACACTTGGCCTACTACAGCCATAATTAACTGTGAGCTGGAGAACAGTATCTATCTTGACAGCACAGTGAAATGGCAAGAGCTGATTATCAACACACCTCCATCAAAACCAGCATGTTAAACCCTAAAAAGAGGAAAAGAGGAACACTTCTATGAACTGAATGCCTGTAGCTGGAAAGGATAAAATAAACTGACGGTGGAGGAGTGATGGAAGAAAAGAGTGTTTGGGGTTTTTTCTTTGGTTGTTTTTTTGTTTGTTTTTTTTAGTTTTATTCCAGAAAGAAAAAAGATTTAGTATTAATTTAATTACTGATGGATTATTAGAATTGTGTTTTCACTATCAGGCAAGGAATTAAAACAGAGTGAGAACAAGGTAATCTGATAGGAACAAAAAGATGATTTATAAGGTCTAGAAAGGGTCTCCAAGAAAGCAAGGCTATGGATTAAAATGAGGCTGTATTTAAGCAAACAAAGAATAAAGGAACAGACAAGAAGCCTCAGCTGAAGGAAGAACTATGAGGAGATATTTTCCATATGCAGCAGGGAAAGACACAGCAGAAGTCATCTGGTGACAGCTTGGCTTTAACAGGAAAAGCAGAGAAAGATTATCTGGATGTTACGAACCTTGCCAACAGGTTGATACTATCCACACTGGGGAGTGAAGGGGGTGTGCAAAAAGAGAGAGAAAATAAGAAGGTAAAGAGAGCCATTTTCAATATGTTTGATTTAATAAGCCAAAATACCCAGAAGGACAGAGACCTGTGATACAGAAAACAAGCATTTTGTCACAGAAAAGTCAGTCTCCAGTCCTCCCAACCCACCTTCCTTTTTTGAAGGAGAAGAGAAAAACAAGCTGCCATTTCTCCTATTCTTTAAACTAAGTGTTTACACCTTGAGTTTTTAATATACCATCTGTTCCAGGGGACCAGCAACAACCATACAGGCAAAATCCAGACTCCCTATTTCACCTTCTCATAGAAAAGGCACTAATCCCTTCTTTTGTTAAAGGTAATTTCAGAAGCATTGATATACATTATTAAATCATTCCTGACCTATACAGAAAATTCAACATAGGCAAATACAACAAAAAACTGAAAATACAGTACTTCCTCATCAATAATTCATTTTGGCTCTAATCTTAGGTCGGTTAATTCTGCTAAATGATCGCTTCTCAGCTGCCTCCTATATTAGATCTGTATCAGTGCACTGAAAATGCCTAGACAGACGAGAGCATCTCAAGGCGTGAGAAGACTAAGCCTCATCAGGTGCCAAAAGCCCTTTCAAGACTAAAGAGTGTATTAAGTTTCTGCAAGCAGAAAGCACCTTGTATCTCACAGGAGCCACCTTCCACCTCACGGGATCAAACTGATGATTTGCAGTTTGGAGATCTAAGCTGTGCTGCATTGTATTATTGATTTTCCAGTTGCCTTTTATTATTACTACAGCTCCACCCCTACTGTTCAGCCAGTGTCCAAACATGCATGACAACAAAGAATGTAAAACTTTTTATTCAAAGCTGTAAGAAAAATGAAAGGTGGGTAAAAGTGAAAAAATTATACTTACATTTTATATCAGTAACTGTTCTTTTAGCTTGTCCTTGTTAACTAGCTAACTTTGTCTAAAGATACCCACATTTTTCATATTTTTTTCTCCACGCTGCAGCACCAGGCCTTACCAATATATTAAAATACTTATCATCTAGACTGTTTGTGTTTACTGAAACACATGTTCACCTTCAACCCTGGATAAGGCAAGTCCTTAAGCACACATCTAAGTTCCCTTGCCTTTGTTTACTAGTAATCAAAACATGAATTACAATGCCAATTGCAATACACAGTAAATACACAGTGAAAATGAAAGGCAAGATCATTGTCTTTAGGATAGAGAATTTTCAGATTTTGTTCATTAATCAGACAACACCGAGGGTAGGAAAAAAAAAATTCAACATCATTAATAAGCTTTATCCAACACAAAAGCAGTTCAGCTGCAGTTTAGTATATATGGGATAAAATCCTGCATAAGCCAACTTTGTAAGTATTTTCATTTAAGGATAACAAGAAAGAACAAGTAAGTTTGTGAATTGGTAGCAGCATATAAGTATTACACATAGATATGTGCCTTTCCCCTACCAGAGGTACAGAAACCAATGTTAAGCAAATACTGAGCTTCACAAACACTTACCAAAATCCATCAAGGCAATTAATTTCTTAATTTGTAATGAGAACTCCCAACACCCTAGTAACTTTCTAGTAGCAGTTTCTACTCCTTGTTTCTTTTTGAGGCTTGGAAAGAGCTAAGAGCATATCTGTAACTGCTATTAAAAAGAAAACATGTTACTGCAAATTTAATCAAACACATGAATTGATAACAGAGGTACCTTTAACCCACAGGCTTAGCTTAATTAGAGAGGCTTCTCATGTGCGACTCTCACCAAGAGTACCTGTTGTAACTGTACAATTAGAGGCTCAAGCATGAAGTTAGGAATAAAAGCCCTAGTACGCAGTTTCTAAAATGTGTCAACAGAACATGGCACAGAAACCATCCTAACTTGCATTGCCTTCCTTATCTCGTCTTACTATTTTGAAGCATCATAGCATCATCCCAGCAGCTCAAGGCACTTGCTGGTTACGGTTCTGACATCGCTTACAGGATAAATATAAATTCACTAAATCTCCTGCCTGCTGTCTACATAATCCCTTAACCTTTCCCTTTCCACAGCTATGGTTCTCTGCCTTCTCCTCATCTCCAGCCTTTCTGCTCTTTTCATTCTCATGCTGCCTTCCCTTTTGCACTTATTTTTCCAAATCATTGGCATTCAGCATATCTTTACAGTGAGATTCATGGTCAGTACTCCTTTTACCTCACAGCCTGCTTCAGCATGTTGTTTTGGTTTTTACACGTTACTGAGGAATGGGAATTTTAAAGAGAGTCCTTTGGTTAGCAGATTTCTATTAAATGTAGCATCTGCCTGCAAGACACAGACCAAGCAGAAAATATTATGCAAGAAGGCAAGTTTGCAGTCATAAACGTGCTACAAAAAGAATTAGACAGGACAGTGTATGTCACATTTAAAAGGAAAAGAAGAAGTCAAGCTAGTAAATCATTAGCCAAACTAAAGGCAGCAGTATTGTCCTGGTTTTGGCTGGGGTAGAGTTAATTTTCTCCATAGTAGCTGGTATGGGGCGACGTTTTGGATTTGTGCTGAAACAGTGTTGATAACACAAGGATGATTTAGTTTCTGCTGAGCAGTGTTTATACAGAGTCAGGCCTTTTCTGCTCCTCACCCCACCCCACCAGCAAGGAGGCTGGGGGTGCACAAGAAGTTGGGAGGGGACACAGCAAGGACAGCTGACCCCAACTGACCAAAGGGATATTCCAGACCATGCAGCGTCATGCTCAGCATATAAAGCTGGGGGAAGAAGAAGGAAGGGAGGATATTCAAAGTGATGGTGTTTGTCCAAGTAACTGCCACACGTGCTGGAGCCCTGCTTTCCTGGAGATGGCTGAACCCCTGCCTGCTGATGGGAAGTGGTGAATGAATTTCTTGTTTTGCTTTGCTTGTGCGCACGGCTTTTGCTTTAGCTATTAAACTGTCTTTATCTCAACCCATGAGTTTTTTCACTTTTGCTCTTCCAATTCTCTCCCCCATCCCACTGGTAGGGGTGGGGGAAGTGAGCAAGGGACTGTGCGGTGCTTAGTTGCTGGCTGGGGTTAAACCACAACAGTCCTTTGCGGTGCCCAACGTGGTTTAACCCCAGCTGGCAACCAAGCACCACACAGCCCCTCATTCACTCCCCTTCCCCCCACCAGTGGGACTGGGGAGAGAATCAGAAGAGCAGAAGTGAGAAAACTCATGTGTTGAGATAAAGACAATTCAACAGGACAGAAAAGGAATAAAATAATAACAATGGTAATAATAATAATAAAAGAATTAGAATATACAAAACAAGTGATGTACAATGCAATCACTGACCATTCACCAACCAGTGCCCCGTCAGTCCCTAAGCAGCAGTCCCCGGCCAGCTTTCTCCCCAGTTTATATACTGGTCATGACACCATATGGTATGGAATATTCCTTTGGCCAATTTGGGTCAGCTGCCCTGGCTGTGTCCTGTGCCAACTTCTTGTGCCCCTCCAGCTTTCTTGCTGGCTGGGCTTGAGAAGCTGAAAAATCCTTGACTTTAGACTAAACACTACTGAGCAGCAACTGAAAACATCAGAGCATCATCAACATTATTCTCACACTAAATCCAAAAACACAGCACTATATCGGCTACCAGGAAGAAAATTAACTCTGTCCCAGCCAAAACCAGAACAAGTATTCAAACTGCACAGAAACTGCTCCTGAATTAAGATTAAAAAGGCACAAGGCCATTTTATGCTATTGGACCATCAGTGTCAGAAAGAAATGAGCCTTCTCAGATTTTGTCACCCCCATTTTTACTTATGCAAAAACCCCATAAAAGGTCTAAGAACACATCATGAGTAAACCAAAGCTTTGCTCTGCTTGTTTTCTTCCTGATTTCTAAGCCAGTTTTTAAAAATTATGCCTTCTCCTTGCTCAGAAGCTGGACACACACAGAAATTCAAGTTTGTTCTTATAAACAACAAACAAATAATCATTTAGATATATTTAAAAAAAAAAATTGGTAGTGTAGCCAGGTGATATTTTGGGGGCTATCTATACAGATTTTTGTTTGGGAAAGCTCATACAAAGCAAAACCTGTGTCATTATCAAAGCCCCGTTACTATGCAATTTTACCTATGGGCTGAGACACAAGAAGATGCAGTCATACAGTATTTCTACAAATAAACACACAAACAGAAAAGTTCACTACCACTCTCACACAATAATAAGCTCCAGCTGAGAGAAAAGTCTCATTCTTGCCAATCTTATCTCCAGTTTTGCACAGCTGGACCTGAACAGCTCAAGGAGTAAAGTAAAACTTTTATTAATTTAAAACTTCAGTAATACATTAAATGTAGCATTTTTCCAGAGTGAACTTATAATTTTGTATTAACCTCATGTAGAGAAATAAATGTAGAGTTATAATGGTTACTAATACACGCTTACTCATGGGTTTTTTTAAATTAAAGGAACATTAGCAGTAGTCCCTTCAGTTAAGCGAGGTATACTGAAGCCCATGCCTTATTTAAAGCATGCCAGTGGCACCACTGAACCCAAGGTGTACTTACATATTTAATAACAGTCTACCATAACAGGACCTTGACAGTTAACTCTACTGACTGAAATAAACAGAATAAGCCAGGAAAAAAAAAAAAATCCTTACAATTTAAGATGTTTAGGCTATTGTTACTAAAAGGTTAATTAGATGCGTGAAGTTATTGCATGAAGCCTGCAAAAATGGGAGTAAAGTGCTCGTTATGTCAATGACTCAGAAAATAAGTATCTCATTAGTACCTCCAGAAAGGAGGTCTTCCTGCTGCTCCCGACACCTTTCCAATAGTTTTGAAGACCTACTTCCCCTACTGCCCTCTTTCAAGCCTTGGTTTTGTGCTTTATCAGGCAGGCTGCACAAGCAGGTCACCTCTCTCTCTTGCACATGGAAACAGACAGTGGCCACTAGCCCTTCAGGCTGTTTTTCATAACCTCTCCATTTCAGCTGTGCCACTACAACTTCACCCTACTGCTGCTGTAAGACTGCCCGACATACAGGTCCCGGAGAGGCTTCACAAACAAACAAAAAACATGGGAAAATAAATGTCTTCACAAGAATCAGTTAAGCGTCCCTCAGGCCCCAGACCTTTCCTGTGCCTGTCACCACTTCGGCTAATTCGCAGTCACGAAGTCTCTCAGATGAGGAGGACGACACACTGAATCCCGACCTTTGAGCTGCAAACCTAGCCTTGAGCAACTTGGTGACCTACATGGCAGCTGCACAGCTCGATAACTAGTTGGCTGGAGTCTGCAAATGTATGATTCATCTCTGATTCTCCCCACACTACCCCATAGGCTGTCACTAGACTGTTTGCTATAAAATGTAATTTCCAAAAGCAGGTTCTATTAGCCTGTTGGCTTGCTGAAACACTGCTCTACTTTAATAGTAAAAAGAAAAATTTATTTTATTTTCCTACCTAAACACTATGAAATTTACACAGGGAGAAAAAAAAAATACACATATACATGCAGCACCTAAATACATCTGCTCCTGCTTACTTTTCTTAACACTACCTCCCAATGTTTCAGCTGAGTAACACACAATTCTGATTGCACAATTTGTAGGGCCAAAGATCTACAGTGCATCCACAAAGGTTTTAATTAGCAGACATCTCTGCACTGAGTTGATACTGGGGCCTTCTGATACTAGCCCACGTCCACAAGCCAACTGCTGGAAAGATATACTTGAAAAAGTAGGGTTTGGCAAAACAGTGTGCTAAAATGCAGCACATCATCAGCTACATACATCAGCATCCACACTAGCTGCATATCTCCCCTCCTTTCCCCCTAAAAATCCACAGCTAGAATTTCAGTCATCGCCCTTCCTTACTGCATGCCGTGTCCTTAAGAGACTCTCTTGGCATTTCTCGGTGTTGTAGAATTAGGCTTTCTTATCCTCTTAATGACCAAAACACAGCTGTCCAACATGTTCCAGCTGGCACAACCCCGGCATCTCTGCTGTTAACCCAGCAGCACTTCATCTGGGCTATTCTGTTGTGCTGAATATGCATCAATAAGCATATATACAACTAGCAACTTTTGGTTTTTCCGCTCAAAAATAAGATTGCAGCATTGTGGAAGCTCCTAGCAAGTTTTGTCCACATTAGGGAGTTCAAATACACATCTGATCAAGAGGCTAAAGACAAAAAGTCGAGTGGTTTGGGATTTGTTAGTCTAGTGTCTTAACAGCTACACAAATACAAGAAGACAAATTATACAACTAAATTATATCTCCTCTATGTAGAGTGGCAGGTAAGAGATAGCTATCTATAGATAGGATTAAGCAGTTCGAAGTGTATGGCACAGGAAAGAGTGAAAGGTAAGTCAGAACTATGAAAAGTCATCATTAATTGCATGTTTCTGCTGAAGTGACCAAGAGCAAAGTAGTTCCTCATACCACAATCTGCATTTACATGTTTAGAATTTCAGTACCTAAAAATCCTAGGGAAAAAAAACCAGGAGCCATTCCCACTTTTTAAATATTTTTGGTCAGTGTGCCGACTCAGGAAGGCAAGCTCTAGATAAGTTTATAATAGAATTCAATTTTCAGGATTACCCTTAGAACTTTTCGGGATTACCCTTCGAATTTTCAACTGTGGTGTAAAACACCTTCCTCCTGCATATATTACATGTGGAATGAGCCACAGGGATGCAATATGATTCAACTGGTTCTGAGCTCATTACCTCACCTTGCACAATGTAACACCTAAAGTAATGACTGATTTTTTTCTACCCTGTGGGCATCAAAGGGCATACTTGGTATGTGTAAATGTGTTGAGCACTATAAATCTACAGAGCTGTAATGATACCATCTCAGATTCTGACTTTAAATTCATCACTGTTTAAAGAGACTAATTTTTAAAGATGCCAGTAAGTTATGCAAAGCTTGCATTAAGCTCCAAGACTCTGAAGGCCATTCTGCTTCTTACCCATTAAAGCTATGATCTCATAACCACGCTATTCATTAACAAGAGCACTACAATGATACAGGTACAAGATGTTTCAGTGATTTCCTGTTACTTCCAGGCTACATGCTGTTTGAGTGCAACTAGTACACAGGGACAAACTGGGAGAGGAGTGGCTGGAGAGCAGCCCTGCAGAAAGGGATCTGGGGCTGCTGGTGGACAGCAGGCTCGATGTGAGTCAGCAGTGTGCCCTGGCAGCCAGGAGGGCAAACCGCATCCTGGGGTGCATCAAACACAGCATGACCAGCCAGTCAAAAGAGGTGATTATCCCGCTGTATTTAGCGATGGTGCGGCCTCACCTGGAGTACTGTGTGCAGTTCTGGGCCCCACAGTTTAAGAAGGATGTTAACATCCTTGAATGCATCCAGAGAAGGGCAACAAAGCCAGTAAAGGGGCTGGAAGGCATGTTCTGTGAGGAGCGGCTGAGGACTCTGGGTTTGTCTAGTTTGGAGAGAAGGTGGCTGAGGGGCGACCTCGTTGCTCTCTGCAGCTTCCTGAGGAGGGGAAGTCCAGAGGGAGCTGCTGAGCTCTTCTCCCTGGTACCCAGCGACAGCATCCATGGGAATGGCTCAAAGCTGCGCCAGGGGAGGCTTACACTGGATATTAGGAAGCATTTCTTTACCTAGAGGGTGGTCAAACACTGGAACAGGCTTCCTAGAGAGGTGGTCGATGCCCCATGCCTGTCAGTGCCTTAAAAAGAGGCATTTGGACAATGCCCTTAATACCAGGCTTTAACTTTTGGTCAGCCCTGAAGTGGCCAGGCAGTCAGAGTAGATGACCGTTGTAGATCCCTTCGAACTGAAACTATTCTAATCTATTCTAGTATTAAATGGCTCCATTGGAACTAATAAAAAAAAAAAGAATTTGGTCCAAGCAAAAATGCAGCTTGCAACTCACGGCACTTGATTTTTTCAGCCATAGCTGGTCTTTGTACAAGACCACGAACTTGATTCAAAGCTGTGGATATTTCATACTACCAGAGAGACAGAAACGCTGACTGTGAGCGACAAACAACTTCCTAGAAGACCGCTCACACCTTTGGATCTGGATGCCAAGTTCATCTCAGCGACTCTACGAATGCCATGGAAATTTCAAACAGAGTAACTTGGTTTCTAACGCTTGCGGTTTAAGAATCTGTGGGACTTCCATAACACGTTAGAGTTTGGGTCTTGTTAGGACACCTAAAATAGCCCTGCTTTCACACACTACAAGCACTGCCGCTCCACCAGAAATTCACAGTCTCCTTACTCTTCGCCTCCTTATTACCTGAAGGAATAAAACGGGACTAAGCGTTTGGGAAGAGGGACCACAGCAAAGTTGCTTTCTTTCCAACTGCACAACTACTGTCGCTGAAAACCCCTCTGCAAGTTATCTTTTGCCTTAAACGAGGAGGAAGGGGGAGCAGCACCTCACGTTGCACTCTGCCCGCTCTCTCGGTCACGGCGTTTCCCGACACCTGCTCCCAAGGCAGGGCTTCCCCGGCACTGGGGAGCAGGTCCCCCCCCGCACACCATCTCCGCAGCAAGAAGTGCCCGCCGGGGCGCTCCGCCACCGCGCCGCGGGACGGGGAAGGCGCCGCCGGGGTCCCCCCTCCTCGCCCGGGCCGCCGCAGCCCAGCGGGCTCCTCCTGCCCGCGGGAATGCCGCGCCGGGGGGTGCCGGAGCACGGCCGTCCCGGCGGCTCCGGCAGCGGCCGGGCGGGCTCCGTGCCGTGCCGTGCCGTGCCGTGCCGTGCCGTGGCGCAGCGCCGGGAGGCGGCGGAGAAGCCGCGGCTGCCCGCGCCGCAGGTGCGCGGAGCCCCGCGCAGGGGAACGGGGCGTGCGGGGAAGCTGCCGCCGCGGCCGCGCCGAGCCGCCGCCCGGGCCCTGCGGCCGGCTCCGCGCCGGGGAGCCGCCGCCCGAGTCCCGGCCCGGCTCTGCGCCCCCGGGCCGGGGTGTCGCTGCCCGCCGAGCCGCCGCCGCCGCCCTTCTCCCCGCCGGCACCTGGATGTGGCAGGAGATCTCGGAGTCGTCCAGCAGCCGCACGGTGCATTTCATCTCCGGGCTCAGCGACCTGATGCTGGAGCTCCGGAACCGGATCATCCCGGCAGCCCACCCGCCGCCGCCGCCGCCGCCGCCGCCGCCGCCGCCGCCGCCCCGCAGGCAGCCGCAGGGGGCCAGCCTGCAGCGGCGCCCGGCCGACCGCAGCACGGCACGGCGCGGCGCGGTACGGTACGGTACGGCGCGGTGCGGTGCGGTGCGGTACAGTACAGTACGGCACGGCACGGCACGGCACGGTACGGTACGGTACGGCGCGGCACGGCGGCGGCGCCGCCCCTCAGCCCCGCGGCGCTCCGCCGCCGCCGCCCGCCATCCGCCTGCCCGCCGCGGCTGGGGCCGCCGCTGCGTCAGGCTGCGCTCCGCTCGCCCGCCTCAGCATCCTCCTGCGCCCGCCCCCGGCACGGCACGGCACGGCAGGACACGGTCCGGGGGGCACCTCTCCGCCCTCACCCGCTCCTCCGCCCCACCGAGCCCGGCGGGGCTCCTCTGCGAGGCGCCGCTCCGTCGGGCGGGGGTAAAAAAAGGCAGCCCCGAGAGGGAAAGGGTCGGCGCGTTTGTTCGCCTACCCCGCCACGGGCGTGCTTCGCCTGGTTTTGAGTGGACCTGAGCGACTGCTGCTCGCGTGGGAGTGCCCCGTGCCCCGCCAAAGGGGGGACATCTCCTCGGCTGCCGGCGGGGAGCGAAGTCCCCACGCTGCCTGCCTGCCCAGGGCGTGGGTCTACGGGGTATCCCAACACCGCCCGACCCGGGAGGAGGACCCTGTGAAATACATATACACATACACGTGTTTTGTTATAGGTGTAACAAAATTTGCCAAAGAAGACGGGAGAGCTGTCAGGAAACGGAAGAAAACATAATGCAACTTCATGTGAGAATGCAAGTCTTGGAAACTTGCTTCCTCGGGGAAAAAGAATGGTCCCTTAGGGAGGAGCAGTCTCATCCCCTTTGCTGTGCAAGTGGGAAAGACAACACAGCACCCGGTGGCTTCGCTAGTATCTGCTCCACCCCGAAAGGGCATATACATTTGTGCAACACCTTGCAGGAAGCAAGCACTAAGTTGACCAGCCTCGAAATAGGCATCAGCACTGTGTTGAAAAATGAGCTCTTCCTGTAATGACAGCCGCACACAAGGTATACCTCGGTCATTTTGCCTAGTTGTCCGCGATCACCTGTAAACTTCCATATTTTGAAAACAGTTCTGTGTGAATGTAACGTTCTTTTGAAAACCCAGTGGAAAAGCCTAAGCGCCGCTACTCTTGTAAACTCTTCCTTTGGCTTTCTGCTGGACTCCGAACAGCAGGAAATACAGAGAACCACAAACAAATGAGAAGTATATAATGCTCACTACTGTCAGCTAATAAATATGCAAAGCCCTTTAATGCGGAACATAAAAGAAAAACTACAAGTATATGCTTCTCTTAAATGATAAATGCTTCCAACTGCGTAGTGAATAGTGAAGCAAACCAGTGAGTACTTAAAAGAGATTATTCACCTCAACAGCCACAGTCAGCCCACAAAGTATGAAAGAAGCTTCTTATCAGCTGAGACACCAGTTGTGGACACCCACTCCTTAATTATAAAAGAACACTTTTTGTCCTACAGTCCTGTAGCATGGGAACTCAGTAGAGGCAGGATTTCAGCCTATGTGTGGATTGACTCTCAGGCTACACAGATTTTCCTGCTGACAATACAGAAGGAATCTCTTCTTTCTAAGCCAGATATTTTACCTTTCCCTTCAGTCTCTGCAGCACGCCTTTCTCCATCCAAAAGGGAAACTAGAAGAGGGAGCTGAGCCAGTGGTGAAGCTTTAGGGAGCTGGTCAGAGTCTACCGCTGTCAGAGGGTTTTTTTGCTTTACTGTCAGGACCATGTGGAGAGGGATGAGCTTCCCAGGAGTTCTCAGAGTTACAGACACAGTGATGGATGACTGCAGCATGAAATTCGCGTCTCCAAACTGACTGTTACACAGCAGGTGTGAATGGGTGTGTACCGACAGCAGCACAGCTGCAGGAGCACAGAGCTCAGCAGAACTTTACCTGCCTGCTTTGGAGACAAGTCACTCATGTCTTTTTGACACTTTATTTGCTTCTGTGATACCCCATACCATGTGGACGTGAGGTGCCTGAGAGCTCTGTGAGACAAGTAACAGATTTCTATGTTTCAGTTACCACAGAAATATAGTAACTACTGGCACAGAATACGGCAGCCATCTAGCAGGATGTCACCAAATAAAGGATGAAAAACAAATACTCCATCCCATAGGAAAAAAATACAGGCAATGGAAGCAAACACTCTGCCCAGTTGGAACTGCAGAATGTACATCCATTAGATGGATTTTGCAACAGATATAAGGACTGCCATTCCTTCCTTATTCTGAAAGCATTACAGGCCTTTTTTTTTTCCCCTACAAATAGGATTCTCTTAAATGTCTCACACCATTACAAATCATACAGAGAAACCCACAAAAATATTTCAACAGCCATGGTTGACTGAGTGCACCCCTTTTTGCCATACCTTGGAGGCCAAACAGTCCTTATGCAGCTAGTGTTCAGAAAGATCACCTGAAAAATCAGGTACTTCAGGAACTGGCATTAAATAGTATGGCCAATATTAGAAAACACAAAGCAAAGCATAGATAAATTCAAATCGGTTACCAGTAAATGCTGAGCTGATGGAGTATTAAAAAAAATACACTGCTCATACACCTGTCCACTTCTGACTCAGCGGAAGGTTAACGGCTACTGCTATTGCTGCCAAGACCACGGCATGTTGTAGAGAGGTCTATCCAAGCACTCACCTGGCTTCATACTGCAGAGCTTGGGAGATCTAATGGGAGATCTCAGTACCAGGTAGTTATGGCTGCAAGAACAAATGCTGATGGATAGGCACATGCTTGAAATGCATTTGAGGTTCATCAGTCTCAGTACTGTCACCACTCAACACAACAGCCACATTCCCATTCTTTGTTCATCTAACTGGTCACTGAATTAATTTGCTTTGGGCTGAGTACATGTGAATGGAGTAAAGGACAGTAGCCTATACTTCCTATTTACCTAGGAACTGCTGCCAGAGAGGAAGTTAGAATCAGGGATAGCAGGGAGCACTAAGGAGCTTGAGCAGTACTTTGATTTCTGGATGATTCTGCATGGAGCCAAATCACAGAATATAATAGTCAAGGGTTTTCCCTTCAGTGACTGATCATCACAGCAACTTTAGCTCTTTAAGTTAATGTTTGGAATTTAAACAAGTATATACATATATTTCCAAGTACTCAAAGTTTAATCCATAATGCAACTGCTGCAGCTGTAAACACGCCTGCCCTGGGTCAGAGCTTGGGTTCCCACACAGGCAGAGCAGATACACAATTAACTGTCCCCACAGGGGTGCCCTGCGTGACACACTAACCTCCTCCTTCCCCTAGGCCCACACCTAGCCATCGCCTGGGGCTTGGGCCCCTCACAAGGTTCTCAAGGCCAGGCCATTCAGCTCATACAGGGATTAGCTGTGGCTCAGAGATCACAGTGCCATAAGCAAACAACAGTAACTTCCATCAACATTAATGAAGTCTAAGACAGTTCAGATTTGACTCAGTTCCCTTCTACAATAGGATTAGAATCTCCAACTCTGAAATATTTCAGCTGAAGACAGATGATCTGGACATTAGGTTTCTCCAGAACCTATCCTAAAGAATGGAGGGTGGGGGTTGAGCTAGCAATGAACCAGTATTTCAGGGAGCAGTTTACGATAGTTAGGGAAGTGTGAGTTTTGCTCTCAAAGTTGCAAGGTCCACAGGAAAGCTAGCTTCCTAGGTGTCCTAGAGGTCCCGTTACACAGAAGAAGGTTTGGACGACTTCTGAAGGACCCAGCTCACCAGGCAAACAACTTGTTCATACCAAGGCCCCAAATTCTTGTGTGTATACTTTGTTATCTTCAATGGAATTGCCTTTGAGACACACACTGTATTTGTGTAAAATAGATCCAGAAGCCAAGCCAAAATTAGCAATGAGCTAACTGAATAGAGCTGGGCATACCAGGTAGCACTCAAAATATGAAAACAAGCAAGCTCATCAAATGTTATATATGCAGAGAGATCCCACACCTATAGGATGCTCTTGTTTCAATCTTAAGTAAGCATTGGGAAGGCAAAACAGTCACGTTCACTTCATAGCAAAAAACAATTGTAAAGGAAAGGGGGAGGGCGTGCATCTTGAAAGAAAAGTTTCTCACATCTGAATATTACACCAGTAATTTGAAAACTGTATATAAAATATTAATGCATATTTCTAGAATGCTTATTACTGCACTACAAAACCTTAAGAGTATCAAAAGAAACAGAAATAACAAAGAAAAAATACTTAAAAAGCAAAAGTTCTACTGATTGCAATGAGGGCAGAGTTGAGTCAGAAGCTGAAACTTTAATTCACATAGGGTTTCTACTTTCTTTTACATTACAAAAACATTACAAAACCATCACGTACTCATTGCATGAACGAGAAGGCAACAAGATCTGTAAAATATGATGCTATTTGACAGCAGTACCAAAGTACTGAAGATTTTCATGTTTGTACTTCAAAGGGAATTTCTATTGTGAGCCAAACATCCTCTCAGTCCAAATCCACTAAAAAATGCAGAGCTATCAGTGATATATTGGACCACAATTACCCCATCAAAAAGACCTAAAGTCCTACTGAAATCTGTAGGGACATATCACAGCTTGCATGGCAGTGGTGGTCCTGCTGGCCTCTAAATTCCTTGGGTGTACTTGCGAGAGCGGTCACAACCATGGCTCATAGGGGCAGCAGGGGTGAGTCAGAAGTAGGCATTTTCTTCCACTGCTGAACTTCAGCACTCTCCACAAAGATTCAGAAGTAAGTATGGGAAGAACATTACAATACTTCCTTCCAGCAGAGAATGACTGGTTGAATTTACTGTACAAACTTCTTAGCAAACTTTCTGCAGCTGTCACCTGGAAGCTCAATCAATCAGCATTTCTCTGGGTTAAACTGTATTGCACAATACCAAACTTAAAAGTTGCTTACTGGAGCAAAAATTTACATTGATTTTAATCCACACGAGAACTACCATGAAGGCAAATGTCAGCTCCCAGCCTTTGGTTCAGAGCACACAAAGTCAGTGAGATGATTATCATGGTTCACTGGGTCCTGGGACTTGCCAAGATGTTTTTACCAATAGGGATTGAAACATTTCTTTGGTACACCCTTCTCTTTTCAGGGAACATATAGCCAGTCCTGGTTTTCTAATACCATTGTCAGGAAAACTACAGCAGGCAGTGTACTCTCTCAGAGTTTCCCGTGCTGCCTCTCCAAGAAGTCTCTCTCTCCTGGAGGACCATCTTTGTTCCCAAATACTTCTTTCACTACTGGTTCTCTCTGGTTGCTTTCACACAATCCACGCAGTAAGCTTCCAGGGTTGTTAACAGCCCCAGAGAAACCCTGCAGCTCACACCACTGAAAGACTAACAAGTTTTACATGTGACACAACTGGCGGTTTCAGATGTCTACAGTTAATTCAGTATCTACACGAACCTGGTTGCCTCTTGCTGAACACAGGGTGGATGCCACATCCATGTATCTCCCCAGTCTATGATGAATTAAAAAAACGTTCCCACACCATTAACTTAGTAATCCAGATAAAGGTACTCTGCATCACCTGATCAAGGTGAAAATTAGAGCTCTGCCCTTCTGACTGTATTTGTGCATAGACAAAGAATATAGCAGTGCACATCTGCCCATCAAAAAAGTTCATTTTTTAAGTAGGTAGAGGTATATTGGCAGACAGTGTCAGCAGATAGAGAAAAGAGCTACTGCCTACCTACAGCTTGAACAGCTCCTCTTTTTAATAGCATTTATCTAAATGAACATTTAGTAAGGCTCCAAAATACAGTCTAATGTTACACCAAAAAGTCAAATTTTTTTCAACATTATCATTGCAGGGAGGATAAAAACAAGAGTAAAAGTTGATTATTACTATAACACTAACACCAGTCATGAAATATACAAAAACTACATTAGCGTCTGTTACCAGGAGGCCAGTCCAGCCAACTCTTCAGAGACAGGCTTTGAAGAGCTCTCAGCATCCCAAAAGCCTTGCTTACTGAGTGCACAGAGAAATAATAACCACCACGCACCTATTTGCTGTGTTCTTTTATACCGCTCTTGTAACCGGGTAGAACTTGGACGCTGATGGGCAGAATTCACTTGCAGTAACATCCTGTTTCCATGGCTGCTGCACATGCACTTTGAAACAGCTGAAAGTGCTTAGACCAGTTTTGGCTGGTTTTATAGTTCCTTTTCTTCTTTTGTGGTTATTCTGATTTTTAATACTCCCATTGTACAATTTGAATTTTACATCCTTTGTCTGCACTGGTAGTTGTCTAACCTCAAACATGTTTAAAGTGCTTTTCCAAGGAGGAATGATCCTTGAAGTTGGGGTCTGTATGAGGAATCAGATTTTACACCATGTCTAATTTGCATAAATCAAAGTGAAGTCCAGCAAATAAAACTTCTGCTTTGCACATGAGGTAAGTCAGGTTCCTAGTACATTTTGTGAACAAACTTAGTACAGGAAAAACATGTATCACATACAACAGGTATTTCAAGTTTGTTAATCTTGCCAGCATCTAAACTTTATCCAGAGTCTGTTATTAAAGTAATTAGCACCACGATTTTTAAATAATAATATGCAACAATATTCAGTTTCTGATACAGCTCTTTTTTATAGCTTCTGATTTTTGTCATTAATTCCTTTCCAAATTACTGTAAGGACTATTGCTTTTTATTGATCTGGCTCTTTTAATTACGTAAGCATGAGTAACGACAGGATTTAAAGTTGCAATTACTTTTGTTGCTGAACTTCCTTGCACATGAGAGGCTCTATGGCATAAGAAATAAGTACACTTGTAAGTGATTGCAGAACGAAGGCTTGGCTATCCAGGGAAGAGATGTGGACTAACTGAATGCAAAGAACATGAGAGACAGTAAGAAAGCACACTTCAAAAACATTCATTAGTAACTGCTCAGTAATAGTGATCTTACGACTTACTTGTAGGACCCAGCAGCATTTTAAGATATATGTATTTTCTCCTTGCCACTTCCCAAAGCTAGCAGGTGGCTATATCTTTCTAACAGTTCGAGTGCGTTCCAGATTAATGGTTCTACATGAGTGTGTACTATTGCTATCATAAGTGATGTTGAAATCTAGAGTATGTAACTTTCACACCCTGGGTGCTAGGAGAGAAATACAAGATGAGAAGATAAAATAATAGATCTGTTGCAGAAGCCGTACTTCCAGTGGAGGCCAGAAGCTTTCAAAGTGACAAAGTAATCCTGGAGAACCTACTTTTAGTCTCACTTAAGACTGGAATAGGAACAGTATAGCTCTCCTGATGTCCTCTTTAGCTATGCCCCGTTTCTTTTTGAAGAGACTAAAGAGAAGAAAATCGTCCTCTTGTAACTCTGTGGTCTTCTTTTTTTCCAGCCTGCCCCTTCAATAACACTGAAATTGCACCAGATTGCAGATGACTGTGGCCTGTGAGCAGTAGCTGTGCACTCACCATGAGCACTGCGTACGCCGGCAGCCATCCACACCCAGGCAGAAAGTTCTACGTGTTTTCCTGACTCTGCTCCGAGCACCAGATATAACCCCTTGATGTTCACAGTCACTTTTGAATCACATTGCTGCAGCTCTAGTTGTTATGCTGGACTGAAACCACACTAATTTTCCCATTTTTTTTACACTCTTGACATGGCAGATAAGTAAAATACTAGTTTATGACCTCAAGGATTTAGACTTGATTTGTTGAGCACTTTTCAGGAGTCTTTATATTAATGCACTGATTTTGGTCATGTCATGCAGAAATTTTTATGTGGGAAAACAGACTTTGATTTCTTATACACAATTAAATTTGGTAAGATTCTCGTGCAAACCTGGAGTTGGTATCGAAAGATTTAAGCCGGATTACACTGATAAAGTATATCCCATAAAACAAAGACGTTTTCAAAACCTTAGGAACAACCATGTAAAAACATAACTAATCTTCCATTGCTTATCTACATTAATTTTCTTGAAAGAGAGTCAACTAGCCATTGCATAAGTATACTATAGTATTTCCTTTGTTGTTGCTAGAATAAAAATGAATTAACAATAGCTTCTGTGTTTAGAATTATGTGTATTCAACTTTTAGATCAAAGTTTCCTGAGGCTTCTCTATACAGAAACTAGTGAGCTAGGACACCTACAGATTATAATATGGTATGAAGTATTGCATTTTTCTTTTACCCATAGCTAGGTTCAGTTAATTTTGTCATTCCTCCAGCTTCACAATCAAGCTGAGAACATACTTAGGTCACTTAGAAGCAACAAAGTAAAGTCACTCCCATTCCCTCTTACCTGGGTTTTTTGTACCGCAAACTGAAAAAATAAGAAAAGTTATTTATAACTCTCATTTTTTATTTCATGAACATCGTACCCTAAAGCTCTGCACTTCAGTATGAAAAAAATGGGATGAGGTAGCCTGTACAAATACTTAAGGTGTTTTCTAAAACCTGTAACAGCTTTAGTTTGTTTTACCAATCCCAAATGTCTGAAAGCTTGACAGATTCATCAAACTGATGATTTTTTCCCCAGCACTGGGAAGTTCTGTTGGGTGCAGAGAGCCTGTTTGTGCTAAGTTCTCCTCAACCCCCCAAATATCTACTGTAAAATTAAAAGGGAAGGATTTCAGACAGTGTATTGACTGACTTTGCATTGCGTAGAACAAATTCTGAAAATTGTTGGTACAGTTTTGATTAATAAACATAATTTGAAGCTGATTTACTTCATAATGAGGACTAACTGTGATTCACAGGACACCAACAGTGTAAGCTATTTCAGCGACTCTCCTCGCAGTGAACACATCTTATTAACACCCTCTAACTTGTATTTACTACCAATACATAACCAGGATTTAATCTGAAGGCCTACATGTCTACATAAATTTGGGCCTTAGCTGCCTGACAGTCTTTCTCCCCTTAAGATCCAGGAAGTTGAGATTACCCAATGTATCTGATCCCTCACTTTTATAAGAAACAGACATCCATGATGCTGGATGTTGCTGGCAACCTTTAAGAGGTCTGTGCACTTTAATAGTACTTCACCATTATGCTGTGGTACGTTTCAATTAGGAATTAGGGTGGGAATGTTTTTTTTCTTTCTACTTTGAATGTGGCAATATTCTGAATGCAACAGACCTTTCCTGATATCTTTGGGAAGGAGACAGATACAGTAAAGGCAAATAATAGAAATCACTCCAGGAAAGTAAAATTCTTTCATTCATATTTCATACTACCCTTCTCTAAAATTAGGCAGCTAATTTAAGTAGACGGTAAAGCTTTACTGAATTCCACAGATTCAGTATCAGACAATTAGTCAAAGCCAGAGAGGCTCAGAAATACACTGAAAATGCTCAAAAAAAACCCCATAAAATAGGCTAAATGCCATTAAAAAAAAGTATTTAAAAATTCAGTATCAGGAAAATTCTTTAGGGAGGGGCTAGAAGCACATGATGGGTTTTCTGGTAGATATTCTTGAGGTTTCCTGCCTTTTAATTCTTGATTGTTCATCCTTCACCATTATATTTTAATTTCACTTGTTATTAAATATAATAAATAAAACATCAGAAGACATTTACATTCCATTGTCTCCTATTTCAGCAATGTGAACATTCTGGAATTCATAAAACCATACAGCTTTCTTTTATAACTACATCAGAGCTTCAGAACCAAGTTATATATTCTGCCAACACTGGAAATAACAAGAATTTTAAATGCTAGAGAGAAGGCACCCATGCCAATTATGGCAAATGGTCTTCAATAGAATGCCAGCATTAGAATAAACTTCCTAAGATGTGCATATTTTATTAAATGACAAAGGCTAATATGAAGCTCCACCGTGCTATTAAAGAAATAATAAGTGGAAAAAATATTTGTCTGTGACTAGGACAGACTGGAAGGGATATCCTCATTCAACTCAAACCAAAAGGTTCCACATACCCTATTGGATCTACAACTTAATTAAACACACCTTAAGTGGATACGAAGCATATGCAATGCGATCCTGCTAAGTCAGTCGTTTGGCTGAGTTTTATCCAGTCATCTCTGCAGTTGAGTACTAACATGAACTAGATCTGCACAAATCAAATGAACCACACCAGCAGGAAGTCTGAATATAATTGCCTTCTTCACATTGCCTATAGGCTCCTGTGTTTGTACAATTCGATTAGTTTTCTGCATCTCCTTTTCCTCTCCCTGCAGCAGCATCTGCAGAGCGCGCTGCTGCCTGCATAGCTCTGTCAATGCCTGCTCACGGTTTGTTAGCCTGGGCTTGAGTAAAAGAAAACTCCTGGCAAGACTTCCCCCAAATACAGATACAAAATAGCTGTTAGACGACATCACACCAGCCTGGCATGGAGCTTTTTATAAAAGGCAAAGTTATGCACTAAGAAAAAAAACTGTCAAATAGAGAAACAGGTGTTCTCTCTGCTTTGTAGTAATCAAGCTGGATAACACTGTGATTATCTGATTATAAAAACAGTTGGGTGTACACTGTAGGTGGAGTAGTCAGTTGCTCTTGATGTTAACAAAATCACAAGGATTGTTGTGACAGACCAATTAAGGTTTTAATACTGGGAATAGGAATTACAATTGTGATAATGCTTCCAGAGTCAAAGCCACCTCAGGTATTTGGGGGTTTGTTCATTTGGATCTCCCAAGATCGCTCATCTGAATGAAACATTTCCCCCTGCTTCACAATTAATCAGCCAAAAAATTGAGAAGGTGCAGGCAAATTCAATTACTTTAGCACAATCATACTGCTATTACAGCATAATTTGTATTCAGTCACTGAGCGCCTTAAAAGAGTCAGTGTGGTCTGTTAGTAATTTGAGGACTGGGCTGTTTGGGTAGTAGCCTAGTAACTTCGAAGGTTCTGGTCATTGTTAAGAAACTCGTAATAGGTATGTGAAATACAGGCAGTTCCAGCCTCAATTAAATGGTCAGAGACAGATAACAGTAAAAGAAATGCAAGGCATCCATCATTCATAATGTTATTTGAAGTGCTCTGCAAAGGAAATAAAATTTCATGCAGGCTGGGAGACTTACTGTACTTTCTGAGAATTTCTTCCACAGTTTGAGTCGTGTAAGGTCACATTACCCCTTTTAGCTTCAGAAACTAGGATTGACTCAATCTTTTTTTTTTTTTTTTTTCATTTTGGAAAGGACTTCTATTTGAGAAACTAATGATATAATCTACTTAACTGATATACACTGAATAAGTTTATTCCTTCAAAGGAGGAGCTAACTTCAAATACTAGTAAAGAAGAAACAAATTTAATTTACTTCATTAAGAATCACAACCACTATCAGATCTCTTATCTAAATAGAGTTTTGGGTTTGGTTTGATTTTTTGGTGTTTTTTTTTTCTGTCCAGTGTCATGAACTTATTCATTTTGCAATTACCTAGATAGCTTTCTTTACAGAAAAAAAAAAAAAAAAAAAAGAAAGAATGAGGAAATCCAACATATACAATGAAAACCGGCAGGTATTTTCCCTTAAAATCAAATTTTCAAATTTCAATACATGTCTTTTGTTACGGCAGTGCCCATTAAACAATTTTTTTTAATTAAAGAAAACTAAAACCACTCTTCTATCTATCCTTATGCTAGCAGAGAAACCAGAAGGTGAATTGTAGAAGGAAAGAGTTAAAACTAACTGGATGGATCAGTATCGTTAATAACATGTTCATTTAAGATGTCTTTTATTATTTCAAACCAAAATTTCTCACGCAGAAGTCTGAAGCTATGGATAAGTAAGCAAGGTACACCATTTCAAAATTCATATGACAGCATATTTGAGAAGATATTATAAAAACACCATGATTTTTAAAATCTAGGGTTTTTTAAACATGGATAAATCTATCAAATTATGTCAAATAATCATGACAGTACAATAAACTTTACATCAACGTATTTAGAATTAGCACTGCTGCCTCTTCTGGAAGAACTCGGTACCTGTAACTTAAAAAACATGCTCACTACGCGCTACTCCACATTGGTAACTGCGGCCTCGAAGGCACTAGCAGCTGACTCCCACAGCTACAGTGAAACATTCAATACCATATAGTCATCCTTGGCCTGCAGCCAGTGTTGCTGCTTTTTCCATGGATGCTTCTTCCCTTCCCAAAGCCCTAGCGTCAGGCCGCCTATTCTAGGTACCTGTGAGGCCTTCCCTCTGGTAGAATTACGGGATGTCTGAGCTCAGTTGACCGTTACCTCTTTTTGTGCCTGCAAATTGTGTGTATGTAAGATACGTAGGCCTTGGACTGGAATTTCCCGAGATCTGGTTGTTTAGCTGAAGTGCCAGTTCAGACCAATCTGCCAAAGTCCATAAACCCCTGCTGCAGCCACTGTGCACAGGCAAAGCAACTTTGCCACTCACGTATGGCATCCACGGTCTGCGCAGGAGTAACAAACACGGTGTCTACAGTATGTAGCTCGCTGCGCACGCACCGTCCGTCCGTCCGTCAGGAGGAGCGTGAGCTGCAGGTCTGGGACATCCCGCACCCCTCAGGTGTGCCTATTCATTCTCCTGCCTCTCTCTACCTCCTCTATGTCAAGTGTTGCTCCTGAGACACAGACCTACTTATGACGCCTGCAAAAAGGAAAAAAAAGAAAAAACCCTCACATCGCTCCACTTGCACGTTCTCGTCATCCATGTTCTCTGCTTAGACTGCAACCTTTCCCATGAAGAGACTGTCACCGGAGTCTGTCGTACGCGCAGGGACCTCCGTGACCCCCAAGCTGCAGTCCTCTGGGCAGCACTAGCTGTCGGCTGCCATCTCCGCACCCAGGATACGCCGTGACGCTGGAATGGTGAGCTTTAAGAGAGGAGTCTGAACACAGGCGAAACACACAAGGCGAACGCCACGGGTTTTTCCGGGTTATATGGCAAAAGAACTATCGCCTACGAACACCAGCGGTCTTTTTTTTCCCTTGCGTGGCGCGGAAGCTGGTCACGCCGCATCCTCTCCCGCAGCCAGCCACCGGGGGGAGCAGCTCTCCCGGGCACGGCAAACGCTGCTCCCCTGCGCAGGCCAAAAACTCTTTTCATCGGCGCTGCGGGGCAGCACCCCCGCGTGTCCTCCCCGCGGAGCGAAACACACATACCCACCCCCCCGCGCTCGGCAGGGCGGACGTGGACGCCAACAGCAGGAACGCTCGGTGTCCGAGAGCACTTCCGCGATTTAAAAATGTGACTCGACCAATACTTTTATTAAAAAAAAAAACAAAAAAAAAAACCTGAAACGGAGCTAGCCGCGGCATGGCTAACGGGTTAATTCCACGGCAGACCTTTACGAGGAAGGGGTACAGCAGTGCCCGGCAGGCATTACCGCAGGCTTTAACAGGCGGGGCAGGAACTACCACTCCCACGACACCGTCCCGTGTCAGCGAGGCCGCAGACAGCGAACGCCGCCGGCGCTGGGGACCCCGCGGGCAGAAACGCCCGCCCCGACGGGGAAGCCACAGGCGAAGCGGAGGGAGGGAGCCCACGAGGTGGCTCCGCCGCGCCGGGAAAAGAGAGCGGGACACGCGGCGCCCCCGCGCCCCCTTCCCGCAGGAGTGGGGAATGGCAAGGGGCGGTGGGGGGGCGGGGGCAGGCGCTTCCCCGCCCCGGGGTCGGCCGCCCCGCAGGCCCTCCCCGCCGCCGGGCCACAACACGCCTCCCGCGTGGGTGCCGTCCCGTCCCGCCCCGCCGCGCCAGAGGGCCGGGCCGGGGCGGTGGGAGAGGAGAAAAGCGGCGCGGAGGGGAGCGGGCCGGGCAGCGCAGCGCAGCGCGGCCCAACCCAGCCCGCCTCCCTCCCTCCTCGCCATGGTGCTGGTGGTGGTGATGGGCGTGAGCGGCTCGGGGAAGTAGGTACCGGCGGGGCCGGCGGCTCGGCGTTGCCGGAGCCCCTCCGTGCGGGTGGGGGGGGTGGGGTCTCGGCCCCCTGCCCTCCGGCAGGGGGCTTGTAGCCGACTCTTTGTGCTTCCCCGCAGGACGACGGTCGGGTCCCGGCTGGCAGCGAAGGTAACGGCGGCGTCAGGCTCCGCGTTGGGCCGCGGGAGGTCTCCCTGTGTCTGTCTCCCTCCCTCCCGCCGGGCGGGCATCCCAGCCGGCGTTAACCACCGCCGCTCGGCAGCGCGGCCCGCCGGTGTCCCCCGTGTCCCCCCAGGGCTGGGGGTGCGGGGCGTCGGCCCCCAGCGCCCGGTAGCCGGCGCCGACTGTAACTTCGTGCCGCCGTGCGTCAGGTGTTGCTGCTGCTCAGCTGACTTTGCAGGGGTTTTTTGCTAATCGTCCCCACGTGAGTGGTGATTTATGCCGCGGTGTAACAAGCCCCTAATTTCGTAGGTGTCGTCTTTGTAAGTTCTTCTTAGCTCGCCTGGTTTGGTCGAATGATCCATAATTCTATTTATTTACTTTTTTTTTCCTTAGCTGGGGTGGAAATTCTACGATGCAGACGATTATCATTCTCCCGAGAGTAAAAAGAAGATGGCAGAGGGGAAACCATTAAATGATGAGGTACCGTGTATAAACCCTGAAAGAACAGTCATTGACGCGTTTGTCTTTGTAACCTCTGGCACGGTGTGTTGAAGTAGATTGTGCTTTATGTAGACTAGGCTGTCTGTAAGCATAGGCAGAATTTATAGGTCTGCAGCTGGTAAGAGGGGGAGGCTTCTTGTGTTACAAAGGATTCTGCTTAAAAAAGTAGTTTATCAAAGTGTGCTTGCTAGCTCACAAGGGGTTTGGTGCTGATTCAGGATTTGTCAGAAATCTCTCCCTCTGCATCAATACACAGAGCTGCAGCTTTAGATTATGTCCTGCTTCTTCGTAATGTTAAATACATGACGACAGACAAATGTCTCTACTGACTGAAGTACATTTCATCACTTTCAGTTACTGCAGTGATTGCTCCACAATCTTCTGTTTTATACTCTCCTGCTTTATATGTGCTTCCTTTCCTCTAGCCTGTGGTTCAGCCTCAACAGATAAAAATGATCATGTTTAGTTTTACAATACTTGGGAATCCAGAGACTTGAGCAAACTAGAAAAGTTACAAGTTGAACTTTTTCTGGGAAATCTCTAGAAACATAAAGCTGAACTAGGGAGTTCTTCAAAGTACTCCCTATAGACTGAAAAAAAGTATTCTAGATTCTTGCTAAAAACTTTAATCTTTCACTAGTGGTTGGAAGTTCATATAAGCTGGTATGTCATCTAAAGCAGCATTGCACGATTGAATGACTAACCCATTGGTGTATGTCGCCCAGCAAGAGGGAGGCATCTGTTTTGAAACACCAGAGATGCAAAATTGTGAGGGCTGCCTTGAATGCCAGTGGGAAGTTACTCTGTAACGGCAATAACAAAAAATTGTTGCGTTTATTTGTCCACGTTATCTTTTGTTGTGCTCAGCCAGCAGTAACAGAATTGAAAGATGAAATGGGAGCAATTGTTTAGTGCTCAATAGGTATGAGAAAAGTTTGTGGAAGCTGAAAACCTAAAATAAGATTATAATAAGAAGCAGATCAATCACTCATATAGTGTTTGCCTAACTGAGCAAAAGTGTTGCAAAATTGTGGCTATGATTACATTTATTTGTGATTGCTACTGACATACAAATGATATAATCAAGTTATTGCAGATAACTAAATTTAGATCTATCTGTTCCTGAAAACCTCAACTTTGATCCAAAGAATTGTGTGTGTATGCCAAGATATAAGGAAAAAGAAATAACAATTCAGGCTGTACATTTGAATTGTGTAATAGAAGCAAGAGAGAAGTTGACTGTCCTTCAAAGGTTTACAAGGTGCATGCCACGTATAGATATATATTACTTCCATCAGATACTTGTAGGTATCTGTAATACAAAAAGTACTATTCCACTAAAAACATCTTCCTGATAGTATGCCTAGCACTTCTTGTTAGCCTTCAGGCAGTGGTAGCAAATCTACATTAGGAAGAAAGAGGATCAAAACTGAACTTGCTGTACAGCTTAATGCTAACTTTCATGCCTAGTCAAATGCTGTAGATGTTAGAAGCAATTGTTTCAAATCAATTTCATAAATAACTTTGAACGAACTTGTTTTCTGTCTAGGACAGGATGCCCTGGCTTTGTGCACTGCATGATATACTAAGGAGGTAAGAGAACATCTAGCTTTATGGAGTTTGGGCTAAAGACAAAAAAAGTATCCGAAATATTTTTCCCCACCCATTGCATTCCAAAGCAGAAATGTATGTAGTAGTGTAAAAACATTCTGCAGCTGGTAAAGCCATTCTGTTTTCACTGATCCAAGCTGTCATGGTAATTGCTGAGGCTGAGATAATCCCTGAATAATAGTGTTGGGAAAATTGTTACCAATGATAGTTGTTTTTCTGCTGTCTGTGTAAAAATAATTTCAAGGATGCAGTTCCGTAATAAGCCTGACATTAGCTACTTACAAAGGACATAACCACAAAAGACACGGATATTGACAGTAAGGTAAAATTTTTTTAAAAATATTGTTAGTTTGAGTAAGATACAGTGTAAAGTTTGCTTGACGCCATCTGCCATAGGATCCTTACAGAGAAGCTGATGGAAGTAAGGGCTGGATGAGCAGACAGTGAGGTGGATTAAAAACTGGCTGAACACCCAGGTGCAGAGGGTGGTGATCAGTGGCACGAAGTGTAGCTGGAGGCCACTAACTAGTGGTGTACCCCAGGGGTCAATACTGGGTCCAGTCCTGTTTAACATCTTCATTAATGATCTGGATGATGGGGCAGTGTTCCCACAGCAAGTTTGCAGGTGACACCAAACTGGGAGGAGTGGCTGATCCAGAGGCACCTTGACAGGCTGTAGAAATGGGCTGGCAGGAACCTCATGCAGTTTGAGAGTGCAAAGTCCTGCCCCTGGGGAGGAACAACCAGTACAGCTAGTGGGGGGCACCCAGCTGGAAAGCAGCTTTGCAGAAAAGGACCGGGGGGTGGTGGTGGTGGCGGACATCCAAGTTGAACATGAGCCAGCAATGTGCTCTTCTGGCAAGACAGGCTAGCCATATCCTGGGCTGCATTAGACAAAGTATTGCCAGAAGGTCAAGGGAGGTGATCCTTCCCCTCTCAGCACTGGTGAGGCCATACCTGGAGTACCGTGTCCAGTTCTGCACTCCCCATTACAAGAGAGACATGGACATGCTGGAGAGCATCCAACAAAGGGCTGTGTAGGTGAACGAAGGGACTGAAGCATCTCCCAAATGAGGAAAGGCTGGGAGAGCAGGGACTGTTTAGCCTGGCTTTACACAGTGGCTGTTACTTGCTTGCGTACATCAGGTGAGCATACTTCGTTGGAGCGTGGGTTAATTGACTGAGAAATTTGTTGGGATTGTTATGCTGGATCCATTGCTTTAAGTTACATGCTAGCCCAAGGCCACTGCCCAGCTCCAGAAACTTTGCAAAGTCAAGTATAAAAGACCCTAATGCCAATGTTTAACTACTAGTACTTGTAAGTAACTAAGGCTGGCATTGGCTTACCTAGATGATAATAGTGGGTATTCTAAGTTCATATTTCCCTGTGAACCAAAATCTGATGAACACGGCATGATTTTTAAATAGGTTTATACCTAATTTTAATTTGATTACAGAATGTATTTTCTTAGACAGGCATTTCAGTCACTCTTCATAGAGACAACTAATTCTGGATTTGCTTTTCAGTGGAACAGACATACCCATGGTTTAATGCTTGCTTTATTTTAAGAAACTTGCCATTAAAAAATACATGTGCAAGGCATTAATTCAGCTGCATCCAATCCCTTGTTTAACTTGAAGTGGGCATATATGCAGTGCTGCCAATGACTATGGTTACAGGAAACATAAAATATAACGTTACAGTTAAACCTGAGACAACAAAAACAGGTATTGGAAGTATACCTGCACATGTACTTAAGAACAGAGCTCTGTACTGTTCAGTAGCCACTTCCTCTCTAAACAGATTAGTGTAGTAATTTTATAGATAATGGTTGGAGTTTGTATGGATATTCAGTTGCTGCTGTTCTCAGCAGTTAAGGAAATGATCATGACACTTCTTTGTGCTAGAATTGAATTTAATTTAGGAAAGAACTGTGGCTAATAAAGAAGGTCCCCAAGATTGAGATTTTACCAGGAGGCTGGCTAGCCTGACCTCACTTTCAAATCACATCTTTACCTGCATTGGAAATTTCATTTCAAAATCCTTTCAAAATAACAAAGAAATGGCACTACTGCCAAGGATGCAGGGCTTGTCTCCCTTGTTCAGCAGAACTAATGAGCCATATTGTTATACCAGGTGTGGATGGGGGGTTTTGTTTTGTTTTCTTTTTGCTAGAGAAGATGCATTTGGACAAGATGCAATTCTGGCCTGTTCTGCACTGAAGAAGATGTATAGGTATGTGTTACTTAGTGGACCATTTGCAATTGCAAGCAACGAGCCAGAGGAATCAGGAGAAAAGGAAGCACTGAAGATCCTCTTCGTTCATTTGGATGGGCCTACAGACATCATTACTGGCCGCCTGGAGAAGAGGAGGGGACATTTTATGCCACCTGAACTACTCAAGTCTCAGTTTGATACTCTGGAGCCTCCTAGTCCTCCAGAAAACTTTATTACTGTCAGTCTAGAAAAATCTCTCCCTGAAATAGTGCTGGAGATTGAGAGCATAATTTTTCAGGGTGAGGCTTTTCTGGAGTAATTTTCTAAATTACACATGCAGAAATTCCCTTAAGGATATCAAGAATATGCAACAGCATTTTAATTATTAAATTGATTATTAAACCAACTTATTTTTCCTGATACTTAAATGGATTGCAATATTAAGAGCTGATTTACTACACTTGGTATTTTTATCATGGCTTTGTAAAAGACATACAAGATGAAATTTTCAAAAACTCAACTTTTTAAACCCTTCACCATATGAAGTTAAAACTCCCCTTTTAGGAAGAGCCTGCTTTTGAAAATTCTGCCAAGGGTCACACACAATAATTTATTATTTTCTTCATTTTAATTTCTACTCTAACATGGAGGTAGGCATATCTGCTATTAAGTAATGAAATAATTTAGAGCTTTGTTAGAAACAAAGTATTTATTTTTCTAGAAGTATAAGAGGCAGGAACATGCATGATGAAGTTCTGTGCCTGACACTACCACTGTCTCACTGCCAGATTTTCAGCAAGTTGTAGCTTCTGTGTTTGTGTCTGTGCTAACCTCACCAGGGCACTGGTGACTTCATGAGTGCTTTCGTGAACTCTTACTGTATGCATTGAATACCAAGCTTAAAAATGTAAGAAAAAAGGTAGTGGTGGTGAAGCAGTTTGCAAAATGTAGTTGTATGGAAAGCTTTAGAAATAAAGTATAAGTTGCATCACATTGCTCTGAACTCACATCTTTCATGTACAAAGCATACCCACTGATGAAGTGCAGTGGAGAATGAGTCAACCAGTGATCTAAGATACTGAATGCAAGACTGATAGACGTTTCTTTCTTTTAGAAAAACTTAGTGTTTCACAGTTGTTATAGATGCTCGTGACAAATTGGAGGAGCCAATTTGTATTAAATAAAAGATTGAATTTATTAGCAAGCGATAAGAGAGCAAAACAGCGCTGGGCGGCCGGGGTGACAGTGCTCTGCCAAAAAGCTCGCGCCGAAACTGGGGAAGAGTCTCTTTATTTATACAGTCTTTTAGTCCCTGATACGTGGCTGCTGGTATCTTCGGTATTGTGTGCTTGCGCTATCAGGTGTTAGGTGGTCGTAATCTGCCTTCTGGGGGTTGTTGGGATGAAGGCGGAAAGTCTTCCTCAGCTGTTCTTTAGGTGACTCAAGTCCCATTCATGCTCTGTAAAACGTCTTTATACATATGCTAATCATCAGTATGTAATTGTCTATTCAACCGGATACTCATGGTCTTAGATAAGTGAAGAATGTCCCTACCTCTACAGGTTTTAGATAAGCGAAGAATGTCCCTACCCCCACATGCGATTTCATGAACAAAGTTAACCCGTTCATTACAGTTGGATCTTCTCCTTCGCTTCCCTTTTCTGGTGTGCTTTAGTCTTCTACCTCAGCCAATGTCCAGTCCAATATATGCTTATGGATAGGTGTTCCTACAGCTGCTTTAAAGCTTAAGATCAAACTATTTCTAATAGGCATTTTTCACGGTTTTTTTGTGATCAGAAAATTCCAAATATCCAATCAGTTACCAAACTCACAGAATTTAATGTTAAACTCCTTTTTTTATTGCCAAAGTGTTTTTTAAAAAGTTCGTTATGCCTTGTTTACGCAAGAGGTGCCTTTTTAGCTTAACTTAATGAAAACTGTAGATAGTTCCTGTAAGAAAGATTCAAGTCATATCTGAATAGAGTCATCCCCATGTGCTATTGCACATGGATTATTTCTAGTGTGTCATGCAATTCTTTTTTTTATTTCTAGGATGATGGATGAATTCCTTTAGAAGCAAAACTGATGTTTCAAAGCATCATTGGTGTAATTTTCACCTGGGTAACTCATTGAAAAACATTGGTTCTCATTTTATATGAGTAGTAGGGGGTTTGTGGTTTACTAGACAAACTACTGTGCTTAGATCAGTGCAATAAATGGGTATTAGCTGACTGAAAGTGGGCAATTTTAGATACAGATTAGGGATTGTAGACATCAACACACACAGAAGTGGTCTTTTCCTGTTTGTTCATGACCTGGAGGGAGAATACCAGGCAGTTACCAGTTTTAGGCTGCCACTGTACAATGCAGCACTAAAACCACTTGCTCTCAACTCAGAGCCTGTTGATTCTGAGAGCCAAGGTGCAAGCTTAAGACTCAGAGGCAAAGTTAAGTGCAACAGACAGGCATGTCTGGCTGATTCTTAACACCCTCAAATTCCAGAAACTAGGCACCTCTTCAGACCAAGGGACTTGTCAGAACTGTTAAAGTTTAGTAGCTATGAAAACCAAAGAAATAGTACCCTCTTGTGGTACCTCTGCTTTTAATGAAGCCTTCATATTTTCCGAATACACCATTTTACAAACAAAGAGCTTTTCTAATATAAACATTATTAAAAACAGATTTATGCTCACTTTTTTTCAGACACAATAAAACTAGATCAGAACACTGTAAGGTGATGGGAAAGCAGCTACATCCTGTCACAAACAGGTATGATCAGACCTTCAAATAAGAAAGGAATTGGGCAACATTTTCAAGTGCGACTTCTGAAAAGGCAAGACTCATTTTCAGATCTGCTCATCAAGCATTTACAGCATGCTCACAGAGTGGCTGGCACTAACAGAAAATTGTTCTTAACACTTAAAAACTGTTCTCTCTTAGGGAAGTCTATGTAAGCAGCTTGGGTTTTGGAGGACTTTTCTAAACAAAACACTATGTTCTTACTTACAGTCAGTTCATGCTTCTTCGAATTAGGTCAGGGTATTTCTCACTCTTTGCTACCATGACAGGAATATTTCCTTCCCTTAACGTTTTAATATATTTGCCTTTTGCTTTTACTTAAAGCAAACCAAAGTATTTCCATAGTTCATATGATGCTGAAAGGACAACAAAGTGACCATTTAAATTAACATGCCATCAATCTTGTGAATAACAGGTGCAATTTTCACTACTGGAGTTCAGTACTTTAGTCTGTTATGTCCTAATTAGCTGGTGCTTGAAGGTTGTAATTCCCACTTACATCATTCCATTAAAAGAAGACACCTCTGTACCTTCACTATTCTAGCCTCCACATTAACTAGAGATTATCAGCACCTAAAGCTACTATTGTTTTGCAGACCTAGTGTTCCTGAGAACCTCCCGTTTCCAATAAAGGACAGCTGGCAGTACATGGATGAACACAATAAGATGTTAACCATACACCAGTTTTTCTCAGAATGCTGATCTGAAGATAATGCCAATGATCTGCCTTTCTCTCTCAGCATCTCCCAAGAGGAGGGAGTTTGCCTCCACCTTGATCCATCTCAGAGGGGGACACATACAGCCAAAAAAATTTGCAGAACCTGCCCCTCTCAATAAACAAGCAGAAACCAAGAAGCCATTACTTTCACTGGAAAGTGTGGGTGAAATCTTCAGGAACACAACTTCTTATACATGCCTCCCCTGTAAACTCTTCCTGCTTGCTTTTTATTTAGAAAAGGAGGGTTGCAAGACTCCTGAGAAACTTTTCATTAGCTCCATCTGATACTCCTTCTATTTTCCCCAACAAAGAACCAGGCGTGTGGTGGACAGAACTGTTGCAATTTACTATTTCTTAAACTTTTGCCACAGTGCCACATAACTCAACTTTACAATGCCAAATACACAGGGGCTTGCAGGAGTGGTTGGCTTTTTCCCCTCTACAGGGAAAGCCTACTTGGTTCCTGCCAGCCTGTTCACGTGCAGGTGCAGGAATGCACAGATTGCTTAAAAAGAATACTGACCCTGCATTTCACAGCACTGTCTGTGGACCCCAGCTCCACAATTTGAGGCTGTTCCAGATATTGCATGGAAGGTTGTTGTCAACTTAAATCAGTTAAGTAGTGTTACCTGCTATTCTGAAAGATGCAAACAAAGCATTACTTCTGTTTGCTTACATCCTGTGCATCACAAATTAAAAGATTAAGACAATAGTTAGCCAAATGCTAACCACATAGAACCGCTCTCTGATTTTAATGAGGCTGTGCATGTGGACAGTGGAATGAAAAGATCGCAGAACAGTATCTGTACAGAAGTGTCATTTACCTGCCCAAGCACAATCCTACATTTCATTTACTTACTTTTTTTTTTTTTAATGAACTTAACACTGTATTAGGGATGTTGTATTCAGGTTAGTTGGGCAGGTTATATTTAGTTCAGGTTATCTGGATGCAAGTTTTCTGTCCATATTTTGAAATACATTTAGCAAAGGCAGCAAAAACTAAGGAGGAAATGTCTGCAGTTAGAAATTGCTTTTTCTGTCTCTGCCACGAGCACAAGCCCTATACCTCCTCAAGAATTTGTGCTAAGCACAGGTTTTAACATGCTGCGTAAATATTGTACCTACTACAGCATAAGCTTTTTGCAATGCTATGTTGAGAAAATAAAAATGAAATGTTAGATCCCAATAGCAGCAGCCATTCATACATTAAACATAGGAACGGTAGAGTCTTCTTAAACTGAACAGGTTATCTATACAGGCAAAAGAACAGACCCAGCGGCCTGCTGACCCAGCGCTAAATTGAGGTGGTTATTTTATCATGCAGGCACAGAACCAAGAAGAGAACTAGACAGGCCACATCCTTCACAAAACTAGCCATCTTGCTGTCACATTCCCTATAGGAGTGTAATAACAGTGTTTGATTTGAATGTACGCATTTTACATCTTTTAAATGGCACCTGTCAGTTCACACTACCACAGCTTTCAGCTGTTTTCTTTTTGCAGCCTTCTTTAGGAGTAGTTTGATGATCAGGCAAGGCAGTTTTGTAGACAATCCTATCAGATCATTTGGTCCAATGTACGAGAAAAGAAAGTAGGAAAATAAAGAGACAAGCTTCAGGCACACATGGTCTTCTTTTGGACCAAAATGCAAGCAGCAGATTCCAAATACAAGTTATCAAAGTGCTCAAACTATAAGACTACTTCTGAAAGAAGAGGAAGACAATACTTCTGAAGAGAGCATTGCAAAGAGGAGCAAGAAAAGGGGCAACAAGTATTGGAGGAAGTGTAAACAGGAATATTGTAACATGCTATCAAACCAACAAGTGTGATCTTTCTTCTACTGATAAAGATGTAATAAAGTCTAGCCTACCTATAAACCTTGTTCTACTTACTGTGTTTTCTGACAAAACTAGAATTCCTCCTATGCAAAAAATGGCTCAGTGTTTTACCACTACTTACAAGTAAAGTTAGCAGCTGACAATAGTTACTGATAAATATCGATTGTACTTCAAGAAGGAAACTTTGTGCAATGCTCATTGTAGAATTTAGGGCAAACTTCATCTCTCGTTGAATTACAATAAAATTTGACTTCAAATGTAATGTCTCTTAGTATGTAATGTGCATCTGAAATACTTACATAGGTGAACTGAATGTTGTCTCAAGAAAGTGTTCATGGTAGTTAAATTCATCGTTCTAGTGTCTTAGTAAAACTTGGTAAAAATTATTTTATTCCCTTCCCCACCTCACCCTTTTTGGATGCTACAGATTGTATTCTCAAAAGGGCCTGCCTTCTGCATGATGAGGGGGGTCTTACTTTTTTAAAGCAATGTCCCATGTAGTCACTTGCTATCTATTACTTCCCTATCACAGTCTTGTACTCAGTGCAATGAAAGCGACACAACCAAAAGAAGTCACTGTGAAGGTATGATGATGGTCTGATCACCAGCTAGGAAATAAAAGTAATAATAGTTCTTTATGCAGAATGTAAGTATTTTAAAAGGCTTTGATTATATTAAATTCATCTTACCAATAGATTTTATTTTAATTTATTTCTGTTTGTTTAATACTCTGTGCTGCTGCATCTGAGACTTTGATCCAAAGGCAGAGGCTGCCAACCAAGAGATTTTCTTGAACTTTTCCCAGTACCATGCATCAGCAGTATTTGATCAATTTACTTACTGGCAAAGTAAGAGACATGATTACTGGACACTCAGTGAAACTTCCCTTCTGTGCTAAGAGTACAATGCAGTTACTGCTAACAAAACCACATATATGGCTTTGCCAAAAGTTTTAAAAATTTGACTATATGCTGAAGTGTGCTCAACTTCTTTCCTTTATATCACATTGTAATTTTGCTTCATTAAACTGATTAACTTTGAGTTAAGATGGGTGACTTCAAACCATTTGCAAGCAATGATTTTTAGAGCAAACTGAATTTATAGTTGTACCATCAAAAGAAAAAGAGTGTTCAGACCAAGTGTTTAAAAGCAATACAGGAATTCAGTGAGCATGTTCACAACTACACTGGCACAGAAGACCAATGAAAAGCAGATGCTATTCAGTAACACACACAGTAGCATCTTTTATTCTGCTACCCCCACTTTATCCAAGCTAGCAGTCTTCGACATCATATGCCTTTTACTCTCTTCCCTCCACCTCATACTCCAAGAGCTGTTTACTAGCCTTAGCCCAGAGTTGGTGAATACTCCCAGAGCTTACACTCAAGCTCTTAAGCTGGTCAGTCATCTTGAATCCTAGGTAATCATCAACCGCAAACATATTGAGACAAGATGCTTAAAGATTTTTTAATTCATTTATTACCTTTGCACAAGTAACTACCAATAAAAACTTAAAAGATATACAGTATTTTTTACATGGTGGTTAAAAGTAATTAAAATATCACATGACCATGAATGAAAGTAATGTTTCCAATTAAAAATCAGAATACAAGTTAGAACCTCAATGGAACAAGCCAAAAAGCCTTAGAAGCAGTTCCAGAGCACAAGGCAGTGCTCCTTTAATTTGCACAATGATAAAGGTAATTTACAGTTAATCTTTGTGAATATTAAGACAATGTTACAATGCAAGTTTCTGTACAGTTAGATGTAAAGAGATAACCAGAACAGTGTCATCCTAGTATATTTTAACTGAACTTGCTTAAGCAATTTTGCTGAGATGGTTACCAAAGATGCTGGAAGATTCTATGTCAAAAAGAAGTCTTAGGACTTTTTTTTTTCCTGGCTTTTTTGCGTTACTTATAATCTCATTCTATTGCAATGTGTAATTCTCTAGAAATGATCTGTCTCCATTGTATATATTGTGTTTATATTTTATACAAATTAAAGCAAAAAATGGTAGATTATTCAAGTGGTATAAACCTTTCAGCATTTTGCTAGCAAAAAAAAAAAAAAACCCATGCCAAAATCACAATAAGCAGTATTGGTACCCACAAATTGTAGCTTTAATTAATTTGTTTCCTTTTTAATTTGTATTCTACATAAATTACTACTGAAGGCTAATGTTTAAGTAGTAAATAAATTGGACAGTTGTAGGTCAGACAAAACCTGTTCGCCCAACTGTGAAAGCTGATATTGTGTCCAAAAAAAAATCACAAATAATGCAGAACAAAAGAAGTGTGATGCATGCAACAGAGTGAAAATGCGTTGATTCCGACTGTTTGAAGAAAACTACTGCACTCCACCTTAAAATGCATCAGACCAATTTTAGTTATAACAAGACAATCCCAAGAGTCAGAATGAAATAAAGCAAATATTTTAAAGATTTAAGAGCTGTTATCAAAAATAAATTACATTTTTTCAAGTTAAAGAAACACTGCTATGAAGGCTGAGAGCCAAGCAGCCTTTCAATAGCTGCATTGATGTCTCCTCCTGTTGCTATCAGAGCTTGTAAGTTTGCTTCACGGTTCAGAAAGCCCATTGCACTCAGCTGCTCCAGTTGTTGCTGAAATCGAACTTCTGGATTTTGTAACTGCTAAGAACAAAATTTCAAGCTATAAAAGTGTAACGTACATTTAGCAAAGTACAAGATTTAAACATAGTTGGTTCTGCACCACTCCCTGTCTTTACTAATTTCTGACTACATCTTTTTCAAGATCCTAAAATTATACTATGATATACATTCAAGTCACAATTGAAATTTTTTTTTAACAAGTCTGAGAAGCTTCAAATTTTAAGAGTACCTACACTTACATTGCATTCTTGAACTACAGGAAAAGCTGTTTGTTTGATAAAAAGAAGGATTAAAATTAAATTGTCTAAATTTATGTCCCATGAACAGTTTCTTAAAGATATGGATATAGGTATTGTTTTTCAAATGAAACAGAGTTCAACCTAGTAATGTGGAACAGCAAGAATTATGATGACGTCACTGTTGGCAATGGTGAACGTCACAGACTTTTTTTTTTTTTCCTTGACATAAACATCACCTCTTTTTTAATGCTCCTAGTATTTGTTGACTAAAATTACCAAAATTCTAATTGTTAGAAAGCTTCAGTCTATGGCAAACTTGACAGCTGTGCTTTACAGGATGGTCCTGCTCACACAAACTCATTGCAAAACTCTGCATTATTTCAGTGGTATGATCTTCAGTTCAGAGGCATTTTTGAATCAGAACAATTATAGGAAAATATGCAGGACTAATATTGAAAAGCCACTTTTTGAAAGCTATGAGTTCATTTAGATACCAACACAAAACTTGTGCAGCTACTGCTAATTTTCCTTTTATTCTAATTCAACAGTTTCATACATCAAGAAATTAATACCAGTATTTAAAACCTGCATATGGTTCCAAGCCAATACTATGTAAAGATGTAACCTGAAATATAAGAACTACCCCAACCTGCTTCCCCCAAGCAAAACTAAACAGAAAGTCAACTCAGTAGTGTAATATTTGGCAGCATAAGTGAACACGTACGAGAATATGGTTTCCTACAGTGACACTCACCAACACTTTCTTGTGGTTAAATAACAAGAGTAAAGCCTGTCAGATCAGCAAGCTGACCTAACTCACCCTGTGGCAACAGAGGAAGAAAAAGCAGGACTGCCCCTTCCACCAGCAGTCTGCTATTACACTGTGTATGTACCACAGTGTAAGGGTGCTGGTTCATACAGCACTCTTCAGAGTTAACAGCATGTCTCCTTTAAAGCCAGTCTTGCTCACCACCCTACAATCACTGGCAAAGCTGCTACCTTTGCTTGACTTCTGGAGCTCTCTGGAGACCCCTAGTCCCACTCAGTATGTTAACAAAATGCATTGCTGTCTGGACTTGCAGGATGTCAGTGAAGCCATACAACAGATTCAGGCTCCAAATAACCAGAATGTGGCTATTCCAAACTGTGGGACAGAGGCTTAGTTACAGCTAGAGAGCAACAGCCACCAGTACGGACAAAAATCACAGAGGTAATGGTGTACAATATGCTTAAGCTTTTCTTTTGTGTGAGCCCACCCTTCATTTGCCAGTGAACCTTACCACCTCAATCTGCCACAATTTTTCCAAGCATTTCAGAAATTCAAGGGTATGAAGATGAGTGTACAAAAATCAACTGTTCAGAGGACACTTTTACTCAAATTTGATGCTTTTCTAGCATTTACTTGCACAGCTGCAACACCACTTTTACGCCTTCTCTGCTATCCTTTGACCCCAAGTATCCAGGGAGCTCTCCCCTCAACTACCAGTTTCCTTTCTAGTGGTTTACAATGAAAAAAAAGTAAGAATTAAAAAAATCTAGAATATAGTGATGTACTTTACCTGAGCATTTGCACCAGCAAGTGCCTGCAACATTTGCTGGACAAACTGCTGGTGACTAGGTTCAGCAGTTCCTGATGCTGGACTTGTATTTTCACTGGGAACAGAACTAGGTACACTGGACCCTGTAGGAGCTCCAGTGCTTCCCAATCCACCTAAACCAGGATTAAATCTGCATAAATGACAGAAAAAGAAATACACCACTTTAATAAATACCAGCTTGTCTCTTCTCACTTATTTAATTACAGAGTAAAAATCCTGTCAAAGAGGGGATGACAATTTAAGTACTAAGACAAAGACCAGAGTCATCGCTGTTTAGGAGTGCCCAGCTGGCAAAAATGTGACAGATTCTAAACCAAGTTTAGTTAAACTAAAAAAGACAGGAGGAGGAGTCTTTAATAAAAACAGGGTAAGTCTCTACATATAAAAAGAATGAACAACATAACACAAGAGAAAAGTTCTTGTCTAAATTTGTAAGACCGATTCTTACCCTGGTATAAGCCCTGGTGCTTCTGTTGCTAGTGTCTGTAAGCCCTGCTGAATCTGTAGCAAAGCCTGCATTGCTCTAGGGTTTGACATAGCTGATAACGTGTCAGGATTCTGCATCTAAGAAAAGGAGAGAAACTCTTAATCATATGCAGATGTTCAAAGTTAATATTTATCACTAGATGTTTTATAGAATCCAACATAATTTCAGAACTTGTTTTTCAACTTTGTACTTGATTAGTTACATGAAATCCTTCAGGTATTTTTTCTTCTTTGAGAAAACTTTCATAGGAGGTGATCAATGAACTCTAAATGTGGGCAAAGCCTTTCAAATAGGAAGTACACAAGGAAAAGTATTTTTCAGAACCTCTTCTAGCAGACTTCATCATCTTTCAAAACCATAGGTAGGAGTCCAACATGATTGTAAAATTAGTCTCCTGTATTATACTACTGGTAAGCAACAATGCTGAACACAATGAAACTTAACCAACAGATATCTAAGAAAAAGTTATACAATTTCTTTTTCCTACCTAAGTTCAGACCACAGCAATTGATCATGACTATTTGTGAATGTCTTTATATCTGTAGTGCCCTCATAGCCTAGAGAACTACGAATACACTGCAAAACATACTAGCAAGCAAATGTATAATATTCAAGATAGCTAAAAGGCGGAGAACAACTAAATATATAGCTGGGTGTTGTGGTTTAACCCCAGCCAGCAACGAAGCACCACACAGCTGCTCACTCACTCCCCCCCCCACAGTGGGATGGGGGAGAGAATCAGAAGGAAAAAGGTAAAACTTGTGCGTTGAGGTAAGAACAGTTTAATAGAACAGAAAGGAAGAAACTAATAATGGTAATAATAACAATAATGAAATGACAATACTAATAAAAGGATTGGAACATACAAAACAAGTGATGCACAATGCAATTGCTCACCACCTACTGACCAATGCCCAGTGAGTTCCTGAGCAGTGATTCCCCCCCAAGGCCAACTCCCCCCAGTTTATATACTAGACATGACGTCACACAGTATGGAATACCCCTTTGGCCAGTTTGGGTCAGCTGCCCTGGCTGTGTCCCCTCCCAACATCTTGTGCCCCTCCAGTCTTCTTGATGGCTGGGCATGAGAAGCTGAAAAATCTTTGACTTGGTATAAGCATTACTTGGCAACAACTGAAAACGTCAGTGTATTATCAACATTCTTCTCATACTGAATCCAAGACATAACACTATACCAGCTAATAGAAAGAAAATTAACTCTATCCCAGCCAAAACCAGGACACTGGCAAAGTTTACACGAACTTGAAAGAGGAAACCACTTCAGGTTCTCCAATGAAAGCTGCTGCAAGTACTTTAAGAAAATATTTAAATCATGACTTACTGCCTGATATTTGGAGCTGTTTTACAGAAATGGTGGCCCAACAGTTCTCAGAGCATTTAGGTGACCTAGATCTTGTCTCTATTAATGTTATTAATTCCAGCTGTTAAGTAGCAGCAATTCTTTCCTAGTTCTGCTGGACAATTGCCCTTTATTGCAAAAGATGCCTCCCCATTATGCAGAGGAACATTCCATGGTTTCTGTCACCCAATCCCATAACATAAATGCCAGTAGATAAGCAAGGAAGTACAAGTTGCAAGATTGTCAATATTGTGAGAATATCCAGATATTTCTCCACTTTACTTCACCTGCTAAGGCTGCTGATCTTCTGACCTAACCTGGTGAATAAAACAGGGAACTAGCTGTGCATATGTTTATCACACAAGGTGATACTGACAGAAGGAGATACCCAAAGGAAACAGAAATGATTCCTACTGTGCCTTCATTAATTACCGTTTATTCACAAATTTCAAAACATACATGTGGTACTAGCTCCTCAAATACTACTGGGTCATCACAAAGCAGTGACATTATGAAATACTACAGCTATTCATGTGGTTAAAACAATTTAAACAGTTTCTTCTTAACACTGAACTTGCTACCGTAATTCATGTATGTGTCAATTACTTTACTCATAAAACCGCCTGTGTGCAATCAGACCTTGGCAATGCACATTTACCCTGATTTGCAAGGACTGCCTAATGATGGAACTCATGCACTGAATTAAGTTTTCAATTCCTAAAAAAACTGTGCTTGCTCCTATTTAGGGAACACAGTGCTACTACAGACTGTGGCAGCTAATACCAAGCAGATGTCTGGGCTGCAAGCACAGTGTTGTTAGGAGGGGAACATGGTGGTAAGGCAATCTTTACAGGCAAAAAACTTCAGAACCCACTTCTGAATTAGCTAATGACTTGGGTCTTTCAAGGCATGCTCTAAGATCTCTTTCCCAAATAGTTAAGGCAGGTTTGAAGAGGTACAAGAAAAACAGAGTAAAATGTTGTTCTAGTAGTGGGAAAAGTACTGATCTTTTTAATTTGCAAAACAAACCATGTCACAAACAGATGTTCTCTAGCTGGTGGGCAGTAAGAACAAGTATTCCTTTTAAGCAAAGGAGCAAGAGCTAATCTAAGCAGTTGTGCTAGCTACAGACAAAAATATCCACTAAAAGTCAGGTTTAACTTTTGAAAGGGATGGAGACATTAAGCAAGAATTTATTAGCAAGGGACAATCTAACTTGGTGTCTGAAGCTAATGAGACATATTACAGAATCTAGCTTTTAGCCAAATCAAAGAGACACACCAGTTTATTGAAAATATTGCTCATTGACTTGCAGATATTTATTAACAGCTAGTATCTCATCTTACCTGCTGAAGGAAAGTTGGAAGTTGTTGTCTCATTTGTTCCTGAAGTTGGGGGTTTCCAGCAAATAAAGGATTATTCAACATCATCTATGGGACACAAATATTTAACTTCAAAGATGAAGCAATAAAAAACACAGGGGGTTTTAAGACAACTACTTACACAGTAATAGTCTATGAAAATAACCTCACAAAATAATAATCATCTACTTCTCCTTTGGCCAAAACTTGTTATGGACCACCAGCCTGAACACACTGCAGGTTTTTTTTTTTTTGCCTTTTTTTTGTTTGTTTGTTTATTTTTGGTTTGTTTTTTGTTTGCTCGTTTGGTTTTGAAAGCACTTCTACAATACCATTCATAAAACAGCATCTGCACTTCTACAGTGAGCACAGGTCACAAAAGAGAAGTTAAAACCAGAATAAGGCCTAGATACAGCACCAGCTCCCCTCCCTTCACTTCTCCGAAGCTAGTGAGGGTATTTATTTACTGGTAGATTTACCTTAATTTACAACCAAAGCACTTGTTTTGTCTAACTGGTTCCTATGCTGGGTCACAAGTTTAGGGCTGTACAAAACATACACAAACTTACAAGTTATTTTAGAAGCATGCCTGGCATGATGTCCAACTACAAACTGAAGAAGCTCATTGCAACAAATTGTTAATTGTAAGTAGGTAGTAATTTCAGTGAGTTAGGGATTAACATTAAAAACTGGGCCATTCACTACAGACAATTGTTGAGATGCTGGCACAAGTGAAAATCTAACTGTATGATAGATTCAACTCTTTTTTTTTTTCTTTTTTTATTTGAATACACACAATACATTACTACACCAAATGCATTTACCTGTACTGCAAGATCAGGATTCTGGCTTAATGACTGCATCATGCTTCTCATATAGGGTGCAGACAACATATTCTGCATAAGTTGTGGGTTTTCTGTTATCTGCTGTAATAAGCTCTGCATTCCTGGTGTGTTGAACATCCCAGCTTAAAAAAAAGTAAAAGGTCACTTTAGTACACATCCTGACTATCATCAGGTGAATTAGACTACCTAAAATGAGGACATAACCACTTGGTTTCTAAGAGTTTTAGTCCCTCAAATACACCTCAGTGTGGTTCTGCTTAAACCGATGCATCTACCCTAGAAGATAATACAGGGACTGTATCCAACAAGCAGTCCCACTAAGTATCTACATCATTAGCTGTTTTCACATTTGCCTCCAAACAGGAAAAATACCATCATTCATCTAGAGATTCCCTACCTTCGTTATTTTAAGGCAATACACAAGTACTGTCATCACTCTTAGTTTACTTTTCATGTTTGTTTTTGTACCGAGGACTTTGATACTAGTCAAATGTTCTACGAAAGTAAATAGCAATAAAAACTCTGAATCAAAAACTCTCTAATGAAATAATCATTTCAGCAAATTCCCAATTATTTGCAAATATATGCAACTGCAATAACAAACACACCTCCTAGTCCAGGTCCCAAATTTGGTACAGTTGAGCTCTGTCCCGTACTGCTAGAGGTGCTATTTCCAGCATTACTACTGCCACCGCTCTCACCACTGGTGCTGGTACTTGTTGTGGAAGTCTGAGAGCTGGACTGAGGAGCCCAGGGATTTGGCAGAGGATCTCTATTTTCTGTACGAGATGGCTGACTGTCCCCTCCTGTTGATGCATTGCTTACTAAAGAAGCAAATGGGTTACCTCCAAACTACAGTGGAAGGAAAACAAACATGTATCATCTACTAAAGCCAACCATTTTTACATCTGCTATAAATAGAAAGTTACCTTTCAAAAATTACACATAAATATTGATGGCTTTTCGTCAGTTATACTCACCATTCTACAGTAATTCATTGTAAACATTCTGAAAAGACGCCAACACTGAGAGATACTAGCACCTTCAAAAAAGTAAATCACATTTCTTTTTGAAAGCAGTGTTGCTACTACACTGGTATTTTGATCACGTAAGATTATATCTTGCGTACTGGTTTCCAACTTCAAAGCCTTTTTTTCTTCTCATCTTAGGTTTCAAGTTACTAAACACACCCTTAAAGAAATTTTCCCGGACCTCAGAATTTTAAGGCAAAGAGTTAAAGGAATTCAAATTTAAGTAATACAGAAATTCATTAACTTTAAAATAGCTTCTCAAAAACACAAAGCAGTATCTGTATTTCTTCCAAGCCTAGAAAAGCACAGAATTTTTAAAGATCTTTCCTCTCAAGAGTAAGAGGCCTCATAGTGACTTCAAGCTTCAAGAAATGTTTTGTCAAGTAGCATTTGGAAATTTACATTACTTAACATGTTATTTTTTAAAAATATTTACTTTCAGTGGCAATTGCAATCTTCTCTCACCTGTTCCTGTGCGGCATTCAACATTGGCTCCTGAATATCTGTGTACATACGTCGCAAAGCATTGTATCCACCCGGTATACTTTCAAGGTTGCTCAAGGCGCGGTCTTGGTTTCGCATCATTTCCTGCATCATTGCAGGGTTTCTAGCAAGTTCTAGTGTCTAGGGAAGTGGAACGTTTAATCTGTATTAATAAGAAATCCATTCTAAAGTGAAAACGTCAGCGTTTGGCAATATCTCAGTTACCACTGCCTAACCCAGTTTGAAATTATTATCAAAGCCAAATCAAGATGTCAGCTTAGTGGTAGTCAACTGAATTCAACATTTAGCCAGCTTTCTACCACAACTGTCACTATGCTGGTTGGGCCAGGAAGCACTGGCTAAACAGAAGAAAAATCTTGAATAAACTATCCTTTTCTTTTTTCATCTTTTCAACACAATATACTCCTACCATTTCTAACATCGTTACAGCAGGCAGCCTGTGATATGAACTTTAAATACCTACATTTTCAAAAGCATCTATTTGTTTTTTGATACCTTCTGCCACACAGCATATCTTGCATACCATCTAATTTTAAAAGCACTCAGAAGTATGCAGTTAGACAAAGTGAAAATATGTAGTATTTTGGAGAATTACTACTTTTGGTAAACTCATTGTTGGCTAGACCACAGAAGGTTTCAAGTGTACACAGGTCATCCAACTCTAACCTCAGAAGACACGATTACAGAGTCTTCAATGTCTTTCAAAACCATGCTGCAGATTTTCTGAATTATCAGTCTATTTCAGACATTAACAACTAGAAATACAAACATCAGTTGCCTACAGTGACCTTTATGGATTTTCTAACAAGCCTAAATACTTCAAAAATGTTTAAGCACTCAACTAAGTATGTCCAATTCCTGCTCTGTTCTTCACAATTACAGTATAATGAAAGGTCATGAACTCAGAGAGCTCCTTCTACATACCTGTCTCATTATATCTGGATTATTCAGCATGTGACTGATTTCTGGATTTCTCTGTATCAGTTGCTGCATTTGAGGGTTAGCCATAATTAACTGCCTCATCAGGTCAGGATTTGAAAGCATGCTCTGAACAAATGGATTTTCCATTATCTGAACCATCATTTCTGGGTTGGACATAAGTTGCCGTTGCATCTGACTTTGCAACTCTGAAAAGTTTGATGTATTTAAGCCCAGGCTACTCAGACCTGCCAAACCTCCAAGGCCACCTTTAAGAGGATGAGAAAAAAAAATATAATTGAACTTTCGGCTTCTAGTATACTTCTGAAGACATCCAGGTTCTTTCTAAATACAAAATGCTTGAATATATCCCACACTTTGAAATAATGAAAACAAATGGGAAGTCCATCTTTCCAAGGCTGTTAAGGAGTCATCCACTGAGGGTTTGTGTCTTTAAATAACAAGTCATATAACTAAAAACCCAACAAACTACATCTGAAATACAACTTATTACAATTCTAACAGCCTTTCTTCTCATTTTCCACAGCTAAGATACAAAGGATGTTTGAATTTTGTGGCCTTAGGTTCCTCCCCGCAGCGCCAGCAACACTTTCCAATGCATTTATAACAATCTTTTACCTGTCTTCTCTTGTTTAGACTGTAACCAAGAGGTATCTCCCAATATGACTTATGATCCCTATTCTAATTAAAAGTAGAGTTGTTCTTCTTTCTAATGTACCAAGAACTAATTATGCTTTGAATTCCCCTCCTTTCCTGAGTCCAAACAAAAAAATTCAGAAGCTACCAGTCTGAAGAACTGTTTACACCTAAGAAAGCAATTACTTACTACGGTTAGCTTTTCCAATTCTACCTCTTACCCACCCCCTGAAAGCAAATTAGATGAAAAAGAATGAACCAAAAACCCCACTGTGATTATGGAAACAGATAGTATTTTTAAATCAATAGACAGCAGCCTCTTTATTCATGAAAGAGAAGACTGATAATGCTAGCAGACTTGGAACCTGAGAAATACTGAATTGTAAGATTAGCAGGAATTTTGTTACTTCTGTTCCAGATCTTGTCTTCATGTTATAGGTCCAACTTCATCAATACTCTCCTCACAGCAATTCAGATGCACTTTTAAGGAGCACAAGGACACTGGAAGGAGTTTCATCACCCATAGCACCAGAATATAACATCAGTGGCACCTTACTACTGAAGGTGAAAAAGCACAAGTCTGAAGTTCTGCATATAAAATTAAGGAAACAACTTTCCTCTGATAACTTACTGATCAGAAACCTTCTACAACCAATACCATAGATATTTGTAATCAGTTTTTTGGGTAGTGTGTTTGTTCTTTTTTTTTTTTTAAAGTTCTGTCTACATTAGAATAAAGCTTCAGGGACAATTACCTGAATCCAAGAGAAGATACCCACCATGCTACCTACAAATACTCTTACCCAAGCCAAAAGGGTTACTATTTGTTGAAGCTGGTGTTGAGGTACTACTGCTGGATGTTGACGTGGTAGCAGTACTCCCAGTGGTGTTTGCTTGTTGAGCTGGGTGGTCTTGTGATCTAAAAAAGCAAGTTTAAAGGTTGCAAGTTTAACAAGTTAATTTAAATAATTCCATTAAATATAGGAATAGTATCATACTTGAGAATCTTAATTTATATTTCGATTCTTTCTCAAAAATCACACTATTATCTCTAGATGGCTTCCTGTAACAAATCTTTCTCAGACATCTGTAATGTCATCAGTTTTTCAGAACAGCAGCTTGAAACATTAGGAAAATGTATGGGCACCACTGTAGCCATTACCATGTTCTCACCCTATCCCCAGGATGTCTGCCAAAGAATTGCTTCTTCTGTCCTTACCTTGCTTTAAGGATGCTTACCTTATTCCACTATACTCAAAGACTACTGATTACATGCCTGGGGCTTAAAGAAATAAAGCCTAGCAAGATTTAACCTCAGATTTATTTCATGCCACATCTTTAATAGGATGCCTTACTGAATGTGTAATTCAGTTAACTTCTTATTGCATTAGAACACAAATATCAGAATCTTAATAGCCTTTAAGACTTTAAGAACAGGGTAAAAACATAGTTACACAAAGTTAAAGCCAGCATAATTTAGCACAGGCACTAAAGGCTGCCCAACTCATATACTCACTACACCTTTCTACTGCAGAGGCATTAACACAGGTGCTGCCATGTAGTAAAACAGATCAAAGAACCGAGTTTGTGTAAAGCTAACCTGGCCTCTATTCAAACAAAAAGAGGCTAGTTTAAAACCCAAGTCAGTTCTCCAGTCTGGTTCAACAATCAATCTCATAAATGTCTGTATTTGCAGCAACTACAGCAACAAAGTAACTTGTAGAAACTATGAATTCAGACCTCACACAAAGATTTGAGGATTTAACAGTACACTAAATTTCATACCTCAGCTAATCTCATAGTACCTTTCTGCTACAATAAAATTCTGTGCTTGTTTCACTTAAGCAAAGACTGGGGGGGACACTCATGGGAACAAACCAAAAAACCCCAAACAAACAAACTAAAAAAAACAAGCCTGAGAGATGCCTCAGGTCCAGAAGCTTCCATGAGGTTTCTAAGAGTTCTCTGACTCCAGGCTAAACACCAAACTCATAGAGAGAAACCAAAGGAAAAATAAAATACTTTGCAAACTTCACAAGTTCTTTCACCAAATCATCAGCATTAACTTACAAGTAGCCCATCTCCTGACGGACCCTGCTGATTTGACTGGCATTCTTGTAAACAGGTAAATGAAACATGGCATGCCAAGTCATGAAGGTATAGGATGCCATGGGACCAAACCACCTCATTCTATTTCTTACTGATGTTCTGCGTGTGAAGGAAGAGAAATTAATTTAAGTCCACAAGATCTAACAGTTCTTCTAAAACTTAACTCCATAGTGACTCCTCTGAATTAAGTTTTGCGTATTTTAATTTGTATTCCTTTCTTGTTTACTTTCAGGTCTATCAAAACACACAGAAATTCTGTTGAATGAAAACATTCTAGAGGAAACCTTCCAGACAGACACTAACAATCCAGGAAAGGGAATACATGGATACTTGGCTTTGACATAAGCTGCCCTGGCATAAGCCATCAGGTTAAACTCTGGGCTCCTGAGAAGAACAAGCATTAACAGTCTGTAACATTAACAGCAACTGCAAACTTTGAACACAAGATGACTACCATTAGCCAAGCAGCTGTAACTTCAATGAGGAAGATTATTGACTGTATACTGACCATGGATCTTCTGCTAGAGATAATTTGTTTCCTCTGGTCTAGAAAACACATAAATCTTTCTTCCACAAGCAAAAGGTAAATCATAAGCCTAAAACCCTATCTGGTTTTTCAGTTGAGAAACTACTTTGAGAAGCAACTGTACCTCTTCATGTAACAGACAAGAAAGGTTCTCAAAGCAAGACAGAAAAGTAGACAAGACTAAAACTTGCAGTCCATACTGCTTCTACGGAAATTGGGGGTATACACCCTCAAGATAATGGTCTGAACGTCAAGCCTGTCAGCCTCAAGTCTTTGAGTGAAATTCCTGTCAAGTGCACATCACCTTTTATATCCACTTGGCCATTATGTTTCCTCCTGTCCACTTGTGAACAAATTATCAGTGTTGACTTGGAACTTTGTATTCAGAAATCCAATGCATCTTCACTGCCCATTGCTCATCATGCACTGCTACTCTGACACTGCATAGGCCAGGTTACAAGATTACACTGGAAGTCTGTATCATTCTGGAAAATGTAGCACAGTAATATAATTATCTTTTTTCAACAAGGATTGGTTGGGATATATGAGGATTCCTATTTGGAAGTTACACATCTAATATTGTTTAGAAGGGAAAAGATCATCTTCAGATCCAGTTTTGGAAAAGAACTTTTGTTTATTCAGATATATGGCAGCAACAGTAACAGCAACAGTCAACAGAAAAGTAAATGGCATAATGTAAAGTGGTTGGGAGCAATTCAATCTTGATACTCATGGACGAAAATCAGCACTTGCCAGGCCACGCTGGCAAGGTCTAACTCTTGCCTTTGGGGTCAAGCATAAAATCCAGGTATTTCAGTAAGAATACTGAGATGGTTCAGGACAATGTTATACTTGCTCAAAGGCGATTTTCGTTGTGCTGGCAATTCTCTTTAGCAGGTCTTAGGAGCATATTTTTAGTTTACTTGAGCATAGCTCGTAGGTGAAAACACTACTGCCTCATTTGAAGATAGGGTCAATACATGCAAAGGGTCTGTAGTTTTTGTTTGTACTTCCTCATCTGAGACACGATTAAAATGTTCTGAAGATAATATTAATACACTCTTCTAAAATTACTGAAAAAAAGTGGGAGACAGGGGAGACATGGATTGCAATGCTAATAGGACTGATGCAGGGACACCAAAAATTCCCCAAAAGCCATAAATGTGGCATTGAGCATGGGTGCCCCTTTGCCCAAAGGCAAAGTGCAAGAAGGTACGAGAGACTGGCACTGGTATTTCAGTATGTATAGCTATTGTAGGTCCAACCTATGTACCCTCTGAAGACTGTGCAAGTCAAAAGCATCCTGCCATCACTACTCATGAAGCCTCTCTGCCACACTCAAGACTGCAGGCAAAAAGAGCAGAAGTCATGACAACAGCAGAATATCAGTTTAGATGCACGAAGCACAAAATTGCAGCATTATCTAACACTGTACACAAGATTGGGATGGCTATCAGACCTACATTTCAGGCTGGGCAGGCATAGGGCAGGGAAGGGAGATCTCTGCCAGTGCAGACAAAAGTGTTTTGACAGAGACACAATCCAGGGTAGAGAAGATAGTCCCACCAGCATGTGAGCATGGAATTGAAGACATCAATTTCAACAGATGTCTACGTTTAATGCTAATGCGACTAATTTCAACAGGTGCCTAAATGTAATGCTAATGTTACTAATAGGCCTTTGTGACTTGGTGAGGCCTGGAAAGGCAAAGCATATTTCTTTTCTCTCGTAAGTTCCATGCTCTTTCGTTTATCAGCTGACATTTTCTGACAGGAGGAGAGCCTCACTACAACAGGAAAGACTTAAGTAGAACAGGAGTAAGAACACTTTCAGTCTAGAACAATGAACATGTTATTGACTAAGCAAGCTAGATTCAACCAAGGGATATATTACCCTACTTGCTGAAAGGATTTTTAGTTGAGCCTTTTCCTTCTGGGCACTTCACAGGAAGTAATGTGCAGGTGACATAGCTCATCTGATGTAACCTTCTCATCACCAAAACAAAATAAAACAAAATCCAAGTCTTTATGTTCAGCCAGATAAATTAGTTGCACTAATGCAGTTCTCTCAAAAATTTTATTTCCTTGTTTTACCAAAACAGTGAATAAGGATTCACTGCCTATTTTGACGGGTGAAAAGAAAAGCTGCACAACATGTCTTTATGAACAGTAAGAGCTAGTATCTAAGAACTATGGAGCCAAAATACAGCCAGCACTCAGCACTAAAACAAAAAAGTTAAATAACAAAAAAACCAAGAGACTTGCATTTAGAAACACGATCCAATTAAAATACAGGATAACCCAAAGAAAAGAGCACTGTAATTTCAGACTGTTATTCTGCACCAACTGTGACTAAAGAGATGATTAAAGTGATTTAGTCAAATCTAGGTTTGCCCAACAGAAAGCTGTTAAGAATTCAGAGTATTTTTATTTCTTAGAGGTAAATAAAAGACCACTCATCAGTAAGGTTACCTGTTTTGTGTTTTGATAACCAGGTGAACAGTGAGTCCATCATGAATTCCATGCTGAGTCAAAGTATCTTGATCTTTTAAAATCTTTCCAGCAAATATCAACACAAGCTGATCAGTGTGGGACTTGAAACGCTTAGAGATTTCTTCCTTGAACTAAACAAAAAAGTTAATATTATACATTTATGTAATTGAAAACTGAACTATAATTTTTTAAATGATTTAAGGACAAGCTGTTTTGTTCACATTTAATATATTAACCCACTTGCACTGCACATTGTTTTACACAACCTAGAAATACTTTATTAAGTTTTCTCAACTTTTTTTGTCCCTAGGAAGATGGGAAATAGTTATTTCTTTTTTGTACAATAAAAAACAAGACAATTTCACATCCAGATCACTTGTTACATAAGTAGCAATAACAAAAATCTGATTCTACTTAAAGAATACTGTGGCTTCAGTTAGGCATGCATCCATGACAATAAACATATGCTAGTATATATACTACTTATATATACACATATATATACACACTGTAAAGTATGTATATAATTGTATACTAGTAAGTATACACTAATATATATACACACACACGCACCACTGAAGCCGTCCATTGCTGGAAGATTGAGGATGCAATGTCATAAGTACAATAAATCTGTCTACACTTTTGCTGGAACTGAACAGAGAAGTATCCTCTCTTCTTAGACATATTTTTGCTGCCTTCCATGTGCCAAAACTAGCATTCCTTTCCACAAAAGTTACCTCTCAGGTGGCTCTGCTTTCTCATTCAATGCATGACATAGCTACACGAAATACGGTTGCAGCCCAAGGCATGGTGAATAACTACATCCTTCATCTGACTAGAAAAAAATCATACCATCATTAAAACAACTGAACATGGAAGCCCACTGTATACCTTCTTGCCTTTCTAGTCAATAACAACTAGGTTACGCTTTAGCTGAGTCCTGACTGAGATTTATTATTCTCTAGAAAAATGTTCTCACCAAATGCAAAAAATTCACAAAACTTGAAAAGGAAGATCCAAGGAAAATGCTAAGGAATGACTTGATTATAAGAAAGCCAGATAAATTTATTCAACAAGACCAGTCAGTCTGCTAAGTGTTTTTAAAACAACCCAGGCAGTTAGGAAGTCCTTCCCAAGGTCACTCTATTTAACTTTTTAAAATTAAGTTGACCATACTACTTTAAAAAAACATCAAAAACATCCTAGGGAATTCCCACTCCATATAGGAAAATAGAATATTAATCTTGCAATTAGTTATTAGTAATTACATTTTATCATAGGCAGGACTAGAAAGGTAAAATCCCACCATATTACGCTTTGAAGGTGGGTCTCTAATTAAGTGTTTATAGTATAGGAAAAGAAAAAAAAAGATTTATAAATAAAAAGAGAAAGTCTCAGAGACAACAGAGGTAAAAAGTCTCTGTGGGTAGCAGGTTGCCCTTGGTTAGTTAAAACTCTACTCACACAGAGTTAGTTTCAGTTCTTGGGGAAACAACTTTTAAGTCAGCCTTTATAATGGCAATATTTACACTTGCGATTCTTCCAGAAAGTCACTCAGTCCATTCCTTCCCAACATGGGTTACTTACCTGAACTGTTCCTGACTTGTTTATCTAGCCTGTTCTCTGAGGTGCCCAGCGACTTTTTTTCCAAGAAACCTATTCCAGTGTTTCACTATCCTGTTGCTTCATTGTCCTGCCCACAATGGACAATGCAAATGGATTGTTGTTCTCCTTAGAATAAAGGGTTGCAGTAAGAGTAATTTTTCCTTGAAGGTTATTTTCTAATCCAATCATTCCTACCACTCTTTGGATTTTCAAATCCAATTGTATCATTTTGTAAGTGTGGGGCTCAAAACTGGCCAAAATATTCTGCACCAGTTCTTATCTATACTTAGTGGAACAACAGGATAAACCCCATATCCTGCAAGCTATATTCCTACTTAAAAGAAAAAGTGAGAAATCCATGTGGGAAAATATTTGTGTAACAGTGCTGACTTATTTAACAGCTATAAACTCTAGACCCTTTTCTGTAGAGCAACTGTTCAGGTAGTGGCTTCCTATTTTGCATTCTTCTGGTTAATTATTCTTAATACACATTCCAAAGTAACACAAAACCAGCAGAAATACTCACAATTTGGTACAAAGCTAATGCACAAGAATAAAGGACTACCATACTGTGCCAAACTCATTCATTATCATATTTCCCACAGTATGTTGTGACAGTGAGATCCACAACTTAGTTCTCATCAGAAGACTAACGCTGTATGTAAACAATAGTCATAGAGTCAAAGAATATTTCAAGTTGGAAGGAACCCATAAGGATCACCAAGTCCAACTTCCTGCTCCTCGCAGGACTACCTAAAACTAAACCGTACGACTAAGAGCATCATCCAGATGCTCCTTAAACTTTGACTGGCTCGGTGCCATGAACACTTCCCTGGGGAGCCTGTTCCAGACTGACCACCCTCTCAGTGAAGAAACTTTTCCTTCTGTCCAGTCTGAACCTCCTCTGATGCAGCTTCATTCCATTTCCTCATGTCCTATCGCTGGTCACCAGAGAGAGGAGGTCAGTAGCTCCCCCTCCACTGCCCCCCTTGAAGAAGTTGTAGACTACCATGAGGTCACCCCTCAGCCTTCTCTTCTCCAAGCTGAACAAACCAAGTGACCTCAGATGCTCCTCAGAAGTTTTGCCCTCAAAGCCTTTCACCATCCTGTTCACCCTCCTCTGGACACGCTCTAATAGTTTGATGTCTTTCTTGAAATTACTTTATCTTAAACCAAGCCCTGTCACACATTTCTAGAAGTTGCTATTTACCCATAAGGTCAAGGAAACAAGACACCACCCATAGAACATGACCAAACAGTATCTAATATTACTAGTATATAGGCATCAAAAGCTATACACTTCCTTTCCCTTCTTGCATGTAGTGCTACTTAGATGATCTGCAATAACAACACTACAGTAAGACATGAATGCAACAGCCAACATAGCAGGACCCCCAAAACAACCTCTACAGCAATGTACATGCATGATCCAAATGCATAATAGATCTCTTTCCAGCCACAATAACAAAACTGTCAAGAATACCCAGCCAGTTTTGGCTAACTAATGCATATTTACATAAAAAGCCTAACTGAGATGCAAAAAAGTTAGGTCTCTTCATCAGCTTCACTTGGTTCAGCACAACCTTGGGACTTCTGAAATGGCAAGGTATAAGCAGGATCAGGCCTTCTTTTTGACCCTTAATTCACACAAGACTACCACCTAAAACCTAGGTTACCATGCAAGATATTTTGCAAATGAGTCTGCTGATTAGTGTTAACAGTCACAGATACCATCAATAACAGATTAGGTCTGCTCACTTCATTGTTTTGCTGAGGCAGGGGGAGGAGAATCATCTATACATCTATAAAACAGAATCCTGAAAACATTTTCCATACATGTGGTTGGGTGGTTTTTTTTAATTGTCAGTGCCTAGTGTGTTACCTCTGGGAGGAAAAAAAAAAAAATAAAAATCAAAAGACAAGTAAGTCAGTCTTCAGCACCACCCAATCTCTGTCAATACTGGAAGATGATTAGCCCTATGTCAGAGTTTGGCACAAGTCACTACTGTTTGCACTGTGAAATAAAGTCAAGGAGAGGGCAAGAGAAGATTCTTTACCATCCTCTGGGACAAACACCTATATTCAGTATTCTCAGCCTCTCACTGTTAATGGTAACTAAACTGCAAGACTGTTCCCCCACAGTAAAGGGGAAAATCCAGAAGTTTCTTTAAATCCAGACAGTGAAAAGACAAGAGAAATGACTAGCAATTGCATTCTTACTCCCACAGACCTTATCTGTGCAGTTTTTATAGGACTCTCCACTGCTCTTACTGGCCACAAATAATTTGTTAAGGTGCTATAGCATTATGGTAATGAAAGACAGCATAAACAGTGAAGACAACTATCTCAATTTTCTTTTCCCTAAACAGAACCATAAACATCAATCTAGTATGTATCGCCTCAGACCCTCAAATTCAACATAAGTCATCAACAGCAAAGGAAATAAAGGAAATGAGATTTATGACAATGTGAATTAATACATATTCAGGCAGGTCTAAGAAAATAAACTTTGGTATTGTTTAAATCTTAGGTTTGTACAACTGAACTAAATAACACTATCAGTAAATTACAGTTAAAATACTTTGTCACCTGGGAAAACCAAAAGCAGAAAGAGTTCAGAGTCACTGGCTGGAAATGATGAGCATTTCTGTCCAATTCTCCTACTGCACTGACTCTTCCTTTTTATTAACATGTAACACCCCAAGCAATGGTTTCAGCTGATTTGCTTTACTGTTCTAAAATACAAGTTTTACTTTATTTTAATAATTCTAGGCTTTGTGATATTACAAAGGTGTTCAGTTATATTTGAGCATAGAAAAGGACTTGAAGTTGTAAAAATGTTTCACCATACTTAACACCTAGCATATTCACAGAAACTAGTGCATTATAGTCCTCTAGTAACTGAATACCACAAAAATAATGTAAAATTATGTCAGTTTTAGACATGATTATTAGACAAATCAGTGGAGAAAAAAACCAATGAAAATCATACTGAAACACCTAAGACTAACAACTATACAGGGGCCTGGTTTCTCTAGGGAGAAAAGGAGAAAGCATTCGTAACCAGAGTGAATTAATTCAAGGTCACAGCCTCCTCAAAGCATGGCAACTTGTAGATCTGACATGAATTAGAGCAAATCTAAAGCTAGTCTTGTTGAAGCGCTTTGCCCACATTACCATTTTACCTCAAGTTAACTTGTTTCTATCAACTTTTTTTTGTTTTTAAAGGACAGGAACAGTGTATTTTTTCACTTTGAGAACATTCACTTTCTTTAGCTGCACACCAGCACTTCTTGTTTATACTCTCAATTCCCATGCCAAATATTCTCATCTTCACACAACTTTAAAAAACACAGCCCAATACTCCACTAACAAAATGTTGACACAAAAAAAGGCTCCACAAAGCAAGTTATGACTTCTATTACATCTGCTCAACTTGATTGCCTCTGAAGGTTTTTGCAAGGTATGGGTGGACACCATGGTGTTGATGGCCAGTGCTGAACAAACGCATACTCATACCTGCTGTAGTTAAACATTTTGTCACTGAACAAAGCAAATGTCTGAATACACATGAAGTAGAACAGCTGACTAAAACAGAGACTGTTTTGCACTGTCACTTCGCAGAGCAGATCCATACTTTAAACACTAACCTATTAATATCTGACCATCTGACAAGTTGGCCTAGGAAGGGCCTGGTAAAAAGTTATTCCAGCAAAGTAAAAACATGCAAATGGTCCTTTGATATGTTACCACCATATAATGATTCAAAAGCTTTTGCTGACTCACTCTATGACATCAAAAACAGCAACTGTAATAACATTACTGTCCATTCACATGACAAAGTGCTGTGAAAAAGAATAAAAAGAAGAAAACAAATATATGAAAAATACTTTCCCAAATCCTCTCAACTGTGTCTTAATAATACATATTTAAAAATTAAATTACAATAACAGTATGAAAGAGGCCTCAGGGAATTAACCTCCAATTCCTACTGAAAAGTAACAGAAAACAGGCCCCTAAAAACTGCAACTGCTTTGAAAATACTAAGCTACGATTTCATCTAGATGACAATAAAAAAGCAAAGTTGCTGACTCTCCCCACACCGAACTCTGTTTTGAACACGGTAGTGGATGACATGGAAGCAAAGGTTTGTATCTAGAGGGCTGAACTGCAGTTTACATTCCCAGCAGTCCCTCAAACAGTTCTACTACAAAGAAAGATTTTCAAATCACATTACCTTGTTCAGCACTGCTGTTTCAAAACACACCCATGACCATTTAAACTTTCAACTGCCATTCCTATTAACATACACAGTTAAGCTTATTAGCCAGACTCTAGTCTTTCTTACACCCATGCCCAGCAGTCTCAACAGAGGCTAACTTTCACGAGTTCCAGCTTTCTTTTACACAATAGAATTCATGGCTACAGGTCTTCTTGACCCAAAAAGTAAGGAATCAAACACACTCATGGCAATACCACCGCTAACAGCTGTGGTCTCCTTTCCTGATGAATCATACCTGGTCATCTTACGACTATGAATTAAAGTGAGTCAGTGAAAACAGGGTTTCATTGCACAATTCTTGGACACTACAGGAAGGGGGACAAGAATTTGTCATTTCAAGCAGGAAGGCACTTTTGGCCCACAGCCTGCAGCAGATAAAGCATAGCTAGAAAGCGCACCCAAAATCAGTCTTCTATCTAAGCATATTGTGTCTTTCATGACTCGATGAAGTTACTATCTTCCTGTGCCTTTGCCAATGACCCATGCTAGTTCCATAACCAAATGATTTCCTCAAATCTCTGCAACCAAACCAAACTCACAAAAAACTCATCTCAAGAAACAAATTCAGATTCTTGATGAGCTTACAAGGCTAATAGCCCATAAAGAAAAACTGCGGCAGGGCAACCTAGTGGAAAGGGCTTAGGACTCATGTTCTAGCCAGTTCTATCCCTTCCAGGCATCCTTCAGTGAGCTACTCCACTCCTTCATGCTTTGACTTAGGACAAATGGTTAGCAATACTTCCCTTCTCCATAAAAGCCCTTTGTAATCTAATGGTGGAAAGTGCTGTACTTGCAACAGCACTGCTTATTCTCTAGCAAGTCACTGAGACTGGAAAAGGGCATAAAAGGATTATGTGTAAAATGCGATTGTTGCAGTAGATCTCCTTTTTGAGAATCTACCCTATACTTTCTTTTTCAAGAGACAGCATAAGACACTCTATCCTTCAACTTAACTGGGAGGAGCTTGGGCAGCAACGATTTTTCCTGAGGAAACACTGAGTGAGTTACTGCTGGTAGAAGAACTCCCTTCTCATCTGACCTTCTAGGTAAGCACCTTTAAATAGTTTGACTTTAGCAAGTTTTAAATTTAAGGTGATACAGACATAATGGCTAACATTTAGCCTGTCAGTGGTAGGGAACAATTAACCTCACCAACAAAAAGAAGTCTGAACAAAAGCAGAAGGACAGGAAGTCCGATGTGTGCCCCAAGGGGCTTTGATTTTAGGTGAGAATAGCCAATAGGTTAAAATGTATTTAGGTGATTGCTATGTAATCCTGTCACTGTATGTCACCATTCTTATAACTGTTATACGCTATATCAATGGTATTACAGTAAGAATTACTTAGATTAATGAAGAACGAACTTTGATAAACCCGAGCAAATCACAGTGGTGATGGAACCGTGACTGACTTCAGCATCCCACAAGCCCATAGTACACACCATCCTCCTGCTGCGCTCAACGTCACCTGCTCGCCACACCACACCAAAGCCCAATCCTACTCTGCTGACTGAGTGAACTTCGCACCATCCTTCCTGCTCAGACAGACTGGTATGACAGATGGAGACCAAAGTCATCGACTAAATGAACTCAACAGACATTTTACAGAGTTGACCCACAGGCTGTGGGAATGAAATCTGTGTATATATATTAAAAGACAGGAAAAGTGGTCATGATTAATTGGAAATGTGTCAGGAAGTGTGGGATCTGGGCTTGATGTAAATGGTATAGAATAAGGGGTGGATATTGTCCTGGTTTTAGCTGGGACAGAGCTAGTTTTCTTCTTAGCAGCTGGTACAGTATGTTTTGCATTTAGTGTAAGAATAATGTTGATAACACACTGATGTTTTAGTTGTTGCTAAGCGGTGCTCATCCTAAGTTCAGGATCTTTCAGTTTCCCCTGCTCTGCCAGCACACAGGTACACATGAAGCTGGGAGGGAGCATGGCCAGCAGAGCTGACCCGAACTAGCCAAAGGGATATTCCATACCATAGGACATTATGTTCAGTATATAAACTGGGGGGAGTTGGCTGCTTGGGGAGGATCGCTGCTCAGGCATTGGTCAGTAGGTGGTGAGCAATTGCATTGTGCATCACTTGTTTTGCATATTCCAATCCTTTTATTAGTATTGCCATTTTATTATTGTTATTATTATTATTATTAGTTTCTTCCTTTCTGTTCTATACTGTTCTTAACACACAAGTCTTACCTTTTTCCTTCTGATTCTCTCCCCTATCCTACTGGGTGGGGGGGAAGTGAGTGAGTGGCTGCGTGGTACTTAGTTGCTGGCTGGGGCTAAACCACGACAATATTACATTTTATTTTACTTCAGTTATTAAACAATTGTTCTTATCTCAACCCATGAGTTTTACTTTTTTTTTTTCCCCAATTCTCTTCCCCATCGCACTGGGAGGAGGGGAGTGAGTGAACAGCAGCATGGTGCTTAGTTGCTGGCTGGGGTTAAAACATGACAGCAAGGAATTGCAAAGATTGTACTGCCATGAACTCAGAAAACAAACCAAAGCGGGGGGGAGGGGGGACGGGGGGACGGGACACAAAAGAAAAAACATTTTACTGAGCTGAAGTGTCAGCACTGTCAGGGTCAGCTAAAGTCAGCAGGCTTACAGGTATTCATCTTCACCCACCATGTATTCATGAAGTCTTTGCACAGAGCAAGACCGGTATCATACCCAGTGAAGAAAGCAAATATTTGGTCCTTGTCCTAATACTGAGCCAAACTGTGCTCAGCACAATCAAATAGGTTCCACAGAAAAAGAGACAGAGGGGTGGCACTTGCAATCAGCTGACCTCCCAGAGTGGCTGTGTACTTGAAGGTTATTTTCCATTCCAACCTGCATACATGCTGATCAACAATAACAAATCCCATGCTGCTGAAGCCTTCCAACAGATGGAAAAATCTTCCTTGACTTAGGACGGTTGCAAACCTGATTTACATTAACAGAGCAACATAAGATATGCTTTGTGTAGCCCTAAATTTGGCACTGATGACCCAAAATATTTACCTAAAAATCTAGATTTTTTTCTGGCAGTATTCTGAAATGACTGCAAACAAATAAACAAGTCAACTCACTAAGTCACAATATTAGCTACAGAAATATACAACTGAATGGGGTTTATTTTACTGTATAACTTTAGGGTTGTTTGGGGTTTTTTTCAACCTGCAAATATGGCAGGTGTTGCTGGCCCACCTATGTCAACAGAACAAACCACTTGCTGATCCCAGATGCATTTGAACAGATGTTCAACTTGTTTTGTATTTGAAATTAACCGATTTTCAAGGCTGGCTCGAGAAACATCACATCTACTGTTGATGCTTATTATTAACAACAGCTCATTTTTACAGTTTAAGAGAAGCAAGCAGTATTAGTCACACCACAGGGACAGTGCATTTTTTAGTGCTAGCTATGACATTGTCTGGCACTCCAAGCAAATGGTTGACCCACAGGGGCAATCTTACTTCACAGGAATAAAGATATAACTGCAGATCTACTCTTTTAACAGCAGCTCCAAGAGAGACAACATTCAGAGTCTAAGGTATCTGTGGACAACAAAGACATTTTCAGCAGTGTGTAATATTAGTTACCTAGACTTGCATGGCTGCTTTCAGTAAATTCATGTTCTTGTTAGGCTGTATAACTATTTCAGTTTAAGACAAGTGCTTATTTGAAAACTTGGCAGCCCTGCTGGCATTCACAATTGAAACAATCTTGTTAAAGTCAAATGTATTACAAAATTCACATCTTAAGTAAATCCGTTTATATTTCCTGAAGGACCCCAACTAATGGCAGACTGCTTTTCAGGACAAATGCAATGCTCAGGTTAGACCGAGCATATGAGTCTATCTTTTGAAAAAAAAAAAACAAAACGAAACAAAACAAAAACCCCTAAACCTGCAAAGACTTTTACAAAAACTGCATTGACGCTGCTCACAAATCTATGGAGAACAGACAAGTGAAAAGCACCCCTTTCAGACTGAGATTGCTGGGAAAGCAGTGGACAACATCAAAAAGCAAACACAGTCATTTTACCTTTGGGAGAAATGCCTAGATTAAGCTTGCAGAGAGAGTAGCTGATAGCATACAATACTGCAGCTGCCAAAAGACCAGTGAAGACAGGAGAGCAGTCTCACCCCTCTGGCAGCTGGAGAGAAGACCTCAATGAAACTTATGTCTGGGATACTTATAAGCCAAATGCTGACATAAAAAACCCTGAATCTAAAACAGACTCAAGGGTGAAAACTTGAAAGAAGTATCAGCATTTTGTTTCTTCATAGCAACTAGGTGGAGCAAGAGTCTGATATTCTAGCCAAGGTGCTGTCACTACATTTTACACTTGGAAGCCTGTACTTCATCTTTGGTATCCTCTGATAACGACACACCGTCTTTCAGCTCATCAGTAAGGAATGACTTCAAGCTCTGTATCTAGACACCAGTGGCACTCTTGCATACATAACCTTTTTTTTCATGAGGTCTGCAGTTACCAACCATACCAAAAAAATGTGAAGTCAAACTGAGCTCCCTTATTCAGGGACACTTCAGTGAGAATTTCACAGAAATTTTATGGAAAATTAAATAAGCTCTGAATCTCCTTCAAGCAGCTTCATTTTCTGGAGTATTTTAGCATAGCAATGTCTATGTCCTTCACAAGTGGGAGTCTCTGGCCTTACAGAGCCCCTACCTTATACTTTGATTACACCTTTTCTATGACTTGTAGCTTTCTAAACTAAATAAATGAAATTCTAGCCAATACTTGCGTGGAAAACCTTGAAGAAAAACAGAATAGCTGCAGGGAAGTGTTGATGATTCAGTAGGTGTCACTGCTTCTGCTGAGCCAAAGGCTCCATAGGGCACTGACTTTCACAAGAATGCAGAAAAGACCCTAATAATTCAGAGTTACCTGACAATACTGCCACGCTAAGTGCCATATCAATAACTAGCACATTTAAGTACAGCAGAAGGCGTGCTTCATTCGTACTGCAAATTTTACAAACACAGTCTAAAGACATGGTTTCCCTCAAAAACAAGACATCTCTGCACAACCTGCTCCTGTTTTTAAAGGCAGGTCTAGATCAAGACAACCAGTGGCAACGCAGCGCTGCGATGCGGGTGACTGCATATGTTTTCTATAGTCATGCTAGCTAGCTAGCCAGCCAGCCAGCCTCCTACTTGCAGACTGAGTCAGCTCAACAGGACAAGGCACTGTTAGAAAACGAGCTACATCCACCTCCCGGGCCGGCTCTCGGCATTGCAACAGGGAGGAGAGAAGCTGGGACGCAGGAGACGAAGCGGGAGGTTTCTTCACTACCCGGGCTAACCTCAGATGGCAGCAATCCTCTCCTGGGCAGGGATCAGCCCTGGTACTCGCCCAACAGCGCCCAGAGCAGTCCGGGCGAGCAGGAGCTGCTTTGTCACCGGGAAGGGCCCTCGCCCTGCAACGCCGGAGGCGGGAACGGCGGGCCTGGGCTCCCCTCCCGGCCCGCGCTCCGCCCGGCCCCGGGCCCGAAGCCCCGCTTGCCTCCTCCCTCCAGGCCCCCGCCGCCCGCCCCCTCCTCCGCCAGCCCCCTCAGCCCCTCACCTGCCGGATGCTGCTCGTTTCCGACACGGCGAACTCCTCCTTCTCTTTGGGAGTCTTCACCGTGACTTTAATGATGCGCGGCTCGGCAGCGGAGCCCCGGGTGGGGGAATCCGGGGGACTACGACCCCCCGCAGGACCCTCCGCGCTCTCCGACATGGCGGGGAGGTGGGCTGCGTAGGCCTGGCGGGCTGCGGACGCGCAGCTTCCAGCCGCTACCAGACGGGACCGCCGCTCCGCGCCGCTCCGCTTCGCGCCGCGCAGCCTCCGCGACACCCGCTCCCGCAGCGGCGGAGCGGAAACAGCCCGGCTCGGCGGAGGCGCGGAGTGATGACGTCTCGCATCGGGGAAGTTACTAGAAAGGGCAACGCACTGCGCGGGGCGGGGGCTCGCGAGTGCGCCCCTCCCCCTCACCCCCCCCCCGCGCTCCTCCGGCGCGCATGCGCCGCCCGCGCCCCGCGCATGCGCCGGAGGCGTCGTGTAGCCGCCCCTCAGCTGTCGAGGAGGGCGCTTATCCAGCGCCCCCCCCCCCCCCCCCCCAGCGGCGTTTTCCTTTGCTCCAACGGCAAGCTTAAGATTTATTTTCGGGGGACGAAGGGAGTTCTGTGCTTTGAAGTTTCGGTTGGATGCGCGGAGGAGGTTACTAGGGAGTTTTGCGAGAGGTGACAAGAGGCCTGTCACCACCCGCCAGGTTTTTGTGTTGGGGGGGGGGGGACGAAAAGTAACTCGGCGCGGCTTGTGAACGAGGAAATAAGTCACGCCCGTTGCTTTTAAGTTACTCGGCGCCAGCTGAAGGGTAATAAATACTAGATATTTACCACTTTGAAAGTGTTACTGCTGTGGAAGCATTCCATAGTTGTTAATCAGACTTTCCATAAACTTGGACCAAAAAAACTTAATCAGTAGTTAAACCTAGTATCATCAAATTAGGTGTTCTCCCCAAATACGAGTGATTTTCCTGTCTCTCGGGAAATTCAAGATGCCTGTTTCTACTCTGGTGTAAAATACACGTGTGGCTTTCAGTTCTAGATTCGTGTGTCCTTTCTCCCTTATCCTTAAATAAGAACTGCTGTTTCCCACAGTAGCCTCATCCACCAGATGATTTGCTGGCTTGGTCTGCTGTTGGGATAATCTCACAGGAACCCTACGTAAATCAGTGCAGCTGATACTAAAAGAGGCATAACACAACATGATAGGCTCTGACCTTCTAAATTTTTTACTAAAGGAATTTAAGACTTGCTAAGAGGTTTTAATACCAAAGACTGGCTGAAGGCAATTCCAGGCAGGTCTGTGTCATAGAGCTTTGGTTTGTTGCAGTTAAAAATAATTTCAGGCATATTTAACCACTAAGCCTTTCCTTGGTCATGCTTGTTCCTTTTCCACATCAGTCACGACCCTTCAAGGCATTGAATTCTGCTGCAGCAGAGCACTTCGACACATGCCAGTGCTACATTGTCCTGTCAACTGGCAGAGTGAGGGACATTATGAAGTAATGTTCTGCAGTGCAATCAAGCAGTGATTTCAAGCAGAGATCAATCAGATCAAAGCACATGGAGTTGTTCCTCATCCCAGGCTGTTCTTAGTTTATAGATAGAGCTCAAGCTGACTGTATTGTTACTTGAGTAGAGTTTGTACTGGAGTAGCACAACCGCTACCTGGTTATGGTTAGCAGAGATTTACAAGTTAGAGGAATAATCATTAGTGTTATTTTATGATGTATATTTGTAACAAGGGACAAGGATACTAAAAATTCTCAGAAAATAATTGGAAGCTCTTGAAAGTTCTTAATTAAGCAAAGATGAAATTTTAGCAAAGAATGGTTGTTTCTTCATCTTAGTTTTGGTACAGATAACAGGGATATGGGAACTTGTTCGCCAGTATTGGAAGTGTCCAGTTGGAAAATACTCTAAACCAGGACAACATGCATGCATGGTCACAGTCAGATAGTTGAGAACCCAGCTTACACACAATGCATGAAAAATGAAAATGGTACAGCAAAGAATTTTGAGTTCTTAATCCTCCTTAGGCTGATAGTTTTTTAAACACTTCTTTCTTTCCTCTTGCTTCTCGTTTCCTTCCCACTTCCTTCTACCTGTGCTTTTATTTCCCTTTTCTATCACCATCTGTGCAACTTTTCATCAATTTCTGATCCTAAAGAATATAATTCAGAAAGTTTATTAGAGAGAGCAGCTTAATTTTTATGACACTCCATTTTCCTCACATACTGGTTACAGTATTTACTGCAGAAGTACAGCTTAATTCCCAACTCCGACTAGACATCTTCAGTTTGGTATTTTTTCCATAGGTAGTTGATTGAAACCAATGCAAAGTCACCTACATTGGCTTCAAACAAACAAACAAACTGAAAATGAACTTGCAGTGACCAGAGAGTTTTTTGCATTAGAATGAAAATGCTGGCTCAAGTCAAGTCAAACCACATTAAGAATATCAGTAAAAAGTTTTGAACCAGTTTGGCTAAACTCAGTTTAATGTTTTACCAGGAGTTAGTGACACAATTCTGAATTTAGACAAAGTCTCAGGTGGTCTAATGACAGTAAAACTTACACGCAAGATCTCCAAAGTTGTGCTATAAACTACACGTAACATTCATTATATTTCTGAATATTAAAACCAAAACATAACACAAACACTGGTGATTTATTCTTAACATATAAGGGAAAAGCATAGACTTACACTTTCATATGACCTTAAAAAGATATTCTATATATTGCTTCCCATTCCTGATTTGCCAGAAAAAAAGGTTAGGACTCTTGTTTTAGACACAGTTAAAGGGGTTAAATTAAAAAAGCTGCATGCTGAAGTGTAACTGGATAGATGGCAGTTACGTTCTGCTGTGGATATGGGGCTCACTGTGTGGACACTCTCCCTTTAGTATAGCAAATCACAAGCACAATGCCTTGTTAGATTTGAACCGGAAGGCGACATCCTTGTCAGCTCATCAGTAATTCTAATAAATGAAATGCTGTTCTCTCACTTCCAGTGGGGTTTGCTTTACTCTTTGGAAGACACTAGAGATCTTCATGAAAGTAGCATTAGACAGGAATAGAGCTCTGAGCTTCTGAATTGTGACTGCTAGTTCTTAGCTAAAATCACACACTCTTAAGTCTAGAAAAAAAAAAGTCATCACTTTTATTGTCCTGATCTGTTAACAGGTATTTTCCAATTGTACTCTACTACCTAAGCCCTATCCCTACTTAGTCCTGTTGGTTTGATTCACAAAAATAGTATTTAAAGTTTTATAGTAGTATTTAGTCATATCCATCCTGGCAATTTTTTTTCTCCAGCTCCACTCTGCACGTAACTTGTGCTTTGCTCTTTCCAACATCCTCTTCATCTCCCTAACCTCTATTGTGTGGAGGTTTTTGTTTCTTTGGGCATCAGTTCCCCTCATTTCAGATTTTTTTTTCCCACAACATTCATTAGCATTCCTAATTTCAGCATAGGAAACTTGTCTGTAGTATTGCTTTAACTGCCTAGTTTAAAGGTAGTACAGAGCCTATGCAGTCTAAACTCTTTCTAATGTTCAATAAATAGGAACGTTTTTCTCTCTCTACTCTGGCTTTCTCACCTCACCTTTGGTTATGAGATTCTGATGATTTTTTATTTTTGTTTTTTTAAAGGAACTTTTTTTAAAAAAAAGAAGGGTTTATTGTGTTGCTACATACATGATTTACAGCTTCAAAACGCTTCAAAGCAACTAGGACACATACAGAGTACTGTTGAAGATTTGTACAGGAAGGCAGAAGAATAACAAAACTGGCTACTGCCAAGTTATATACACTCACAGTCTAAAATGACTGATTGTGGGAAAGTAATAGCAAGACAATTCCTGAATTTTCAGAAGAAAGCATACTGCGAGTATCACTCCTGAGACAGGCTGCAATAGCTATAAAAAAGCTTTCTCTTTATGAACATTCAGGTGTTAAAATGTAAAAGGAACTAGGTATGAGAAAATATAATTTATTTTTTTCCAAGAGTTACACAAAAATTTAGGAGTGAGAGCAACATAGTGGAGAAAAATCAGCTGGCCAAAGAACTTCTGTGCAATTTATACTGGATGGGCTAATAATAAGTGGTGAACAGGGAAAGGAGTTGTGTTGCATAAAGAGAACTGTATTCAGCATTGCCCAAATTAGAAATGGGTGTCCGTTTCTTTAGCACTTAAAAACTGAATGAGTTTTTTATGTGGACATGAACACGCACTTTTAGAATACAACTTCTGTTTCATTTTAATAGAATTCCTTCTGTTAATCAGCAAGCATCATAAAAACTAGTTTTCATTTATGCCAAACTCAGTAGCACAATAAACAACACAGGTTAGTTCTATAGTGTTTGGGAGTGGGGGAGGAAGCTTTTACTGACAAATCCTGAAAGAAAAAACCCAACCAAAACACAACAAAAAAAATCCTATGTCAAATAGGGACAGATGGGCAAATTAAAACTTAGAGGAAGACAGATTTATAGGATAGCAGAAAGTCAATCTTTTGGATTTTGGCTTCTGGACAACTGAATTCAATATAACTTTGAATTATTCTCTCTAAATATAATTTGGCAATTTAATGACACCTTCAAACAGACTGATCAGATTTTGGGAAGAGATACATATTCTGGATCTCCTAATTAAAAAATGCTTACAAATACAAACACGTTGGAAAAGAAGGCAAATCTTGAAGTTACAGGCACCACTGATTTGATTAGAAAAAAGTCTTGGTCATGTTCTGGTAAATATTTCCTGTGGGGCAGAAGATAATGAAAAAACATACCACCTCCCCCAAAAAGGGAGTTTATTTTGAATCAGACTAGAAACAAGACAAATTACTTTGTTCCAACCAGCAGCGTTTTATCTGTTTCGAAAAGATGCTGCAGTTATGTGTGGTCACAGGGTTCACAGTTCTGAAAAAGTGGTATTGGTCCCGTCCTGAAGATGTGGTATTTAGAAATTATTTTCAAAGTTGGCCAAAACAAAAACAACAAACAAAAACTAAAGAACAGCTAGGACAAACAAATCAGTCAAGCTACAATAAGACTTCCAGTATTATTATGAAATTTGAAGCATTATGGACTATTAGCTACAACGTCTTAATTTCTTAGAAAAGTCTTAGTCCACTGTTAGCATCTTCATGGTATTAGTTTTCAGAAGTCACTGCTAACTGCAAGAGATTTGCAGATTCATAGTACCTTTACTGATAAAGGCTTTTGCCCCGCTTTCCTCTCCTGCTTCCCAGTGAAGTGCTGTCTTCGCACATACTTTGCTTTGGAAAATGCTTAGTGCTACACTATGTTCAAAAAAAGACTGAGTTAAAAGTCTTCTATTTCTAGATCTACAGGTTATTTTGCTTTGTCTCCTCCTTAGTATCTTCTCTCCTTCTTTCCCTCCAACTTCAGTGTTCTCTGCTGATTTCCCAGGTAACTGACAGATTTTCTAAACCATTTCTAGCCAGCCAGCTCCTACTTGTACTTCTGTAATGTTCCACTTCAACAACTATCCCAAAGTAAGTAAGATCCCAGGATTTAGTACGGCATTCAGTGCTGCACAAACAATTCAGCATTTTTATAGCCATACTGTATTCACTGGCAGTTAACATGGGACAAAAAAAAAACCCAAAACATTTGAGCCTTATCTCTTAGCACAAGAGGGATTGTTTACTACTAGGTAAGCTCTGAAGAATGACATAGGGCACTTTTCAAAGCTCAAGTAGGAAAGGTCTTTTTACATGGTAGTTGCACATGTCAGCTGAAACCCACGTAGGTATGAAAAGGATACTCATAGAATAGTAGAATCACAGAATGGTTTGGGTCTGAAAGGACCTTTCAGAGATCATCTCAGTCTACCTCGCTGCCATGGGCAGGGACATCATTCACTAGATCAGGCTGCTCAAAGCCCCATCCAACCTGGCCTTCAGCACTTCCAGGAATGGCGCGTCCACAATTTCTCTGGGCAACCTGTTCCAGTGTTTCACCACTCTCATAATAAAAAATTTCTTCCTTATGTCCAAGCTAGATCTGCCCTCTTTCAGTTTACAACTGTTGCCCCTTCTCCTGTCACTACAGGCCCTGGTCTCTCTCTTTCTTACAAGCCCCTTTGTATACTAAAAGGCTGCAGTAAGGTCTCCCTGGAGCCTTCTGTGCTCCAGGCTGAGCAACCCCAACTCTCTCAGCCTTTCCTCATAGGAGAGGTGTTCCAGCCCTCTGGCCATTTTGGTGGCCCTCCTCTTGACCCACTCCAGCAGGTCCATGTCTTTCCTGTACTGGGGAGCCCAGAGGTGAACGCAGTACTCCAGGTAGGGCCTCACCAGAGCGGAGCAGAGGGGCAGAATCACCTCCCTCGACCTGCTGGCCATGGTTTTTTTGATGCAGCCCAGGATGCGGTTGGCTTTCTGAGCTGCAAGCACACATTGCTGGGTCATGTCCATCTTTTCATCCACCAGTACTCCCAAGTCCTTCTCCACAGGGCTGCTCTCAATCCCTTCATCCCCCAGCCTGTATCGATACTTGCCCCGACCCAGGTGCAGGACCATGCTCTTGGCCTTGTTGAACCTCATGATGTCCTATACAGGGAGAGGAAATAATGACTGGGGTTTTTTGTTTTGTTTAGTTATTTTTTTTAAAAAAACAGATCTGGATTCAGCAACAGCAAGATGCTTTGGCATAAGCTGTCTCAGCAGTTTTGATGTGGTGAAACTTTGACCATTTGCATACTAATGCATTTGGATCCTGATAGTCATTAAATGAAGTCATCGTAATTGAGAAATTCTGTGAACAGAAGAATTCAAACAGAGAAATGGAAGAGTAAATTTTATTGAATGATAAAAACTAATGGCATTACAGTTAGTTTCAGCTCTGCTGGAATACTAGTTTTCTAATTTTTCTGTAGCAGAAAGTGCAACAAATCAATTATTCAGACCGTTAAACAAACTAGTAAATGTTAATTTCTCTTCAAAAACTGCATAGTTGAGCAGTTGTGCAACAAGTATATAAATTTCTGCAAAACCCTGAATAAAGATTTTATGGTTCTTTGCCTTGAATCTGGTGGCAGAGGAGATCACCTGCACTGGTCAGATTCAGAGTGCTTTTTCCCTTTTTTCCCACTCTGTAAGAAAGAATCAAAACAAATATTTGGTTAATATACTAGACATGACACCTTATATCTGCAGTTATTTTTTATATTAAAGTAGTATAAATTAACAAGAAGAAAACTCAGGAGTTAAGTTGCATACTTTTGTTAAATTATACAACTATTATGGGATGCAAACTCATCTGAACTTGATATATTGTTATATAAATTAAAACAGTCAAGGCACTTATAGGATACATAACTGAGATGTTAACATCTAAGGATAAAAACACACTGGTTTATTGCTTTTTTATTGTTTTTAATCTACAGATTTTGATTATATTTTTGAAAGGAATCCTTATGTTTCAAAGCAGTATTCTATAAAAAAGGGGGCCTCATGTTATTAAAGACAATACCACAAAAAGTAGTAATATAAGAAGGGTTGTCCTGGTCAGCCTGCAATATTACAGGAGAGAATAATAAAAGCAGAAACAACAATCCCTGCAAGGCAGATGAGACAGTTTTCCTAAACCAAAACACACACACACAGACACAAAAAAAAAAAGTTAAAAAAAAAAAAGTAAAAACCCAACCAGCCAGACAAAAAACACCAAGGTGATGAAGCAAGAAGTACAGCAAGATGTGAAAAGATAAAAGCCTGTTAGATTGGGGGAGGGCAGGGGGAAAAGGGCAACAGAATAGCTGATTTTGTTATATGCTTAGGAATTACTGCAAAGACCATTTTTTGTAAACTTTTTACTGTTATTCTATTAATCCTGTTTATTACAATTAGCCACAAGGTAAATTTATCTTACTCAAAAATTTCTATTTACAGAGAAAAATACGCGAGACTAGCAAAGGCATGAATGGGAGGAGAAAACAAACAGAAAAACTGAAGTTGTCAAATTGATTCACATCACTGTTCTTACAAGAGATTTACTTTAGTTTCAATTAGTGGTAAGAGCACTCAGCTTGTCTGTAAGGGACTGAACAAGCATATATATTTGTCAACTCCTGCAAGACAATTTTAAGAAGGAACTTGCTCACTGCGGTAAAGTGAAAAGGGGAAAAAGACAAAAGAAAAAGATGAGATTACATACAGAACTGCACGTAATGCTAGCTAAAGAATTTGATGTAATCAGAAAAGATTTGTTGCTTCAGAAAGAGTAATTATGGCTTAACAAGCCAGTTTTCACAAAATTATAGTATTCCAACACAAGCAATGTGTTGCAGCTTGAAATAGGAGAGCTTGCCAAAGACTACATGGCTACCTTAGAAGTTTGCATGATATGCTACAGGCTCTCCTTGTAACCTATGCAAAAGGTCACAGTCAAAACAAACAAACAAAAACCCCACCAAAACCAAACAAACAAAACGCCAAATGTGTGTCAAGTCATGCACAAGTACAAATCCTTATTCGCAAATACTGTCGCTCCTCAAAAAAGCCAGAATGCTAAGCAGCATAATATTTATGCAAAAGTTAACTGAAATTCACTAACATGAGTTGCATTAGCAGCAAAGTTGAACAAAACAGCAAGACACTGATCTGATCACTCATATTTCGACACAACTTGTTGTGAATCTCCCATAAAGATTTGGCTAGAGACAGAACTAAGATACTGAACCAAAGAAAGCGCATGGCAAAAAAAAGCCATGAAGCCTACAGTTAGTGCAGTTACACACAGTTAAACTTGGTCAGTGAAACCAACTTGTTGCTTGAAGTATGTTTATTGACTAGCATACTTCAAGAAGTTTCAAGTACAAAACAAGAGGTAGACTTCAACTTGCCAAAACTGTGCCTTAGTTTTGCTATTTTTTTTTTCCTACAATATGAACCATTAATTTTTTTTAACTGGAAAAATTAGAGCTAATGAGTCAGTTCAGAGCACGTTACCTCATGATAGTCTCAGCAACATCAAGAACAGGTAAACTTACAGAAAATAACTACCTGGTATTTCGTTAATTCTGCCTGCAGTAGCTTCACTTTGGATCTTTCTTGCTCTAATGCAGCATGAAGTACAGTTACCTAAAACCATACAGAATATGAATTTATAAAATATCCTTAATGTCTGTGAGTTTATCAAGCCAGTGCTGTTCTCCATTAGTATTGCGTTGGATGAACAGGTAATACATGCCAAGTTCAAGAGTGACTACCACTATCATGGTACATGAACTGAAAGGAGAAGAAAAATATCTTTCATGACTTTTACTTCCAAAGCAACATTTACTGGTTTACCTGTATAATGATATAGAAGAGCTACAAAGTTAGAAACTCTTCGACTTTTGGACTCTTCCTTAGTTTATTCCATAAAACACTTAACTGATGTAGTATTATGCAACACAGATAAGCTTATTACATCACCCTCAAAAAATAGTACTGTTATATGTAAGACGCACATGGACCAAAAACTAAGCATAAAAGTCTTGCATTGCTGACTGACGTGTCTTAAGTAATTTGTAGCCGCATGACATGTCTTAAGTAATTTGTAGTTTACTTCTGTTCGTAAACTTGAGACTAAAAAACAAAACAAAACAAAAAACCACCCAGGAAAGAAGCTTCTTCTGAAGCACTTTTCTGAGTTTCCTGGCTTAGGTTACCAGAGAATGATATTCCTAAGGTGCTGTTCAGAGCAAAATCATTTCAGGCATGCTGAGGTCTGCTGTCTTTCCAGAAACAGTTCTAAGTGATTCATACTGGAGATTTACATAACACATGTCCTCTGACACACACAGTGCAGGGCTAAAGATGAAATGTAACATTTTTTGCTTCAAACAAGTTTTTGTTTCAGCTTCCTCCCTCCCCCACCTCTATCACTGCCTTAAATAAATAGCATCTTTGAAATACCAATGAAATTTTAGATTTAGAAATCCTTGCTCACCTGTACGGTCAATTCATTTTTGATAATTTGAGATTCATCAACCTGTAGGAGTATTTCTGCTTTGTCCTTCACTACAGAGAGAGAAAGATACAGCATGAGGATCTTTCTAGATTTGCAGGTCTTCATCTGCAATAGACTGTGACATCTCTTTATTTCACTATTTTGTTACCTGTAAATAATGCTGTCTTCACCAAAAGAACAGTAGATGATGTAAATCAAAGCCAACCACTAGCTACCAGTGCCATTAGTAGCAGCTTGAAAAGTTCTGGAGCTGACACCCCAGCCTTGCACTACTTACCCCATGCTTAACCCTGTGAGATGGATGGATTTTAGAAGTACCCATTGTGAACAAAGTCCATCAGAACACTGAATATTGGCAATGGATCAAGATTTGGGGATTGTAAGTTTCACGTACAAGCTCAGTCTTAGCTATGGAAACTTCTATTTATTCAAATACGGAGATGGTCAAACTATTTAGCTAGTGCATGTGAAATATCTGTGGATAACTTAAAATTCTCAATATGAAGAAATGAAGTTTTTTCCAGGCTCAGTTCTGCCATGAACTTTCTTCTCCCCAAAATACAGAATACTCAGTCTGTAGAACACAAAACTGCTCATTTTATAGTATGTTACTCTTCCACAAATGAAAAACAACCTTCAGAACTTCACCTCTTTCCTCTCAAGAGAGAAGTATTTTGTCTTTGCTCAGACACTGACCTGAAGTAAAAAAGTTCCAAGTTAAAATTTGCAGTGATCAATCGCATTATGAACATTTGAACTAGCTTAGACATGGGTTTTGTAAATGTACTTAAAAAGAAAAAAATTGGGCTCTCTTTTAGCTGAAAATTTAGCCTGGAAAAGAAACTACATTCAAGAGCTAAATTAAGAAACTGAAAAGCAAAGGCAATTTTGTAACAAAGTTAGTGTGGCTACCACCACTCAACATCAAGTAAGATCAGGAATATTAAAGGATAACTATGTATAACAAGTATAAAGATACTAGGATATTGACATATATATATATATGTGTGTGTGTGTATATAAATTTTTTCCCCAAAACTTTGACAACAAACTCTGAATCATAGAAATTCTGAATAGTATCATAAGAGATGTAAATTATCACACAGTTGCATATATAATCCTATGGTTTGCCACATAATTAATACAGATAGCTAAAAGACTTGCTTAGGTGTAGAATGTTTCCAACAGTTCAAAGCACAGCTTGCAAACATGCAAGAACTGAACAGTTTCCTCAAGCGTGTCTAAACAGGTATTATGATGAGATCAGGCCAGAACAGATAGCTGTCACTAGCAAAAGAAAGTCTAACTCAAAGAATCCCTGTACCTAAAATGTAACTGAACAGTTTGTATTTCAAATTTTGTACTAGCTCAACATGCAGTTGATTATTTCATTACGTAACAGCAGAAATGCAGCACTGTGTGGTCCACCAAATTCTGTAGTTCACTGCAGTTGCTGTAAACTAACAGCTTCTTAGTTTTTTATAGCTGTCACTGCGACAAGTTATTTTTAAAAAGCTGCTTTGAAAGTTCCTTCCATGTTTTAAAAAGAACATTTAAGTTTCCTGGTAAAACTCTTACTTACTTTCACCTTCTTGCATCATCTTCAGAAGCTGTGCATTTCTTGCTTTTACTTCTTTATACTTTGCCTGCATTAAAGAGATTGAATTATTACATGTATACCCTACTAAAAAAGAAGTATACTACAAACTAAGCGTGACTTGCGAGTTTAAAATGATGACTTCTGCAGAGAATCTAATCATAGAATCACAGAATCATAGAATAATTTTGGCTGGAAAAGGCCTTTAAGATCATCTATGTCTTAATTAAACCACAGCCAAAGTAAGGAACACACAACAGGAGAAGTGGATTAATAACAGAGTCAAGAAAAAGAGGCAAGCACAAGGCTTAGAGCAAGTTAAAATAAGAAAGCTATATCAGTGCATTGACAGTGCACAAACCACCATTCAGGTCTGCCTGAAGTATATAGGCCTGTTGTATTGAAGGCTTTGTGGTTTCTCCCCTGAAAAATTACAACAATTATAAATGCACTTTCTAGATACCGCGATAATATAAATAGTTTGCCATATTACTTGGCAAGTAGGATAAGACCCCACTGCTCTACAGATTATTTTATTCAGCAGTTAGTGTTACTATTTTACAGTTTCTTTCAACTCTTTACAGTTTACTACTCAAGAACCTATTTTTACTGGTTTTTCCAACCTATCTGATATCACCACACTTTATTCGTAAGTCAGTCTTTTCCTTAATTAGCCACCAATGTCAGTTCTAGCCATGTATCTTAGCTGTAAACTTATTTTTCCTGTCACAAGTCTCATCATACAGTTTGCTCTTGTAGGCTCTTGAAAATGGTTTAATTTCAGTCATACTTTTTTTTTGCAGTAAAGAAGCTACTATCTTCTACTTCGAGTAGCACACCAGTCCTTGAGGTTAATTAGCTTACATTTAAGCCAGACCTTTCATGGCTGCCTAAACCTGTATTAATGTGTCTGGACAAGTTCATAAAATTAAGCAGCTGTATCATTGCCCATCACCTTACCAGTATCCTTATGCATCATGTGTATATACTGTCAAACAAGTGCTGACAGTGATAGATATGAATGGTTTTATACTTTAAAGTTTTACCTGGGGTTTCCAACTCTAGTACACAGTGAAACAGCTGTTAATAAAGTTCATGTCTTTATCACTACAAGTAAAAGTACTTTTTTGAAGCATCAGAAAACTCCCAGTCTGTCAACCTGCTCAGTCTACCTTAAGCAATGAAGAAAAATAGTACTAGAATAATTTAAAATAATTCTATACTGCTTTACTGTATTTTGTTACAATGCTCCTCATGGAAATTTTGCCCTTTTTGCTCTAGATACTATCCAGACAACACTAACATGGACTGAAAACAGGGAGACAGATAATTTTCCTTAGCTACTCTGGTATATAGCAATACCATGTAGTTATTAATGAGCAAATCTTTTCTTCCTGGTGTTTTTTAGCATATGTCAAATCTGATTTCCAATTTCACTTGCATGTAATAGGAAAAGATGCATCAAAATACAGGACTCCATTCTTGTTATGCTGCAGCTTTAAAGGAGTTTCCCTCAAACCTGACAAGATATCCATTGATTTCTTTAACCACTTCAAATGTTGGACTGAATCTACAAAAAATCCCAACACCATGTAGTTCTTACATGCAAGAGAAGCTGAGCAGAATTTAGAAAATAAATAGGTTGGAAAAGACCCAACAAAGTCCAACTTCCTGCTCAAAGCAGAGCTAACTTCCAAGGCAGATCAGATCGCTCAAGCTCTTGCCTAAGATTACATCTTTATTTTTTTTGACCATGAAAACAGCAATACTAGAAAACAATGATATGCCAGATATTAAGTTTATTTCCTGATGTTTTGTCTTGATTCTTTTGATTATTTTCAGATGCTTAACTTACTTACCAAGAAACACTGCTTCATGTGGTACTGAAAGAATAATTTACTCTGTAAACACATAATCTGTGGCCAGACTAAACCATCTCTACAGATTGCTCACATTTTAATAAATACTTTGTTTCAAATGTTTAATAACTTTAAGTTTTGTCTACTATTTGAAGGTATTATCAGCTACATACCTCCCACTGAGTTATTGTATTTTTCAGTTGCTCAATTTCTGCATCTTTCTTTTCAAGCTCGAGCTTTAGTCGTTCTATTTTTCCATCTTTCAAAACACTCTCCTGTAAGCAAGAAAACATCACTTCTTAATTTAGTCATGTGAATTCAATTGTTGGGAAAGGCAACTTATTTGTTTACTAGAGAAGAGAATTTCTGATCGAAACTAAAGAGGTATATGTGAATAGATACCAAGAGGATAAGAAACACAGTAATAAATATTGGCATTGTCTGTTGAGCAAAAATTATTTCAATCACTAATGTTTTGTGTTAGAAAAATTAAGTCATTTAAATACCTCTTCCAATAGATAAAAATATTACAGTGTTGTGGGGGTTTTAATTCTTTAAGATTATCATGCTTTTGATTTGTGCTTTCTTCTACTCAGGTGCTCCCTTCTGATCATTGAGTAAGCTTCATTAGGCAAACTTCTTCACTTCAGAATGACTGCTGTTTTACATGCCTGGTTGTATTCACGAGACGTGCAGTTATCTGTTTCACTGTAATCAGTGGGCTGGACTCTCCTTTTCTCTCTTTCAAGTATTCTGTGAACATCATCTTCCAGCCTGTTGAAAAATCCTCCATCATGCAACGAAGACTGGGAAGAGTTCAGTTCCTGTCAAAAATAAGTACTATAATATATGTTCCTTTACCTGTAAGTCAATATTGAGCTAGAAATCAACATGTTTAAAAAATAGCTTAAGTCATGGAAAAACGTTACATCTAGATATTGTTTTATGTTGTACATCCTGAGAATACTGTGACTTCCACCTAAAGAATATGATACCAATTGAAGAGCCTAGAAATGAATTAATATTTAACTTATAAGATTACACAAAAACACGAAGTTGGAATTTAATAATTTTGCCCTATGACTACACTAATTTATGTTTTATTTCACTGTTAACTATTATTCCCTCTAAGAGTTTTAATATTTGTGGACTGTACCACAACACAGTAGCATCACAGTACTTTATTACCTGATTTGCTTCTCTTTTTTGTACTACAAATTGTATTTTTAACATGCTTTTAAATCTGAAGTTGCATCAAAGACTATCTGAAAACTAAAGCAAGAAGTAGTTCTAAGAAAGCCAATACTAAGTTTTCAAGATACAAGAACTGCAGACATACATCTCTTAAATCCGCATCTGTAAAAATTCTCCAAATGGAAATCAGTCAGTTTCAGAATGTTTAATTGATTATTGCTACAGAAAGTGCCAAAAATAATTACCTTCTAAACATAAGAGGTTTTGTTTGTTTTTTTTTAATTCAACTAGTTTGAATAAGACTTACCTCATGTTTTTTAGCAAGGTTATCTGAAAAGAATAGAAAAAATTACATCAATAAGTTACTCGGATCTTGTACAGCTGGCTATTGAAACAAGACATTTTGAAAAGTGGGGGAAAAAACCCGTCTATTGGAGTTCTTCAACATTAACTCTCCTCTCCAAGTCACAATAAAAAGAGTCATTACTAAAGCATTAGAAGCCAAGATTATAAACTATGTATTACATCAATCCCTGTATTTGCATCTTCTTCCAGATCTTTCAGACTATTTAATCAAAAGCAGCATCCCATATTTGTTTGCTTCAGTTAAAGTGGAAGGCAATGTCTTCGGTAAAGAAACTTAAGGAATTTGTTGGTTTGATTCTTTTTAAGTCTATTTAGGCTTTTATAGCATGTATCTCACTGTATACCTGAATGTCTTCCATGCCTTCCAGACTGCTGTGCTTTCAATCTTTTTCCTCTATTCAGGTTATTTGGAAATAATGCATTTAATAAATATTGTAGATTTAGATAAAAACATCCTTAAAAGAAAAAACTTAGAAAACAAATTACTTTCTTCCTTTCCTAGCACCTACCTTGATTTCTTCACTAAAATTCAGAATCTCTGCCCTATAGACACAGACGAAGGGGTTTTAAACATATAAATAATGCATATAATGAATATATATAAGTTACTTAATAAAAGCCAGTATCATGAAGAAAGGCAAACAATGACTTGCTATTACCCAGGAAACAGAGAAACTCAGTTGCCTGAGGAGTGCAAACTTGGTAAAACAAAAAAACCCCACTCAGATTTAAAAAAAGAAGTCACATTAAGAGTGTTTGAGTCGCCACCCACCCCAGGGATACTACATGAAATTACGTTTTCCTTAACCTCTTCTTTTCTTCCTGCTAATCTAACTAGCCCGTTATTACATAACGAACACTTAGCTTTTAGACTTGGTAGGACACACTAACTGCGACTCGTTTAGTGTTTGTTTAAACACAGTATTAATGAACAGAGACAGAAGGGCATTTTGCTGTTAGCACACACACTATGAAAATTCCAAGCAGAACAGCTCATATGGTATGATAAGGCATACCTATATTACTGTCTGACTGAAAGTCTTTCAGAGACACAGTGAGAGGTTTGTCTTTTCCTTGCTGGTTCTTTTTCTTATTCACAGACTTTGACTGAGGTGAAGTATTTTCAACGTTTTCATATTCCTAGAAGAATAAAGTCCCACTGGTATAATTTTCTTCAATACCCAAATATTTTTTCCTGAAGCTTTACAAAGGAAAAAAAGTAGCAATAATGTACTAAAGGAGATTTTAGCCTGAACAGTAATCTGCAGACTTCAGATTGGTTTAGAGAGTGCAAGACATATGAGCAATTAAGCATCAATTCTGTTCTCTGAAGTAGAGCATTGCTCTTCACTAAACAGCAAATGATCTACCTGCCTAATGCTTCCTCAATCACCTACATCACATTTTATCCAGAAACTTATAAACTGAGAATATACTGTAGTCAAATGCAGGAAGGCAGAGTGCTACATAATGCAGGTTGCTACCTTCTTCAAAAAACAGAGGTCTACTGCACCTTCTTTTCAGTCTCAAAATATTCCTTCTCATTCAGTAGAAGTCAGAGAGCTATTAGTGTGCAGCAATGCTCTACCAATTGACTCCTAGTGAAATCAGACATGATAGCCATTTGAATGTGAGTCCCACCTACCCACACATCTATGTCAACATTCTTAGCAAGTTATCAATGTCCCAGTTCTTAAAAATAATATTACATACTAATTAATTAAATATTTTAACTAAGATTTAAAATAATCTTAAATGTTAAGGAATCTTAAGAAAAAAACTGTTATATAGAAAGCAAAGATGAAAATGGAGTGATTTTCTTTCCATTGAAACAAGATTTGTTCAGCATACTTATGTACTGTATATTTTGAATATATAGTATATATTTTAAATTATTCAGAGGTAATTCTCAAAAAGTCTACAAACAATGCTATGCTACTATGCCTGAAGGTTGTCTTCACTTCAAAAAAAACCTTTTAGTATGTAAGTTAAAAATTTATCCTAGGTTTTCAAGAACTACAGTACTCCTGCCCTTAAAAAACTGAAGTATTGTACAAAGACATTTGCACAAAAGTGCATGTGCAATTTTTATTTCTTTATGATGCATAATTATTTTTAAATTTACATATTTTCGTAACATTTCATTGGCTCCTGATTTATTGCAAATACAAAGCAACTTCCTGTTAGAAATAAAAATTTCATCTAAGCACACTTTTTCAGAACAATTCTTGATTTTTGCAAGAACCACTCAGAAAACAGCATCCTGACCAGCTAAGAAAATGTATACAGCTTATTAGAACTAAAATATTAACATTCAGAGAAAAGATGTTAGCAAAAATGCAAATGATTCAACCATAACTAACACTTTAATGCCTAAGAAGAAGTCAGTACTTTGATTCTCTTACTCTTCAAGTGTGCTGGATTTTTTCTGAGGAAGGTCAGGAACTCTTGTTGTACTCTTAAAAAATTTCAGCGCATTTATATGCCAGAAAATTGAGAAAGTAAAACTAATTTTCCACCTTTACAGGCCAATTAACCCCCCCCATACTATTGTATATGGTTTCTTTCAAATCCAATATTTCTCTGAACTCTTAAGCATCTGAAGAGTGTAAGCAAACAATTTACATGAAGAAAATTATACTTTTAGGAGGCTTTTTGCTTTAATTTTAAAATTCAAGCCTCAAACTTGTTGTACAGCTTTTACACTAGGATGAATCCTGCAAATACCTTTTTGTGCTCTTCATATTCCAGTTTGCTTAGCAGCAATGCTTTTTCAAGATCAGCTTCAAACATTTCAGATGTCAGCTGAAGAAACAAAATGAACATATTTCACATGACTAGGCTGTTAAAAAAAAAAGCAGACAAAACCACTAAGACCATGCTAAAATTTCAGTTTCAATACACCTATCACTACAATTGCCAAAAAGCTAAGTTTCACTGATGTGACATATGGCATTATTAACAGCTAATACACCTTTTTGTACCATAAGTAATAAAGTATCTTTCTTCAGGAAACTTTGTGACCGATGTAAGCATACAACAAGTTGTGCACATCTTTACATAACACAGTTACCATCTTAATGATTTATTTACATGAGATATCTTTAAAATAATTTTAGTTTTAGTCTGAAGCATGAAAACCAGAGGATGTTAAAGGATGAAAATGGTCATTGTAGACCATCAGAAAGTCTAAGTGCTCATCCATTGCACAGAAAAGATTAGGTTGAGCACACTTTATTTTTTTCTTAAAAGGAGAGCAGAACTAAGAAAACCTGAATTATATCAAGATGTTTTCTCTTTCATTTCAGAGAAAAGGAAGTATGTAAGTCTTCTTGGGAGATGCAAAGAAAATTTGAAGGTTCTAGGTGTGAGCTATTAAGAAAAAGAGCTAGAAACAACACAACAGGAATGAAGGATGGGATACCTCCTTTTTTCTTGTGTTATAGGAAAATAGAAAAGTGCAGGAAAGTCCAGCTCCTGCTGCATAAAAGGTTGAAGGATTGAATTGAGAAGACCAGTACCAGCAACAGTTCAATGCAGCCAAAATAAGAGATCTACCTAGAGGACATAGATGCTATAGCTGAGGTAGATAGTGGGTAATCTAACTGTGTAAACAGCTAATAGTTACTATTTACAGCGAAGTTAACCAAGATTAACTTGTTCTGAATGCAAAACTCCGTTCCTTTGAGGTCTACTGTCTTAAGGAATCACTACAATCCCCTGTGTGATGTGCTGCCAAATGGAAGCCTCATTCTTCATCATAGCTCTCTCCTTTTCATGCCCTTAACTGAAACATTAATTAGTAAAAATAATTAATTTAACGATAATTTTCTTGTTCTTTGAATTTCAAATTGAGGTCCTTTTCATTCACCCCAGAATAACTACGAGAGCTGTTAAAGTGAATAAATTACTTAAGTGGTCTTAATGTACTTTGCTCAAACTGGGCTGCATGACATACACTAGCTTTTTTGTTTGTAGGAACCACGTTCTGAAAAAAACCTTCCAAGTTCTCATATGCTTTACATATGCCTAAAAGTGATTTATTACACGGTGTAAAAGCACACGCATTCTTCCTAATTGTTTGTTCAACAATTCATATGATCAGCCTTGCTTAAGAGAAAACCAAGGAGTGGCTTCTAGTTTTTACTGCAGTAAACCAGCCCTTTTTGAGCAGTTATTTGAAACGCAGTAAAATAGTGCTCTCAGCATAAATTGCTACAAGATTTCATGTAGACTTCAGGGTCCTGTCATTCCCAGCTTTGCACTTGGTTTGCGGTTCAAGCTTGGCATCAACCGATTGCCCTGGCCCTCACTGGCAAGGTTTTGTACCAGCAGAGGCGGGGAAGAGCCACAGACCCAGGGCAGGAGCCAGGCTGGAGATGCCTCGGAACCACGCAGGGACGGCGAGCAGCAGGGCAGGAGCAAAGCGCTGCCGGTGGAGGGGACCCTGCAAATGGACCCCTGCCTCCTACACTGCCCACAGCTTCACAAAGAGGGGGGGAGGAGAGGTTTTGCAGCAGCCAGAGGTGTTTTTTTTTCTTGTTTGTTTTCTTTCAGTATCAGAATTAGTAATTAGAGGTTTGATAACTGACAATAAATTAAATTGACTGAAATTCCCCAAAAGTCAGTGAACTGGTTTTGCCCACAACTGTTGAATCCAATCTGACAATGATAGTTACCCATCAAAAATTAGGCCTTGTAGTCTACTACACTGAAAAACTCAACATGAACATGATGGAAAAAGGAGAGAATGGGGATTAAAAAAAAAAAACCCACACAAAAAACCCAGGCTACCAAAAAGACAACAATTAACACAGAAAAATACAGTGAACTCAGAAGAAAGACAAACTTAGGATTTTTACCTTTGTGTGTCTGAAAGTGCTAATTTAGCATACAAGCTCCTAAATAATTATCAAGAATTAGTACTACCACAGTGTTGCTACAACTATTAAACAAGTGGTCAAAAATTGCATTATGTGATCTCTAGTACAATAACCCCTATCATAATTTACTTACCTAGCAGTCATTCAGTTCAGGACAAGACTGAGTGTTTGAAGCTGGCTATACAAAGGTCACTCCTTCTAAGCAGCAGCCAAGTTGAGGGCTTTAGACCTAAGTATCCTCAAAGCCAGTCATCTCCCCCATGCTGCTTCCCAAGCACATCCAGTCCTGCTTCTGTGCATAGCCTGACTGTCCCAGGATAGACAGCTATAGGCTCACTACCACTTAAACCTATCTAGAAATCTAGAAATCACCGGTTTGTTTGCTTAGGTACTGGGAGCACACAACCAATAGGCAAGTTCTGGAGTACACCTAATAGTCATAAGAAATTGAGATCCATGCACAAAGCTCTTACAGTAACTCTCCTAAAAGCTTTGCTGAAGACTGACCACGCTGTTTACAGAACAGCTCTGTAGTTAAGACAAATGTTGACAATCTTTTAAAAGGAAAGTGCCAGGCTGTATGCTAATTTGGAAGGTAAATATGAAAAGAGGAACTCTTCATGAACTGGGAGATGCTCCTTGGGGAGCTGACCTCTGTGGAAGAAGGGAGACGCTGTTTCTCACCCAGTGCTGAATATCACCATCCCTTGCAGCATACCCTTTAAAATTTACCTTTTCGTTATCAGTGTTGTATTACTGGACAAGGGAAACTTCGGAACCAAGAGGCTTTCATGCCTTCTGCATCTGAAGACAAATTCATGTGTCTCCTCTCAGATAAGCATGTGCCAGTTGCAGCTTGAACCTTCCTGCCTATCAGTTTCTCCAACTCAGAGAAGAGATGCTTTTATTAAATCTTACAATACAGTCAGCATGACTTTATGAAAAAACAACACAGAGACAGCAGAATAGTTAAGAACACTAACTGACATCTGACAAAACCTTGACTAAACAAGGTATTCTGTCAAACAGACCTTTCAGAAAAATTGTCATAGATGTGGAATAATGCCTTTTTGTTTGGGAATACTACATTCTCAAGTCTGCTGAACCCACTTTGCAGCTGGTCCCCTGTCTTTCCCGTAACAAAAATCTGACTTTTCATAAGCTTCCAACACTTCTCCATCTCAAAAGAATATCTTGCCTTTTCTTCTTACTACAGGGACCTCCTGTAAGTTTTAACTACCATCTCTTGCTAATTTTAAGAGTGGTGCTACTGTGGTAAACTTCAAGATAGTTTAACTGATTCTTCCTTTAACACACACCACACCAACATAAGCATGGCATCTCTCTCTCTTTCTTTACCTTTTTTCTCTGTACCTGCCTTTAATATAACAACTTCTTAAAAAGCTATACAAAGACCCTACCAAGTTTATATTCCTAAAGTGGCGGTAATGATATAATAAGCTGGTATGTGAGCAACAGCTGATAAGGACTTTAACACCTTCCATGCGAGGCTCCATTCTCTGTCAGAATTTAAGATTCAATGGGCTGAGTGGGGCAGGACCTCACTGCTAAATGGCTAAGACACTTGGGTAGGGTAATTGCTGCATACACATGTGTACCGTGCAACATCCCCCAGCAGAAGTAAGGCAGCTTCGGTGGGATGCAACGGTGCAGATATAAATCACCCTGCAGTCATACTTTTGGCACAGTCATAGGAAGGGAAAGAGAAGGGCTTGGAGCATGAACATCCCAGGTTTTATTTCAAGTTTTTTAACAATTAAACTACACAGAAGCTAGACAACTGCCTGCCCCACCTCCTCTTGGGTTGTTTAGAGAATACAACTGAATGGGCCATGTTTTGAACAAGTGTGAGGAAAAACTACCTGCAGCCCTTGGTAATGTGCAAGTTCGGAGTCCCTGTGCTCGGATCAACTAGACAGATTATTGCTCAGCAGATTTGCCTTTTCAGACCTACTCCAAAGCACGTGCTTTTCTTCACTTATTACCAGGCTCAAAGCATCTAATCTCTTAATACTTGTACCTTGTGTCTGTAATTAAATTTACCTTAAGATCACAATTCTTTAAATCAGAGTTATCCATGGATTCTTCAAATTGTAGTCTTACAGAACATAACAAATAATAATTTATCAGGAGTGATACAGAAACACTGTAACTCCTTACTTCAAAAAAGTCACATTGAATGCATATCCTGAAATGGAACTGTTGTGACAATTTGGGCAACAAGATTACAGACAATAGAACAAGTTATTCCTGAAACGGTTGGTGGTAATATTAAACAGAAATAATAAAGCATAGCTGTGGATATTGAAGGCTTATGTTTCTTTGTGTGACACTGGTCTTTACTTCCTAATTTTTATTTCAGGGTCACAAGTCCTCTACTGCCTTGTTAGTAGGCTACTGTGGAAATCGTTGGGGACTCACAGGCTTTTAGAGATTCTGCTTAAAAGCCTAAAAATGCATACACCATAATAAACTAAATTCCTCACCATTTTCATTCGTGTCCTTTCTTCCCCTCATACAAGAAAAAACAAATCTAATTCAATACCTGCCAGTGCTGTAATACACGGGCAGCATCTACAAACAGTGGAATAAGCATTTTAAAAGGAGTCTTATTGATTATGCATAATTTATTGAGAATATCCTAACAAGACATGCACTCCATGTTATATACTTTGAGCTAAAGCAAACATTTTGATTGTTGTTCTAAGACAGGAATCACAAGTAGCAATTTCTTTTTCCACCCATCAGATTCAAATATTCACATTTTTAAGAGTTTCTGGATAAAGTTAAAAGTAAGTTTAAAGCAGTTGGGCAACTTTTTGGCACTTTGAGGTCTAAACCCCTATGCTTTAAACCATTTATGAAGCAAAAAGTTCACTGTAACCCCTGTGGTTGCCTCAAAACCTATAATGTCAAAGTCATACCAATAACTTGAAACAAAGTTTAATTATTTCACATTTACAGAATACCAACACTGCAATCTAACAGTGATCATGCCAGTGTCAACCATTTCACTAAAAGTTTAGTGTAGCAAAAGAAGAGTTAACACAGAATTTGCTGGAAAAATATTCACAGTCCACACTGTACCTCCATTCTTTATGCTCAGTCCAGTGTGACCACAGAAAGCTGTTCAAAATGTAGCTATGCTGCAAAACAGTCTATTCTTCAACCTCAGGAACTGTGACAGCATTTGGCTATTCCTTTTTCCCATAAAAATGGGACAGAGGTGTCTTTAGAACTGTAACTACCATATGTTACAGTTACGGCAATTGCTTTAAATTTATTTTTAAAATAAGAGAATCCTACAGTAGCTTCACAGCCTGTATGTCAGTAAGATCAAAATTAATAAGAATTGATTGTTTATACCCAAGTTTACTTTCTCTGAGCATTTCACCACCTAGTAATTAGACTGTGAAATTCTTTTTTACCTGAAATAATTGCTTCATGCCACACAGAATAAAAAACCTGCTAGTACTGAACAAAGCAAATCTGTACCTTAAAAAGTAATTCTGAAGTTAATTAGCTCTGGAAATTTTCAAAGGGATTATTAGGTCGTTACTCCACTGCTAGGATAACCACCTTGTAGCCTGGAAAGTTAAGAATGTGGCTATACTCTCTTTAAGGAGGCACCTATACCAAAGCATTAGCCACCCAGAAAAATCAAGGACAGTATCCAAATGCAGTCTTTTGTCAATATGACTTTCTGTGTCATGTCTTAACTAGAACAAGAAGCAGTTCAATACCACCTTTTTTGGTGAGACTAAGTCAAAAATTTCTCTGTAAAAGAAAATAACACCCTAGTAGATGCCAGCACGGAAGTTCAACAGCTTCATGAAACACTTTGTAATGCCAGTTGGTGTCACGTAATAGCAATTTGCCTCAAAAAAGTTTCTGCAAAGGCAGACCTTCTGCGTGGCATCTTCAAGCTTAACAAGACAGCCCAAACTATCATCCACAGTGAATGAGTGCATAGCACACAATTATTTAAAAGGAATCTAGAAAAAAGTTTACCAAAACATTTCTTTAAGCACCATCCAAAAAAATGCACTCAAATTCTTTCTTTGTCCATCTATGCTATTTTGGCCTAAAATAGTTGAAGTACTGCAAACAATGCATAACATTCATATAATTTAAAACACCATATGAGAAAATCACTATACATTCTTCGGTATCAAAAGGAGTATTTTAAATGCAGAACTCAAGTAGAGAACCAAAAGGGCTAGTTTTAACTGTAAGTACTCTTCCTAACTGACATCACAAGCACAGCAAACTACTATATTTTTTCAAAGTGAAGATTATTTTACTGTTTTTGATTAAATGCATTTTGCTGTGCAACTTCTGTCTGTGGTAGTTTTGGCAAGAAGAAACACAATGAAAACATTATATTGGCCTTCACACAGGCAGTCAGTCTTTGCTTTATCTCTACTGTATTCTTCAAGTGTTAGTGAACCCTACTAACAATATAATTACCAAAAAGATGTTCTAACATTAAAAAAGAGAGGTTTGTACACTGATAGGACTACCCTAGTGTGCTAAAGAAAGTCAGCACTCAGAGTTCAAGTGTTCTTTGTTATCTAGAAAGGAACTAGTTATTTCATGCCTAACAGAACTTACCAAATCTGCTTTACTAGAGATCCATACTGTATATCTGTATACTGCTCCACCAAAACATCCCCAGCTTGGCTCCCACCACAGTGTTTTACCATCCTTCCATAGTATTACTTCTACTTGCTGTCGAAATGATAGAAATTCCTCTTACCATACTCCAGTATTCACTGTCTAGCTATGAGGTGTATAAAAAGCAGCACATGCTGGCTCTAAACTATACATGACAGAAGAGGTGGCCTGAATTTCCACTGAAACATTTCCTTCTATTTGGCAGTATTTTGTTGCTTCCTCTCCAGCCATCTCTCTATCCATGAGACCTAACTTCATGAAGTAACATATTTCAGGAAATCCAAAGACAGCTAAATACAGTAAACCGTACCTGCTCATCTCTTTGTCTCCACTCCTGCCAATTTTCCTCCTGAGAGTCCTTCTGCATTGCAGTGTGCAGTTTTTGTTCATGCTGAGATATACAGCCTCCATATGAGGATTTCTGAGGGATCTTTTTAAAAGCAAGGTTTCTGAGCTGAAAAACAGTTATTTTTAACATTAATCAAAATTTTGACAAGTGTACAGAAACAGTCTTAATGGACTAACAAAGGCATTCAGACATGTGCAAATAGACTTCCATGTGTTTTGCCTTAATCTGTAGTTTGGGATACGTTTTTGTTTAATCATTTATACACAGACCATAATGTAAAATTATGGAATACCATGGGTCAGAAACACCACAGCCACATAACATAAAACAATGAAAAAGTAAACATATTTTGCCAGCTGAAAACACTTTCAACGAATCTCAAGAGGTAACTGTGACACCTCATGCTGGATCAGGTATTATGAGTACTCACACCTGACCCAAATTATATATAACGCCAAAGAAAAGGTGGTATACACAGATTTGGCATCAGCAAACAGAGGAACTAGAGGTTCAGGTAGAAAAAGAACAATGCAGACAGTCCTTATAGTTCGTCAACAATCTAAAGTTTATCACATTTTAAGAACCTACATTAAGAATTATTTTTAATCACTGCACCATATGGATACAACAGTGTCATCTTAAGAATACCTTACATAATTATAAAATTTGATAGTGAACAAATAACCTGCAAATTTGGCAGCTCAAAAACATTCAGTGCTCAAGCTTAAACATTAACTGACACTCTAGACCTTCCTTGGAGTGAAAATAAAGGCATTAATACAATCTATTATCAATTTAGAGACAGGGATTTCCTTAACATAAAGGCTCCTGGAAGGGAGAAAGAAGCTCTTATCAGATGAAATATGAAACAAAGAGAAACAAAGTACAATAACAGTGTTCTCCTTAGTGTGTTTTTATCGAGCATCATAACTCCTTCCCAAAAATGGCAGCTCACCTTAGCTTAAAGTTACTTAAAATCAGGCAATAATGCAGATACTTCAGAATCATTTTCCTTTCCCTCCAAATAGTCCCTTGTCATACTGCCTTTTGCTTCACTACTGTCTCTCTTGCTGCCTGCACCAGCACTACAACCCCTGCTTCCTTCTTCAGATTACAGTGCTAGCCAAGAACACTGGTGCAGACCATTCTGATTTATAATTTCAGTGGAATATAGCCATAGACATAGTACATGCTGGGGTGACAAAAGAATGAGTCAGCCTTTACTGGCCTCTCTGCCATCACAAGAATAAATATCATTTCCATACAAATGAATTTCTGTAGATATATGCAATGCATATGCATACACAAAATTATTTTGACAGTGTTAAAAGTTTTGATGGTGTTAAGGCAGGCATAAAGAAACATCAAGGTATGCTCATTGAAAACAATCTTCACTATAAAGAGAACAGCATCAAAGCTGGAAAAAAACCAATCACTTACCATTACTGCTACTACTAAAATTTTTAAGATTTTAAGTTTAACAGATACTAAAAGAAAAAGGGATGGGTTTGGGGGTTTTGCTTGGTTTACACATTGAATTTGAGAAAAGATGTCTACAGTTTGAGGCAGAAAGATTACCTCAGATCAGTGTCAGACACAGCAATCTAGAACTCCTGTTCCAGAATCTTGGAACAATTCTTTCAGTCTCACTTCTTAATTTTCATTTCATCTGAGGTTTAAGAATCCCAGCTTCAGAAAGTCACCACTGTTTTTTACTCTGCCCCCCAATTCACATTAAAAAGAGGGGGGCAGGAGGGTCTGCTCTGGATTGAATAGGTTAACGGGCTGGAGTGATAGATATGCCTGAAAATTACAACCTAAGAAACGAGATTTTAAAGCTCTTCAGACAGAGTAGGTAGGCCTAACTATCTCCTAAAAACAATAAAAAAAGCCTTGAAAGCACCTTTGAATTTTAACATGCTGGCTGACAAGCAGGCAACTAGAACTGACTACCTGCAAACCTCTGAAAACAAGTTGTTTCCTATCAACCACTTTTTAGAAAGGTCATGCTCTTCATCAGAAGTTAATTATTCAAGTGGTGGTGTCAAGAAAGTAAAACCTAGCAATTTATTCTCATTAAAAATTTTCAACTTGTATAATAGAGAGTATCCTGGTTTTGTATAAAGAGTTCTTAATAAAGCAAGGGAAAAAAAATGCAGTCTCTGTGACTAAGTAGCATTCCTTTCATTAAAAAACAAAGTAATGACTTGTCAGGAACAGCAAAAATTATTTATCAGATAACCTTACCCACTACTGAAAACAATCCCTTTACCTCATTGGCCTCACTCTGCTGCTGTTCTTTCTTTTTTCTCCTTTTCTTTCTTTTTTTCTCACTTGTAGAAGATCGTCCCCCTGAAGCCTGAGATTTACTGGCACCTCGGCCACTTCTTCCTTTTCCAGGCTCCGAATCAGAATCGCTTTCAACTTGTAGTAAAGCAAAACGAGATGCAGTGGTAGGAACTGAACTGATTACGGTAGATGCCATTGCCACATCTGAAATTCTACTGAGCTGGCTTCTTTTTAGTTATTACGTTTCCTAGGAAAGTAGCACAGAAATAAGAATGAAAACAGTGTTTGACCAAACAATCAATAAATCACATCAGGTGCAGTATTAGTATAAAAAACTCCAAAACTCAGTAATATTTCTTTATGGTTTTCCTAAGTTGTATTATCTTAAGTATTCGAACAAGAACTACAAAAGGAAAGAATAATCTATAGAACGACAGTAATTTTAGGCTAATAAATTTGTTCCTGAGAGATCATGTTTGATGGAAAAAACAAGTAGCAGGCTCTGAAGGAAGTTGTCCTTTGTGATTGGGGGGGGGGGGCGTAGAAGAGATACAAGAGAGACAGGGAATAGTGTGGTGCTCCCAAATTGTTTCAGCTGCCATCCCTGAAGCCTGACAAACATATGGTTTGAGAACATAAGCTAGTAGATATTATGCATATGCAGGCTGCAGTTTTGGGTAAGCAGCCTTATTTCTTATTTTACAAGTAGTATCATTTTGTTCCCAAGCCACTGGAGATTCAACAAGCAGTTTTCTCCACAGGAAGGCAAGCCCAGCATGGTGGCTGATACTGTTCTCAAACTTCAGGCTCACCTGTTCTTACAGAACAAGACAGAGGATGTGTTGGGGGGAGGCAGAACTGGGAAACACACTTAGGCCTTCCATTGCCCCCTGTAGCTATAACCAATGTGCATATCCCCATGACACCATTCCAAAGTACAAATCATTTATCTACTGTAACAGTTAAAATTTTGGCATAAGAATATTTGGCTAATTGCAGTTTTTCCACGCAAAGTTTAGCGAATTAGGAGAAGACTGAAACTGATGTTATTTCATCAGTGATTATAAATTTCATAGAAAACATCTAGCTATGTTGATGTACTACGATACAGAGGTCTAGTGAAATAATACATACTTTTTGAAAGCGCTGTTTGAAAGGAATCCTTACAATTTGGCAACTGTGAACGTAAGCTGAATGTCTGCTTAGATGGTCTACAAATGGGTTGCTTGCTAACTACTATTACAGAAGAACATGAGAATCTACAGAAATTCCAAAAGATTGTTTTTATTGCTAAATTCCAGACTTTCTCAAGGACAAACCTGCAGAGGTGCTCTAAAGATGCTCAGATATACCAACACAAAACAATGCTATATTACCAATGCTATTGGTAAATGGTCACTATTGTGACCATTACCCAAAAGAATTATTAAAAACGAGTATTACATTTTATTTCTCAAAGGTGAAAGAGAATGAGCAAGTAAGCTAATAATGTCCTTACTCAAGTTTACTGAAGACAAAGGTTACAGTGAACAGCATTTTTCTCATACAAAATTTACCCTACTCTATTTCTCTCAAAAAAGGAAAAAAAAGCTGATCAGATGAAGATGGTTTCTTCCTAAGAATAAAACAGACTTGACATCAAATTGTAAATCCACCTGATGCTGATGTTCAGACTCTGATCAGACCACAACCATGGATCTAAAAAAACCCACATCAGTCACATTTAAAACACTGTAAGTAATTAGCACTTGTTACTCTCTTTAAAGGATTAAGTAACAGGGTAAGCTTGGATTTTCCTGGGTTTATGTGTATGTTTTTAAATGTATTTTAATAACAACTATAGTTATCCTGCCTAGGCACTTAGTTACAGCAGAGAGAGTCGTGCTCTTACTACTTGAACATGCAATACATTGAAACCTGAAACTCAGAGAAAACGTTAAAGATATATCTTCACAGAAAAGCAGCACCAAAGATAAGTGCTCAGCCACACTATAACATGAACTTACACTACTGGATGGTGCTCTTGGCACTACACCAGACTACAAGTCTTAACACTGGAAGTTTGTCAACTCTCTCCTGTATTTGGCTTAAAAAAATAAAATTAAAAACAAAAATCAGTGCGCTGCAGGATGCTCTAGTCAGTCAAAAGCTTGGCATTTCTAGTCTCTCCCTACTTACTGTGATATATTTGGGTTTTCATATAAATAGATAAACAGCACAACACAGTCTTTATTAAGTTGACAGCTGCTAATGGTGCCAAACACTTTTTTTGCCCATAAAATTTGAAAACATTTCATATTTTCAAGCTGCAGCGATAGCAGCTAGTTTCTTTGGAAATACAATTTAAGAGAAAACATCAAGATACAATTATTAGTCACTCTAGAACAAGAGATAAAGACAGATGAAAAGAGGTTGGACTCAGCCATAGCAGCTGAAGCTCTACCTCACTATGAAATATGGCTGCAAACTCCTCTCTCCCTTTTCAACAAATACAACAAAAATGCAACAGGTATACTTTTGCTGTCTGACTGTAGCTGGTATGCAATTAAGTGCCCAGCTGACAAGCATATTAAGCAACTACTACCCATGGAATTCTGCTGTTATAATTCACTGAAGTAACAACATGAAATTAAATTTACAAAAGTTTATTCCTGAATTGCATTTGTTTCCACTGAACAGAAAAAATGGATAGTAATAAACTTGTAGAGGAAACTGCAAATACATGAGATTATAGATTATTTTTCAGTTAAGTCTAGAAGAGCTGTTAACATTGCTAACTCAGTTTCGTAGGACATTTCAATACAGCTATGCATATTACAGCAGGATCTAATCATCACACTTCTGCAACACTTAAAGATGGATCCAGTAATTCACTGAGGCCTATCACCATGCCATGCCTCACATTTTATTTAATACTACACCTACAGTTCTGACAGCCAAATTTTACCAAGCACCTAATATTTTAGTTCCAAGATTTGACTCCCCTCCCCATAGGAAACCAATAAGCTGATCTCGAAAGCTTTCAGCTAAGCACAGATGCTTGTCACCCCTTTTACAAGACTATTTTTTTTCCTTTAATGAAGAATTATGATTTGTGGTGTTCTTTATTGTCATAGATATGAACAGTCTTATAAAATTAAAGCATTGACGTTCTTGAGCTTGAGGCGGTGCTTACAGAGGCTTTTTGATCACAGAATAAAAGCATTTAAGTACCACAGAGTGTTTTGTAATTCCACAGATCAAACTAAGACCTGAAAAATCATTTCAACCTTTACAGTGGTTTCAAGAGTTGGCAGTCCTAGAAATGTTATGTATTCAAAACAGTCAGTTGGCCAAAGCCTATCTAAATGCAAGTCAATTCACTTCCTTACGATGTGAATACAGCAAAAATTGCCAAGAGGAGTAGGAGGAAGCAAGCGTGCTTGTGGCATCTACAGAGCTCATTAATACCTCAAGTGAGATTGCAAGTTAAAAAAACCAGCCCAACAAAGAAACATCAGCACTTGGGAGTTGTTTCCATGTGTGTCATGCATTAGCACTAGTCATACGCTTCTGAGAAGACCTCCTCTAATGTACCAAGGAACTTATTAACCCTCCATTTTTATGTTAATGAAAAGATCACTGATAATGGATTTCAAAGTTGCAACATCACTATGGCATCAATACACAGGTGGCACCAATACATGACCCAGTTTCAAAATTTTCTGCTTTGCAAATCACTAGCAGACTATTAGTTCAACTGTCTCTGCAATCTGTTTCAAACCATAAAGTCTGTGAGAAGAGCTCCTACAACCAAAATTACATATTATTCAGATTGATATATCAACAACATAAGATAAGTATGATACACCATATAATTTCAAGGCAACACAAAAGCATTTTTTATGGCTAGCGAGTAGTAATTTTTTTTTGGTGCTCTATTCATTCCTAGGTCATACTCTTCTACAAATCATGTCAGCCTACATGAACAGATTATTTTGGAATTTGATACTGTATCAATAGATTATACCAAGTTTGTCCCATTTATGAAACATGTAATGTATTACTTTAGCTTGTCTGATACAGGGATTTGTAAACACCAAGTGCTTACTCCACCTTAAGTTCTCGGTAAACAAGGAGACATATTTAGAAAGTTAAACTGTGAGTGACATGACTGAAAAGGTTGCCTTTTTAACTTCAGTTCCCTGAAGCCTACTAAGTATATTCAGAAACATAAGATCCATCAATGCCCTGAAGAGCTTCGGTCTCGTTTTAGACATGACGTAACAAAGATTACAATAATAAAAGTAACATGCTCATCTGGTGCTACCATAACTTGAAATCCCTTTTGTATCAGTTACTTACATTTACCCACATGTTGCAGGTGAAACAGCTTTTGGAATACTTAAGTTTTGAAAGCTCTACTGTAAACCATCCAATACGTATACTAAGAATAGCTTCGCACACATCCACAAGCTTGTTTTGTTTGAGCATCAGCAGCTTCCTGGCCTGTGTGCAGCTTTGCACGTGTGAGTGAGTTACCATTTAGCTGGCAAGTGTTCAAGCACCTCTGAGAAGTGAGCGGTACTTCACAATTTAGGAACCTCTAGTCTGATGCTAGGAGTACACCTTTAAGCATCTGTGAAATAACCACATAGCTTTAAATGTGGGTCTTTCCTATTTCACGGATAACGGGCTGAAGAGCCCAAAAACATAACCCATTTCCTATTTAACCACTTCTGTCATCAAATAAACTGCTAATAAAGGTGCAGATTTTAGAAAACTTTGAAAATAAGGTATTGTCATGCTAAAGCTTCCTCCCACATAAAAACTACTTGTTTCTACCACTAAAATACATATTTATGATAATCTACAACCAATCTATCTTCTTAGCAAACACCTGAAGTATTGACTGACTTCAGGAAGTGCTTGTAAAGCTGAAGTAACACCAACACACACAATATACATCTGTAAATGAAGGAACATGTCTGTTCCCTACTGGCACTGATCAACCTTCGCACTTTCTGCACGTTGCATGTTGATCTTCGCCCGTTTATACATTTACCACAGCAACATCCATCTACTTTTCCTTATCGGTGCATTTACAGGAAGCTTTGCACAGGAGGTCCTCCCTGTTGTACAAGCTCTCTCCATTTAAATTGCTTTTGTTTTACGCCATCTGATCAAAAGCTGTAAAGCTGCATTAAACTTCTCTAAGTCTTTAAAATTACTTAAAGTCAAGACATCAGCTTGTCGACGAGTTTCACAAGTTACTCCACAGCCAAAAGAGCCCAACTGAACAAACAAAAAACTGGTTCAGAAATCCACTTGAGAGTTGCCACGCTGACATACATGGCAGCAATAAACCCATGGCGGGTAAAGGGCCTTGCATGGTTTGAAAGGGGAATATGGTGAATTTACTGCTGTGCTTTGGAAAAATTGTTTTTGAGGAAGAGTGTTTTTTAAAACATTTTTTTTTAAACTCAGGATTAAAATGTAAAAGGGACCAGGCAAGTCTGACTTGAGTTTGAGCAGAGGATGCTGACTGACAACGTGACCTCCCTTGCTAGCTTTTCTTCCCCTGATTCCCACTCCTCCTCCTCAAAAAAAAAAAGTTAATTAGTTAAGCTTTAAAGTTAGGAACGTTTATGTAACAAACTTTCAAACTTCACACTCAATTTACCCTCCATGAGTAATGCAACAAACCCCACTAGCGTTCTTAGGTACCAATACGTATTGGTAACCTTAAATAACCAAATAACCAGTGGTCAGTAAATAACTAAAACGTCCTAATGGCGTTCTGGCTTCTAGTTACGATCAGCGTTTTCGCTGTCGCTGATTTTTTTTTTTTCCCATCAGCGCACCTCTCTTCAAAACGCACATCCAGAAGCGGCGAGCCCCCTCCCTCTTCGTGCCACTGGAGATTAACAAACAGGCAGACTCACTTTTTGGGGGAGAGGCGCCTGCGTTCCCCGCTCAGGCAGACACGACACGCCCCCCCCCCGCATCCCCAAGTTTCGAGCACAGCGTGAGTTTGCCCCGGTCACCGGCGGGGACGGGCGGCCCGACACGGTCACCGCGCACAGGAGGTCGGGCGGAACGGCGGCTCCCTCCCTGCAGAGGGGTCGCAGCAAAGGCGGCGTGCCGGAGGAGCCGAGGGCGTTAAAGCGGGGCAGCTCCGGGAGAGCGGCCGCCAGCCTCCCCGGGCCGTTCAACCGCCGCCGCCCGCCCCGCGGCCGACACCTGCCGCCCCGCCACCCCCTCCCCGGGCCGGGGGCGCCGCTCTCCCGCCGGGGCCCAGGCGGACAGAGCCGCTAGCAGGAGGCACGGCCCCCGGCGGCCGCCCTCCTGCCCCGCGGCCGCCGCCGGCCCGCGGCCGCCCGCTTCCCACCGCGGGCAGGGCAGGGCAAGGCGGAGCGGCGCGGCGCCCCGACCGCCGCGGAAGGGGTAGCGGGGGGCGGGCGCCCCCCCGCGGGACACTCACTCCGGTCGCGGCGGCGGGGCGAGGAGAGGAGAAGTCAGGAGAGGTGAGGTGAGGTGAGGAGAAGTGAGGAGCGCGGCCGCGCCGCTGCCCGGGGCGGGCGGTTGTAACGGGCGGCGGGGGGTGGGGGGGGCGGGGCGGGCAACGCCGTCGCGGTCGCGCGCGCCGCTGGCCGGCGGGTTTGTTTACGTCCCTCGCCCGCTGGTTGGCTGGGCGCTGGGCACCGGGGCGCGCGCTGCGCTCCTGGCGCTGCGTCACGGCGGCGTTACGACGGCAGCCCGGCGGCCGGCGGCCGGTACGGGCTCCTGCCGGGATCAAAATAACTGCGGGGTGGCGCGGCGGAGGTCGAGGCGGGCTGGGAGGCGCGAAACCTCGGCGTCCCCCCGGGGCGGAGCTGCGCGGCCGGGCCGCCCCCGCCGAGGCCGCCGCGGTGGGCGGCTGCGGGAGGTGGGCAGCGCCCGGCCCTGGCCCTCGGCAGCCGCAGGACAGCCGCCCGGTGCCAGCCGGCGCGGAACGCGAAGCGGCGCCCGGCGCCGCTGCGAGGTGCCGCCGCCGCAGCCGCCGCGCCGTGGGAGCCCGCGGGGCGGACCGGACCGGGGCGGACCGCCCTGGGCTCGGCAGCTGCCGCAGGCCAGAAGCGCCGGCCGTGTGGGCTCCCCCGGGTTTTGAACCGGGGGGCGCGCCGCGGTACGTGGTAAGGGCGGCACCCCGTCAGTCTAGCAAAAACAACAACAACCTCCCCCCCCCGACCCCCGTGTGTGTCCTCTGTTCGTTCGCACTGTTTCCTTCAGCCAGTGCACTCTCCCTGGGCTGTACGGTTACCGAGCATAGGGTGCATCACCCAGGTTAACGAGGCTGCCCTTTGCAGCACAACAAAGTTTGCCGTGTTATGTTTAGTGTTCGCTGCTCGGTAAAAATGATGCAATACTGCAAACGCGTAAAACGCGCCTTTGTTGAAGTGATGCCCCACAAAGAGCTTTTCCTACAAAATATTTTCAGATTTCTTCGGAAGCCTGACGTACAATAACCTGCTTAATCAGCGTCCCGATCCTGAACATCAGAACCGACGTGCTGTGAAGCGGCCACGCAGTACAAGCGCTTTCAAGCTGCAGCCTTCGAATTGGTGGGATTGAAAACCGCTTTGCCGGCACCAAAGCCCCCCCCCCCCCCCACACGCTCACAGCTGGAGTTTCAATACCTGTTAAAATCTCACCTTTAAGTTACTAAGAATGACACTTTGTTTCGGCATAGATGGAGTAAAACTTCCACCAACTTAACTAAAAGCCAGATTTGCTTTTCAAAGGTAGTGCAATTAATATTTATACAAATCAGAGCACTTCTGCAAACTACCTGTATAGGGTAACCCCACCGTTAATGTGCAGTGCTAAGCAAAGAGTCACTAATGGAAAGGGCAATAGTCTATTCTAGAAATGCTGCCATCATAGTGTTCAGATAATCATAACAGAGAATTCAGGTCATAAATTAAGTTAATTTATATTCACATTTACTAGCTAGACAACAGATTATACACATGGTGCTTTTCTTGTAGCTGGTTTTAGCAGGACGTAGCAGGAGAAACGGCTGCTTGTAAGTGACATAAAGGCATGGTGGACCACTGCAAATTAGCTCCATATCGTTTTTACCCCCACATTGCACATCAACTAAATGTCAGTGAGGGCCGTAAATGCCAGTGAATAACATCAAGGAAGTAAAGACAGAGATAATAAAAGCCTAAAAGCCTATTGGATAAAGTCTTGGGTTTAATTAGCAGAAGTGAGAGGAGCTACATATTGTCTGAAAGAGGTAAAACTTTTTTATTTGTTAGCTCTATTAGCGTTACATAAATGAGAACATAAATCACTGTTTACCTTTCTCTTCCCTGCGTGACTGCCTTACTGGCGTCTCTCATTTGTTTGCTTATATTAGCTCCCTCTCGCAGTCAACAATTCTTCCACTTCAAAGATCACAAATGTGTCTGATGTATTTATCTACCTTAGCATTAGGTGACATTGCAGTTACATCTTGAAATGGGTGTGTGGCATACAGAATCTAATGTTTGAATGACTGCTTAATCTGCAGCGTCACAGCTACGGAAACCTCCAGACCACCAGCTGACATCTACTAGTGATGGAGCTGTACTTTCCTACATTTTCCCTTGCTTATTTTGCATCCATAAAGAACAGGTTTTTCACTTGTGGAAAACTTCAAAAGAAGAGGAATTCATGTTTATTTATAGAGTAGCATGAGGTGTATGATAATGCACGGCATTATCTCGACTAGAAATGCCTTCAACAATTCCTTCACCTAATACAGAGCCGTAGTAAATGAGTAACACCTTTGAAACTGTATTTACTTTTTTCTGTTTATTGCTTTTTGACTAGAAACATTAAGTGAATGATACATACATTAATATTAAACTCAACGTTAGTTAAGGCTCAGTACTTCCATGACAGTAAAAACAATCAAGCCCAATCCAAAAACAATCAAGAAAGACCCCAATCCTTATCTCACAATTCAGCTGAACAATAGGTAATAATTAGGTATAATTGTGAAAGATACAATCATTTGACATGTTAAGTGGTTTATCTGTCTGATTAGAATGAAATATTTTGTAGTCTACTCAGAAAATTTTAAGATGTGCCACAAGACTGTAAGTCCACTTATCATGCTGTAATAGCATCTCCATAGTGTGGACAGTTTTGAACTGTGCTTGCAGCGTGGAAAAATGCAGTTCTTTTATACCTATAGCCACACATGCTGTACACAAGACCTTGCCTAGAAAACAGCAAAAAAGCAAAAATTCCTTTCCTAAGTACATCTAATGATCCAAGACAGCATTTTCAAACATAACTGGTTGAGGTCCACCACTACAGTAAAACCTTACTTTCAGTACTGCCACTTTTTAGGTAGGAGAGAGTTACGGTTAGAAGTGTTAATCTCATTTAAATGTGGACATTCTGGTCTCTGCCTTCAAGCGTGTGCAGCTGTTAAGCGTATGCTTCTCAGTGACCCCTGTCCTCTTACAAAAAAGATTTGCTTTTCATCCTGAATGCATTACCAGCAACAGTATAGCAGTAAACCAAAGGCTATGTGTAGTCCTTGCTCTGAAACAGCTATGGAATCCAGAAGAATATTTTGTCTGTAAAAGGACATGACTAATTAGTACAAATAATATGATATTGGTCCATCTGGCTTACCTAGAGGATGCTGAATCTGGTCCTCTGTTTTTTTTCCATTTTGCCAAGCGCAATTCTTTAAATGCCCAACAAACAAAAACAGAAAGTGAAATAAGCAATTATCTTAATTTCATAAATAAGACACCAAGAAGAAAAAAAAAAGTAAGTACTTTTATGTTCCTTTTCAGGAACAAATTTATCTTTAGGGACCGATTTTGATCTTAAGACATGGCTCATATAAAATGTTTTTAGATAAAAAGCGTACAGGAGCCAGTCATTATCAATACTAGGTGACAGTCTGGCGACTACATTTTCCAGCTGTATATCCAAATAAATTAAATAGTTTGTTCCTGTTTCTGACCCAAGAAAGTGAACTACAATATTGTCTAGGAAACCTAAGTTACACAAGTGCGGTGCACTTCACAATGCAATTTTTCAAAAACATTTTTTTTTAAGTTAGTGTAAAAAACCCCAAACTAATACAAATAATTTCTTCAATGTTAAAAGGCCTTTGAATGAAAAGTTCTTAGATACTGTGTTAATTAAAATCCATCTCAGATTCACTGAAACTGTGAACATAACACCTAACGACTTGATAGTGAGCAATAAGAACTAAAGAACACTTACTCATTTATCCATGGTTGATACTTAACAAGACCATGAACAAAGAAATCTACTACAGTTGCTTCAGTAGCAACAGATATTAAAAATGCAATGAAGACTAACTATGTCTTAGTGACACTAGACTTTTTGTCCATTTCGATGGAATCTGGAGCAATAAAACTGACACCAACTCCAAGGCTCGAGCGTCTCAAAGATAATTCAGAGGGAGGAATATGACGTAGCTCTCGGCGAGACAGTTTTACTGGAGTTACTGCTTGAAACTGTGTTATGGGCTCTCTTCTCTGGATAACAGAAGGTAGCTGAGGATGAGATTTTGAAGGCTGAGCTTCATCTGTTCCTGTTTTGTCATCACTGGTGCTCAACAAACATTCTTTGTTGCACCCAAATTCTGAAACATCTTCTCCAAGCTTGTATGAATTCTGCTGTGCTCTTAAAATACTTGTTCTGTCTGTTCCTTTTATTTTCCCTGGTCGACTACTGGTTTCAGAGTTAAGCGTTGACTTGAATTCTTCAGAAGCAACTTCTGCTTCATCTTGACTGGATGCCTTGTCACCAGCACTGTTATCTAAAATGACATTTATCAGGACATAAATAGCTAAAAGTTAGAACTCTTCTGAGTGCCTGCCATCAAGAAATATTTGTTAGTCAATACAGCAACTTGTAGTGTGAACGTGGTAAAAAATCATCACCACCTCACATTTTGTCCCTTCTGTTAAAAACTTTGTCATCTACAAAACCATCAGAGGTATTAGCTGTTACTTTCCTCCAACAAGGTGCTGGTAATACAAGCCTCACTGTTCTAACTTGTAATGTATCCTAGTAGGCAGTCTTAAAACAACTGAACCATGACAGTCAAATATGAAATTATTCATATTGAATATTGATATTCATCTATTGAAAAACAGTCAGCAATTACACTAGCACAACACACAAAAAACCTTCTGTATATTTGACTGTAATGTACACACAAGGCTTTTGTTATTTTTAAAGCCTAGCAACAAATTGTAAAGTGTTTTGATTGCATTGTATTGCAGCATGCCTCAAAATGTATTCAAAAGAATAGCTAAATACAGAGTATTTCTTATAAAACTTACAAACTTACGTATTTGAAAAAGCTGGAAATTTACAGGGATTCTGTCCCTTTTTCTCCTTGCTGCCATTTGGCTAGAATGGGTGTTCCCCACAGGGATACATGTCCTGAATTACATGCTTCTTTGTATACTAGACACAGAACAGTCTTTCCCACGCTCATTTATAATCCAGCCTTTGGAGTATTTATGTTCACAGTTTGACAGTGTACTTTATAGTAATGAATGTTTTGGCTCATTATCCTGCCTAGAGGGCAAGGGCTGAGCCTTAATTCACTCTGGGAGCAGCAGGTATGTGATCAGCATCTAGGTGTTAGTAAAGCAAGGCACTGCCCAAGTGGAAAGAAACAGAAGCATCCATTGGGAGGAAAAACCAGTCATGCTGAGCATTAAGAAGAAACACAGGGCCAAGAAGGCTGTATTGTGCATGTGAGGTATTGGCGGTGGCATCAAGAGGTGTAAGACAACCAAAATGGTGACAGAAATTGAACCTTCTTTTCTCCTCCACCTGAATAGCTCTACTATAGGTTTGGATTCTGGCAAGTAGGACATGGAACAATTGAAAACTTATAGTAGCAGTTGGTTGTTGGTTTGTTTTTTAGGTTTTTTGTGTCAAAGCACAGAATCGGATTAGAAAGCTTTTTTTTCTTCTTTTTTTCCCCTAGAAGTGTGTAAATCCTCTCTTTTAGCCTTAGTAAGTAAGTAACTAAAGTAAGTTAGTAACTGAAATTATGGAATTCTTCACTGAGAGTCTCCCAGTAACTTTTATGAAATCAAGTGCTGGGAGCAGCCTGTCTAAAAGCAGGACATATGACAAAGCTCTTAGTTAAAATGTCATTCAGACCCTTTCAGATAGTAAAATTCCTTTCTCTTAATCACAACAGTTTGAGGTTGTAGATGCTGAAATTATCCTAGAATCCAGAGAAAATAGACCAAGAATTTAAACCACGGTATACCACTGCTACAGCTACAAACCAATGTTGTCTCTCCTTTGAAACTGGGGGAGAGGTGCAGTATATCCCTGGAGAACAGTTAGTTCATTAAAAATATGTTTTTTATGTCTGTCTGATGTACTTCTCTGTGTTCACCACCCTTCAAATGGTCTATTGACAATTGCATAAATATTTTAAGACAATATACTTACATTTAGTGGATGCCAGTAATTGATGGGATGACTCTCCAAAGAGGCCCTTCAATTTCTTCTTCAGCTCTCTGCTGGTTTTCTTATAGAAAAATAAGTCTTTTTCAAGTTGCTGGACTTTTACTTCATAACCTTTCAAGGTTTCTGCAATACCTTCACTATCTTGTTCTAGGACAAATAAAACTAGTTTAAGAACCAAATATCTCTGTGCCAAAAATCAAGATGCCCAGCTAGACAGAATACGTCTTGTATCTTTGCTGAGACTTTGCTTGCAGTGTGTACATTTTAACTAGTATGACACAGGACCAAAAAGGCCATGCCAACACCACCTGTCAGTTTTAATAGGAGTATTTAGAAGATCAAGACCAGCAGGACCGATATCTTTCAACTTTCCAATATCAGCAAATTCAATATGAAAATATAACAATTCTGATACTCCTTTAAAAAAATATTCAATTTTCTGTTCATACAGACACCATGTGTCAGTTCCTCAGCATCCTACCCAAGATCAGAATTAGTGACAGCCAAAATATATCTCTGAATGTTTTGTTGTTCTTTTTTTTTCAGTTGGAATATAGTATTTCTCAGTAATGACTGAAGATAATACTTGCTGTACAATCGCCCCCAAGCAGCAAATACCTTTGAAATGATGCAGTATTAACTGTAGTTTTTTCTCATGTTCTTTATGTTGTAGGGTCAGCTGCCTGTCACACTGCAATTTGACATGTTCAAGTGCAGATTCTAATTCACGTATTATGTTATCCTGGTCTATGACCTTCATTTCCTGTTCTTCAATCTGCAGTTGTAATTTACGTTCAGACTCACGTAGGCCAACAATCTAAGAAAGACATAGGCTTCTTTTGATTTATCAAACCATTTTAATAAAAGCTTTTACCCTTCTGCTTAACAGATTAAAGCATACAAAAGCAACGGTCTCTACAAGCCATAAGCTTATATGGGAAACAGACTTGCCCGCTGCTACAAGTTCACACTTTAGAAATGAGCTCTGTACATTTCCACCACATGGACTAGTGGATTTTTTTAATAACCTATGCAGAATTTAAACTGAAACAAAAGTGTTTTCCTGATTCTGGAAAACTTCTAACTTGCATCCCACAGACAACTTGTTCACAAAGACACAAAGACACACCATGCCTTCATGCACTTCATTTTTATGTTTCCAGATGTCAGTATGATTCTTCAGCATGTGGCTGTACACACTGCAGGCAGTGTATGCAAAAATAGTTTATACTGGATTTAGAAAAAAAAAATAGGAATACTAGCCTGAGCTTTATGAAGCCTGCAGTTGGGAAGAATTTCAATACAACACCACTATTTAAATATATTACTGCTCTAAAAGTTAGTAACACAGAGCACTGGAAAGGACCATGGAAATTTCCAGATTTGCAGCACCTTTTAAGCTAATGAACCCAAAATAAAATATACAAAGTTAACACATAAGTATCCTATTTAGGTTAATGTAAAAATTAAAAATATTTGAATTAATAGCAGATCTATGTAACCTGAAGAGATTTTCACCAAAAGCTTGTAACATTTATTTTTATTTCCTGACACCATTTAATATAATTTAATTTAATTTCATTTCATTTCATTTCACTTCATTATCTAGAATAGTAACAGAAAATACAATAAAATATTATTCATTACCCAAAACAAACCTTGTTGAAATATTTGAAGATGATAGCTCTGAGCTCAGCAGCAGACAGGGAAACTAATTTTCCTATTACATTATTCTCACTCTGTGAAAGAACCTGAGAAGATGACCTAAGCAAGTGCTGGCGATTCTGAATACTTTCATTTTTGTAATCTATAGCAGCCTCCAGGGCTTCAATTCCTTCTTCCAGCTGGAAAAGCACATGTTCTTCCTACAGAGAAACATATGAGTGAGATCTTTAAAAAAAAAGTGTAGAATTAATCTTTCTATACATAAGACATCCTTAACTTTATCCTCAAGAGTGAAACTAAACTTAAGGGCAAGACAAACTAGTAGTAGTGCAGAGAATGGAATGGGGAAAATAACAGTTAGAGTACAAATCTAGAACACTTGTCTTTTTCTGCAATAGTACCTCTTCCATGATACAGAGGTCAATCAAATGGTTCATCAGAAAACCAGAAGTCATGTTTCTCTTTTTATCCTTCTCTCATCCTCCCCACAGTTTGACTGCTGCTATTATTTTTTTGGTTGTGCTAGTTTTCTCTTGGATTAATGAATGAATCAGGTCAGTAAGGAGTTTGGTGACTGTAACTTGTATAGGGATGTGGCAGAAATGCATGGCCTGAAGCACTGCAGAAGATTTTGAGGAGTGAGGCAGGTAGGGTTCTTCCTGGCACATTATCACCTCAGCCATGTGTCCATACTGCTTCTTAAGACCTAAAGATAATCTGTCCATTTTATAGGAATTTATTATATCTTCAACGTAATTATACTGATCAACTCAAGTGTGGACTATCCAGGTAATATGACTTGTTTTTGCTGTAAAATATGGAAGTATTCAGGTGAAGTTTGCTTTTTCACAAAATCCTATGAAAAAAGTCAAGGGGCATCACTATGTGAGTACATTGCCTTGTTGTATGTCCTGATATTAAAATACTTGCCTATGATAAACTGATGAACTTCTAGTTCCCTTATTTCTGGTTATGTGATCCTTAGGCAACTGGAGTTTGTCAAGGCACTAGGTGAATTAAGTACCTCTGAACATAAAGTTTATTCACTGGTATGTAAGTAGTGCTATCATAGCAGTATTTTAACATTGCTATTTACAAAAGCACTCAACCTCAGTTCCTTGGTTCTAGCTTATCTAATATTTGGAGACAATTATGTTCTGATTGGAATGCTTTATTATACAACACTACCTAAAACCTGTATGTATCTCAGAGGTGCTCACTTACTTCAGTTGACAACACTTTACCATCTTTCAGTTTCTCATCCACACTATTTCTTCTTCTGAGCAGCTGATCCCTTTCCATCTGGAGAACCTGAATTTTTTCCAAAATGTCTGTCTTGTCTTCAGTGGTACTGCCCTGAAGCTGCATACCTTTATCACACAGTTCCTGATCCAGCATACTTAAGCGAGTAGACAATTTCATACTATCTTTGTTTAAAGCCTAAAAAAACCACAGCAACCATAGATATAAAACTGAGATACTCCTTTGAGTAAGAAGAATGTAGGTGAGATCATCACATTCTGTAGTGAAAGACTTGTCTGCTTCTTGCAGTGGGACCCCATTTATTTTGAGTACAGCTACCTATAAAATTTACTATTTACACAAAAGATGAAGGAAAACAAACACTTAACGTGTAGTTTTCTACATACTAAAAATTAAAGGGGCTAGTCGTTATAAGTGACGGTGATACTTCAATTTCTATTCACTTTTGCTACTGAAAAATAAATAATGCAAAATGTTTCCCTGTCGTGTTCTCTAGTTTGCAAAAGGACTGAGTCATTTTTAGATATCGTATTATTTAATGCTCCGCAATAACAGAACTCCACAGTTCAGATTTTTTTTGTTTGGTTTTGTTGTTGGAATTTTGGGGAGAAAAAGTGAATAAAAATGATTATTCTGTGTTACTCATATTTTAAAAGTTGATTTGCTCAAGCCACACAATAACTTCATGGCAGTGGTAGAGACACAGGTCACGTGGCTTGAGCGTCTTCTGCCATCTACCTGCCTTCCCCCCACCCCAGTCCTTCAGTCAGCACTATAACTGTGGTGAATTTCATGTTTTTTCTTAAATCACCTGGCTAGATCTCAGTTTCTTGATTTCCAGGTGGCTTTTCTCTTGCAATAATGCTTCTTTTTTGGCTACAATGGCTTCTCTTTTCTTTAAATCTTCTTCTAGTTCTGCTAACTGTTGGTGCTGTTGGAGAATTCTTTCCATTTCTTCATCCAGCCACTTCTTTTGCTCTTCTAATTTCTAAAGTTTAAATAGAGATCCAGAGAGCATTAATCAGGACTTTTTGGGTCAGAATTTTATGATTATGCTTTTCCTTTTTTAGAATAACTGATAAAACTGTAGAAGAAATTGACAGTTCTAATGTTGACATTAATTCTGCAACAGAATCAGAAGACTACAGAAATTGGACTGACTTAAAAAGAGGCTCAGCAATGTTACATTGCTACATCTTGTATAAACAAATTTGTACCCAATGCCTTTAATGAAATGTATTCTTTTTGTAAGAACAGTTATATAAATAGATGTCTTCTATATAATCACAGTAATTAGGTTTGGAAGACACCTCAAGAATTCAGCTAGCCCATCCTCATTGCATTACAGTCGCCCAAGGCCAGCTTTTGTGGAAAAACATTAAGTGACAAGAAATTATGATGTTGAAAGACAGACAGACAGTAAATGAGAACTCTGATCTTGCTAGCACTATCCATTATAAATTTATTCTGAAGACACAAGTTTGTCAGTGGATATATTCCTGGTAAGGCCACAAAGTTGCCTTCATTTAAATTTTAAAATTTCTTTTCACCTTTAAAGACTTTGGGTAACTCATGAAACTCTCATGTTCCAATGTCCACATCTGAAATACTGTAGGTAGCACTGCTGTATAGGATACCTACTTTTCTAACCCTGTTAGGAACAACCAAAACCATAGACCTCTGTCATTTATGTCAGAGGAGAAAAAAAAAAAAACAACAAACAAACCATGGAACACTTATAACAGAGCTCATCAGGATCACCCACAAACCTACCAGGCAACCAAACCTGTTGAATTCTCAGGTCCCTGAATCAGTATTTTGCTACAGCAAAAAAGAAGACAAAACTATGATGGAATACTCTTCTTCCAAACATTTTACAAAGATGACTAGGGATGAAGAAAGAAAATTTTTTTTCAGGGCCCATACAGATTCGGAGTAGATTAGCTACCTGTAGCTTCTGTGAAGTTCCCACTGAGTTATTTTTCTTCTTTTTAAACGCAGCAATCTCTTTATCCTTAAGTTTAAGGATCTTCTGTTGTTGCTCCATCTTTAGTTGAAGTTCCTATAAACAAACAAAAAGCCCCATTCTTCCTGCCTCAGTCAGTCTTTAAAATGCATTTAATGTCAGAATCCACACAAGTATGTCATCTAAAATACTAACCCTAAATTTACATGTAAAATTGCACTTCAGAGATAGACATCACGCAGTAAAATAAAACAAAAAAAGCTGAAGAGAAAGGCAAACTGAAGACTTCTGTGAAAATGTTTATAAACCATTTCTTCAGTGCATTTGTCAAGAAAGTCATTATTTAAAACTACGGAAAGCCTAGCACTACAGTTTATTGTCTTTGGGGAGGTAGAGGCAAAATTGGATCATCTCATTCTTTGTCATAAAGAAACAGGAAGAATCATACTTTAATTTGTTGCTGGTCCCTCTGAATCTCTGCTTCTAGTTGCTTCTTCTTTTCGCTCTCCTCACACAGTCTCTTCTGTAGCTGGGTCAGCTGATGCTTCATCTGAGCCACATTCTGCTCAAGTTCTGTTGCTTGTCTCTCACTTTGGTTAGATAACGAAGCTAGATTCTTAGTGTCTTGCTGCTTCTTCTGTAAAGCCTGAATGTTCATCGCAAATTTCAGCTTGAAAACTTAAAACTATGACTCAACTTTTTGTTTCACTGAATTCCTAGAATCAGCAAGACTTACTAACTTCTGCCCAAACAATCACTCATTATTTCTGTGGTTTCTGAGCTGTGTGGTAAAGTTGGCACAGGTAGAATTAATCTCAAGCGACATGAAAAGGTAAAGATACAGTTCATGCCTGGCAATACAGTGAAACTAGTAAAATCTAACAGAAATCACAGCTCTGGAAAATGTGCAGAGACATAAAGGTGCCAGAATGCTGGTCCTGACCTCAAGCCAATACCTTTCTATATGGGGCTTGTCTCACCCACCATTCTAGAACTGAGAGGCACAGAGCACCTAAGCTAGCCCTACACAGAATTTGAATGTAGGTATAGCAGAACTTAAAAGGAGAAGGTCAGTGCCAAACAAATATGACTGTATTGGGCCTGGTCCTGCAAACCACCACGCTGATTTGCTTAAAGTTGGAATTTATATAGTATTTTCTTAAAACATAAATTTTATTTATGGCAGGTAATAAACTTGTAATACTCTCCTCATGTAGGTTCTTTTATGGTACTACATACAATGGTGTATGAGCATCTCATATCACCCACTTCTTTCTTGGTCTCTTATCTACCAAGAAAATACTGTATGTGCTTAACCACATATACATTGAATAGCATTCTGAGTATAATAGTATTAAGTTTCTCATTAGCTACTTCAATCCAACCAGCTTCCAATGTGTAAAACTCGTAAGTTTTACAAGCAGAGTGTTAAGGTTCAAAGTGATAGTGAGACAGAGATTTGCAAATCTTAATGGTCAGATCAGAAATACCTGCACTTTCAACTTAGCTGCATCCATCTTCTTCCGGAACTCTTTTTGTAACTTGGCTTTTTCAGGAATGTCTCTCAGCTCCTTACTCTCTAGCTCCTGAAGCCGCTTTTGTGTTTCAGCCAGTTCCATTTTGGCCTGCTCAGATTCTTGCTCCAGTTTAGTTATCTTCAAAGAGTACTGCCTGCTTACAGACTGAGCATCCTTACCTTAAAGACACCATATCCAAACAGTTTAAAAACAGCAGGATAATCAGTTGAAATGTAGTACTTAATTCTGCAGTTGAATCATTACTTACTTCATTCTGGCTAAACCAATAACTTCTGAGACATTTTCTAACCCTAAAGGAACATACAGTTCCTTTCAACTCTGAAATAGAGATAAAGGAAGGAGTCTTAAATCTGAATTCTTCATAAGTCACATGATGTCACCAAATAAAGTGCCATCTGAGTGCCAAATAAAGTGAAATTCTTCTGCCTACTGCAGTTTTTTTGCCAAAATGGCTCTCCTGTATTTCATAAATTTTGCTTTTTCCAGAAGAATATGCTGCTTATTTATTACTCAGCTTTCAGCTTAACAATCAGTAAACTTTGGATTGTGTTTCTACTCTCTGACTTGCCCTGTTTTGGGCAATCTTTCCCAAAGTACTACTTTTGGGAGCACAGAATCTTCCTCAGTGCCAAAAGACAACCTCAAGAGAAGATCTGCACAGGAGAAGAGTGTGATTGAAGGGGTTGAGCAAAGAGCTCCTTACTGTCATCATAAAGCTAGTTTCTGGCAGGCATATATATACCAGGACAGATGTGTAAGGGAGGTAAACTAACAGGGACACTGACCTTTTCCCTCATCCACTTCTGACTCCTGCTTCTCTACTGCAGTGCTGGGAATGGTTACATTCCCAGCACAGTGATGTATCTTCTCTCCTATCCAAGACACCATGTGACAAACACATGTCCACGAAGAGATCACTAGCACTAAGCATACATGAAAAATTACACTATTGGTGGACAAAAGCAATAATCAGCAAAGCACAAAAAATCTTTAACAAATACATCTGCATATCATAGCAGAGTAAGCTGTAATCAAAATTTACAGCCTTTGGTGCAATCATAGCAAGTAATTAATGAAAGTTATGAATCATTAAATTATTAAAAGTATTCTTGCATAATAATTACATAAAAACTAAGACATGCAGGACTTAAGTAGTTTTGTGCCTTTTCTTTTGTTTCTGAACGTCTTCCTTCTGATTTACCCTACAGTAGCCAGTTACCTGTTCTTACTAATTCCTTAATAAGTTCCTCTTTCATTTTGATATTAAGTGCAAGTTCTCTCATTTTTTGCTCGGCCTCAGTGAGTCTCAACTCTGAATTCTTTAACTTCTGCATGTTAAAAACATGACTTTTCTGGAGGCTGTCAATCTCTTCACCTTGAAAGAAAACAAAGCAATATGGAGATAAAAACTGTGGAATACACTCTGTATCCAAAAGACAGTGCTCTGGAACATTTTATGTGTGGAGTCCTTCCATATGAAGTAAAAGAATCAAAAGGAGAAAACAGCACAAAGAGTCTTTTCCCTGCCACGTGTCTAAACAGGAAAAGAAGGGATGGTATGGACTAGCATTTCCAAGACCCTAAGTGGGAGGAAAAATATTCCTGAAACCATTTCAGTGTGACTCTGATAAGCTAATAGCATCTATTTTCTTTCACTGAAACAGTACTAAAGATGTATAACTAAACAGCTTTTTGATGTGTGAAGTGCTTTTTGGCTAGTAAGTATTACTTAAACATTAAGGTCACTTAGATCAGTTTCGGAAAGGGGAAGAAGAAGAGAATCTCAAAAGCCTACATTGAACTATAACAAAAAAAAAATTGTATCAAATACACATATTTTGCTAGGAAAAATAATTACATGTGCTAAAGACATTCTTGGATATTCTGATACTGTAATGAGATTTGCTCTCATGACTTCAATTTTACCTGTGGTTGCGTCAGTCTGTAGCGCAGATTTATTCGATAAACCAGACTTGTCTACTTGACACTTCATGTCACTTAGATCAGGAAGAAAGCACAGAGAAGCCTGTTTTCGTGTCCATGTTCGGTTTATGGAATGCCTAAGGAAGAATGAAAAACATGCTACATTCCAAACACACAGGGATTTTTTTTCTTTAAGAGTCATGCAAAGTCCATGATCTTAACAGAGAAAAATCCCAAACTCACATAAGTATTTGTACCTTCTTTCCCCTCTGCTCTCCACCTCACCACCCACCCTAATCGTCATGGTAGATTCTGGCCCCAGAACAAGGATTACGCAATCTTTATTAAATCAAGACCCTATGTTTATTAAACTAATTTTGTAATATGCCCAGTTGGTCCCATAAGTTTACCATAAATAACATCATAAATGGTCTTGTATTATGGCAGGATTAGGCAATAATACTACCTTTGCTATACATTTGTCTGTAATAAAAATTAAAAAATAACAAAAAAATTACTTAAATGAGGTTTTCTTTTTGCTGCCTGTATTTTCTTCCTCTTCATCGCTCTGATCAGAGAGGTGGCAGTGAAGGACTTTATCCTGATCTTCTATGTTGCTCAGTATCATCTGGCTGCGAGCACGAAATTCTGCCATTACCCTGGCCAGGGAGAAGGCAGGGGGGCTTGTATAAACCTGTCAAAACGCACACAAAAAAAGTGATGGGTAAAAACTCTCACAACAAATTAGCAATTCTTTACTGATATTTAGAAAATGTTTCAATTTAAAAGTCTGTCATCACCTGAGCTTGTAAGCAGAATTACAGAGGTTTTCTATAATAACTCTGAATACCTTTGTAACAAAAGGTTTTGCAAGAGCTTAGAGCACTTGTTCCAAATGTGAAGGGAGTCACTGCTAGCAAGTCATCATCCAACATATTCAATACATCAGTAAGAATAATCATTCATTTTTTATAATGTTTCATATTTGAACTCTCGAAACCCCCAGGAAAACACCAGAAAAGACTACAGCTTTAGCACTTAAAAGTGATAATTTTAAGCCTGAATATTTTGGACAATTGTGGTATAACATATGTTGCAAGATATTAAAAAGCAGTTTTTCAGAGTCTTCAATGGGAAGCTAAACAGCATCCGAGAAAGCCACCATAATTTGTCATGTCAAGTTTAATTCTTGAACTACAACCATTACAAAGTAAAGGAAAAAGAATGTAACATTTGGGTAGATCTTACCTTTCGGGTCTCTGTTCCTGAAGGTGGGTGAAGGGAGTGTAGCAAACTCTTTGTGAGTGGGACACTGTATGGCCTCCTTGCAGATGCAACAATGACTGGCCCATCTCCACAGGCACTTGAGAAGTCCAACTTTTTCACATCTGTAAACCTCTCTAATTTTTCTTTTAGCTGATCAATAAGCATTTGCTGTTCCACCATTTTCTCATTCTCATGGGGAAAAAAAACCAAAGCAAAACTGTTGCTGATCATAAGCCCTGTATCGTATTCACCATTTCCTTACAATTCCTTACAAGGTGGTGAATCTTGTAAATCACTCACTGACCCTAAATTCTTCTGTAGTGCACAGGCAAATTCTGCAACAAACTGAAAATTCTATGACTTATCATCAATCTAACACACACAGTCCCACTCCAATAAATTTTAGACACATTTTTGTCCAGAAAGACCTATCCAGATAAGTTATGTTAGCTTATCTAGGCACCTAGTGAGAGGTAGATGACATATGTATAAGCCCGTGCTTGCTTTATATGTGTGTTTATGGAGAAACAAAATGGGAATTCAACAAAAATGTTCAAATGAAACACACAGTCTGAATCTAATTAATTAAACATGTATACAGGCTTCCTCTTCCTCTTTAAGCAGTTCCACTTTAAAAATTATTTGTATTAACAAACATAAACATGCACATGATCCCAGGATCCCTTGTATGGGCTACTTCTTTTCTTCTACCCAGCCTCAACTTTGTTGGTAATGCCAGTTTGGAGAACTTACTTATCTGCTTCTCCTGCAGCAGTGCCTGTACACTGTTCAAAACTACCTATCTTACCTAAACTGATTAATCCATAAGGCCAAGATTATATCCATCTTCAACTCTCTCTATTCCTTTCAATTCTTTTTAAAGTACCTTTAAAATGTGGCCTAGTAACAACAGGAAAGTTGAAGAATAGCTAGTGATAGTCAACCAAAATTATTCAATTAAAGATATTTTGCATTCTCCTACTTTGAATAATACAGTTTTATTCATTCTTTATATCTTGTTTTCTTAGACTGTAAGTTCCTTCCAAATACACATAGACAAATTGCAAATTGACGTTCTGTTGGAATAAAATACATAACATGCCTGTGTTATAAGAAATAGAATATATATATGAATACCATATTTGTTATGATTTTGGAAGCAGTAAAGGCCAACTGACCCACCTTGAAGGTATTATTTAACCCTTTGAAGACTCTTTGTCCCTGATACCCTTGTACATACAACTCCACAGTGCAACACCTGTTACATAAATACATATGTGTATAAACATTCAATATGTACCTAGTACCTGCTACTTTTGAAGTTCTGATTCTATCATGTATCACTAAATTACATATTCCTGTGAATACAACTTAAAATATTTGATAGATGCATTTGCTTTTCATTATTCTACGTATTTTATATGTTTTTAAATAAAAGTGGCAGTTTAGTTTATTAAGTACTAAAATGGTGCCTGAGAGCTCTGAAGCTTCTCTCTTGTCTCTGATACTGAGACAATCATGATCTTTTACCTACACCATGACTGCTTCTGTTCATTACCTCTACCTTGTATCCTCCAGAATTTATATAAGCATTATCTCCATGTAATAAGTTGACACCATGCTGTACAGGTTTAAAAAAAACCAAAAAATCAATCTAGCCAGAGGTGACAGAAGAGAAAGAAAGTGACAGAGGGAATACTTACCTTTCATTCATTGACTCTCCCCAAGCCATCAGCAAAGAAGAGGAAAAAGGAGAAAAAGTAGAATAAGGAGAAGAGTACTAGCTAGCCATGCTTATGCTTTTCTCTTTTAAAAAGTCAGATAACAATTTATCTATCATTCATGTGACAGGCAACACTGGGAGAATATTAACTATTCTATTTACAGTCTCCTAGATCTTGAAATGTTATATACTTACTACCCACCATAATTTTATTAGCAAGCACAAGATCTAAAGAAGGAAGGAGGCAAGCAGTGTTTCCACTATGTCACCCAGTTTCCTCTAATAGTAATCGCTCAGAAAATTAGGGTGAAATTCTGTCTTATAAAGTCAAAAGGGAACAATACTCTAATTCTTAATAAAGCTATAACAAAATATGTATCTATGTCATGGTTTAACCCCAGCCAGCAACTAAGCACCACACAGCTGCTCACTCACTCCCCCCCCCCAACCCAGTGGGATGGGGGAGAAAATTGGGAAAAGAAGCAAAACCCAGAGATAAGAACGGTTTAATAGAACAGAAAAGAAGAAACTAATAATGATAATGATAATGATAACACTAATAAAATGACAACAGTAGTAATAAAAGCATTGGAATGTCCAAATGATGTGCAGTGCAATTGCTCACCACCCGCCGACTGACACCCAGTCAGTCCCCCAGCGGCGATTCCCCGCCCCCACCCCCCCCAGTTCCTATACTGGATGTGACGTCCCATGGTATGGAATACCCCGTTGGCCAGTTTGGGTCAGGTGCCCTGGCTGTGTCCTGTGCCAACTTCTTGTGCCCCTCCAGCTTTCTCGCTGGCTGGGCATGGGAAGCTGAAAAATCCTTGACTTTAGTCTAAACACTACATAGCAACAACTGAAAACATCAGTGCTATCAACATTCTTCGGGTACTGAACTCAAAACATAGCACTGTACCAGCTACTAGGAAGACAATTAACTCTATCCCAGCTGAAACCAGGACAACAACCTTTCAATTAAAGCATTCTATAGGTTCTTTATAGTCTTTTTTAGATTCTAAAGAATCTTTGAAGGCCTTTCAAATACTAATTCATTAATTGTCCTGAAACGACTTAGCAATAATACACATCTGGGGAGGTGTATTATTGCTAATAATACTCTGGAGAGGGATGTGTGTTATGCTTTAGGAAGCATGGAGAGGGTGAATGATTCACCTCATGTTATACAGGAAGGCCATGGCACAGCTAGGCTGATACACAAACTTCAGGAATCACACTATTGTGCTTCATCCACTAGATGAACTCAAGTCATTAAGCGATACAGCTCTAATTCAAACAAAATGCCCATAGGATTGACAGGCAGTTATGTCCAAAAAAAGTCCTGAGACCTGTCTTGAAATAATGAATAAATTCACACAGTGGAAGGATGGTTCAATACAGATATATGTAATGTGTACCAGACGAAAAATACCTGTAATCTATGTGTTTCTTGAGCCTCCTTTAAAGATTCCAGTTGTTCTTCATTTTCCTGTAGTAATGTCTTTATCTGATTCTGCAGTATCTGCAGTTCATGATCCTTCTGGCTAAATACTTCTTCATCCATAACTAGAGCCTGCTAGATAATAAAAGAAAAGTTCAGCTGGGGAAAAGGGGACATTATAATTCTTACAGTTGGAAAATGAAAAAAAAAACCCAAAACCAAACAACCCCAAACCTCAGTTGTTGTTAAAAGATGTGGTCAGAACTGCAAAGTTTTGAGGTATGTATGGAAAATTGTCTAAGTGGTTATCTGTGGTTTCTACCAGTTATTTCTTCACTTCCGTTTCATCTATTGATTTTCTTCTGACAAATTTCTTTCTTCCAAAGTAGATCATGTACCCATAACCAAAGCTACTTTACTGAACTAGATATCTAAATCCAATTATTCTTTTTAGGGTACTGTGAGATGCAGCCACAAGATCGCAGCATCAACCATAAGAATAATACACTTCTCAAATGAAAAAATAAGGACAGCTGTCCTCATTCTGCAACTCGTGTAACAGCCTAAAGATTAAAGAAACCATAAGAATGCTTCCTCAGATGTTCTTGTGGATAAATAACCCAATACTGATTGAAGGAGACTTCCAAATGTTGTTACTCTTCCAGAAAGCCTTTAGAAACCAAATACAAAGTATGGAAACATCACATCTTATTGTTCTAAAACTGGATACTTCTGTGCAACTAGCTTACCTACATCTTTCTTCCAAAAAAAGACACCTCTTAACAGCTTTTAAGAATGCACTCAAGAACCTGATGTCTCTTTAGAGAATAGAACTTCTTCCAAAGTCTAGGTACCAATGCAAATGTTTCTACTAAACATTGTTGACAAGAGTATCCTGTCCCATGCTGGTGCTATATCATTATGCAGAGTTGAGCCAACTACAGAAAAAAAGAAGCTTGCACAGATGTTAGCATGGTGACAAAGTGGGGCAAGATGAAGTGATAGAAAATTAAGTGACATGTTGTCCATATTGTATTAAACATACATAACTAAAATGAGAATATATTTGCTCACTTGTATTGGGTGTAGGTGTCAAGGGTTTGGTGGGGGTAACTGCAGGGGTTGTGGCTGTGAGAAGAGACCAGGGTTTCCCTATGCTGGACACAGCTGGTTCCGGGTGACTCCGGTGGACCAACCACAGGGAACAGCTGAGCCCCTTAGCCAAGGTGGTGGTGCCTCTGGGATAATATATTTAAGAAAGGGCACAAAGTGCCAGACAGGAAGAAGGGGAGGGAACCAAAAGAGTAAGAAAGAGCAGAGGGAACACCAGGAGGAGAAGGAGGAGGTGTTCCAGAGTGGAGCAGCAGATACCCACACTGCAGCCTGGGGAGGACCTTTGCAGGAGCAGATGGATATTCCTGGAAGAACTGCTGCCCATGCAAAGCCCATGCCAAATCAGAGGAATGGTGCGAGGATTAAAGAGCAGCAGAGACAAACTGCTATGTACCAACCATAAACCACCCCGCAATGTCCCTGCACCACTCAGCAATGACCACAACGAGTATGGAGTGAAGGAGTGAAGATAAGGTGCTGTTTCAGTGTTTGTCTTTTGGTTCCCTACTACCCAAATGAGTAATTTTTTTTTTTTTTAACTGGCAATAAATGAAATAATTTTTCCCCAATTCAAGACTGTTTTTTAATTGGTAAGCAATTTCCCTGTCTTTATCTCAACCCACAAGACTTCTCGTTCCTATTCTTCCTATTTTCTCTCCCGGAGTCCTGCTGATGGAGGGGTGAATGAGTGACTGGGTGGGAGTTTGGCTGTTAGCTATGGCTAACCCACTATGCCAGTATTTTTGTTCTGTGCAAGACAGCATTATCCAGGCAATCATAGGTGTTAGCAAAGAAATATGTATGTACACACAAAAGCAGGCCCACTATTAGCTATTAAATCTCTTCATAGAGCCTGTACTGTCTTGTTAATTTTAGCCTCTCCATAACCACCTCCTCCTGGCTGTGGATGGCATACTCATGTGGGGAAATTTAAGTTTAAATTCAGCTCTTACACTGTTTTGAACCTGGGAAATAGAGTTTAAAATATGGTACAGAAGAAAATCAAGAAGTAAGAAAAAAGCTGTGATTTAGATTGACTGAGAACAAAGAAAAGACAGAATTTATATATGCAATTGCCTGGTAACATTCTATAGGCTTATCACAGTTTGGTATGCAAACTGAAAATGGGTTGATATTATAAAATTCTAACTTGTTGGAGCACTGTCTCCTTCTACTACAAGACAGACTCAGATTAGTTTTTCTGAGCTGTTCATCTTACATCAGAACTTTGCTCAGTTTCAAACTAATGTATAGGTATTTCAAGTTACAAAATTAATTTTCAGTTGAGGTTCTGTTTATTGTACACTATCTGCATTATTTTGGATGTTTCGTTATTCATAGTCAACATTTTAACTCAGTACATTCAAAATATGCACTTCGTAAATGTATAAGGGGATGTTTCCAAAAAGAATTATTTATTTGATCATGTGTCAGTTCTGTGAGTAGACATTACCCTGCTTGAGAAGGCTGAGAGCTCTTCTCCCCATAGGTCATTGTCTAGCACTATTATCTGCTGTCTGAGAAAGAGCTAATCAGAGCTACCAGCATGACAGGATCCTCATGGGATACCTGCATGCTAAGAATCCCATACCTTGTTTTAAATTTTCACCTCAACTAGAAAACTGTAAAGAAGTATGATGCTACCAAAAAGCAGAAAGTTGATATATAACACAAAGGCAAGTGTTAGAAAAGTGATGAAACAGAGAAATCTGTAAATAGTTTAGAAATTCAGTTAGCTAAAGGCATGATAATGAAGAGGAAATGCAGGAGTTCTTGGTGAGAACATTCCTGAAGAAATACAGGTTAGGAAATTACTTAATAGATGAGATATCTGCAACTTCATAGTATTAGATAGACTAGTATACTATATACATAGTATTAGATAATATTAGATATAAGTTGCAGAACTTAGCTCATGGGTTATCTGTAAGTACACCGATATCTGAAAATATCTGCATTGTAGTTATATCTGTAATGCTTCTGACAGACTAATTTATTTGCAGGATTCACAATTTCTGCATTTACAGACAACTGAAAGTAGTTGTTGTGAGTTATCCCCCGTAGGCAGCTAAGCACACACAGCTGCTCACTTACTTCCCAACCCATCGCACCCCCCCCCCCCGCCCAACCCCAGTGGGACGGGGAAGAGCAAAGGAAGAGTAAAACCAAGAAAACCTGTGGGTCTAGATGGAAATCATTCAGTAAGTGAAGGCAAAGTGGAAGAAGAGAGAAAGAAAACAAGACAAGTAATGCAAAGGCAATTAATGCAAAACCAATCACTCACCACCTCCCACAGTAGACTGATGCCCAGCCAGTCCCTGAGAAAAGACAGCTAATGTACCTAAGCCCTCTTCCTCTCCCTTTTTATTGCTGAGCATGTCATATGGCATGAAATATCTCTGGTTGGTTTGGGTCATCTGCCTGGTTGTGGCCCTCCCCCCTGGGTGCACCTCTCAGTCTAATCACTGTGAGATGGCAGAGCGAGAAACAGAGACAGCCTTGATGCTGTGCAGACACTGTTCAGCAACACCTAAAACATGGGTTGACCCTGGCTGGATGCCAGGTGCCCACCAAAGCCGTTCTATCACTCCCCCATCCTCAGCTGGACAGGGGAGAGAAAAATATAACAAAAAGCTTGCGGGTCGAGATAAGGACAGGAGAGATCATTCACTAATTACCGTCACGGGCAAAACAGACTCAGCTTAGGGAAAATTAGCTCAATTTATTACAAATCAGCCAGAGTAAGGTAATGAGAAATAAAACGAAATCTCAGAACACCTTCCCCCCCACCCCTCCCTTCTTCCCGGGCACAACTTTACTCCTGGATTTCTCCACCAAGCCCCCACCAGCGGCACAGGGGGACAGGGATGGGGTTTACCCCTGCATTGCCAATTGGTCTTCTTCCACTGCTGTAGCCACCCCCATAGGGCATTAGCCACCATCCAGGAGTCAGTATAGAGGTAGAGTACCGGCCACTTTTCTTGTTCAGCAATGTCTAGGGCTAGTTGGATGGCTTTCACTTCTGCAAACTGACTTGACTCGCCTTCTCCTTCAGTGGCCTCAACGACTTGTCGTGTGGGACTCCACACAGCAGCTTTCCACTTCCGATGGTTCCCTACCACACGACAGGATCTGTCAGTAAACAAAGCATAACACCTTTAGTCTTCTGATAGCTCATTATATGGTGGTGCCTCTTGGGCACGAGCCACCTCCTCAGGTGATGCTCCAAAATCTCTGCCTTCTGGCCAGTCCATGATCTCTTCCAGAATTCCTGGGCGGTTAGATTTCCCCAGTCGAGCCCGTTGCGTGATCAATGCTATCCACTTACTCCATGTAGCGCTGGTTGCATGATGTGTAGAGGGGATGTTTCCTTTGAACATCCAGTGTAGCACGGGCAATCGTGGTGCCAAGAGGAGACATGCTTCTGTACCAACAACTTCTGAAGCGGCTCGAACCCCCTCATATGCTGCTAGTATCTCTTTTTCAGTCGGGGTGTAGTGGGCTTCTGATCCTCGGTACCCCCGACTCCAAAACCCTAATGGTCGACCTCGGGTTTCTCCTGGTGTTTTCTGCCAGAGGCTCCGGGTGAGACCATGCTCCCCAGCTGCAGTGTAGAGTACATTTTGTACATCTGGTCCTGTCCGGACAGGCCCAAGAGCTACTGCACGAGCTATTTCCTGTCTGATATGCTCAAAGGCTTGTTGTTGTTCAGGGCCCCATTCAAAATAGTTCTTTTTCCACGTTACTCGATAGAGAGGGCTCACAAGCTGACTATAACCTGGAATATGCATTCTCCAGAACCCCACAAGCCCTAGAAAAGCTTGTGTTTCTTTCTTGTTAGCTGGTGGAGACATAGTTGCTATCTTGTTAACCACATCCATAGGGACATGACGGCGTCCATCCTGCCATTTTATTCCCAAGAACTGAATCTCCTGTGCAGGTCCCTTGACCTTACTTTTCTTTATGGCGAAACCAGCTTTCAGAAGAATCTGAATTATTCTTTTTCCCTTCTCAAACACTTCTTCTGCCTTGTTGCCCCACATGATGATGTCATCTATGTATTGTAAATGTTCAGGGGCATCGCCTTGTTCCAGTGCTGTTTGGATTAATCCGTGACAAATGGTAGGGCTGTGCTTCCACCCCTGGGGCAGTCGATTCCAGGTGTATTGGACACCTCTCCATGTGAAAGCAAACTGTGGTCTGCACTCTGCTGCCAAAGGAATGGAGAAAAACGCATTGGCAATATCAATTGTAGCATACCACGTGGCTGCCTTTGATGCCAGTTCATATTGGAGCTCTAACATGTCTGGTACAGCAGCACTCAGTGGCGGTGTCACTTCATTCAGGCCACGATAATCTACTGTTAACCTCCATCCTCCATCAGACTTATGCACTGGCCATATAGGACTATTGAAAGGTGAATGAGTCTTGCTAATGACTCCTTGGGTCTCTAGGTGATGAATCAGCTCATGGATGGGAGCCAGGGAATCTCAGTTTGTCCGATATTGCCGGCGGTGCACCATCCTGTAGTGATTGGCACCTGCTGGTCTTCAACTTGCAGCAATCCCACAGTGAAGGGATCTTCCGAGAGGCCAGGCAGGGTAGATAGCTGTTTGATCTTCTCTGTGGTTACAGTGGCTACACCAAAAGCCCATCGGTACCCCTTTGGGTCCTTGAAGTACCCTCTCTTGAGGTAGTCTATGCCAAGGATACAAGGGGCCTCTGGGCCGGTCACAATGGGGTGCTTTTCCCACTTGTCCCCTGTCAAGCTCACTTCAGCCTCCAGTATAGTCAATTCTTGGCATCCCCCTGTCACTCCAGAGATCCAGATGGGTTCTGTGCCCCTGTATCTTGATGGCATCAGTGTACACTGTGCACCAGTGTCTACCAAAGCTTTATACTTCTGTGGGTCTGATGTGCCAGGCCATTGAATCCACACAGTCCAGTATATCAGGTCATCCCTTTCCTCCTCCTGGCTGAAGGCAGGGACCCTCTATTGCTGTTCCTCATCAGAATATTCACTGTCCGATCCTTGCAGTACCAGACCAGAAGTCCCCTCACCAGAATCAAGGGAGGTGGTTTCAGTTCTTCTGTGCTTGGAGGATCGCTGAGTGCTTTCTTGGGCCTCTACAGCAACTACGCTGACAGCCTTCTTCTTGGGTGACCCCTTCTTAACAGCTGTCTTCCCTCTCAGTTCATGTACACGGGCTTCCAGCTTAAAGGTGGGTTCACCATCCCACTTCCTCATGTCCTCCCCTTGGTCACGCAGGAAGAACCAGAGTGTACCACATGGCATACGCCTTGGGCTCCCTTTCCCTCTGACTGGGGCAGGAGAGGACTGATTTCTTGGAACATCCCTAAAAGTCAAGGCACTGTCCTGTAGGGATGAGGAGACACAGAGATTTTCCTCAAAGTTTTGGAGCCAAGACGACACTTTCTCCACAGTTGGTGTTTCCATATCTGGACAATACCTTGCTGCCAAGCTGTTAGAATACGACGCTGGGGCACCTTGAATCACCTTTCGCCACATGGCCCGTGTGCACAGGACATCCTCTGGATCTTTGGAGACTTCCTCATTGTCTAGATCACTGTAGATGACTTCCACCACTGCTAACTCTCTCAGGTACTGGATGCCTTCATCTGCAGTAGTCCACTTTTCTGAGGAATTGACAAGATCTTCCTTGAATGGATATCTTGCCCTCACACTTGAGAGGAGCCAGCTCCAGAGACTGCAAACTGCTGCCTCTTTTCCAATTCCTCTTTCAATTCCCCGGTTTCTAGCGAGGGATCCCAGTTGTTGGGCTTCCTTGCCTTCCAGCTGCTGACTATCAGCCCCATTATCCCAGCATCGGAGCAGCCAGGCAGCAATCCGCTCACCTGGCTGGCGGCTGTAATCTTTCCGCAAGTCCCAAAGTTCTGAGGACGTCAGGGACCGGGTAGTTTCCGCTTCCTGTTTAAGCTCCCTCACTCCTTCCTCCAATTTCTTTATCGAAGGACCAGCTTCTACATCAAGCCTTTCCTCTTCTTCTTCTTCTTCCCTCACTAATCGATGGTATGGACCCGTTGATCTCCTTGTCCACTGTTTCCTTTTCACTACTGGGGCAATTACTGTAGTTGTTGTTGTTTGGGTCCCTATCTCGAGCATGGTGTCCTCAGATGCAGTCTGGGTCCCTGCCTCAACCATGGTCCTCTGACAGTGTTGAACTATGGCCCGGTAGGCATAGGCCAGGCCCCAGTACAGTGTGAGAAGCTGCTGGTTTTCATTGGGATAGGCAAGGCACCCTTCTGTCAGGTGGCGTGTCAGTTTACCAGGGTTACTTGCCTGTTCAGATGTAAAATCCCAGATTATGGGAGGTGATAACCGTCCTAGGAATCTGCCCAAATCCTTCCATATACCCTGCCACCCAGGGACCGGTCGCTTGAGGGCACATTTCAGTATTGCCTCACCTAAAACTTGCCTTCTCTTATACCAGGATGAGACCAGATTCCACAATACCCATAATATGCCACCAGTATTAATTATTAGTATTCAACAGCTCACATAAGGGTGAACAAGGACCTTGGGAGCCTGCATAATAAAACCATTCACATCAATGCCTGGTAGGGAGAGGGAGATGTGTTCTCTCATCTCCTCCACAAGATAGCTCCCACAACACAGCAAAGCCATCAGTGCCAGGACAAAGCATATAGACATTATTTGTATTAGCACGTTCCCGCGTTCCTTCATTCTCCCCACAAGATAGCTCCCGCAGCACAACAGAGCCATCAGTGGCAGGACAAAGCACGCAGCCATTATTTGCATTGACATGTTCCCAAACTCAGCAAGCTAGAGATAAGCAAGCAGCTAACAAGCTCTGTGACCTGCACAGGAGCTTGCCACTTAATAACTAGCTATAGAACGCTTAATGCAAAACTGCTGTTGTCGTGCCCCACGTTGGGCGCCAAAAAGGGCTTTGGTGGGCACCTGGCATCCAACCAGGGTCAACCCACCACAGTGTGTTATCAGCATTGTATTGGTCACAAATCTAAACCACAGCACTCTGTGGGCTGCTATGATGAAAATTAACTCCATCCCAGCCAGACCCAGTACAATCTCCACTCCATATTCCATACCATTTATGTCATGCTCAAGTCCCACACCATCCAATACAACCTCATTAACCATCCCTCCCTTCTTGTCCTTTGATTTATAGACAGATATCATTCCTTTAGTCTATGGGCCATTCCTGTAAAATATCTGTAAAATGTTCCTAAAATGTCCACTGAGTTCCTTTAGTCCATGACTTGGGTTCTGTCTGTTATGGTGGTCACTCAGGACAGGAGAGACATGTTGTGTTGAGTTACTGGACATCAAACCAGCGCAGGCTGGGTCACTGCTGCCCTTGCCTGGGTTTTTGCAAGGCTTGTTCTCTTTTGAGGTACGCATCAGATTTCCCATCCACCCACATCACCCCCCAAGTGTACTTGGGTCCTTGAGCAAAAGCAGTCCCCAACACAGGTTTACCCTTTCCTGAGGGAGGAACAACCCATGCTGTCTTTTCTAAGCAGCTCTCTACATGCACTACAGGGACCTTATCTCCTTCTACAGTACACAGGGGTTTTGTTTGAGCAGGTCCAGGTCAGTTTGTTAATCCTCTGGTATTAATTAGCCAAGTGGCTCCTGCTAAATTTGCCTCTTACTGCCAAAATGTCCCAGTGCCCATTGCTTTCAGTGTAGTCTTCAACAGTCCATTGTATTGTTCAGTCCTTCTGGAGGCTGGTGCGTGATAGGGAACGTGATACACCCGATCAATGCCAGATTTCTTCATCAGGTGCTTATGAGATTGTTTCAGAAATGAGTCCCGTTGTCTGACTCAATGCTTCCTGGTGTGCCGTGTCACCACAGAACTTGCTTTTCAAGGCCCAGGACAGTGTTTCAGGCAGTGGTATGGGTACCATACTGTCCACTTTTCTTGTTCCACAATATATAAGGCCAGCTGGATGGCTTGCACTTCTGCACATTGACTCAATTCACCTTTCCCTCCAGCAGTTTCTGCAACTTGTCATGTGGGACTCCACACAGCAGTTTTCCACCTCCAGTGGTTCTCACGATATGACAGGACCCATCAGTAAACAGAGCATATTGTTTCTTATTTTCTGGTAAGGGAAGCTGAGCTTCAGAATGAACTATTTCTGAAGCATCTTGAACCCCTTCATTTGCTGCTAGTATCTCCTTCTCAGTTGGGGTGTAGTGAGCCTCAGATCGTCTATACCCGCAGCTCCAAAACCCTAGAGGTTGACCTTGGATGTCTCCAGGTGCTTTCTGCGAGAGGCTCCAGCTGAGGCCATGCTCCCTGGTGTCAGCATAAAGCACACTTCTTACACTTGGTCCTGTCTGGACTGGCCCAAGGGCTACCACACAAACAATTTCCTGACTGATCTGTTAAAATGTTTGTTACTGCTTGGGGACCCAGTTGAAATAGTTCTTCTTTGAGGTCACTCAATAGAGAGGACTTACAAGCTGACTATAACCTGGAATATGCATTCTCCAGAATCCCACAATGCCTAGGAATGCCTGGGTTTCCTTTTTTTTAACTACGAGGGACATGGCTGTTATCTCATTGATCACATCTGCTAGGATGCGATGACGCCCATCTTGCCATTTTATTCCCCAAGACCAGATTTCTTGTAAAGGTCCCTTGACCTTGTTTTGTTTTATGACAAAACCAGATTCAGAAGGATCTGGATTTTCTTTTCCCTTTCTTAAACACTTCCTCAGCTGTGTTGCCCCACACAGTGATGTCATCAATGCATTGCAAGCTTTCCAGGGCTTTGCCCTGTTCCAGTGCAGTCTGGATCAGTCCATGGCAAATGGTAGGGCTGTGCTTCCACCCCTCTGTGGCAGCTGATTCCAGAGTGGACACCCTTCCACATCAAAGCTAACTGTGGCCTGCACTTTGCTGAAAAAGGGATTGAGAAAAAGGTATTGGCAATACCAGTTATGGCATATCACTTGGCTGCCTTTGACTCCAGTTCATACTGGAGTTCTAGCATGTCCAGTATGGCAGCACTTAATGGTGACATGACTTCATGCAGGCCATGATAGTTCACTGTAAACTCTCTATCAGACTTTCGCACTGGCCATATGGGACTATTAAAGGGCAAGTGAGTCTTGCTAATCACTCATTGGCTCTGGAGTTGATGAATCAGCTCCTGGATGGGAATGAGGGAGTCTCACTTGGGACAATATTGACGCCAGTGTACCATCATGGTAGCAATTGGCTCTTGCTGTTCTGCAACACACAGCAACCCCACAACAGAAGGATCATCCAAGAGGCCAGGCAAGGTAGACAGCTGTTTAATCTTCTCCGAACCTGCAGTGGCTACATCAAAGGCCCAATGGTACCTCTTTGGATTCTTGAAGTACCCTCTTTTGAGAGAGTCAATGGCAAGGATATATGGGGCCTCTGGACTGGTGACAATAGGATGCTTCTGCCACTTGTTTCATGTTAGGTTCACCTCAGACAATGATTGGGATCCCTCTGTCACTCCAGAAATCCAGATGTGTTCTGCCCCTTTGCATCCTGATGGCGTTAGGGTACACTGCACACTGTTGTCCACCAAAATCAAAGTAAAACCAATTGTCCATTTCCTCCGCTTGGCTGGAGGGAGGCCCCCCCCATTCCCAATCAGAGCATTCATTACCTGACTCCTGTAAGTGCAAACCAGAAGTCTTTACACCATGAAAGAAGTCCATCTCTCTCTCTCTTGCCCAGGCTATGCTACAAGGACTATTCACAGGTGTGATCCTACTACAGACCAGCATGGTCCTTCCATGGTAGAAGGCGTGGGGTCCAAACCCACAAGGACATAAGTCCATTGGATCAGTATCAGCAAGAGGAGAGGGGTCCTCAGACCATCTACTGCATCCCGGGAACAGACTTCCAGGACCAAGGTAGGTGCACCTTCCCTATCCTCCCCACAGTCACGCAGATAGAAGCACAGGGTGGCACATGGCATTTTCCCATGGATCCCTTTCCTTTGATCAGAGAAAGGCGACTCATGGTAGCTGAGATGCTGGCCTCCAGGGACAAGGAGGGAGAGAGATTATCCACATTCTCTTCAAGTTGCCGGACCTTGTGGAACAGTCTTTCCACAGCTGAGATATAAGCCCACAGCAGGGAGGTGGAATAGAGATTCTCTTTGAATTGCCAGAGCTGCGCGACCAGTCTGTACAAAGCTAGTCCTTCGATGTCAGCCCAATCTGTCATTGCTAGGTTGCTGTCTCATGACATCAGTGCACTCTGTATAGACTTCTGCCACACAGATCACGTGCACTGTATGTCTTTCAGATCTTTGGGGGCCTGATTATCGTCCATGTCACTGTAGACCACCTCCACCACCACTAATTACCTCAGACACTGGATACCTTTTTCTGTGGCAGTCCACTTGCCTCACTGGATTACAGTATCTTCTTTAGGAGGGTACCTTATCTTCATGCTCAGCAAGAGCCACCTCTGGAGGCTGCAGGTGGCTGCCCCTTTTCCGATCCCTCTGTCAGTCCCACAGTCCCTAGCAATGGATCCCACCTGCTGTGCTTCCCTACCTTCTAGTTCCAGACTGTTAGCCCCACTATCCCAGCACTGGAGCAACCAGGTAGCAATTCACTCATTTTGCTGACAGACAAAATCTTTCCGCTTATCTTGCAGCTTGGTCACGGATAGGGACCAGGTAGTTTCTGCCTCTTACAATTTCTCTCTCTCTCCTCCCCTGTCCTGCTGCAGAATAGGCTGCCTCTTCTGATTCTTCCTCTCTCCCACTCTCAAGAGGAGCTGCTTCTTCTCTTACTAACTGAGTTGACCTTTGCTTCCACTGTTTCTTTTTGACTACAGGAGCAACTATTAACAGTTGAGGGTTTGGTCTCTGGTTTAGTGTCCGTTTGTGTGGCCTCAGAGCAACAGACCTTCTCCATGACCATTTGTGGGCTCTTAGATCGCGAAACCCTCTTGCACCTCTGAGGGCACTGGACAGTGGCTTGATAGGCATGGGCCAGGTCCCAACACAGCTTTAGAAGTCACTGGTTTCACCTCCCCTCCTTCAAATGATGTATTAGTTTGACAGGTTTACAAGCCTGTTCAGGCATGAAATCCCAAGCCGTCAGAGGCAATAGTGGCCCTACGCACCTGTCCAACTCCTCCCATATTCCCTGCTATCCCAGGGATCAATCACCTTGGAGCACGTTCCTGTGTGGCATCCCCAATTAGTTGTTTAACTTTATGAACAATAATCAAAATCAGGATCACAACACACACCAGTATGAACCATCTGATTGCACAAGGTTATCGAAGGAACTGAAAACCCATTACATCAAGGCTATAAAAACCTATCCTGGAGGAGAGGAAGGGATAGGTGCCATTCTTTCTCTAGAAAATGTCTCTCAGAGGAGAAAAGGGGAAAGGTATAGTTGCTGTTTTTGTCCATGAGATGGTTCTTGGAGTACTGGGACACCTGCAGTGTAAGACCCACATACCAGACTAAGCTGAAGGCCAGTGGTTTCATCATAGCTCTCCCAAGCAAAGGAAAACAAAGTGATAAACAACACACTAACCAGCAAAATCTGAAAACAGTCATTAACGATTCTTGGAGTCTGTTGTACAGCTAAGCATCGAATATTTGAGGAAACATATGAATCGGCATCCAAAGCAAATATGCCAGCTTAATGACCTGCAACAGCCACTCAAGTAACAACTGAACTAAACAGGTATAACAGCTAGAAGTTTAATCTAGCACACTCTAATCAAATCTGTTACTATCTTGAAGGCCTTGAGCTGCATGTTGGACTCCAAAAAGGACTGTTGTGGGCTAAGCACAGTAGGCAGCTAAGCACACACAGTCCTACTTACTTCCCCCCACCAACCCCAGTGGGATGGGGGAAGAGCAAAGGAAGAGTAAAACCAAGAAAACTTGTGGGTCAAGATAGAAATTGTTCAGTAAGTGAAGTGGAAGAAGAAGGAAAGAAAAGAAAACAAAACAAATGATGCAAAGGCAATCACTCACCAGATCCCAAGGCTGACTGATGCCCACCCACTTCCCAGGCAAAATATGGCTAACCTCCCTAAACCTCCTCCTCTCCCTTTTTGTTGCTGAGCATGATGTGATATGGCATGAAATACCATTTTGGTTAATTCAGGTCATCTGTTTGGGGGGGATGTGTGTGTCCCGAATCTTTTGTGCACCCCCCAATCTATTCATTGGGTGGCGCAGGGAGAAACAGACAGCCCTGATGCTGTGCAGACACTGTTCAGCAAGACCTAAAACATTGCTGTGTTATTAGCATTGTACTGGCCACAGATCTAAACAACAGCATCCTATGAGCTGCTATGAAGAAAATTAACTCTGTTCTAGCTAGACCTAGCACACTAGCATAGCTAAAAACAAAAATCTAACAGGTAAAACAGCTCAGCCTCATGGAACCATCTTGAAACCGAGTAGCCAAAATATAACATTACTTTACTTATCTCTATCAAGATTAAGATGACTGTCTATTCAATCATCCACTAAAATAAAGTTATATCCCAGGGATTAGACAAACAATATTATACAAGATTGTGAATTAAATTTAAATTGTCAAATTAAGTACAGGTAAGTGTAACAGTTTTACGTCTTTCAAAATGGAATTCAAGTTTTAGCAGACTGCTCTTTCACATAGTTATTTAAATAATAAACTTATAATTAAATACCTGGCATTTCTTTAGTTCCCTCTTTAGCTGAAGAATTGTGATGTGATGTGGCTCTTGGCTGGTCCCAGTCCCTGTGTCAGTTTCCTGCATGGTGAGAGCTTCCTTCCTTACTTCTTGTACCATAGTGATCCAGCTCTGCAACCTGTCCCTCTGACTTCTTTTTAAGGTAACATCATCATTCAAATCAACCAGAAATGGGAAGGCTTCATCTATACAATTTCTATAACTGAAACACTGAACCTGAAGCCGGGTGAGCTGTTCCTCAAGTGAGGTGATACGAGTTCTTTCTTGATTTAACTCATGTGAACACTGATTACTGACTTGCTGGTTCTGCAAAGCTTCTCGAAGCAATCTGATTTCAAGTTCCATTTCATCAATTCGGTCTTGATCAGGGTTGTAATTTACAACTGGTTTATTTCTAATGTTTTTGGCTCTGTTGGCATATTTGAGGGAATTTAAAGATTCATCAAAGTCTGATGAGGATGGACTTATACATGTTATCATGACAGTCTTGGCATTTCCTCCAAGGGAGTCTTTCAGAATACGAGTGATTTTAGCATCCCTGTATGGAATATGTACACTTTTCCTTTTTGGGTCTCCAAGAGCACTGATGACATTTCCCAAGGCCAACAGGCCACTATTGATCTGAATTGATTCTTTGAAGCGTTCACCAGTATTTCCAGTCTTTGTCACCCTCTCTGATCCTGCCAAATCCACAAAATGAAACTTTGAAGCAATCATCTGGACCGATTTCCAAGATGAATCCTGTGCAGCATCAGTATTTCTTTGAGACTCTGCAGACTGTTTCTGACAAATACTGATGGTAAAAATGGCATGAGATCGACTGGAGTGCTCATTCATTTGTGTTGTGCCTGTGTGACGAGCTGCATTGCCACTTTCCAACAGGCTTATCACTTCATCTGCACATTCTACTTGGAATTCCTTAGCACCGACAATCACTTCAAACACCAAACCAAAGCAAGTAAGAACAATTTGATTAATTCTAAACTCTTCAGCAAAAGTTTACAGCAATTAGGAATAGTCAAACTATAAACACATATTAGAGAAACATACAAGCCTGCATTATTATGAGGTCATAGCATATAGCTATAGAAAAATAAGACATCAATATGTGAAAAGCATGAGGTACAACATATCTGAAACCTGCAGATATTTAATATATGGGTGTCTTGTGTCATAGCATTTGAAACAATACCTTAAACACCACACACAGCTTTACTCATTTACACATTGCCATATGCAATATGCAATCTAGTGCTATCTAGAAAAATGATGAGCAAAGTAAACTCAAAACATACTTTGTCAGTTTAAAAAAGAAAAAAAAGACACAAAAAAAAAAAAGTTTGTAGCAGAAATGATTCCTAGCCCATGGCAAGAACAGAATCTCTATTCTATATAGCTCGGGTAGTTGGGCCTTTTGTACAAGTATCTCTTAGTAATCTAGTAATGTGGAAGTGTACTTCTACCAAGCATAGTTTTTGTCCTTTGTTTTAATGAAGGATGGAAAATGTTCTAGCACAGTCTACTGATGCTGACTCGAACTGTACTGAAGAAGTGAAATAGTTCAAAAAATATTGTGGGATCCTTATGAAGCAATGATGTTGTCCAAAAGACTTGTGTTAAATTAGTGCCTTCTTCCAGCTACAGACAAAAACCCCCATGCCAGCTCAATACAATGGTATATTAATATTAGAGCAAACATAACAATTTGAATATAAAAAATAAAGAAAAAAAACCCCTGAAACAGCTTATACAATTTCAGAATAAAATACCTCTGCTGTGGATTCTTCTAGCATTTTCATGTAGAGGACAGGAGAACTATAGGATCGGTGTTAATTTCTAAGCCTCCAAAAAGTATCAGATGCTACTCTTAATGAAATGTTCTCTTCCACTCATTTCATAGTGAAAGGGGGGCAGATATTTACAGTCTAAGTGGCTTAACAATTATAATTTTGAAGGGAGAAGCAAAGGTTTAACCTTAAAATACTTATTCAAGTGAATAATCACACATTATTGTGTTCCTGGGCAGAATTTGCAGAAGCAATAAGTGTATTTCTACTTCATCATTTGTTGCCATTTCTGATGGAACATCTGTATTGTTCACAGGCATCTAAACTCGAAACTGCTTCAAATCAGCTAAACTGAGTTTATATTCTGAAAATTTAACTTTTTTTCTAGTGTTAGTAATGAATAAGCTCTTTCAAGAGAAGGCAAGAATAACTTGGGCACACAACTGAAACACAACACACCAAATTTTAGAGCTGAAATCCTACCTGTATTTCCCTTTTCATCTTCTCGGATATGTAATTCTTTTACAGAGGTCTCCAACTCCAGTAAGTCCCGAAGTTCTTCCTTGTAAACCTCTATATAAGATACTTTCACATGGAAGTCAATTTTATGGTTTTCAGAAATATGCTGAAATAATTCCTGAATAGCCCGTGGGATTATGCCCTTTTCATCCTCAGCAACTGATGCTAAAATATAAGCAAAGATGTCACAAAACTTGCAGTCATCCTGCCGCATAAATTACAAAGAATGAAGATTGAGAGAAGTCTGTAAGATTTGCTACTCAATATACTAAGGAATCTGAAGAGCTCAGTGTTCCCAAGGACCTCTGTAAATATTTGTTTTTCTGGGGTTCAGAATATTTGTTTGCATCCATTAATAGGATTCAAAGTTAAGTTCTAAATTACATAATGTTATAGTGACAAAAGTTACGAACACTATGGATTCTGCTTTGAATCTATACTCCTCACGGTGTAGGTTTCTTCTTTATTCCTACTCATTATGGTTGGCAATGACATTGCAAGGGTTGGAGAAACTGTAAACTCCACTTAAATACAGCAACGACCATTAATAACTTGGTGACACAAGATTTATGACCAGCATTTACAGTAATTTCCTATTTTTTCAAAGTAGATATGGAAAACTAATGCCAAACTCTGTTTTTATTTTTTTAACATTCAGCATAGGACAATGCTTCCATAAATAACTTGTGTTCTTTATTAAAGAATATGGAAACCACTTGACTATAGAGGATATCAAGAATCTTTTTTACCAAAAATATAAAGGGTTGCTCACACCTAACTATGAATTCAGTAAATACATGTATAAACCTAAAATTGTTGAGCTTTGAACAGCCTTAGATTGTGACATCCACTACCTAAAGAATCTGGCTAGCAATGGTACTGACAAAAACATTAAATAACTGTAGAGGAAAGACAAGTGAAGTTGTAAGAGTAAGCAGAATTAAGAGGCCAATTGCATGAGGTTCAACAAGGCCAAGTGCCAGGTCCTGCACTTGGGTCACAACAGCCCCATGCAGTGCTACAGGCTTGGGGAGGAGCAGCTGGAAAACTGCCCGGCAGAGAAAGACCTGGGGTTGCTGGTTGACAGCCGGCTGAATATGAGCCAGCAGTGTGCCCAGGTGGGCAAGAAGGCCAGTGGCATCCTGGCCTGTATCAAAAATAGTGTGGCCAGCAGGACAAGGGAAGTGATCATCACCCTGTATTCGGCACTGGTGAGGCCGTACCTCGAATACCATGTTCAGTTTTGGGCCCCTCACTACAGGAAAGACATTGAGGTGCTGGAGCGTGTCCAGAGAAGGGCAACCAAGCTGGTGAGGGGCCTGGAGCACAAGTCTTATGAGGAGCGGCTGAGGGAGCTGGGGCTGTTCAGTCTGGAGAAGAGAAGGCTGAGGGGAGACCTTATCGCTCTCTACAACTACCTGAAAGGGGGGTGTAGTGAGGTGGGTGTTGGTCTTTTCTCCCAAGTACCAAGCAATAGGACAAGAAGAAATGGCCTCAAGTTGTGCCAGGGCAGGTTTATATTGGATATTAGGAAAAATTTCTTCACCGAAAGGGTTGTCAGGCATTGGAACAGGCTGCCCAGGGAAGTGGTTGAGTCACCATCCCTGGAGGTATTCAAAAGACGTGTAGATGTGGTGCTTAGGGACATGGCTTAGTGGTGGACTTGGCACTGTTAGGTTAATGGTTGGACCTGATGATCTTAAAGGTCTTTTCCAACCTAAATGATTCTGTGATTCTATGATTCTAAATAAAAGGAAGATTTTAATACCTACCAACAGAATTAGAATAATCTATTTATATCCATTTGGAAGACTTAAATCATAGATTTCGATGATGTCATAGAAATGTCTCTCAAAAAAACCAGCAATGAATGAGCAAGCAAACAACTAATTGCCTAAAGCAGACAGTTTCAAGGTAAGATAAATGTAGCAAGACTCTCCAAAACACTGAATTTCAGAAAGAAATTCTAGTTTAAGTTGCACATTAAAATGGGGAATGAGAAAGAGCACTTTATACATTTTTTTCTTCTTAATTTTGGTATAGCCTAATTTATAGAGAATTTGTTTTTAGAACAGTTTAATTATCACACAAATTTTGGAAGCATTTTTTTTTACTATACCTTTTCTCATTAGCCTTTAAAAGTTCTGCAGCATCATCTGCTCTGTATTAAATATTTAACTTGCACAAATACACTGTTCATCAGTTTAAAAAAAATCCCAAACTTTCTACAACCTACCAATGTGGCCACCTCCGATGGTGTAAGTCTTCCCAGAACCTGTCTGTCCATATGCAAACACTGTAGCATTGTATCCCTCAGTCAAAGACACTAGAAGAGGCTTAATGCAAACAGTATAAACTTCTTCTTGGGTTGAGTTTTTGCCAAATACAAAATCAAAAGTGAAGACACGGTCTTTCCCAATGATAATTTGTTGTGTATTTGGGACTAATCTCACACACACTTGGTGGTTATGAAGTACTTCTTTGGAAAGCAGAGGTCTGATTCGAACTGCAACTTTAACTGGGATCTCCTCCATGCCAGACTCCATCCCTGTGCTCCCCAGTCAGTATTCACATAGCCAACAAGAAATCTGTTACCATGCCTGTGTTCACTTCATTTGCAGTTGTCTGCAACTAAGAAAAAAAGGTTTCCACGTTATCTAATAAATAAGAATTAATCTCCTGCTGAAGTACAAAGTTGACATTCCCTAAATACATAAGCATCATTACACTCTTGAAAAGTACCTGAATTAAAATTAGCTATATTAATAACTGTTAAAAATCAATTAATAAACATTGCCTCTATTAATTTCCAAGCTAGCAGACTTAGCCTTAAGTCTGAAAGTTGCCTGATTTTCTATTTGAACATAACGCAGTCATATGAAGCAACAACCGTAAGAGCTTATTAATAAACATTGTTGATAAAGCATTTGCATACAATGAATCCTCTCATTTTCCTTTTGCTGCATTCATGCTGCACAGGCAACATAAACCAGTCAAAATCTTTTTCTCCAAAAGTTATGTGTATATACACACACGTGTGTTTTAAAACCCTCTTCCACTTAGGAAGTGCCAAGCATTTGTAACTCAACAAGCACAGAGAAAGCAGTTGTGTTGCCTATGAAGGAGGTGTGATTTTAAAGGTATTTACACATAAAGGATTCCTCTGATTTTAACCTGCATCTTTAAGCACATATGTAAATATTTTTTATTAACTATATATTTTAGCAACCATGGTTCCTTATACTGCTCCCTGCCTATTAATTCTTACAACATAGCACTGTACAGTAGTACAACTGTAAATATCAAGGAGTAGCCTTTCTTTACAGCTGTCTTTCATGAACATTCAAAAACTACCACAGGTATTGCTGGATCCCAAACACATCTTTTTTTTGTTGGGTTTTTTTTTTTGCCGATTTTAAGAATCTTTGCAGTGCAAAGGAAAGTTTGCTCAACTTCCTGCTTGCTAAACTCCCACACATTGTCTTTAAGAAAGCTGGCAGAACTCATCAGCTCAGCCCCCCAAATTCAAGTCTGTTGAAAACAAACAGCGTTAAACAGTTGTTGTCTTGTGGTTGCAAAGAGAAGAGTTTTTGCATTTCATTTTTTTCCACTTAGTTTGAGAACTTGGCCACCCAGAGCTGAGAAACTATCTGGGTTGAAAAAAAAAAGCCCCATTTTATTAACTGAGAAGAAGTAAAACAAATAAGCAAAGCATGAGGCTGAAATCAGACTTGTATCATAAGGGATGTGGCGATCAGAAACAGCTATATAAACTTACTAACTACAGATTCAAAACACATTTTGAACGATTTCTGGTTTTATTTATCCAGGTGCATTATTTCTAACCCCTAGTGAGCACTTCTTTAAAGTGCTGACATCCCCCCCCCCGCCTTTAAAATTATATTTTTAAAAAAATAAATTTAAACCAAGTCACTGGGGGGGGGGGGGGGGGCAGGGGAAGGGGGAGAATGGGGGAAATCCCATTCACTGTTTCATGAAAGAAATGTGGGAATATGAAAGAGGTGCTCGCCGAAGCTACAGAAACACTGGTGTCGATACCGCCGACGCTCTCGGCTGGCGGGCCCCAGGAGGGAACCCGCCGGAGGGCTTTTTGCTGGCAGGGGCATTTTGAGAGCGGGCCGGTACGCTTCCCACGTCTGCCGTGTCTCGAAGTGCACCTTCTACTCCAAACCTGAGAGGAGCCGACAACGGGGTCACGCCTGGGTCTCGGGAGACGCCCGGGGCCGCGGAATCCAGGCGCCCGGGCTGGCGGAGCCGCCGAGCCCCCGCTACGGCTCCGGCGCGGCCGGCCCTCCCGCGCCTCGCCGCTGGCGGCTGCCGCCGGGCCCGGGCGGAGGGGCGCGGCAGGGACGGCAGCAGGCCGCGGCGGCGCCAGCCGGGGCGGGGGCCGGTCTCTCCCCGTTGTTTACGGCGCCTCGCTAGGCAACGGCGGCAACGTCCGGCGGCCGCCCCCGCCGCAGAGCGGCGCCGCCTCGCGCCCCGCCGCCCACAGCGCCCCCCGCCGGCGGGAGGCGGCCGCAGCACGCCGCCGCCACGCCCCCCAAGTCTGACGCCGGCGCTTGCCCCCGCTCCCCCCCCCCCGCCCCCGCCAAGTGAGCGGTGCTCGGTGCGGTCGGCGTCACTGCGCGCTTTATTCGGTGTCGATGCAGCTCTCGGCAGCACGGGGGGAAGGGGCAGGTACAGCAGCCCAGAGGGCTGGGATGCAGACACGGCCACACGCACATCTACCCGGGCAAGTACACGTACGCACACGAACACGGAACTTAAAGCGGGAGCAATAGACCCTGGACTAACAAGGATTGTCCAGCAAAGTTTACACCATTAATGCCAGTCAGGGAGAGTGAAAGATTCAAAGGGAAAAGGAAAAAAAAAAATGCAAGTTGTTAATACATCAGCAGAAAATGAGCATTTGGTTTAGCCAGTTCCAAATCACTATATGACAAACCACCGTATGAAAACAAACAACTGCAATTCAAGAGATAATGCATCAGCACGATAGCTGTCAGACTGGACTTAGTAATATATACATCGTACTCGGTGAAACGGAATATCTTTCATCTCTTCCCTATGATCCCTGGCATAGTCCCAGAGATAGTAATCGAGTAAAACTGCATTGATCTTTTCACGCATGTCCTGACCCTTCTTCTCGTAGAGCTCCAGCAGGTGCTTACAAATCAATGCACAACACCAAATGGAACAGCCACGGATCTCCACCTCCTCTTTATCTCCAGAGTGGAAAACCGTTCCTGCAGGACACAACAGTAATCCAATTATGTTCAAGAAACAGAAGCCACAGGACAGCCCGAATTTGCCTCCCCCCCCCCCCCCATTTACTCTATTCTAGGACTGAAGTTTTCACAACTTACACAACTGCTAAAAATGTTGTTATACATTTTCTAACGATTACTTTAATTTTACCATCTGCACTTACAAGTTTACCTCCCTTTCAATTAAAACAACATTCTGTATTCTGAGACAGTGGTTTAAGAAAAGAACAGGTGTTTGGGTTATACTGCACATTATATGACTATTTCTTTGCCTGTGGAGCCTAAAAGGATAGTCAAACATAATTCCAAGACAGAGTATTTTCTGCCAGGATAACTCTAAGATGTAAAAATTAAAAAAACCAAACAAAACCAAAAACCCTTATATAAATATATATACACACATACATACATATATATATATATAAAATAAAATATGAAGGGACCCGTTTGTTTGAATGACTTGGATGGGAATGTCCTTATTAGGATTCATGAAAAAAAGAGAAACTGTCTACATGATCTGTTTAATATATTTAGGCATGCATATATATACACATATGGCCTTTCTGTTAAGATTGATGGATAACTGCATTCATCTGTTTATCTTGCTGTGTAATTTTAGAATTGTGTAACAGCAGTCCTACCTCTAAATACAGTGATTTTACAGTAGAAAAGGGATTGGTTTATGTTGTTAACTATGAACTTCAGTGAATAAAAAGTACTGGAAGATGGAACCATGCTTAAAAACAAGACTGTAGTCTTAGGCAATTAACTTCATTTAAAACAATCTTTTTTCTTTTTTTTTTTAATGGATGCTTATAATATTACCTTGCTTGTCACTAGCAGTTAAGTACAGATAAAGACAAATCCCCACGCTTCTACATCATCTTTGAACTAATGAAGAAATCATTCCTTCTTTTATATATAAACCTCAAAAATCACCACTATACTAATACTGCAAAGTGTTTTTGGCAACAGCAAACTGTCAGAAACTCAGAGACCAACTGGCTTAGTCTCTTTAATCCTTCCCTTATCAATATTTAATCCAACAGTTAGATCTTTGTAAACCTTAAGATCTCATTCAAGATCACTGTTAGAGTAAGTTCCTTCCTGTTACCTCATCACTACATAAGAAGTTCTTGTTCCCTGGAGCAAAAAAACCCACGCATAACCCTTACATGGACAAAACATTAAATTTTAAAAGTAGCTTTAGTCTACAGTGTCAAGAGGTACGATTACTTCATATTAGTGAGGGAGGAACAAACCTTCACGTAGTTTCTTCATTAGTTCTTCAGAATACTTCATTGCTTTTAAGTGAACAAGAACTTGAGGAATTCTGTAGTCGGCAAATATAGTCAGACTAGAAATGTCATCAAAAGAGCCATCTCCTTTGCCTTCCAATACACTCCACGTATCAGCCACAAGTATTTGTGCCCGTTTGTAGAAAGACACCTTTTTCTTCTGATGAAAGAAATTTACAAATTATTTAAGTGCCTGAAACATCAATAAATACAGCAAATGACATGTACAGAGACAGGTAAGAGTTAACATTGTTCTATGAAATAAAATATCATTTGGTTAAGCAAACTTATTAGTTAACTAAAACAGAAGTGCAAGAGTCTTAAACACCTTAAAATCTAAACAATATTGAACCAAACAGGCATCGTATGTGTTGTGGTTTAAGCCCGCAAGGCCGCACCCTCACTCCACACCCCCTCCTGCCCCAATGCCCCCTGCCCCCTCCGGTGGGATGGGGAGGAGAATCAGAAATGAGGGGGCGGGGGGGGGGGAAGGAAGAAGGTAGAACCTCATGGGTTAAGATAAGGACAGTCTACTGGGACAACACAAGGAGAGAAGTTACAATAATAACAGTAGCAGTAATAAAAGAATATACAAAACGAGTGATGCACAGTGCAATTGCTCACCACAACCTGACACTCCACCACCTCCCCTGGTGCAATACCACCTATATACTGAGAATGACATCACATGGTATGGAATATCCCCTTGGCTAGTTCAGGTCAGCTGTCCTGTGAAAATTAACTCTATCCCAGCCAAATCCAGGAAAATGTGGAATGCTCAAAAATAAATTGAAATAAAAGAAAACCAAAATAGATGTCACTGCAGTGGAATAGAAATTGTTTAGATTCAGCTTGGATCTCCAAACACATTAATGTTGGTTTACTTCCACTCGGCAAACACTGTAGTTGAAGTCCAGCAAACATTCTTTCAGAAACCCTAGAGTTCATCCAACCTTTTATTTTGAGGAGAGAAGCACAAAAGGCATGTATTGGATCAGACAATTCAAACTGTTAATCCATTTATCTGTAATGTTAAGGAAATAAAATTCTAGTGAAAACTTCAATGAATGCTCCTCTGCGTTGTGTAGTGTATCTTGCTAGTTAAAGAGAAGAGACGAAAATTAATTCCAGTAGAAGGTGTATTCACAAATTCAGTATTTTCTTAGATACTATGCATGGTTCTATTTTTGTCATAACTTTTTTGCTGGTGCTAAACCTGCAAAGATTTATATGCTTTTGTGACTATTCACAAGGGGAAAAACTAGAGACATGCTACAATCTGTATGCTGTTGAGGTTTTCACTCTACAATGAACACTCTGTGTGTGAATGTAAATCTGCACCTTCAAGAAAAAAAAAGTATTAGTGGGTTGGGGGTTTTCCCTCCCTTTACAGCTAGATGAGACTTTCAACTTTTGACAGTGTGTGCTAAACTACATTATGTAACTGGAATGGCTGCTCTGAAACACAAGTAGGTGGGGATTCAACTTATTTCCAGTTTTATTCTGCCACTCTTTGTATCACAATTTACAAATGGCATTTTTAGAGCTAATTTAATTTTATTTCATTGCCAACATGCTACACCTATTTCTGAGAGCAAAGCATATTTTTTGTCATTAAATGCTATTCTCCAAAACTACTGAGAACAAGATGTCTGTCCACATTTCACAGAACAACTTCTGCAAGCATCCTGAAAATTTCTTTCCCTGTGCTTCATTCTATACCTGACATAGATGCACAAACTTACATAGAGAACATACACAATTTTCTATGTTAAATTGTTAAATAATAAAATACCACTTGAAAAATCATAACAGGAAGTAAATAATTAATAGACCAAATCCCATCATAGCTCCTAATGCCCCAAAGCTAATGGAAACCAAGGACATTGCTCCTTTACAGCATGAAGATTTTTCCAACATAGTAAAGAACTATTGCTATATTTACAATATAGTAAAGAACTATTGATTGTCTCTAGCACCACACCATTTTGCAAGACCAGAGGAAGGGAGAATTCAAATGAAACTTTTTATTTCATGCTGCAATTTAATTTGGAAGAAAAATACTGTCTGGGACTTGCCACTGAGCAGATGAATTTACAATTTCATTGTTTCAATTATTGTTAATTTTTATGCTGCACAAAGCTTCTGAAACTTATGTAAAATTATCAATATGAAAAGGACTATTGAGCATTTCTAGTAAATTTTCCCACCATGCTTTTCAACAGAAAGCAAGGAAAGAATTAGGTGGATGATACTATGTCTCAAAGATAGCATAATTTTTCCAAAAATGGAACATTTTACCAGATGACAATACAACTACACTTTTTTTTTCCTGCAGCACCCTTACTTTCTAAGAGAAGCTACCACATATAGTGACACTCATGTCTCCTCTCCACTACAATGAGCCTGTATCAAGAGACATCACTAATCATGACCTACTGATACTAAAAGTAAGAAGGAATATTGTGTTGGCAGAGAGCAAAATGTGACAGCACAGCTAGTAAAAAAGCAAAGAATAGGAGGATCGTGAGAATTTTACAACCTCAGTCCCAGGTGATGGGAAATAAAAGATGCAATGTCAGCGACTGGAAGCTCAAGAAGGACTCCACTGTCTATGTCAGAACATGAAAACCCTGGTATGTGAGTATAACAGTCAAATATTTAAATTTGTCAGGATTCAAATTCAGCACAGCATCTAAATATGAACTATTCACACAAGGACAAAAAGGTTTCAGGGATTTGGGTTTTGGTTTGCAATTCACTTTTCAGAAGCAAAAGAACATTGGCAATTTCTATAATTACATTCAGTAATGTGCAATTATGAAAAATATTTCCTGTATGTGTTTGGAAGAACACATAGCCAAAGAACTGTGTTAACTTTAGAAGTTCCCCTACAAGGTCAGAATGTTGAAGAGCTGTAATAGTCTGTGATAGTCTGATTCTACTACAGTAGAATTTATTTTATAATCATATATATTTCTACTATGGAGAGTTACTGAAAAACACTGGTTTCCTATTGGATATCTCACCATCTTTTCAGTTCCCTCCTAACCCTTCACTGAAGGCAGTCTTACTTGTGAGAGCTCAACCTGCTGCCACAGAAATGATGTTGATAATGTGATCCATGTCACTTTGCATTAGGTGCCAATATGGATTAAAAAAAAAAAAAAAGTAGGGTGTAAATTTTGTCTACATTATTTCACCCACCTTCAAAATACACATCTTTCTTAGTGAGAGCAGAAAAACAGCTTCCATATTCACGCAACAGGCTTTACTACTATGTCAGTGCTTATGGTCTGGGATCGTTTTTGGAATATCTTTTCATTCTGTAGTCCACTGCTGCTTTTAGGGAGGCTTGCTTTATAAAGCATTCAGCATCATCTCATGAAAGACATTACGTTAATGAATACAGTCACTACAAATAAAAGAAAATACTCTATTTATCACTTTACTTGGAAAATATTGCCTTTTAGATCATAAAAATTCTCAAAAAGTTACGTTATATGTAAAAAATCCTAATACATTAAACCAGTAGCTTCAAAGGTTAGGAAGAACCTCTGATTTTACATGTAAACATACCTTATTTCATGGCAGGAGACAAAGGAAGATAAAACCATGCCACCTACTGGAGGGCAGATTTAAGTGATAAATGCAATAGGTTCAAAGCTCCAGTGATTGGCGTTCCAGGTAGTTACCTTGAAAAGACTGCACAGACTTATTAGTATAGGCTACACTGTCACTAGAATAAAGTCTTTTGGACATAATGATGTAACAGGTGAATACTACTGCAGATGGAACCGAGCACAGGAGCAGCTACATATGTCACTGATAGTAAATAAAGATCATGCCTGTATAGGCAAAACCAGAGACACAGAAATTACCAGATAGTCTCTGTTTACTTCCCATCAGTTTCTTTCAGGAAAACGGCTCCAAAGAGCTTCAGTATACTGTCGACCCCAACAAAAGTATGGGTTACTTCTGGCCTGTAGTCATTTGTGCAATGCCTGTTGAATCAACAACAGTTATACAGTGTGGATTCCCAGTAGTTGTACATTTTTACAATTCTACCAGAATTTCATTTCCTTCATTAACTGTGGAGATCCTCAAGGCAAAAGAAGAAAGAGAGATGGGGGGGGGGGGGGGCTGGTAGCAATTTTGGGGGGGGGGGGGGGAAGATTCTGATTTTTCAGGCAGAAATTAGCTCAAATGTTATGCATTTGTAAGCAGTACAAAGGAGTCGTGATCTAATTGGGAGCCTGGAGTATATCAAAACAGATTACAATAAAGTGATGAAGACCAAGACAGCACATGAAGAAAATGGCTCTCCTCTGGGAAAAAAAAAGTTACTCTTGTGATTAGAAATACATTCCTTACTAGTTAAGGACTTAAGACGATTGAGATTCTTTCACTGTTAATACACTGTGTGATTTTGCTTTCAGAGGTTTAGACTGATAGAGAAATGAAATCTCAGTAATTTTACCCCAGCTTAATAGAAAAGTATACTGTGGTTCAAGAATATTATTTAAGAAACCTTCTTCTCTACCTGTGTGACTCATAGCAATTTACATAACTAAGATCAACTGCTTCAAAGTCTGATTTTCCTTTCATTATACCAATCAATATCTTTACTGATTTGAGGCAAAAAATATTAAAACGATAGTAACTTTCCTTCTTACTTCCCTTGAATTTTATTGTCAAAACACAGAGCTCCACAGAAACATTTCCATTCACCTTCCGTTTCCTGGAATAAAAACCCCAACAACTCACAAATATTAGATCAATTCTGAACTGACTATCCTCTCGGAAAAATTTACATAGACAACTTAAGAGCTATCTTTTAAAGTCACAGTCAGTAAGGAGTAAATTCTTATCATAAGAAATGCAGTGTCAGAACTAGCTTACCTCAAATACAGCTTCATCTCTGTAAGAAGGAAAATTTTGCAGTACTAGATGTAGTAGCTTCTGGGCACTTTTCTCACTCATTTTAACACAGGTGAGGAAAGAACCTCCAAACTTCTCTAACAGAACTGTTCCACTTTCATTCAGCAGCCTGTGTCTTTCTTCAATCAAAGGTATGGGGACTTCTGTGTCAGAGCGAAATACATGCTTAACTTGGTCAAGGGTCATGGTGGCAAAATACGATGCGCTGGTAATAGGTATTCCTTCAGAAAAGTAAAAATAAGATGTTTAGGCTATCATACATAACATATCCTAAGACCTAATGCAGTGGCCTGCTACAGATGAGCACATTTACATGCAAGATCTAAAGAGTCTATCGACTCTTAGAACCGCCTTGAGCCTTCAGCAATAACCGCGTTCACACAGCTGCTTAAAATTAAATTTGTGTTTGCGCAGAGTGCTTGCTTCCACAAATAACAATATCCAACATACAGCTGTGGAACCCTTCTTGGTTTTTATAGGTAATTTTCCCCAACTGTTCAGTCTTCGAGTGTGGCATTTACCTAGTGCGCTGGCAAATATAGTTAGTAGTCCGCATAGGCCTGTTTTCCCTTAGGTGCTAATGGCGTTGTGCATTTACAAGAAGTATCACAACGCAAACCTTCCCTTAATTTACAAACAAGCACGTAGGAAATTAATTAAAGCCTCCACCTATACCTACGAATAGATACCTTTTTTCCCCCGACGACAGCAACAAGAGTGAGCGCTAAGACACTGGTTTTGGAGGCATATGGGGTTCCAGACTTACTGGAGCCGCTTCGGTACTAGACTAGTCCGGAGGATTCTCAGATTAAGCCTCATTCTCTCACGGACGGAAGTACTCAGTCTCTCTTACGAGCACACAGAAGTCGCGAACAGCTGGCTACAGACATTCCTGGAAGTCTTTTCAGCGGAAACGAGCTCAGGCGGCCGGAGCCACAGGTGGCGTCGTTTCAGGACGAGGGACGGCCAAGCCCTTCCAGCCACCGCCCCCGAGCCCTACGGGGACGGCCCGCGCGCGCCGATCTACCCGCGCAGCAGGCGGCCGTCTGCAGAGACGGTCCTCGCGCCTGAGGGAGCGCCTTCACTTTATACTCGCCGCTCCGTCTCCGCCGCTCCCCCCCGCCCCGCCGCCGCCGGCCGCTCCGCCGGGGCCCGCGGAACGTCGGGCGGGGCGAGGCCAGGCCGGGCCGGGCCGGCCTCCCCCCCCGCCGCCGGCGGGAGCCCCGCGCCCCCGGCGCTCACTAACCGTCGTCGAGGGCCCTGTTGACGGCGGCGCAGAGGGACCAGTAGCCGCTGTGCGTTTTACCCTTGTACTTCACCAGGTACTTCTGCTCCTCCCGCTCGGACCAGAAGGAGAAGTTGAGGGTGTCCACCAGGAACACCCAGTCCACCGCCTCCTCGCTGGCGGCCTGGGGGTTCAGCTCGTGGAGGCTCTTCCACCCCGCCAGCCCGAAATCCGCCGCCGAGACTTTGTCGAACAAACTCTCGGCCACGCGCCGCGCCCCCTCCTCGTCCACGGAGACGTCCTTGCTGTTGTCGGCTATAAACTTGGCGGACTCCAGCGGGGACGGGAACACCTCCATGCTCGGCCACCTCTCCGCGGGCAGGAAACACGCACGCTTTCAAGCCCAGCCCCTCCGTCCTGCGCCCGCCCGGCCCGGCCCCGCCCCGCCCCGGCTAGCCCGCGGAGCACGGGCAGGAAGCCGGTCCGGCAAGAGGCGCGTCCCTCGCTCCCGCAGCCGGGCCTCGCTCGGCTCAGCCAGCGGCACGAAGCACCCGGGCGCCCGCGCCCCACACTTAACCGCCGCCGGGGACGCCGCCGCCGCCGCCCCTCAAGGCCCCGCCCCCCGCGCGGGGCGCAGGCGCGCGGGGCAGCCGGGGCGGGACCGGGACCGGGACGGGGACCGGGCGGCCGAGGGCGGCGGGACGCTGCCGTCCCCGGCCCGCGCGAGCCAGCTCCACGCGCGGCCCTTGCGCCCCCCCCCCCCCCGCCCCTCTCCTCCTCCGCCGGCGGCGGCGGCGCCCAGCGCCCAGCCCGCCTCCCTCCGGGCGCACAGAAAGACGGCCCCCGCCGGGCCGGGGCCTCCCACCCCGCCGCTCCCGCGCGGCGAGGCTGCCTTTCTAGGGGAGCCCCGCGCGGGAGACACCGCTGCGGCCGGCAGCGCGGGGCTGTTCTTCCTCAGCGGCGAGTGTGGTACGGCCGGGCGGGCTGCCGGCACCCCCCACCACCCCCCCGGCTGTCAGCCGCGGAAGGGGGGGGGGGGGGTGTCCTTGGCCGGCAGGAAGGCCCGCGACGCGTCCAAAATCATGGACGGTTATTCTGAGAACCGACCCCCCCCCCCAGTCCTGCCAAGCTGGAGCTGCACAGGTGCTCAGCTTCTTGGTAAGGAAGTTTTCCGAAAGATACACATCACTGAAAAGACAAAGGGGCAAACAAAAAAGTGTGTGTTGACACTTGTGGAGCTTTCCTCTCGATTAAAAAAAAAAAACCAAAAAACCAACAAAGCACCAGCCCCAAGCCCACCTTTCTGCACGCACACAAGTCGGAGGCACACAGGAAAATTCGGCACCCGTGTTTTAGTTAAATGGCACTGCCCTGGTTGCAGATTTCTGCCTGTAACTCCACTCAGCCTGCCCCATGCCCCACGCCAGCCCTTCCTTCTCTGTGGGGGATTGACTCCAGCTCTACCAGGGAGCTCAGCTTCACCCCAGCCTCTCGGTGCCTTCCCTTGCGGGTTAATTTAAGAGTAGCTGCTTACTAGGACAGGAATTGCCCCACACCATTAAAAAAGCAAAGCAAAATGTTCTACAACCCAAGGTAAAAAACAAAACTACCCCCCCCCCCCAAAAAAAAAAACCAAAACAACAACCCACCAGAGTAAAAGAATCCACATGTATTCTGGACCCATCGTATCCATACGTGCAACACACTTGCGTGGTTTCGCGTTCATTTTTATTCAGGAAGTGAAATTAAACTTGTAAACTATAAATACAAATGCCAAGGTGTTACATGAGATATCCAGAGGCTTTATATTTTTTCATTTCTCACAAGTAACTCCTATGGAATTCAACATACAACAGGGAAACCAAGTTTAAGTTTTGCATACAATAAAAACAAGTTACAGAGTTAAGATACCGTCAATTTGCCAATTCATAAGAATTTCTACCTCATACAAATGAAAGCTCAGAAAACAACTATAATTCATTCAGTAATGGTACAGCAACTGTCATTTTAACAGTGTTATCTGCATTAAGCGAGCTGTCTAACGAGGTGTACTTTACCACTGTTTACTCAGTGACATCACAAAGTTTTGAAATATTTTATTTATATACTGTCACCAATATATATATGTACTGCAAAGAGGGCCAAACACTTGCAAAAATGTCAAATTTTACACAACATTTGCATGAATATTTTTGCGTTTTTTCCCCAAACAGCAAAGCAGAGTCATTGTTTTCACACAGTTTCTTTGATTTGTCAAAACCCCCCACATAACTCCATCTATATCAAAGAAGCAGAAGAGCAAGCTTAATTGCAATTTCATTTATATGCAGGGGAAAAAAAAGGGTGTATCCATTTTGGATACTACCATACTTATATCTGAAGAAAAATAACCACCAAGAATAAGTTCACTAAATTTATTTTAAAATGATAAAATGATTCTTACAAAGGAGCACTACATCCTGCACACTGCCTTCAAAGGATGCCAGGGACACATGGACTACCAGTACTCTTCCCCTCTTCAGAAAAAAATACAGTGTACAAAAAGAGGGTGTTCACAACAGTTACAGAAAAACATTACAATTTACCACCAACAATGAACAAAAATAGTATTCACTCTGCTGCTGCTTCAAAATTTCAGTGTTAGTCTTGTGCGCCCTTTCCCTCCCCACACATATTTGTAAGGAACTAAACATTACATCTGGTGGACAGCAAAGATTCCACTACACCTCAAATGCAGAACACCTATGAAGCAGAGGAATGTTGGCTTTTTAAACTGAAGCAGATAAAAAAAAAAAGGGTGCAGGACTCCTTCAGTTCTTCACTAGTCTTAGAAAAACTTTCCAGAATACTGCTTCACACTATAAAAAAGAAAAAATAATCTTGCATTAGAATCCTTCAACATCTGCATACTGCTTCACACTATAAAAGAAAAAGAAAAAAGCATGTATTAGAATGATGAACCATACATCTTGCATCAACATTCACAATGACAATCTTAGAGAACAGATTAAATTACAAATTCCTAATACATTTAAAGTAAATAATTTTAAAAGATTAATAGCTAATAATTACAGGTATATTAATATATTTTAGGCACATTTAAGTATTAGTAGTCTAAAGCCAAACATTGAAGTTAAAATGCTAAAATCTGCTATGACAGCCAACATGTTATTAAAGCAAAACTAAACAAATTAGATCTGAAGCTGTTAATATTTGGCAGAAAAGACAAAAGTAATGGCAACAAGGTGTGAAATGCTGCATAACAGCCCCAAATCGATTTCAACTTATCCTGTAGAGGCATGGTCTGTGCCATATGGCAGACTGTGATTTGTTGTCAATTTAGTTATCTAAAAACAACAAAATCACTAGTCTTCCACACAGAACTAGACCAACATCCAATGAAATCTTCTATATTTTCTACAGGCTCTATGTAATTTATTACAAGTAGTTTTTTTGCAGCAGTTTTCACCAGAGAAATGAGAGGACTGCTTGGTTAAGGCGTCTTCCAGCAAGATTAGTTTTGAGGGTGTCTTCATTTTAATTAGAATGGAGAACAGAATCAACATACTCAAGGCAGAACTACCACTGCAGAAGTTAGGTTCAAATAGTTACTTAAAACCTGCCTTCTAAAAACTATCACAGAGAAGAGCAGCTTTAGAATGTACACGGCAGTTTAAAATCGACAGTAGGGACACAAACTTTAACTTGCCTGTTCTGCAGTAAATACTGTGCATTTTGTATCTGGTCCTGTGTTCCCGTAATAGTTATTATCCGATCTTCTGAACCTTCCAACGGTTCATCAATTTTGATCGAAGCTCCCGACTCATGACGTATTTGTTTGATTCTCTGGCCTCCCTTTCCAATAATAGATCCTGCCAACTAGGGGAGAAAGCAAAGCATTCAATTCCTGATACAACTTCCTCTCTAAAAACAGTTATGAAAATCACAGCAGTGTTTGAGTAGCTTCCGTAAGTTTAAAGAGTTGCAATGGAAGCATACTTTACAGCCTCAGAAGACCCCCTGCAATATTAATTGTATAAGCACAGATGGGATAAAAGTGGAAGAAGTTACTCATTTGCAAAAAACAAAAGTTACAGAGATCATCTCTATTACTGAATATTAACAATTAGTAAAATTGTTTAGTGTCTCTCTAAAGGGAACACAGAAACACTCGAAGAATAGACTTTTGGTGATGTAGAAACACTTGTTTTATATTAGAAGTACTCATCAACCACCCTTGATACTTCTGATTTACTTATGTAGTGTAGAAAAGGCTGTGACTTTTCTTTTTTAAGAAAAAACATAAGCTGAAAGCAAGCCAACTTTACTTACATCTTTGGGGATCGTTACTTGTGTTGTGATGATGGGTCCACCAAGATCTCCGTATGAACCACGTCCCCCTGCATAAGAATAGTCTGATTTAAACGTATGCATCAAGCCCTTTAATAACTACATAATTAAGTACATGTAAAGGTTCTATATAAACACTTACCATATCCAGAGCCACCCTCAAACTGTAAGAGAAAAAGAAAAAACCTTAAATAGTGAATAGCCATGCTTCATTAACATATTTTCATCTTAAGTATCATATTGTTAACTTTGAGCCTATTTTATGCAAAAATCTCAACCCTCAACCTTACTATAAGTACAACAGTGTTGTGCCATCAAAGGCATACTGAGGCAGAGGGCAGACCAGAAACAAAAGGGGTGGGTGGGGAAATCTCATTAACCTCTTAGCCTGCCCTGTCAAAACCTAGCTAGAACTAAGGCATAAAATGACATAAAGGATCCAGCTATACCAGTTTACCAAGCAGTCTCACTAATTCAGCTGCTGGTAGACAGCTCTTGATGCTGACCTACTCCTGACCCTTGGACTAAACTACATTCAAATAAAAAGATCGGAGTACAGCCTTATTAATGCTACCATACAGCTCAGAAGAGACTCAAGTCTCCAGTTTTGGGACAAAAAGTTTACCCAGTGGCTGTCAATCCTCTTACTTCACCAACATCTTCAGAAAAAAACCCAAAGCTATTAGGAATAGCTCTAACTTGTCTCTTGATTCAGATTATGCTACGATCCTTTCTATCTTAGAACAGATAATCATGACATGAGTTACTTCCGTTCCTCTAAAGCCACCACACACCAAATCCAAATCACTGCAACAAGCACTCCTGGCCTCTTTTTATTTTTAGTTTTGTAGACCAGTATTTAACATCAAGTGCTTCATTTCATCTAATGCCTTCTAAGCGCACAAGACCCCATTTTTATACTTTCCTACAGAAGCAGAGAATATACATACACAGTTGTGCAGAATTCAGCTTCTGGGAGACTGCTGAGGTGGCCTCTGTGAGAAGAGGCCAGGGTCTGCCCTGTGCCGGACAAAGCCAATTCTAGTCAACACCAAAATGGACCCACTTCTGCCTAAAGCCGAGACCATCGGCAAAGATGGTGGCACCTCCGTGATAACATTTAAAAACGGGTAAAAAAAACCTAGCGTGCACTGGCTGTTACAGATTAGCAAGAGCAAAAAAGTGAGAGAAACAACCCTGCACACACCAAGTGAAGAAGGCAGGGGAAGAGGTGCTCCAGGTGCTGCAACAGAGCATCTCCTGCAGCCCACGGAGAGAACCACGCTGGAGCAGATAGCCAAACTGCAGCCCATAGAGGGCCTTATGCTGGGAGCAGGTAGATAGGCCCTGAAGGAAGGTGCAGCCTGTGGAAAGCCCACACTGGTGCAGGTGCCTAGCAGGGCCTGTGGGCAACCCATACTGGAGCAGTCTGTTCCTTAAGGACTGTACCCCATGAGGAGGACCCAGGCTGGAGCAGTTCTTGAAGAACTGCAGTCCATTGGAAACACCCACATTTGAGCTGTTTGTGAGTGACTGTGTCCCATGGGAGGAACGCCACACTGGAGCAGGGGAACAACGTGAGGAGGAAGGAACAAAGCGTGATAAACTGACTACAACCTGCCACTCCTCATCCCCCTTGCACCACTCATGGCAGAGGAATCAGAAGAATAGGGAATGAAGGAATGAAGTTGAGCCTGGGAAGAAGTGAAGGGTAGGAGAAAGGTGTTTTTAGTTTTCCTCTTCTGTTTCTCACCACGCTACTCTATTTAAAAGTGGCAATAAATTAATCTTCCCCACGTTGACTCTGTTTTGCCCATGATGGTAACTGGTAAGTGAATTCCCTGTCTTCATCTTGAGCCACAAGCTTTTCCACCTTACTTTCTCCCCTGATCCTGCTGAGGAGAGGGAGTAAGAGAGTAGTTGGGTGGGCAGCTGGCAGCCAGCCAAGTTCAACCAACCACCACTACTTGTTTGCAGAAGTTGTAATGCATCAACTTTTACCAAAATACTGTTTACCTGCTACCTTTTCAGAAGATCAAAATGGAAGCTACTCAGACCAAGGAGTTGAGCTTATTCTCTGTCTCTAAGCAACCTATATTGTGTAGCCACGTTGCTTAGCAATACAGATTGTAATACAACATAACAGAGCTTGTAGTGCAGTCCAAAATACAAGAGAATGAAGGACTCTGCTTAAAACTTAATTCAGAGGCTGATCAGAGCAGCATACTGCATACACATAGACATATTCCTGTCAATATTTGCCACAGGATCCCTTTTTGGGCTCATCTGTTTTAAAGAACAATCCTTTACTTGATCATTTCTGCCTCCCCCCTCCCCAGACTACAGGACAGCAAATGAACTTGACAGCAGATGAGTTAAGCAATTACATTTGCTGTGTTTATCTAAGCTAAGCGCTGACTTTTACTATTTGGCAGCACTTTGCCATCTTCTAGACAGCATGAACACCTGATGAACCCTGTAACTTCCCTTCCCAAAACCTATCTGATCAAATGGTGTATTTTCAAATACATTGGTAAGTCAAGCATAATAGCTCATCCACAAATATAAGAGGCTACTTTTAATATTTGCTGTTTGAAATATGAGAAAACACAACATCATTAAGTTAATACAAAATATATAACCTAAATGCATGCATCTGCAGTGCATCAGTTACGGATAAAGTTACTACTTACAAAATGAAAATGGGGTGTAAAAGGTAAAAAGAGGTACAGAAAAGTTCCTCTCTTTTGGCTGTGCTGCTGCATACTTCCACATTTCGATTAACACTACCTGCCTGCACAGGACACACCGTTAAGACAAACTGCCAATAAATGCTAAGTCCGAAGGACAGCTTTATGATTTTGAATATGTGCAAGTTGCCACTGACTACGCTGGAGATCAAGAAATTCCTGTTATCACTTAACCTGTTCAATAAAGCAGTTTTCAGAAAAAGGTTGAGCACACTCACCAACTCTGGTGGCTGCATGTCGTCACAGGCATCCACATGACACTGCATCATCTTCCAGACACAACATAATAGGAGGAAAAGAGGAAAGAAATCTAAATTAAGTCCATGTCATGCAGACTTAAAGGTGACTTGGCAAGCAAATACAATACATACTGTTACAGAGAAACAATTTATACTACAACAAGGAATTAAAAGTATGTGATTTAGACCACTTTCAAGACTTGCTCCCTTTTAATTTCACTTTGAGGAAACTGTAAGTGGTCATACACACTTTTCCCCCTTTTTCTGTGTGTAAACAGATTTTTCTTCTAACAAAAAAAGGTCAGGGAGTTAATGGCAGAGCAAAGCTTGAACAATTTTTTTTTTCTTTTAGAACACCCTTAAGTGCTATTATGTATCAAAATCCTTTGTTTCTGCTATGTGTTAGAAAAATCTTTCATTTCTTCCATGTGTTAGAAAATGAAGGGTTTAGCAAGATTGAAACAAATAACTGTCAGTGATAATGCCAACAGCAGGTCAAGGAGGAAGGACACTGCTTCTCCTGTTCTACCAATTCATTTCCATATACCTCATATAGCCAATAAGTAGACTAACAATCTACTGCTGCCTAACTATATTAGAAATTTAATTATGTTTTTAAAATGTGATATATAGCATTTCGTTCTTTCAGAGTTCTACAATTTCAGCAACTGATGTTCATTTGTGCACTCTAACCCAGCTTCTCAAACAGGGTAACTTCACATATGTAACAGAATATTCTGCTCCGTGAACTCATTTGTGCTAGTGACTACTGGTACTAGAATAGAAACCAGATGACACGCTGGCTGGGTAAGACAAAGAATTTAACTTTTACATCTAATCAAAGAAAATGTATGCAGTCCTAACTGATGTCAAATTCTTTTATCATGATTTTCCCTGTCTTTTAAAAAGTGACCCAGGAGAGTGAAATTTTGTTAATTTCTTCCAGCAGCTGCATGGATAAATAGGGAAGTTTCCCTACTTTTTTAGTAGGGAATCAGTTCCTTTACTGATTTTTTACATGCTTGTTAATGTCCCATCTCTTAAACAAGAATAATGTTTTGGGGTTTTTTTAAGTGTATGTGCCTTTATTCAAGCGTTTGTATGTCAAGACAAATGTATGTACACATACATACGTAAGTTAAAAAAAGATGAAGAATTAGGAAGCATTTGAAGGAGCAAAAGCACATTAGAAGCCTGAAGACACAGAAGTCTCTGAGGAAACAGTCCACATAACAGGAGACATTCTGATTTAAGTCTCTATTAACTCTGATTTAAAAATTTCGAGTACTTTGAAAATTTCAGTACTTGATCAGTTAATTAGAAAAGAGGTGAGGGGATAAAATTACTTTATATTTTTGTCCACTTTATTTTCCACCCCTGCCATTGATATCTGTGTGCCTTTGTGTATCTGAAAGACCCCTGAGGATAAGGGTGTTGAAGAAATACTGGAAATATATTCAGGTTTTTTCAACTGTCAGAATAGCCCTTATGGTTCACAGGCATTTGATTTGGAGCCGTTACACACTGAAATATATAGCTCTGTTAACAGAGAAACCATACAAGTCTGTCCTTCAGGAAAAAGCTTCAGAACACAGATGATAAACCAAATGGACTTTTTCAACAGCAGTGCATAACTAAACTAAAACTGTAAGCCAGGCTAACAGACAAGTATCTTCTTAAGTGGGTGAGTCCACATGGGCAAGCGGAATTAACCTGTCTTTTAAAATATAAATGTTTTTTTCCCATCTCAGCATTTACAAGGATGTCAATACTGTCATAATTCTGGAATTCCAGAAAATTCACAGTTCAGCATCCAGTTTTAAAGGACCACTCAATCTTTCTGCCTTTAGTGGAAAAGAGAACTGGCAAAAAAAGGAGATTGTTTACATATATTCAACATTTCCATGATTTTCAAGACATTCCTCTGAGAAAAGCATCTATTCTTGCCTTTTATTACATCTATATAAAACAGAATCTATGTGAAAGAGCACTTTTGCTCTCTTAGAGCAGCCTTTCCAATGCATTACTTAGTTCACAATGATGTTGGTTTACTCTAGTTTAAATGTTTTGTTAGAGAATGGTTTCTATACGAAACGAAGGGTAGCATAAGATGACCTTACACTTCTGGCATGACATTTCCAGCTCCAGCCTCACATGGAGACTTCCTATCTGTTTACACTATTGACAATACTAGGATCATGGTTAACAAAAACTAGAAATTAAATAGTTGTTGGGAAGCAGTGCTCACTTTCACCAGGCTATGATACTTGGGTCATAAAGGAGTCAAAGCCATGAGCAGCTTCACTGTGAAGTGGAAATAAAATTGGTTTTTTTGAATGAAAAACAGAGAGAGATGACTCCACTTATTTTTAGAAACTCATGTCAAGAAATCAAAGGTCAACCTGACAAAAGTCAGGCTAAATAGAAGTCAAAATGAATTTTCTATTCTAGCTGGAATGGAATAAAAATAGAACACACTACTGCCCAAGAGTCAAGCTAAGAAGACTGTGCTCAACCAAATAACCAAATAAGGGCAGGCCGCTCAGTTTATATGCTCTAGCACAGGCTTTATTAGCTGCAAATACAAGAACACAAAACCTGAGCTTTGAAAACGTGTAAATACATGTAAGGAGTCTTGGAAGGTGTACTTCTCAATTCTTGCAGTTTCTTAACATGTAGAGTAGCATGGGTCACACTTTTTTTTTTATTTCTAGTAAGCATGTGGCATTCTCGCAATACATATTTCCAGTAACTCTTACTCCCAAGAAGGAGGAAATGTGTAAAGCCTACTTAGGTAGCCCACTTCATAGCGCCTCCAATTCCTTTCTCTTCCATTCATTTAAATGAGGGGGAAAAAAAAAAAAAAAGAAAAAAACCCAGAAAACAAATCTTGTCTCACCTGTCATCTTAAAGAAGGTGCCAAACAAAGCCAGAGGAGAAAAGAAGATTGTTACTATAGAGATTTACCTTGCAGACACACCTTATTTCTCTTCCCAGGAAAGAGGAATCTAGGAAACAGCAGATGACTGCTGGGAAGTAGCATTTCAGAGTATAACATGGAAGAGTATCTTTAAGCCATTTTTTAAGCTTCCATATGCTACGAGATATTTTTTTCCTCAGCAAGTATTAGCATTAATATGGTCAAATGTACCTAACTTAATTTAGGATTCAACTTAGCAGTGGCCCTAGCTCCCAAACATTTGGAATTACAGTGGAATTTTTGCAAAGAAACCAGCAAATAGACAAGAACTTATTCAAAAGAGCAGTCACCTTCCAGATCAACTACAGCTCTTCACAGATACTATTCTTTAATCTGTATTATTCTACCTATACTTGTGTTTTCCAACATTAATGTTAAGAATGCTTGTATGAATCAAAGGATTTCAGCGATGTTGTTCTGACACGTTTTCTTTATCTGAAAGGCTTCCCAATTCCTATTTCTGTCATCCTGATGAAAAAAAAAATCTAAAAGATGGTCAGTGCAAGAAGACCTGCAGGGTAGAGCACAGTCAAACTTTCTGTATCATTTTTGATGGCAGGGAGGAAAGAAAGCAAACAGATCATGTCTCAGATACCATTTACAACCCAAACATTCCTCCACAGGAGGGACCATTTGTATAGACAAAACATTTTGGTGCTATCATCAGAACCACGCATGTCCCACACTTAAGTGCATGCGTTCAGCAACAGTATCTGGAGGCAGTGAGCACGCTAACTGTGCTTATGAAACAGGACAAGGCAAATTTTAAACTCGTACCATGCCATCGTAACGGTCTCCTGGTCTGCCCCTTCGGTCATAGGACATAAGATCTCTAAAATGAAAAAAATAGCAGCATGTGAATTGCATTATAAACTAGTTTAGCTATTCTAAGTTAAATTTTCACATTCATGGTTCACACACAACTTTATTTCTAACTACTTTAGCCAAGTACTGAAGGACATAAAAGTTTCAGAACTACTGACTATAGTCCTGGTAGATTACTACAGTGCAGCAATAATTAAATTCCAGTACTTTTCAAAATACTCTCATCTAATACACATGCAATCCTGCATAATCACTACCAACATGGAAGTGTGGAAAAAACACTGGAAAGATGTACATGACTCAGGAGATTGTACACAACATGAGTTTTGTATAATGCATTTATGCAACAACTTACCCGCCACGAGGAGGTGGTGGAGGAGGAAGAGGAAGATTACGAGCTCTGCTGCCACCTCTACCTCCACGACCTGGTGGAGGTGGTGGAGGTCCTCTGCGAGGGCTCATATCATCATAATCTCTTCTTGATGGAGGCATAGGTCGTCCACCACGACCAGGGGGCATTCGATCAAAACCTCCTCTTCCACGCATCGGAAAGCCTACTGGACGTCCCCTTCTATCATCAAACATCATTGTGAATCCACCATAGTCATATGTTTCATCATAGAAATTGGGATCATAAGGCTGGGCCCGTCCTTTAATTGGAGACTAAAACAAACAAACGAAAAAACAATTCCCCCCCCAATCCAATTAGGACTATTACAATTGGCATATTTAATGAAATTAATATATTAAACGTATAAAATGGATTTATGCATCTGGAACATGTTCTTGATTTCATAAAGCTGTTACGGAGATGGTGATGTGTTTCCCACGAACTTAACTATGATAGAGAAACTGCTGTTACTTATCAGTGGCAAATAAATTTTGTCCCCCTTCCTCTTCAATTTTTTCATCTTAATGACATGCAAAGCATGAATAATGGCCCACTAGTACAAAAAATTGCTTCCCTCCCCCATAAAGTGCACCCCAATTCTAGAAAATAGAAACAGTTTCAAAAGGTGGTACCAGTCAATCACTCTGTTACTGGGAAAGTAGGAGGTACTAAATTCAGAATAGAAACTGAAAGATATGCTTTTCATCCAAATGATCCTTAACATTCATGGATGACCATGAAAGAATAAAATAAAGTTAATAAATATTACCTCAGAGATAAGATCCAAGATAATCTTGATACATTCAACGACTCTATCAGGTTTTCCACCAATAAGCACCACTCTGTCAGTAGAATGAGGACAACACTCTTGGAAGAGCTTAATGGTGGTCTGAGTGTTCTGTTGAAGAAAAAAAAAAAATCTAAGATTATCTAATGTAAGTATTCTAACAACTTTACAAACCCATTAATACATTTTTAAAGAAACAATCCAAAAGACAAATTCCCAGTGATTTTAAGTGCATGCTTGTTTCTCAGTTCTCACAACAAATTTAAGATGACTTTTTTTTTTTTTTAAAGATCTGTGCTGACATAGTTCTATTTTCTCCTCTTTCAATTATGGCTCATCTACACCATCATTTAATTAAAAACTAGCAAAAGGACCACGTATCCATTGCGAGCTTACAAGTTGCATGTATTAACGTTCACATGTCAAGAAAACATGCTTTGGATGCAAGACAGCAATGTTGCTGGGATTATGTCTGGTTACCTTGCCTTTCTCAACCCATGCAAACAGGTTATACCTTAACTGACCTGACATTGCCTCTGACACAATGCCAAGAAAGGACAGAAAACAGAGGTGTGTTTTAAGTTCATAGACACCATTAGCTTTTTAAAATCTCATTCCTTCACTGAAAGAAAGCAGTGGTCTTCTAGGAGGTAGAATTTAAAAAAAAAAAAAATAAAGCCCTTTTACAGCAATATTCAGACATCTACTGAATTACCATCAAAAGAGTTTGTGGAGATGCATTCACTCTAAACCATTTTGCACGTCCAACCACATAAATAAATCTATTCCATGCAGCAGTTTGTTCTAGGAGTGACGAATGCTATTTTAATTTAAAAAATCCTTTCTTTTTAAAAACATTACTCTACCACAACTATTTTTCAGAAGCCTGGTAACAAGTCCTAGGCTCTATCACCAACGACTTTACTTCTGAGGGTTTGCAAGAAAGTTGCAACTCACAGATCCATCTCAAAACACTGAAATCACGTATGCCATATGTTCTGAAGGAATTACTGCAGAGAAGATACTTACACTCGTCCCTTATGAACACAAAACACTAAGTTGTTTATTGAAAAAAACCAAATCTCAGAAGAACAGGAAACAAGTACCTCTCTGAGCTCTTTAATTTTAGCACCCTTAACACCAATAATTCCTCCTGCCAAACTTTGGTGAATGAGAAGTCTTAATTCGCAGTCAAAGTCACTGCCTTTGTAGTGTTGATACTGTAAGAAAGATGCATACAAAGAAAAGAATAAAATATTAGTCACATAAAAATTTAAAATATTGGGGTTTTGTGAAGTTTTTTCCTCCAAGCATAATGGTATGACACTGCTGAATTGTAATCCTGTACTTCCTTTGATAAGATTGCAACTATTTAAGCACCTCACCATATGATGTCAGATCATGTTTTCCTTATTCATTATATTACATTGCACAACTTTCTACAAAGATTTAAGAATGTATCTATCAAAACAGTGCAACAGTCTTACTTACAAAGCCCATGCAGGACACAAGTTACAATACAACTACTTCAAAATGTGGATGACAAGTCAGGAGGCAAGTATTTTGAAAAGGGGGAGGCTGTTTGAAACCTGTCTCTATCCTCTACCAAAACAATGCCAATATGTAGTTTGAGAGCCATAACCCTTCTTTAAAAGGCTTTTGGTTTTTATTTTCCATTGTCCTATATTTAAAAAGCAGCAAATCATCTAGAACCGTATAGTTTCAAGAGCTAATCTTTCACCTCTAAAAAGAAACAAATGTTAAGAGACATACCTCTTCTAAAGTAGGGATAATCTTCTTCAGGATTTCTCCAATTGTCTCTATATCTGCACTTATGCTCAGGATGCTGTTGGAGGCCATAATGCCAGACAATATGGAGAAGGTGGAAAAGAAGAAGTAGAAGTAAATTTTTTTCATCATCATACACAAAATTCTAACAAGATTTACTACACAGAAGAGCTTACAATTAATATTCCCCATTTAAAGTAAACCTGTTTGTTCAATTTACAACACATGCATCTTTGTTTATGCCCAATATATATGCATGATAAATTTAAGATTAGGTAGGTCTTGCAGAGAGAGAGAGAGAGAGAGAGAAAGACAGAATGGGCTTTTGGAAGGGCTCAGATTAAGTGGGCAAGAAATTGACGCAGAACTGAAAGCAGAAGTGAATATTCATGTTCCCCGCCACCACTAATTTAGGATACCCTCGCTATTACATTGGTAAAACTGGCACACCTTCTCATAGAAAAAGTGGGGATATGCAAGTGGTGAACATTGTATCTGGAGTAAGGTTATGAGACCAGTTAGAAATCAGATTACTAATGGGCTCTCCAAGAAAACAAATACAAATGCAAGACAAAAAAAAGACAAAACAAATGAGAAGTGAAGGAAAGTGAACCAGAGTTAGCATTTCATCAGAAATAATTATGAACAGGCAATGTTGAGGGGAGCAAGGTGGGCCACAAAGACAGAGCGAGAGACTATTTTGAAACAATTTGATTTACAATGCAGCAAATATGCAACACTTGAAGCTGTGCTCCTTCCATTGAAATAAAATTAGTGGATTGTTTGGGTGGGCAACTCACGTAAAAGTTCAGTGACAAAAAGACTTAATGGGGAAAATAAGACAGAAAACTTGAAAAAAAACAATACACCGTCTATAAGGGGATACTATTTAATTATATCAAAGGCAGGTAATAAAATACATTTCTCTCTTTCTAATCAGGCAGTGAGGCATAAACTGTTGGGACATACCGCTCGGGGCCACTGCTGTCTGGGACTGAAACACTGGCATTGTACTGCATTGGTCATTGGCGTTCGTGGATGTTGGCATTGGGCATGGGCATTCAATCGGAAGTTGTCAAGTATGGTACCCGTTTGGCAACGAGCACATTTTTGGGCATAGCCAACCAGGGTTTTCACATGGGCGTTCAGGGGCGGATGGGCCAACGTCATGGTGGGCAACGCAGGGGCAAGTCGATCCAGTACATGGGCAACGGAGATATATGGCCAAAAAAACAAGGAGAGGGAAAAGGGGGAAAAGCAATAAATTTTAATTTAATACAAACTATACTCATTACTCTCAATTAATGAAACAAGCTTAAGTTGTTCTGAAGACTAACACAATAACGGATTGCTACACCGACTGTGGCTTAACAGTATGGACCTTAAAAATGAGTCACTTGATCTGACTAAACTACTTTTTACTTTTAACATGTGATGTTTCAGTAGCAGGCTGGCTCATGAGGGTAGACACAAAACCTGTCGAGACTGGTATTATTAGAACCTCGGGCAAATCGGGAGAGATAGTTTTCCAGACCAATCTACATTATCTGGACTTAGGTGACATATTGATTCACTTAAAAAAAAAAAAAGCCACAAAAAAACACCCTAAAAAAAAAAAACAGCTAGCTGCCAAAGTTAGTGAGCATATGTATGATTCCTGACCATTTCAACTTAAACCTCAATTCTAGTTGCGGTAGTTTATGAACTTAGTTGGAACTGATTTATAACAATAATATTGCCAAATCTTGTGTTGAGCAGAGTCTTGATCAGAAAAACTGTTGAAATTGTAGCTGATGTTAAGTACAGGAGTGTAAACATATGGAATTTAAGAAGCGTTGCCAAGTTTTATAAATACACAACATTAACGCTGAGCATGTGTCTAATCACAAGAGTCAACCCACTGTAAAATGTGAATAGGCAAGTCATGACCATTTAAAAATGCTTCCAAGTAACAGAATAGAACATTCCTTTACTGTTCTATACCCATGTTTAAATCATGCAACCTTAATATTAATGCTTTTGTGCTTCATGTACAAGCTGTTGAAGAACAGATGGACCATTTTGTTTGTTTGCTTTTTTTAAAGGAAGTTAAAAGAATTCCTCTACCACCGGGTTAAGCCAGCCACCTGCAATGGTTTTAGTAGTACTGTAATTGATTCATACATACGGGGAATGGCACAATTAAGGGTTTTAAGCTTTGTCAATATTTCTAATTAGGATGTTAACTCACTTGAAGCGTGTAATTTAGTGGAATCCTATTCAAAAGTGAAGAGATTTAACATAAACCTCTCTTTCCACGAGTCAAGCTGGGTTTTAATTACAATAGAAATTGAAGAACTAAGTCATCTACTCTAATGATCAATACAAATGGCTTGTAACTAGACTATTGATGTCTAGAGTTGAATTGCTCCCATTTCTAGAAATGCAATCAAGCTTTCGATGTAGTGCTCTGAAAGAATTGGTGTTAAATTAGTTCAAACTCATATATACTCACGTCTGTACGAAGTGCCTTAATATTTTTGCCACCTTTTCCAATCACTGCTCCAGCATTCTGGAAAATAGTTTTCAGAAGTTATGTTATGCCAACACAGCACAGACTACCTTTTTGAGCTCAAGACTAAGAATGGTAAATCTATTTTTGCATTACAACATTGGCCTGGGGGGTGGGGGCAGTCGGGCACTGCTTTTGAAAGGTTCAGATCAAATTGAAACAAACTGATACAGTTTGTCCATGAAAAAATGACCAACAGCTCTTACCACTGAACTTGAGAAAGAGAATGATACTCAGTTTAACTAATATTCTAACTCCATATGGAAGTTTCTAGGCAATTCTGGCTATGTTAAAGCAATCTCAAACTATAGCTCTCAAAAAAATATACTGTATGAATGTTATGTAGGTCAATGACTTCCCTAATTTATCAGCTTTTTCTTAATTATTTTTTTTAAGGAGTATGTTTGCAAATCCCAGTTTTGCACTCCAAACATTTCTTTGTAACTTCAATTGCTAATTTTGGTTTATACCTCTAACTTAACTGACTTGTCAAGGCAGTATATTCTGAAAACGGTTAAAGCCAATGTTAAGAGCCACCAACTTCAAGTTTCTAACATCAATAATTCTAACAGGAATAAACTGGCAGACAGTCAAGGAAAGTAACTGCAAAACTATATTTTTACCAGGTTATTTTGAGGATTACACGCAGAAGTATTGCTTTTATTACACAGAGTATACATTATATTAACAGCATGCAAAGCATTTCATGGTACCCCACGTAACTTGACTACTGGTCAGAAATGCCACACAGAGTTAACATTCCCCCATGCCAACACAAAAGACTGAGATACTTCAGAAAGTACAAATCATCTGTAACTACTGGAAACACCTGAGAAAATTCATACATAGCAACTTTACTGTAACTATTTACATTTGTCAACAAAACCATTGCAACCGCTGAAGCATTGCTCCCACATTTCTTCCCCTTGATATATTTGAACAAGTTTAGTAGATCTGTTTGGGAGAGTTACTAAAATCCTAAGTAAGTTCTCATCTTAACTCTCATATTTAATTCAAAATCACTAGCCAATCATTCTCTAAACTGCTTCCTTTCCAACCACTAATACAGTCATTTCCCTCAAAACAACAACGTTCCACTCAAATGTAAAAACACCTTATAATTTCTATTACTCAGTTTTTTCAGCAAGTACATCTTTTAAAATTAACTGTATTGATCCTTAGGGACTAACCCTTTAAAAGAACTACTGAAGATAATTCCATTGCAATACACTTTTACCACCATTCACGCACACTTGAAATTGTTCCTAGTAAATTTTCTCATGTTAAATGAAGTATATATTCTTTCTAAACATACACCCCAACATACACTTTGTCACCACTGTCTTGAGTAACACTATAAGCAAAACCAGAAAAAACAAAAAAGCATACTTTGCTCTGAAGCAGGATGCGTAATTCAACCATCTCATCTGTGTTCCGAGATCTTTTGAAGGCCTGCTCTTCCTCCATATCTTCTGCAGGACGTTTGCCTGTAGAGAGGTCCATAGGGGGGAAACACAAACATTTATTTAACTTTCCAAGTTGTAATGAAATGGAACACATGAGAAATTCATGCTCTGTATTCTTAACAGATTCTTTCCTATTAGCCCAACACTAATTACTGGCGCCCACTCTGAGAGCATCCATAGCACAGAAACAGGTCTTTACTTCATCAGCTTACGTATCAATTAACTGCAGAAAATACATTTAAAAATCTATGACCTATGGTTTAAATGAGAATGTTGCACATAGCCAGTGAGAAATTCATGACATGCTGTTTAAAGCAGGGGAGCATCACCCACTTAGTATTTATTTATCATTTAAAATTGGGAAAAACCTTTCAGACAAAAAGCTCAAATGCTGTTTGTCCAACACTGAAATACTGGTGGAATAATACTAAAGTAGCACTTCAAAGACTGTTTGGAAAAAACTGGCACGAATCAACGACACTAATGCCCTAACTTCCTCACTAATTATGCCCAAAGAAGTTTTTTATGAAGCTTTTTACAGGCATTTCACATTTATACTACTGCATGTAAAAACTGCAATAAACAAAATGCAATTAATGGATATTCTTGATAGTATTCTTGCATATTGACACTCTCCACATAAGTACTGAATATTTAACTATGAAATATTTTCAAATCCTTAGCCGTAACTTTAAGCTACTTATCCCATGTCTAACATGCCAACAGAGAGATTATGCATTTATGCTTCAAAAGCACATGTAATTTTATGTTCTAATTAAAAACAAGAAGATTTAATGCAGAACGCAAAACTACTGCAGATACAAACACTTGATGCAGTTAAAGCATTAGAAAATATTTAGAAACATTTAAATTTAAAGAGGCTCTTTCGAAAAAGAAATAGTCCTTTAAAAAATTTACCATTTGTCTCTGTGTTGGTAAAGGTCTCTTCCTGTTGTTCAGTCTCCATTGCCTTTTTTTTCTTAGGTGGGCAGGCAAAACCTGTTGAAGAATAAAAAAGCTGGTACATCTATTCTGTGAAAAGGCAAACTGTACATTGTGCTAAAGGGAAAAAGCAAAAAGAAATGCCTGCTTCTAGAACTTACCGCAATTATATATCCTTCCAGAGAAAAACTCAAGTATTCTGGGCGGGATCAAAATCCAACAGCCTATGAAAACAGCATGTATCAGTTGTGACTCTGCTCACTTACAGCTTTCACTACAGCCAAAAACCAGAGGTGTGACCTGAGTTTCTCTTGCAAAGGTTTTCCTTATAAAAAGAGAAAGCATACCCAGGCCAAACATACCACTAAGACAAGATAAAAGACAAGTCTGAAACTTACAGATAAACAATTACTGTCTGAATTATAGTTTTGGGGCACATGCTAGTTTTACCGAACCACGTTTACTAAAAATTATTTTCAGATATTTAAAGTGAACAAGCATCCAAGCTCCTATTTTCAACACATTTTATGACACACGCCTTGGATTTATTTTTTAAAGGACACTATGTAACGATCTGCTCCTGCTGTTTAGTTCTAAACAACTGAAACAAAAGAAAGTCCTATTAAGGTAATTGTCAGCATTAGTTTCATAAAATGTCTGCCAATGTACTACCAGGCATTTTAGCATGCCTTCCACTCAAGTATAATAGATGAACAAAAGACAAATTACAGCTTCTAGCCATACTGGAAAAAATCTTTTAAAAACACCACCCTCTGGAGTTACATATAATCCTCTGCACACACACAGACAAGAACCTCAAAAGCAGCTTAACTTCACCATGATTTTCTGAAATAGGTATCTTTTGTGACATGCGTTTGTTAAGTCGATCTCAGAATACCAGTAAGTCACATTAGAGAGAAGTCTAGACAAAAGAAATAATTTTGCAACTTATTCCCTTCAGAAATGTGTTTCTACAGATAACACAGCAAAATAATCATGTGCTTCCCCCTTTGTATTTTATTAATTTCCATTGCCTCAACAAGTGGTAGCCATTCATTCTGGCATCCGTGAAGGAAAAGATACGATGAGGTGCAGAGAGTTTTTTAAACATACTCACAGCCAGCTGTTAATTTGTAATTGTTGCCTTGCTTGTACAAGCTAACAGCAGGCACTGCTTTCCAAGCACACGCTGGTCTTTCCAGACACTTTAAGTGGGGTAACAGACACACACAGACCTAACGATAGCGAAATCTCAGCCAAGAGTTGCCAAAACGCTGTTGGGGGAGGTGGGGGGGGGGTGTAGGAGGAGGTCGGGCAGACTTTTACATGGTTTAAATAGTCATTTTGGACCCCGGTTATCCTATTTCGAACCATCCTAATAATTTCAAAGCTGCGGGGAGTGAACCGTAATACACTGATCAGGGCTTAGTCTCCCCTAGTCGCCTGTGTTTACGCGCCCAGCCAAACCTCCCCCGGCCGCGTGTACCTCAGGTGCTCTCAGGTCACCCCGCTCCACTGGGAAAATCGAGCTCCCGCGATTAAACTGACTAATGCCGTGTTTTTACGAACACCGAAAGGATAAAGCGGCCACCAAAGGCGGGGGGAGGCGGCGCCAGCTACCACAGACCTGAGACAGGAGCTGGGAAACGCCGGCGCGCCTCAGCCCCGCTCCCTCCGGGGCGCATGGGCTCTTCCCGCCTCTCTCCCTCCCTCTCCCTGCGACCCAGCCGCCCGCCGCCGGCACGGCCTCCGCTGCCGCCGGGCTGGCTCCCGGGCAGGGGAGCGGCGGCGTTACATAACTCCCGCGGCCCCAGCCTCGCCTCACCTCCCCGGCGGCGGCGACCAGCAGAAATGGCGGCCGCTGTAATGGCGCCTGCCCGCTGCTAGGCGGAGCCGGGAGCGGAAAAGCCACCTCCACCACGCGGCCGCGGAGAGATTTACCCCCCTCTCCGCCCAGGGAGACACAAAGGAGGCGCCCGGCGGCCCGAGCCCCTGCGCAGCCGGCGGAGCGGGACCGCCCCGCCGCCGACGGGGCTCCACCGCCGCCGCCGCCCCCGAAGGCGGCGGGCCGCGAGGCGGGGCGCTCCCCAATCGGCCCGCCGCGGCCGCCTCCGCGCAGGCCACGGCCCAGAGCGCCCTCCCCTCCGCCCGCCATTAATTCCCGACAACTCGCCCCGGGCACAGAGTTACCAAGGGCGGCCGCAGGAAGGCGGCGGCGGCCGCTCCCCCGCCTTCTGAAAGCGCCCGCTAGCGCTGCCGGCCTGCGCCGCGCCGCCCCTCCGGGAGCCACGCTGGCTGGGCCACAGGGCCCAGGGCCGCCCGCACGGACAGCCTTGCCCCAGGGGCGGGAGGGTCCCCTGGGGCCCGCAGACTGCCCTCAGCCGCCTGAGGGGCCACCCCCAGCATCAGCCGAGGCGGCGACACCCCGCTCTCCTCCTCCACGCAGCGCTCGCGCCGTTCCCTGCGGCAGCCCACGGGAGTCCCGGGGCGCGGCGGCAGTAGTTCCCGGGGGTTGAGGCCCCGCGACTGGGGAGGCGCGGGCCTCCCGCATCGCTGTGTCACGAAACGGCGCCGAGAGGGGGACGGCGGCAGCTCCCTTGGCCCCAGCCAGGCCCGGCCCAGCCTGCCCTCTGTCGCCCCCCCGCCGCGGGCGCAGCGCCCCCTCCTCGCCCGCCCCGGCTACATCCCGCCGCGGGCTGCGCGTACCTTGCGCCCGCCGCCGGCCCCACCGCGTACGGGAGAGAAAGGGGAGCAGCCCCCACCGCCAACTCGCACATCCACCAGCGCCACCAGGCGATTGGCCCCGCCGCCTCACCCCTGCGCGGGCCCGCCGCCGCCCCATTGGGCAAGGCGCCTGCCCGTCAGGGCCGGGGGGCGGCCCCCCGCTCCCGCCCCGCCCTCCGTGAGGGCCAGGGCGAGGGAGGCCCTGCCGCCGGGAGGGGAGGAGAGCCGCGCCATCCGCCCCGCGCCGCCGCGCCGCGGCCGGTTGGTCTTTTTACCTGCCCGGTGGGAGCCGCGACGGAAGCGGCGCAGGCAGCGAGGGCGGCGAAGGAGAGCGAGAGCGACCTGGGTCGCCAGAAGAGAAAATGGCGCCTGCGAAAACCCCGCCTTGTGCTGGCTGCCCGGTGCCAGGGGAGGGGCGCGCCTCTCGCGATGCTTAAAAGCGCGCGCGAGGCGCGCCTCCTATTGGCTGCTGGGGCGCGCGGGGTTTTTGGGGACCTGCGCTCAGGGGGCGGCCGCGCCCCCTGCACGCGCACACCCCTGCCCCCCCCCCCCCAGCTCCGCGGCGGTGGCGAGGGCAGGGGCTGCCCCGCCGGTAGCGCCTCACCGGTACCGCCTGCTCGCCCCGGTAAGTGCGGGTGAGGTGAGGTGGGGCGTGGGCGGGGCGGGGGGAAGGGGCTCGGCCCCTGTGAGGGGCTGCGGGGTGTGACCCCCACCGCCCTCACCTCCTCTCAGTCAGGGCCCCGGGCCGCGCGAGTGGCAGGCTGGCGTCTTACTTTGGTTAAGTGACTGCACGGTGTTTTCTCAGGGGTGGATGTCCCAAGCCTGTCCGTGTTTAAGAGGCCTTTGGACGATGCCCTTGATAACATGCTTAAACTGTTGGTCAGCCCTGAAGTGGTCAGGCAGTTGGACTAGATGGGTGTTGTAGGTCCCTTCCAGCTGAAATAGTCTTCTATTCTGTTCCATTCTATTCCCTTCTATTCCATTCATGCATAGCTACTTCCTAAACTAACAAGAAGCCGGAGCTTATTAGCCGCTAATGTTCCTGAGAGGATGACTTGGTGCTACTGCAGCCAAAACCTCGACTGGGTCTCTAGATAACAGTGATGTTTCAAGCTGGCTTCCTGTTGCCGGGTACAAAGCTTTCATCCAGTTACAGTGCTGAAGTCACCCCTGTGATACAAGTGCTGATGGATCCCAGCTTGCTTCTGTTGTAGATGGGCTCTCATACTTCTGTTCATAAAAGTACTGATGAAATGGGAGAATAATTTCTCAGGTCAATTTCTAAAGTAAACTGGGTGTTAACAGCAGCACCCACAGAAATAAAACCAAAAAAATAGGGGACAGCCTACTTTTTTTTTTTGTTTGTTTTTCCGTTAGCTTTCCATCAGTAACAAAAGGATTTCAGTTATATGTTTCTAATTAAATCAACAGAAAAGGAGAAGTCACCAAGCAGGTTGCTTGTAGAAGTCTCCATACTTTCCTGATACTCCATGATGAGTAAACTGCCCATAATTTTTATCCTGTTTGAAACTTCAAATATTGGAAATGCATGTTTATTTTTAGTGTCTGTAGAAGTGTTTTTAATTTAAATTGCTTCCAGGTTGTCACACTTAGAATAGCAGAACTTTAAACTGAGAGCAAAGTTCTGTATAATACAAGCAAGAGACTTGTCATAACTTTAGCTGTTGTCAGAAGAGTAAATATGTCTTTTTGGGTTTTGTTCTAGGGAATTCACTGTCTTAACTTAAAAGAAAATGCCTACATCTAACATTGCAGCAAGAGTGGAAACTTGGCTTTCATCCATATGGCATGTTAAAGTTCCTTTGACATGGCTGGAAGCATGTATTAGTTGGATCCAGGAAGAAAATAGTGGTAGTAACTTAAGTCAAGCTCAGATTAACAGGCAGGTATTTGAGCAATGGCTTCTTACTGATCTAAGAGATTTGGAATATCCCATTTTGCCTGACTGCATCTTAGATGCTCCCAAAGGAGAGTTGTCAGGCTTCTACTCCATACAGATTGATTCACTGGTTGATGTTAGCCAGCCAGCATATTCCCAGTTGCAGAAGCTAAGAGGGAAAAATACTGTAAATGAAGAAGTAACAGTGAGTATTCAGGAATTCCAGAAGCCCTGGGAAGCAAAGCCTACTCGAATGCTCATGCTGGAACTAACTGATGGGATCCATCAAATTCAGGGGATGGAGTATCAACCAGTGCCAGTCCTCCACAGTAATCTTCCACCGGGAACAAAAATCACTGTACAGGGTAATATTGCATATCGTCTTGGAGTCCTTCTGCTTAAACCAGAAAATGTGAAACTGTTGGGGGGTGAAGTGGATGCTCTTCTTCAGGAGTATTCTCAGGAAAGAGTCCTTGCTAGATTAATTGGAGAACCTGAAAACCCTAATTCTGTTGGACAAGCTCGTCATGACCAAATTGTTTCAAGGCCTGTGGATGAATTAGAACAAAATCTTGGCCCTTCAGATGAAGAGCTTTTAGCCAGTCTTGGTGAAAATAATGAATTTACTTTAAACAATGAAACATCTTCAGAAAGCGGATACTGCAGTAGAAGCAATGATTTTCGTACAGCCTCAGGTTCACTGACTGCACACAATAGAAATGTTTTGCTATGGGAAGCTGGAAGTCCTTTGCCTCATTCAGATGAACAAGTTTCACCTCCCATAGAATATGTTGATGGAAATGACTTCCCTTTAGAAGATGACTTTCTTCTGGAAGAAGAGGTGCAAAGAGAGCTGGAAGATGCACCACCAGTGGTCATGAACAGAAACATAAGTTTAATTACTGAGAGACTTCCACATACATCTAGAAGCTCCTGCAATTTATTTTTAAATGCCAGTTGTGAAAAAGATGATGTGAATGAAAGGGATAAGCCTGTAGAAGCTACCAGCAAGCAAAAGACTTCTGAAAGAACAGTATCTGATGGAGATGGAAATAGTATGAGTAGCTTTTCAAAGCACAAGAGCATACATCATATCAGCAGTTCTGCAGATTTGTCTTTGGAAAATCCTTCTGAAGAAAGGCAGAATGATACAGGCCTGGATGAGAGCAGGTGTAAATCCCAGCGTACTTCGGACAGCAGGCTCTTAAATGATGATGCTGTGTTTTTCTCAAAAAATGTTCCAGAAGCAGATCAGCAGAAGCATGATTCACAGACCATTCCTTGCAGAGCATTAGAGGCACATTTAGATTTACGTTCTCCACCTTTCACATATATTTCCCTTCTCCTTGCAAAAAAACCAGAAACTGTTACGGTCCTCAAAGTTAAGTGTTTTATTGTTACTCTTGCTGGAAACCTCACAAGCAGCAATGGGTCCTGGGGTATAAAGGCAAAAATTTCTGATGGTTCAGCTTATCTTGAAGTAGATTTTGCTGATGGTGTTCTAAGAAGTTTGATTGGCTTTTCAGTGCCTGAAATGAATAGACTGAAGAAGGATCCAGCTTTACACCTGAAGCTTAAAGATGGTTTAGAGAAATGTCAAAAAGAACTGATAGATCTCTGTTGTTTGATGACTATAGTGTTTAATCCACTTCAGTCTAAAGCCACTGTATTAATTCTCCAGGATGCTGATGCGAGGCATCTAGAACAGTTGAAGAAACGTTTGAATAAATAACATGTACAAACTTGCAGACTGTATGTTAGGAAACGTTTAAGTTAGATTTCCCCTGAAGGACTGTTGAAAGTTAAAATTTAAAGTTAAATGGTATGTCTTTTTTCAGAAAAAATAATGGAAAAGTGGAAGAAGGAGATGGCTTGCTGGAGTGAAACTTAGCAGTTTGTTTCTTACAGTGATAGTATTCAAATAAGTTTTCAAATATTTCTGTCTTGATTTAAAATACTCATGTATCAGTTTCATTCTGCAAAATCCTCTGTGTCCTTGACTGGTGATCTGGAGTAGCAGAATTTGTCAGGAAATGGATAACAAACAAACCATCTCATTATACTTTTTCAAGGTTGATTACTTACCTGATTTTTAAAAGGTAGCTATAGGAGACTATCAGTCTTTTCTTGGAGGAAAGCAGCTGAGTAAGTTTAAACAAAGAATTACTGTTTAAATGCAGTAACTTCTGACTATGCCAGCCTGAAAACTCGAATACATATCCACTGTGCAAGAACCTGAAGTGTAGAGAAATGATTTTCTTCTAAATGTTCAGCTGTGGGGGAAGAAAAGAAACCCAACCCTATACATAAATAAAATTAAAAGCTACATATTTTTAAGTATTAAAAAAAAAGCCAAATATTTAAAAATCTTTTATTAACAGAAAAGACTGATTATAACATATGGGGAATCTATTTTTTGTCATGTTAATGTTAACCAGTGCTAATAGTTTTGAACCCACAGGCAACCTTATTCATTAACTCTTACGATTACTTGTCTAACCTTTTCACAGAGTAATCAAATACTTGTGCTACAAACCTGTTGTATATGTATATTTAATGTTGGTCTTAATTTTATATTTTTTTTCATTTCTGCTTTTAGAATGTATAAAAATAAATATATTCATGTTTTCATTTAAACTTTGGTGGATGCTGTTTAGTCACTTTAAAAGAAAAATATACACCTCATTGAGTGTATAGAGTATCAGAAATGGTTTAATTGGGTTTTTGTTCTTCCTTTTCCTTCTTCCCATCCTTTTCCCTTCTCTTTTTTTTTTTTCTTTGAAATCGGAAGAATTAAAATTCTGCTAGGGGTAGGAGACCAACAACAGAAGTCTGCACAGTGTTGATAGTGTTTGCAAAGAACGTAAAGTTGGTAGCCAGGAGAGGAATTTTTCAATTGGACTGTCAGTATCTTTTTTCAGAGCCTTTTCTTTCTCTGAACAATGTCTGTTAGACTATTGGGAATTGCTGTGAGAGACTGTCACTGTTGCCCTACTGCCCTGTACCTAGTTGGACTTTGAGACTCCAAGTGACTGTCCCCAGTTGAGACTTTGAGAGTCCAAGTGACCTAAAGAAAACTAAAGGTAATTTGCTAAGTAAGGTAAAAATGGAGGAAGGTGGAGGAGGCAGTCTTGAGCTTTTCCAGGCTTAAGGAATGAGCTTTTTTAGGCTCTACTTTATGCAGTTTAGAAATGCCTAAATTCCTGTGTACCTTTTCTTCCTCTTCTCCCCCTTCCCTCCCTTCTCTGAAATGAACCTGAGCAAACCATAATCCCATGAGTCATCTTTGGGTTTATTTTCTGAGGTTGTTGGGAATTGTGCATCATTTAGAACTGTAACAGCAAAAGCTTTTGCCGGTGTGGAACCTATATTGCTGGATCTTTATTTATAGTTTCAGAAAAAATTGCTTGTTAGAAGGAAACTGACCAAGCTTCATTGCATTTAATCCCTGTAAAAGGTAGTACAGCTGACTGTAAACCTTTACTGCAGTTTTATGGAAACATATCTTTTATGATGAGTTATGGAAACTTCCTTTGAAGTTTTGGCCTTACCGTGTGAAAGGAGTCCTTTAAGTTCAAGCTAAACGAATAATCCACAGATTTTATTCTACTTGTGCAAAGCAAGAGGGATATCATTCAAAGTGTGGAAACAAATTAAGTGTTGTCTTTGTTTCAGCTGATGAAGTCACACCTGCCCCTCTTTTTCTGCATTTGTGTTAAGGTTTAGTCATTGCTGCTAAAAGAAGTTTGGGTGTCTTCTGTTGTCTTCCCCCTCACCCCCCCACCTTAAAGGTACTGTTATTTGTCTGACTTTTCCTTCTCCCCCTCCCCCAGTTGTCCTTGTCTTCATTTTCAGGATGTTCTTCCTGGAAGGCTACTCCTGTGCCTGTTCTCCAGTGCGAGCAAGAAGGTAAATCTCAGTACTGCTAGCTGTTTAGAGCTTGACTGCTCTGCAGGTATTTCAGTGCAATTTTCTGGCTTATAATGATTCCAGATTTCTGTTTAAGCTTCTAGAATTAATGAAAAGTGTTGCATAGTTTTTCAGACAAGAAAATGAATGAAATAAAGTGATTTTGAGAAAGCATGCTTAGTTAAGAGCAGTATGTCAAACAGAAAATGGCATATGTGCATACCAGTCATTGGTTCATGCCTTATCCACTTTACTGGCTCTCAGAACCAACTTCATCTATTGCCATTCTTAATGCTTTTGTGCTGCATGTATGTATTGTGTGTGTATTTTGTCTCCATGTGCCAAGCAGTGGTGCATGTTGCAGTCCTTCATGTAATCAGAGTTCTTAGAGGCTAAATTCAGAGAACAGGCTGCAACCCCAACTGACCATGGTAGTGATCCGGAGCAGAGTTACGGCCACACTCTGGCTAGGGAGTGCAACAGAATTCCTGTAGGAGCTGCTGAGGGCAATTGTCATGGCAGCTGCTCTCACGAGTTACTTGTAGCCTTCTAGCAGAAAGCAGTTCCTGCTCTTTCCATCATCTCTTCTCCATGCTATTTTACAAACTTTCTTGCTAACATTGTTTCAGCTGCAGTGTATCTGACTGTGTGCAGTTTCAGAAGCTGTATTCTTCAGGAATGTTTTCAAATTAATGGGAAAAATAAACTGCCTTTTTTCATTGGTGATCACAGTGGAAACTTCCAACTAATTCAGTTTTAACGTATGAAACCTACTATGTTCTCACAGTGACTTGAAGGTTATTATATTGATGATGAAAGTTTGCTCTTCCTGCCTTTCCTACATTTATTAGAGAAAATGAAAACAATAAATTGGCTACAGTGGTGCTAGGTAGCTGCATCAAAATATCCCATTTAAAAGCTCTGTCACTAAGGCAAGGTAGCAGAAAAAAGAAAGTTCTCAGAAACTTTGCTGTGCCCTACTTCTTTAAAGGTATTCACTCTCAAACTGTAGAACAAGGCAGTGGCTAGACCAAAGAATGTGGCAGGTTTCCAAATAAACTAGGCTGGCAAGAACAACTTGAGGACTAGCCTAATCCTGCTGGATACTAGTTTGGCCACAATGATGCATGCACGTCATTGTAACCCAGCAATTTCCTTCTTGTTGAATAAAGGCAGTGTCCTAAGGAAGCAACAGCTAGCTGAGATAACATAATTTTAAAGTATCAGTTAGGAATGTTAAGGGATTTGTTAAAGGATGTGCTGTACTGCTCCAGTAGTGTGACTTCACACTAAAAGAATTATGTATTTCAGCTTATATCTGTAGGAGAAATTTTCACAGTAGCTGACTATGGAACATGATTAGATAGAACAGTAAACGTAACATTTGGTTCTAAATATAAAGCCCTCTTTAATAGTGTCTTGCTATAATATAATGTCAAGCATTTCTGTTTAGAATAAAAAGGTAATAACTTTAAGCTTTTTGTTAAAGGGAGGGAAGAGTGATTTATAGTACAGCATTTCTGAGTTATCTGATTGCAATCAAGCTTAAATGTATTTACCTGGGAGGAAAGGCCCAAAAGGACTTTAAATAGTATCTCTCGCTTCAGATCCAATTCTCTGCATTATGATCCTGGAAGGAACAGAATGACAACAGTAATGACAGCAAATGAGAGGTTAGGGGCAGCCTGACATTGCAACTCTTTTTAATCCAACAGAAAGGTAGAAGTTTCCTACAAATCAGCTTCTCATCTAAGTATATATGTAGCATACTTTTGTATCAGTGTATCACTTTTAAATCTTTTTTTCCTTAAGGATTTTTTTTCCCTATTTACACTGGGTTTTCTAGCAGGGCAAAATTGCATAGTGTTGCTGTAAGAATTTGTCATGCTTCTGATTCTTAGCCTTCTCTTAAGGCTGAAGAAACCTGTTTCTCTCATCCTCTCCAGGGAGTGGCATGTGCTCCAGCTCCCTGACCGCCTTGGCAGCCATGTACTGGTCACCTGCTTCACTATGTCAGTGGCTTTCTTGTGCGAGGGAACTCTAAATAGGACATGGTACTCCACATGCAGTCTCACAAGTGCTGGAAACAGAAGGCAGCTAGCTTTCTTGCACCTGCTTGCTGCTCTTAGAGAGGCTGGCCACTCCAAGGTCACATTGCTGACTTATGTTCAACCTGTATAACAGGGCACACAGATCTTACTCTGTAAAGCTTTCTAACTAGTTGATTCCCAACCCATACTGTTGCATGGGGTTATTTCTGCTAAGATGAAGGACTTTGCATCTCCCTTTGTTGAATTTAAGGAGTTTTCTATCAGTCCATGTGTCCAGTCAATGTGCTACTGGCTCTCTAGCACTGCCTGCTTTCTTTCCTTTTCTTCCCCTTGCCCCTCCCTGCCATGTCTGGTAGCTTTTCCCCTGCCCCTGCCTGCATCTTATCTATGCAATCAGAAACCTTTTCCTAGAGGGAATCAGGCTGGGCAGACATGACTTGCCATTGGTAGACTCATGCTGGCTGTTCCAAATCACCATCATCTCCTTCATGTGCTTGGCTATGGATTTAGGGAGGATCTGCTCTAACCTCTGGGACTGAAGTCAGGCTGCCCAGTCGGTAGCTCCCTGGATCCTCCTCCCTGAAGATGGGTGTGACACTTGCCTTTTTCCAGTCATCAGGAACCTCCTAGTTGCTGCAACCTTTGCAATATAATAGAGAGTGGCCTTGTGGTGACACGAGCCGGCACCCTCAGCAGCACCCTGTCTGGTCCCATGGAGAGTTTTATGTGTTTACAGGGTAAAGTACTCTGGTATTACCAGGAGGTGCTAGTACATGTGATAGAATCATGGAATCATTGAGGTTGGAAAAGACCTTTAAGATCATAGAGTCCAACCATTAACCTAACACTACCAAGTCCACCACTAAACCATGTCCCTAAGCACCACATCTACATGTCTTTTAAATACCTCCAGGGATGGTGACTCAACCGCTTCCCTGGGCAGCCTGTTCCAGTGCTTGACAACCCTTTTGGTGAAGAATTTTTTCCTGATATCCAATATAAACCTGACAGAAGAGACCAGCACCCACCTCGCTACACCCCCCTTTCAGGTAGTTGTAGAGAGCGATAAGGTCTCCCCTCAGCCTCCTCTTCTCCAGACTGAACAACCCCAGCTCCCTCAGCTGCTCCTCATAAGACTTGTGCTCCAGGCCCCTCACCAACTTGGTTGCCCTCCTCTGAACACACTCCAGCACCTCAATGTCTTTCCTGTAGCGAGGGGCCCAAAACTGAACACAGGACTCGAGGTGCGGCCTCACCAGTGCCGAGTACAGGGTGACGATCACGTCCCTCGTCCTGCTGGCCACACTAGTTCTGGTACAGGCCAGGGTGCTACTGGCCGCCTTGTCCACCTGGGCACACTGCTGGCTCATGTTCAGCCGGCTGTCAACCAGCACCCCCAGGTCTTTCTCTGCCGGGCAGCTTTCCAGCCACTCTTCCCCAAGCCTGTAGCGCTGCATGGGGTTGTTGTGACCCAAGTGCAGGACCCGGCACTTGGCCTTGTTGAACCTCATACAATTGGCCTCAGCCCATCGATCCAGCCTGTCCAGGTCCCTCTGTAGAGCCTTCCTACCCTCGAGCAGACCAACACTCCCGCCCAACTTGGTGTTGTCTGCAGACTTACTGAGGGTGCACTGGATCCCCTCGTCCAGATCATCGATAAAGATATTAGAACTGGCCCCAATACTGAGCCCTGGGGAGCACCACTTGTGACCAGCCACCAACTGGATTTAACTCCATTCACCACCACTCTTTGGGCCCAGCCATCCAGCCAGTTTTTTACCCCGAGAAGAGTACACCCGTCCAAGCCATGAGCAGCCGTTTCTCCAGGAGAATGCTGTGGGAAACGGTGTCAAAGAGTTTACTAAAGTCCAGGTAGACAACATCTACAGCCTTTCCCTCATCCACTAAGCAGGTCACCTGGTCATAGAAGGATACCAGGTTAGGCAAGCAGGACCTGCCTTTCATCAACCCATGCTGACTGGGCCTGATCCACTGGTTGTCCTGTACGTGCCATGTGGTGGTATTCAAGATGATCTGCTCCATGACCTTCCCTGGCACTGAGGTCAGGCTGACAGGCCTGTAGTTCCCCGGATCCTCCTTCCAGCCCTTCTTGTAGACGGGCACCACATTTGCTGACTTTCAGACAACTGGGACCTCCCCACTTAGCCAGGGCTGCTGGTACATGTCTGAAAGTGTCTTGGTGAGCACTCCTGCCAAGCTCCCTCAGTACCGTTGGGTGGATCCCATCCAGCCCCATAGACTTGTGCGTGCCTAATGGGTGTAGCCTGTTGCTAACCATTTCCCCTTGGATTACAGGGGCCTCATTCTGCTCCCCGTCACTGTCTTCCAGCTCAGGGGCTGGGTATCCTGAGAACAATTGGTATTGTTACTAAAGACTGAGGCAAAGGCGGCACTAAGTACCTCATCCTCTTCCTCATCCTTTGTCACTATGTTTCCCCGCCCCTGCGTCCAATAAGGAGATTCTCCTTTTTTTGCTAATGTATGTATAGAAACATTTTTTAATTGTCTTTTATGGCAGTAGACAGATTAAATTCTAGTTAGGCTTTGCCCATTCTAATTTTCTCCCTGCCTAACCTCACAACATCCTTGCAGTCCTCCTGAGTTGCCTGCCCCTTCTTCCAAAGGTCATAAACTCTGCTTTTTTTCCTGAGTTCCAGCCAAAGATCTATGTTCATCCAGGCTGGTGGTCTTCCCTGCTGGCTTGTCTTTGGGCACATGGAGATGGCCTGCTCCTGCGCCTTTAAGATTTCCTTCTTGAAGAATGTCCAGCCTTCCTGGACTTCTTTGCCTTTCAGGGCTGTATCCCAAAAGACTCTGTCAACCAGTCGCCTGAACAAGCCAAAGTCTGCCTTCCGTAAGTCCAAGGTAGCAGTTGTGGTGACCCCCTTCCTTTGTTCACCAAGAATCAAAAACTCTATCATTTCATGATCACTATGCCCATGACAGCCTCCAACCATCACATCACCCGCAAGTCCTTCTCTGTTCACAAACAACAGGTACAGCAGGGCACCTTCCCTAGTTGGCTAACTCACCAGCTGTGTCAGGAAGTTATCTTCCACACACTCCATGAACCTCCTAGACCGTTTCCTCTCTGCTGTGTTGTGTTCCCAGTAGACATCTGGTAACTTGAAGTCCCCCACGAGAACAAGGGCTAGCGTTTGTGAGACTTCTCCCAGCTTCTTATAGAATATATTGTCTGCTTCTTCATCCTGGTTGGGTGGTCTATAACAAACTCCCACCATGATATCTGCCTTGTTGGCCTTCTGCTTAATTCTTACCCATAAACACTGAACCCTATCATCACCATCGTCAAGCTCTAGACAATTAAAATACTCCCTAACATACAGGGCTACCCCACCACCTCTGCTTTCTTGCCTATCCCTTCTGAAGAGTTTATAGCCATCTATTGCAGCACTCCAGTTGTGCATGTCATCCCACTATGTTTCTGTGATGGCAACTATATCATGGTTTTCCTGCTGCACGATGGCTTCCAGCTCCTTCTGTTTGTTGCCCATGTGGCATGCATTGGTGTAGATGCACTTCAGCTGGTTTATTGATCCCACCACCTTTTTGAGGCAACAAACCCTTATTCTTACCTGACCATTCTCAGGTGCTTCCATGGTTTCTAACACATCAGTAACCCTTGTGTCTTTGCTGCCACATGGATCTCCATCCCCTACCTCCACTGAGATGGCAAGCTGAAGGACCTCACTAGCACACCATCCCTCAAACATTGGTGTCCTACCCCCAGGCTTATCTCTAGCGAGCCTGGTTTTGTCCCTTTCCCCCTTCAAATCTAGTTTAAAGCACTTTCAATGAGCCCCACTAACTCCTGTGCAAAGATTGTTTTCCCCCTTTGAGTCAGGTGTACCCCATCTGTTGCCAGCAGACCTGGTATTGTGTAGACCAATTCATGATCAAAACCCCCCAAATTCTGCCGGTGACACCAGGCTCAGAGCCAGGTATTGATCTGCTGGCTCTTCCTGTTTCTTCCCTCATCGTTTCCTGCAACTGGAAGGATAGAGGAGAACACTGCTTGTGCTCCTGATCCCTTAACCAGTTGTCCAAAGGCCCTGAAGTCTCCCTTGATTGCCCTTGGACTTCTTGTTGCAACTTAATTGCTGCCTACTGGAAAAATCAATAATGGATAATAATCTGAGGGCTGTACCAGGGTCAGAAGTTTTCTCTTCACATCTTTAACCCAGGCCCCAGGGAGGCAGGAGACTTCCCTAAGAAGCAGGTCTGGTCTGCATATTGGGCCTTCTGTTCCCTTCAGAAGGGAGTCTCCTATGACAATGACCTCTCTTTTTTTCTTTATGGATGTGGTTTTAAGGCAGGGTGTAGGCTGACTTAACCTTGGCAACACCTCTAAGCTGGATGGACCATCTCAGTAAGAAAGACACTCGGATTCTGTAAAGTACCATTTAAAATGCTAGTTATTAGAGCTAACGCTTTTGGATAAAGGCAAGGCCACAGAGGTGGCATAATCTCTGGGACCAAGTGGGAGCTGCCCATCAGCTCCTCCAGCACCATGCACTGCCCGAGCAGTCAAGGGATTTGTGTGGCGCATTGCAGCCTGAAGTCGACACTGGGCATGCACAGCGCAGGCCTGCACCTGCTCAGGTTATGCGTGGTGTGGGTCACTGACCTCTCCATGTGTAATGGTCTTCTGGTCAGGATCACTGCACTCCCTGTCCCGTCCCCTGTCATGGGTTGGGCAGATCCTGTTAGTAGGCTCAGGGAAATGGGAGGCCAGGAAGAAGACCTTAACCAGTGAAAACCAAGGCAAAAAAAAAGCATTGAGCATTTTAAGTCTTTCCCTTGTCCTTTGTCAGTAGGTCCCCTCTTTCACTGAACAGTGAGCCCCATTTTCCTCAGTCTTCCTTCTGCTCCTGATGCACTTACAAAAGCCCTGTTTGTTGCCCTCATCCCTATGTGCTTGACCAGTGTCTCTATATTCTTCCTGAAATTCCCTCCATGTACTTCCTTTTTCACATCTGTGTTCAGCCAGGGGTTGCCTGCCCATCGATGCTGGCGTCTTGCCACAACAGCTTGGTTTTCTGCACTGTCCAGTGTTTGTGTGCTTCTGGGCCTTTCTGCCTACCTGGGCAGTCTCTAGTTGGATCCAAGTAGATCCCTAAATAAGCTGCAGTCAGATCTCCTGAAGCTCAGAGCTGTGTTATTTAACTTCCTCACTTCTCTGATCATTTAAAACAACACAATGTCATGATCACTGCAGCCAGGACTGCCCTTAACATTTCCATCTTTAGGTCTTTCTTGTTTATGAGTGGCAGGTCCTGTAGAGCTTTTCCTGTCATCCGCTCATGGATCACCTGCTTCTTTTGGTATCTGGATTGCCTATGTAAGCTCTAAATTATTTAGGAGAAGGACTGTGTCATAGGTTTCATATTGTAATACAAGTCACAGTTAACACTGGTTTTACTGTATTGGCAGTGTGGATGGTGGAAGAACATAACTTGTTTGACGGGACAATGCCACTTAAAAAGCAACAGCAAGATACAGCCAATTTTGTGGCAGATGAAAATCTAATCTTTACACTATTTTCAAGAACAAAACTGTCATTGATTTCAGCAAGGTACCATTAATATGAAAAAGGGCAAAATGCAGGCTTCCTGAATACCATCTGTATCGGTAATACAGCATGAACCAGTGTCCTGGGTTCAGCTGGGATAGAGTTAATTTTTACAGGAACCTGGGAGGTGGGGGGCATAGCCGGGGCAGCTGACCTGAACTAGCCAAGGAGCTATTCCATACCATGTGCCATCTTGCTCAGTATATAAATGGGGAGCGGGCCGGGGGGAGTTCTCTCGACTTTCGGTGGGGAAGTGGCGGAGCGTTGGGTTCCGGGTGGTGAGCAGTTGCACTGTGCATCACTCTTTTTGTATACTCTGTCATTAGTACCGTTGTTGTGGTTGTAATTTTTTTTTGTGTTGTCCCAGTAAACTGCCTTTATCTCAACCCTCGAGGTTCTTTTCTCTCCTCCGTCTCCTCCCCATCCCACCGGAGGGGGGCGGGAGGAGTGAGCGAGCGGCTGCCTGGTCCTTTGTTACCGGCTGGGCTGAAACCACGACAACCAGAAAGGTAAACTGAGTTGGACGAACTGAGAGAGAGAGAGATTCAAAGAAGGAGTTACAGATTAGAGGCCTTTCAGGATGAGGGTATTTCCCTGTTTACTGAGGGAGCTCTCACAATGTCATTGCAGCAAAGAAAAAGAATTTTGCCTCAAATCTGTGGGTCCTCAAAGAGCAGTAGGGATTTCAATCCAAGTGGCTGAAAACATCTAATTTTCAGCTCTGTTAAGCACCTTATCTGTAAGCGGAGGTGGGAGCTGGGAGACATTCAGTACTTAATGCTTCTTACTAGCTAAATGAGCATCTCCCTGCCCAGCGATTTAGCCTTTTTAGAAGCACTTAAATCCTTGCACAGACTGCATGGAGAGCCTATACAGTTAACTTGGCTGGTATGGACCACCCTGACATGTTAAGCAACTTCTTTGTGTTTGCATCCTTGGTAGTTTTGAATTTTGTCCTTGGATAAGAACAGCCTTTGCTATAGGGGAAAAAAAAAAGCAGATTATTATTTCTGCATAAAGGGTCAAGGGCTTTTTTTAATGATGTTGATAATTACAGGACAAGTATGAGGCAATGGTAGCCTTAACTGCAGCAGATGATGGTCTGATCTCACTGTTGAAGTACTGGCAGAATCACAACCTTTGCAAAGCATTCTTTTGGATTAAAAAAAATCTTAAAATGCTAAGGTGAAAATATGCATATGTTCAAAGAATCTGTCATGGAAAAGAGTATGATTTATGATAATTAAGAGGAAATATTTTATTCCACTAACAGCATTTAGGAAATAAATGTAATTACAAGCTAAATATTCACAACTGACTATTCTGCATTTAGGACAATTTCTTTTAATATTTACAATTACAAGACAATAATCATTTAACAGATGTGTACTATATATAAAATATTGGCAAGCGTTATTGCTATTAAACCACAAATCTGACATTTATTGTAAAGAAAAACAGACTTAACAGCCCCAGCGCTGCTGGCTACCTAAGCACATGCCTAGGTAATTTACCCCCTGGTACCAGCTATTAGTGTAATTGCCCTCAGTTTCTCTGAACTAGAAAATGCCGTTAAATAGGAAGTGTAAATAAGGATCTACTTGCACTTTAAAACATTAAAATAATCATTTAATAGATAAATTTTTGTGAAAATGCATGTGTATTGCCTGGAAAATTTTACTTACAAATCGGTTACTCGAATGCAAACATTGATGAAAAATTCCCTTGAGCTGCCAAGATTATGCTGCCAAGCATGTGTGCAGCAAGGGCCAATATAAAATAAATGTTATATCATTTTAAAATATATGTTAAGGTATGCAAGGACACTGAAATAAGTTTTACTTTTTGTTCACATGTGGTCAGATACAAAGCTGACAGGCATCAGCTGTTAAATACTGTAATGTGATCACATTTGATAGTGCAGGCAAAGCCAAAACAGGAGAAAAGCAGATGTATTACCTATAGGGTCTGTTGCTATTCATAAAGGGACATGACGTTGATGCTACGTTATGTTTTTAATAACTACATTAGCTTTTATTTATGACCTTATTTTCTAACACTAATGTTGTAGAACATAGGTTATAATATTTTTAAATGTAAAATAAGAGAGAACAGTGTGAAATAATCCTCTGTCTCCAGCAAAATACTAAATCTACTGTCTCTAGTATTGGTGATGGTAGCTGACTAATCATGAGACACATACAAAAAAAAGTCAGGTTTTCTTCTGTCAGGTAATACCAGTTAGGTGGTATTCTTTTCCCAGCTGCATTTAAAACTTCTGATTTAATGTTCATCCTTCAATTTCTGCTATTCAAAAAACAGAACTGGGAATTAGTTTGATCTAATGATATCTTCATAGTGGCCTTTATAACAATCAGTAAATTAGGCCCGGGGTACATGTGCAAAAATTAAAAAGTGAAATAACTGTGAATACTCACAGCTAAGTACTATTTATCCATATGTAAGTAGAGTTAAGCAGTGTGCACTGACAGAAGTAAATGTACAAAATGCAGTGTGGCTATGTATTTATCCATTTTTAATATATTTTTCTAATAACAATTTATTCTTGTGACACAGAATGTGATATGCTTCAACAGTATACTATATATTGATGGAGCTCTTACAAAACCACTGTCTTGTAGATAGGAGTTACGTATTACAGCCTCTGTTGCCACTTGTTTGTAGAGGGAAGCTTTTCTTAAAAAAAGGTTTTTTCAGCTGCAGGTACCTGAAAATGTGTGCTAAGAAAAAATATTAATGCTTTGATAATCTTAACAAACTGATTTAAATGCGCAGTTCAACATTATTATTGAAGATTCATTATTTTGTGAAATGATAATTTTGGATCTAAAAATTCAGAATTATGTCTTCAGTGTAATTTACCACTTTAGATCTTTCTGAGAAATACATTGTTTGTTCATATTGTATTATACCAAGGATTTAAAAGTTTAAGTGAGATGTTCTGTGATGGAAGTTAGCAAACAAATTTTTATCACAATGAAGGCATGTTTTAGTATTTTGTCAGCTAAGATTTTGTGTTGGTCTGATACTGAGTAATTGTGTGTCTGCATTTCTGACTTCATTTTGGGAATGTAAGAGATTGTTAGAGGAGAAGAATTTGTTAGTGGAAAAGGAAGGGGTAGTTGATGAGAAAGGTATCTTAAATGAAGTGTATTCTAGCAAGATGTTTCCTTACTTAAGTAGAGAAAAAAAGTAAAAGATTAAATAAAACAACATTAAAAAAACCAAGCATCATTTGCTGGTTTTAATTTAATTCAGTTTCTGTAGAAAAATATATTTAAACTAAGGTTGCTGTTCTAGGCAAGGAAGCAGTGTTATTAACACATACAGTGTATTTGATGTTGCACTAGTGGTCTGCACAGAGCAATCAGTAGCAAAATTTTCATTGGACCCTCTCATAGCACAACTCATCTACAAGAAGTACTCCTTAATACACACAAAAATTAATTTCCCATAGTACTTAAAAACTTTATGTGTCATGCTTAAGGCTACTGTGGGTTTTTTGACAGTACTGTCTCATCCTGCATATTGTTGGAAGCAAAAACTTTTATGTTTGTTCAATGGAAGAAGTCTACAAACCATTCAGATGTCTGGGGTAACCTAATGCCTTTCAGGCACAGAAAGTGAATTTGTGTGTTTTTTATGGCAGACAGGTTCAGTGCAACTACATTACTTGTGATACAATTGACACAGACTGACAATTGTTGGACATTGTGTTATTGGTATAAAGATGCTTAAACTGGTAGAATTTGTGCCAGTTTGCAGAAGCTGTGTAATAACCCCAGTTAATAAAATACTGTCCATATTGTGCCTTAAGATTTAGGTGGAATTTGGCTGACTGAAAAAAATTAAGGAACTGATTATTTCATACAGTAGTTCTGCATTTGGTTTAGATCTATATCAACCAGCTTGGCCATTAAAAGAAGCTATTAGACCTTTCCTGCCCCTGCTTTCATGCTTGCACACCATATTCTTTGTGTTGGTTTAAAAACTATGAAAAACATCAGCATAATGCTGCTGAGTTAAAAATTCTCTTTAGTTGCTGGGTTGGGTTTTAGCCTGGATCAGTTCCCTGAGGTACAAAGGCGGAAATGATGCAGGCGTGGAAAGAAGCAGGGGGAGGGTCATGGAGACCTGCATATGCTAGTTTTATGCATGTGAAACCCCAGGCACAGCTGCAATCCTGCTGATGGATAGCAACAGGCCTCCTTTGGAACCAGCAGGAGGAAAACAGGATGAAAATACAGGAAGAGGCCAGGTAAAGAACAGAACGGAAGGAAGCTAAGAAGTTGAGCTCTGAATGTCACAATGAGAAAAAGCTTACTGTATCCTCTGTTTTCTTCCATGAATCAAACAATGGCTTTGTTAGGGAGGGAAAAAAACAGAAATTCAAAGCTGTCCAGAACATTGAAAAAGAGTAAGTGATTGCAGAAAGCCCAATTCAACTGCAGGAGAAGCTAATATTGAAAAACGTATGTATTTATACTGACTAAAGATACCAGTGAAGATATGCAAAATAATTGGAAGAAATTGCTTGATTTGAGAGGCTTTAGTATCTACACTGTGTTTCCTGTTGGAATTTTCCTAGTCAAAAGAAAAAGGAAAGCACAGCGAATCATTATTTTCTCATAGGTATTTCATTAAACTTTAATTTCTTTTGTCTGGAAGTATTAAAATATAAACTGTACTTCTGTGAATGAGTGCACAAATAATGTCTGCATAATAATAATGTCTTTATCTCTCTGAGAGGTAGTAACATATTACTGTTTTCTTTAAACCGTCTTGAAAAATGGTAGTAACTTCATTTTTCACAGCAGAATTTGGAAAGGTGTGCAATGCAGGTATTACTCAAGCAAAAGGAATTGTAGGTTTAGAATTTTTTTCCCAAGAAAACAAGTAGTGTGTCTCAGCATATTTTGAACCCAATTCTACCCCATCCTGTTGACATGCTGCACTAAATTCAACGCAGTGAATACAAGGCCAGTTACAGCAGTTTTCCCATCTCTCCACTGGTTAGGAGTATAGCTTTCTTCTAGGCAGTAATATCCCAATTCCTGTAAGCTGCGTAAGTAAAGAACAAACTGGTTTTATTTGGTTGGCTTGTAAAGTTGTTACAAGACAGACAATGATGCTGATTTTGTAGCATTATTTACAACTGTGAAGGGTAGGGGTGGGGGGAAGGATGCTCAATGCTGAATTTTCCCCTGATGCTTTTTAAATGATGCATTTATCTGTTCTTTATTTCTCTAAGTATCTTCTCCAGCTGTGCAGTTATAATTCAGCAGTATCATGTACTGTCACTTTTGCATTAGTAAATACTTAGGACCTGCTGAGCAATTATGAAATAACCTCATAATGAAATGCAGTAAAGGGTTCTAATTAAATTTTAAAGTTGCTTAACAACTATTCTACTTTAAATGAGAATTTTCCACCCATGTGTCCTAATGAGTTCTCAGAATACATTACTAAAAATATATAAATTATATGGTAACCATGAAATATGGTTTTCCACACCTCCAGTGTGTAGAAAACCATTTGTAAACAAAATAAACTCATACACAAGAATTCAAATATTAACTTATGTTGGAATACTAGGGCAACTACATGAAATTTTTAATATTTTTTTTCTGTAAACAAAAATACAGGAAGCCTGTAAAGGTTGACATCAACAGCCCATGTAATTCAGTATTTTGTCCCTGAAAATGTCTTGTACTGGTTGCAGAGGGTAGCATGGAAAGCATATAGTGCTACCTCCCTGATTCTTTCAGCAGTCTTGGGCTCGTGGACCCCCTCAGCCAGCAATTGTGCCTTTGCGCTTAATAGTCCCTGGTGGAAGTCAAGAAAATTCAATAACTGGACTACACCTATACCAGAAGGTTTGGTGAATATAAAATGTTGGCTAAAAAATGTGATTCTTGTATACCATCTCTGATTCAGGGACTGCAAAACTTACATTCAAAGAACAAATATTATGTCAATATAAGATGATTCCTAGTTTGCTGACATTGCTATCTCTTTCTGTTGCAACACAGGCCTTATTCAGGATAATGTGTTTTGAAAAATCTGGTATGCTCACAGTCACTAACAGAAGTACAGTTAATGCCATAATCCCCATATCAGTAGTATTTCTTAAACTGTAAAAACAACCCCCCAAAAAAACAAGAACAACCAAAAGCCTCCACACAAGTTAATCTGTCTAAACATGAAAACCAGCTAATTTAAAACACTAACTGAACATTTATAAGTAGCATTCGATTAATGATCATAATATGAATTAATAATTGTTTGGAATTCATAGCAATGCTACATGAAATGGTAATAATAGTATTATTTTGAAAGACCTTTTTGACAACTGTTAACTTCAGTAAGGGTAGATAGAACCATTCTAAGGAAAATCTTCATTAGATTAGAGAAATAAATATACAGAAGTAGATATATTGCTAAGAAAATGTATCGCAATCACACAGAAGCCTTACCAATAATTTAATGCTACCTTCCAGTTTCTCACTTTCCTGTTGTGTATACTGCTTATGCTTTTTTTTCTCCTATTCATTATGTTTTGTTTTCTTGAAATACAAGTTCATTAGGATTTAAACTATTTTTTTAATTACATATTTATTAAGTGTCTAATATTTTTGGTCCTGCTTTCATTTGGACCTTATAAGTATATCATGGTACAAAACATAAAGCAACTTTTTACTAAGAATCGCAGAATCATGGAATCATTTAGGTTGGAAAAGACCTTTAAGATCATAGAGTCCAACCATTAACCTAACACTACCAAGTCCACCACTAAACCATGTCCCTAAGCACCACATCTACACGTCTTTTAAATACCTCCAGGGATGGTGACTCAACCGCTTCCCTGGGCAGCCTGTTCCAGTGCTTGACAACCCTTTTGGTGAAGAATTTTTTCCTGATATCCAATATAAACCTGACAGAAGAGACCAGCACCCACCTCGCTACACCCCCCTTTCAGGTAGTTGTAGAGAGCGATAAGGTCTCCCCTCAGCCTCCTTTTCTCCAGACTGAACAACCCCAGTTCCCTCAGCCGCTCCTCATAAGACTTGTGCTCCAGCCCCCTCACCAACTTGGTTGCCCTCCTCTGAACACACTCCAGCACCTCAATGTCTTTCCTGTAGCGAGGGGCCCAAAACTGAACACAGTGCTCGAGGTGCGGCCTCACCAGTGCCCAGTACAGGGTGACGATCACGTCCCTCGTCCTGCTGGCCACACTAGTTCTGGTACAGGCCAGGGTGCTACTGGCCGCCTTGTCCACCTGGGCACACTGCTGGCTCATGTTCAGCCGGCTGTCAACCAGCACCCCCAGGTCTTCTTCTGCTGGGCAGCTTTCCAGCCACTCTTCCCCAAGCCTGTAGCGCTGCATGGGGTTGTTGTGACCCAAGTGCAGGACCCGGCACTTGGCCTTGTTGAACCTCATACAATTGGCCTCAGCCCATCGATCCAGCCTGTCCAGGTCCCTCTGTAGAGCCTTCCTACCCTCGAGCAGACCAACACTCCCGCCCAACTTGGTGTTGTCTGCAGACTTACTGAGGGTGCACTGGATCCCCTCGTCCAGATCATCGATAAAGATATTAGAACTGGCCCCAATACTGAGCCCTGGGGAGCACCACTTGTGACCAGCCACCAACTGGATTTAACTCCATTCACCACCACTCTTTGGGCCCAGCCATCCAGCCAGTTTTTTACCCCGAGAAGAGTACACCCGTCCAAGCCATGAGCAGCCGTTTCTCCAGGAGAATGCTGTGGGAAACGGTGTCAAAGAGTTTACTAAAGTCCAGGTAGACAACATCTACAGCCTTTCCCTCATCCACTAAGCAGGTCACCTGGTCATAGAAGGATACCAGGTTAGGCAAGCAGGACCTGCCTTTCATCAACCCATGCTGACTGGGCCTGATCCACTGGTTGTCCTGTACGTGCCATGTGGTGGTATTCAAGATGATCTGCTCCATGACCTTCCCTGGCACTGAGGTCAGGCTGACAGGCCTGTAGTTCCCCGGATCCTCCTTCCAGCCCTTCTTGTAGACGGGCACCACATTTGCTGACTTTCAGACAACTGGGACCTCCCCACTTAGCCAGGGCTGCTGGTACATGTCTGAAAGTGTCTTGGTGAGCACTCCTGCCAAGCTCCCTCAGTACCGTTGGGTGGATCCCATCCAGCCCCATAGACTTGTGCGTGCCTAATGGGTGTAGCCTGTTGCTAACCATTTCCCCTTGGATTACAGGGGCCTCATTCTGCTCCCCGTCACTGTCTTCCAGCTCAGGGGCTCGGTACCGCAGGCAACTTATTGCTGCCTCCAAATTCTGCCCTTTCAGATACAGGACATAAGTAGAATAAGTTCTTTGGCCAGAAAAAGCTGGTTTTCTACCCTTTAGTTTACAATCCTGAAGACAATTGAGGCTGCTAATTTCACAAGATTATCAGAATGAGGCACTTTTCCATCATGTTCTCTCCTTGTTCCAGGCTTTTGAGTGATGGATAAGAAGACAATGGGAACACAATAGTGGGAGTAAGGATTTTTGCTCCAAGAAGCATGAGACTGGCATAAATTATCTTTTATTTTACATCTCAAAAACATTAAGACTTTTTTGTTTACTTCCTGATATTCGAGCCTGAGGATGCATACTCTCAAACTGTCATCTCACTCTAGTATACCCCCTACATTTGTAGATACTCTATTAAGAGTAGGGTCTCTGGTGGTAACCACTTTGCCCACACAAGCCCTCCCTTTAGAGGCTTTCTGTTTTAACTGTACTGCACATTGTTTGGTGCCTCTCAAAACAGAAGTGACTGAAGAGGACTTTATCTGTAATTGCAGTCACTGGCTGCCAGTGGCACTCTGGCACTTAGCACACCAGCTAAGAGGAGGGGAGTTTTCCCTGCCCTGCAGACCTCAATGTCTGTAAGAGAGGAAGGGGAAAATGCAACACAGAGGACTGAGTTATTATAAGACAGAAAGTAAGGAAAAGGCAGAGGCTAGAGGAAGCAAAAGCATGAGAGATGCAGCAAATCATATTTTTGTAAAGGGTTGTCCAGGGGCAGAGGACAGTCCTGAGTTTCTGAGTACCTGGACAGAAGAACAGGAAGCAAAAACTGGAGATACATGTGAGAGAGAGGCAAGGATCAGGTAGATAGAGAAAAAGGAAAATTGGGTATGTGAAGGCATGCAGAGGCAAAGGGGCAGGGCAGCTAAAGTGAGAAACTTGAATAGATGTGGGAAAAGGTCTGAGCATGAACTGTAAGATGATGGTAGGTGGCAGAAGCTGAAAATTGGGACACCGGAAACTTGCAGAGCTGGAAAAAAAAGAAGCTTGACGGTATGACAGAAAGGGACAGGCAGCCAGGTTGGGTATATAGTGCCTATAAGCATAGAGATAAAAGAGATGGGATTGTATGCACTAGTATTTCTAAAACATTCTTCAAGTCACTGCCAAAATTGTATGTTTTTTCTGTCATTCTCTTCTCAGAAATTACTTAACCATATCTGCTAAAATTTCTGTGAGTTAAGCCTGGTGCAGGGATCTAGGATGATGATTGGATGTTTTAAGTATGATTCAAAACAACCTTGGCAAATTGGATATGCAGTTTAAAAACAAACAACAATGAAATTCAGTCAGAACAAGTACAAGGTATTACTCTTCAGGAGAAGCAACAGACTGCTCAAATTAAGTATGGACACTAACTGGTTAGGCAGCAGCCCTTCAGGGAGTTATGGGCTGTAGTGGACCACAGAGCGTGTCAGCCTCAGCGTCTTGTGACTATGAAAATGACAGGTGTTGAACAAGGGAATATGAAAAGGTTTAAAATGTGAAAGACACATGTGGTAGGTCAACCATGGTGGGCAGCTGAGCCTCATGCAACTACTCACTCCCTCCCCACCACTGGGATGGGGGAGAGAATCGAAGGGTAAAAGAAAAAAACTGAGGTTGAGATGACATCTTAGCAGATAAAGCAAAAACTGTGCAAGCAAAGCAAAATAATGCATCCCTTCACTGCTTCCCATCGGCAGGCAGGTGTTCAGCCATCTCTGGGACAGCAGGGCTCCATCATGCATAACGGTTACTTGCGAAGATAGATGTCGTCATGCCAGACTTCCCCCCTTCCTCCTTCTTTCCCCCAACTTTTACTGCTGAGCACTACATCATGTGGCATGGGATATCCTCCTGGTCATTTGGGGTCAGCTGTCCTGGCTGCATCCCCTCCCAAACTGTTGTGCACCCCCAGCCTGCATGCTGGTGGGGCAGCGTGAAGAACAGAGAAGACCCTGACGCTGCTCAGCAACTGCTCAGCAATAACTAGAACATCCTTGTGTTATCTGCACTGGTTTGGTCACAAATCCAAGACATAGCACCATATGAGGGGCTATGACGAAAATTAACTGCATCCCAGCCAAAACCAGCACAATGCATGAAGCAATTCACTGGTCAGTACTGCTAAGTCTGTGCAGGTTGACCCCCTGCAGAATGAGGAACTATGCTTCAGGGAAGACATGAAGCAAACAGGAAAAATCCAGAGAAGCAGCAAGAATGATCCTTAGTGGAGAAAACACGTGTGGTGAGGACAGGTTGAAAGAAATCGGGTTGTTTACCTGAAATAAGGTTGGAGGGAGGAATGGCGAAACATGATAGTCTTCAAATACGCATAAGATTTTTACATAAGATTATTACACACCAAAAGAAATTAATCTGTTCTCTGTGTCTGCAGTAGGACAAGAAGTAACAGGCTTAAATTGCTGCAGAAAAGATTCAAATTAGACAGGAGGAAAATATTCTTAAAGGTACTGTCTGCAGAGACCTCAAATAAATCTATTATGAACCTGGGGAGGTGGTGGGCTCCATGGCAAGGAGGCCTTTACGGGTTAGACTAGATCAGTTGGGAAAGCTTTGAATATGGCTATGTGGTTTGGAGCTGCAGAATAAAGGTATATCCCTTCAAATGTATTTTCCTATGACTGTAAAATTACAAGCAGCTGTAAAGATTTTTAGGATTAAAATACAGAGTGCCTTTCTGTTGAAGAGTACCAATGCTTGAGATATTCCTAAAGCTGTTCCAGGGGTGAATGCAGTTATACCTAGAAAAAGTAGGCTTAGCTAAAAGGCTTGGTTTTATCCTAACAAAAGTGGACTGTGATCTACAAATGTGCCATCTTTGCTTATCCACAGCCGTATACTTTCTGCATCTACCACTTAGAATCATCAATGCAGTTTTGCCAGTGGAGTCCTATTTAGGCTAGGGACTTCTGCTGGCACAACTCCTGCCACTTAGCTATCATATCACTTCACATATAGCAGGCATCTCTGATATAAACTGGGCTTATTTGGGTAGTTCTAACTTTAGGATTGCAAGCTGTGCAATACATTAGCAAGAAATGGTAAAAGAAGATATGGTCACTGTAGCAGAAAGGGAAACTTTTGTGATATCCAGAACTGAATCCACAAAGAAGTTAACCGCTGGTGACTACCTCTGGTACTAGAAAACTAGAGCTTTTCCAGTTTTCAAAATCACAATCTGATTTTAAAATACTATATATCTTGTTTTGCAAAAGTTGTTTATTTACTAAATTTTTTTAAAATCTCAGTAGGCAAAATGCTTATATTATCCACACTGTGCAAGTCTGAAACCTCACTTATCAGAACTCCTTTTGCACCTCAAAAGCGAAGTTTTTTCTTGCTTAAGATTTTTACATTAATGTTAAGTAAATATGCTTGCCTTCTTCCTTTCCCAGTTTTACTGATATAAATCAGTTTTAAGCCTAAGAAAGACAGTGAAATTATGCTGCTACAACAGAGTTAAAAAAAAAAAAATCAGTAAATATTTTAGGACAGAACTTTCCCTGCTCAATATCAAACATTTGCTAGAAAAGGTCTCAGGAAAGAGCAAAAGAGAAGGGCCTTCAGAAGGAATTCACAGGCAGAAAATTATACCCATCTTGTCCAGATCCCACTTCGGTGTTACATGGTGGATCCCAACCTGCAGCTGTACTTCTCGGTAACTTGTAGATGTTGGCTGTAACAGCCTTTGCTAATTCAGTTTGTGCCGTTGAAATAGGACCCCACAGCCCATTTTTCACCTGTTGCTTGGTTTCCCCTGGATAGGTTATGACCTGTATACAGTTTGGAGAAGTCATATTCTTTTGAAGATCGAGTTACTTAGCTCATTTTACCTAAATCTTCAGTAAACCCCATATCTGTACTGGGATTACCAGTGCGCGCAGCAGGGCGACCATAACTACTGACTTTTTTCAAGATGCTAATTATTTTAAAAGCATTTGGCCTTGTCTTTATCAGTATGCGCAACATGTTTATCAAAATGTGCCTTCGTAAAAAATATATATACTAACTCCTTTCTTTTTCCCAAACATCCCAATCAGGTCATTGTGAGGCCTTTTTTAAAACCCCAGGTACTGCTGAAAACCAGTAAATCCTACAACACAAATTTATCCATGCTAGCCATGTTGTTCTGGCATCTAAATAATTGTCGTGGTTTAACCCCAGCCAGCAACTAGGCACCACACAGCTGCTCACTCACTTCCTCCCCACCCAGTGGGATGGGGGAGAATTGGAAAAAAGTAAAACTCATGGGTTGAGATAAAGATAGTTTAATAGGACAGAAAGGAAGAAAATATTAATAATGATGATAATAATAATAATAACAACAACAACAATAATAATAAAAGAATTGGAATGTACAACACAAGTGATGCACAATACAATTACTCGCCAACCAATGCCTAGTTAGTTCCCAAGCTAATCCCCAGCCAACTCCCCCCCCAGTTTATATACTACACATGATCTCACATGGTATGGAATATTCCTTTGGCCAGTTTGGGTCAGCTGCCCTGGCTGTGTCCCCTCCAGCCTTCTTGCTGGCTAGGCATGAAAAACTGAAAATCCTTGACTTAGTATATACTTAGCAACAGCTAAAAACGTCAGTGGGTTATCAACATTATTCTCATACTAAATCCAAAATATTCCACTATACTAACTACTAGAAAGAAAATTAACTCTACCCCAGCCAAAACCAGGACAATAATACATTCAAATCAGTATTTAGACAAGTAGCAGATACTTAATATTTGTTTTGAATTACTGCAGTTAATGTTGTTAATAGAGATTTCAGGAAGTGGCAAGTTTCTCTAATTACGTTTTAAGGCAGAGCATTAAGCAATGAGAATGTTGTTAGTTGTATTAACGTGTTACAAGTAGTGCTGCTGTCATTAAAAAAAATAAGCTGGCATTTCCAGTTCTTCTTTCTCTGTACAGATCTTTTGTATCCTGCAGCAATAATGGCTTTTCAGATTTTGAGGGTCTCTTTGTGTGTAATGCAGAATTAAAGCAGTTATTTCTGAATCATTCCTTTAATTTAGTCTTGCTATAACATAGAAAATATTTTGTGGTAACAGTGTCACAACACCTCGCACTTCTTTAATACATTTCATCCGAAGATCAGAAAACACTGTATAAAAGTATTTCAGTCTATTAGGAAACTCTGTATAACATGACACTGTCAATGATGATGTTTGCTTTTATTCTGAAATAATGAAGAATAGTTTCTTCAAACCTGTGCCTTTTCTTTCTAAGTATTTATGAAAATAACTTTTAAATCATGTTCATATGTCAATAAAGAAACTTAGAAGCATTGCACAGAACCACCTTCTGCTTCCAGGGTTGTTTTTACTTTTGTTATTCTTTTTAATGCAGTTCCAGCAATTAATAGAAATGGTCCTTAGAGAAGACACCTGAACATAAAGCTAATTATTCTGTGTGCTCTGACTTGCTATAATGGGCGGAGCTAAGGATATGCCTTTTTTCTCTCCAGCAACAATATATTATATATTTTCATGTGAACAATACTAAAAAAACCAAACCATCATATCTTGATTTAAATAGGAGTCTATCCATTTCCTGTTAAAAAAAAACCCCAAACAATTCTTAAAATAAATTTTGCAATAGCTGCGACAACCACAGAGTAAGTACTCAAAAGAGAATAGTCACTAAACTCTTGTGCCAGAGGAAATAGAGGAAATGTTCTTTTCTGCTTCTGAAAATGGGAATTTATGAGACCTTTTAGCAAATAATTTGGTTTTACAATACATTACCAGGAATTAGTGAGATCGGTTATGTCCCTAATTATGGGTTTTTTTAAAGTGTCCTTAGTCTACTTTGAAAAATTTTGAAGTGGACCTTTATTATGGTTACAAAATTGTATAAAAGAGCATTGCACTCTTAAAATTAGGGTCACAGGTGGAATGTAGCAAGGCTAATATGAAAGGTAATGGAAAAATCTACTACTTGTGTTCACTACTTAAATGACATGATTGGGTAAATGGATTTCTCTAGTTCCTAGGAGTGTGCTTCTACATTAGTCTAGCAGCAATTAGAAAGAAGAGGTTGCTCTGCAAATTGGCTCCGTGAACCATGTAGTTCATCTTTTTATTCTGTAAAACATAAAAAATTGCTCCTAATCAATCCACTTCAACTTTCAGTCTAAAAATTATTTATCATCCCTTTCAGCATAGAGCACTTCTAAAATGTTTTCCTGAAATTAACTAAAAGGAGGTAGTATTTGTGTCAGTGAGCAGATTATAGTTATGTGAGGTAAACCTTACCGTGGTAGCAACAGAGACTACATTATTACTGAAGAGTTCTTAACAAATTGATTAAAGCTTTTAGAATAATTAGTCCACATTTCAGATGTAATAGTGGTCTCATTTAATAAGTAAATGATGCATTGCTTGATGACAATAATACTGAAATAGCTCATTTTTTTAAAAAGAAAAGAAATTATTTTGAACTTTCCCTGTTGACAGATAACAAGTCAGTTACTAGATACAGGTTCTTTTTAGCTTTTGTCTTCTCTGAGACCTACAATGTGACTTCTGCTTTCGTGGACAGTAATATTTTGGATTGCTTTAATGATAGTTATTATTTCCCACAACCTGATGGAATCATTGTGTTCAGGTAAGAGGACTGGGAGTCAGGAGATATGATTTCAATGGCAGGCTACTAGTTTGACAGTGGGGAATTATTTAACCTCTGTGTCATATTTTCTGTAGTGTGTAGGCATGTTTTTATGGCTGGAACATTGCAGAACTTAATGCATTACACAGATGAAAGAGGGTCTGAAAAGTACTGTTGTTTAAATGAATATTTTGAGTCCCATTTTGTAATCCTCTGGAAAATAATACAATTACTGGAATTGGTGAAAGATGAGAATTTGATTTCGTTATAACAGTCAAGTTTTTAAAGTTTGTTTCTGTTCTGCACTGGAGTAAAACTAAAACTTTTAAAGCATTTTCACAAGTGAAATTGCATTGAAATATCAATTTCTGGATAAAATATTCAGACTTTCAATTTCATCCTCTCTCATCTGAAGTAACTGTCTGACTGAGGATGCTATATAACCTTCCCAACAAAAAATCCATAGAGCTAAGTTAGTGTCTCTCATACATTTCAGCTTGGACAATCAGGATATTTTCACAAAAATGTATTTTGAAGAATGCTGCAACCAGATTTACTGATCAATTATATTCTACTTGTGATGTACCTTCACACATTCCCGAAGAAGTTATGATACAAGGTTATTCAACTGTGACTTCTGAATTTGTTTTTATCTTAGCTGAAAGCAGTGTCACTGCCAATAAATCATGTTCAGAATGTCATAATGTTCTATTGGTATGTAATGATACTATTTGAAAGTTGGAAGACCATTAAGATAGGTAGATGTCTTCTCTAATTGTTTAAGAAGTAAATGACTGCAATCATTCTGTACAGATCGTGTGAAAATTGCTTGTGTGGACTTTAAAGCCTGCAGTAGGTTATTGCTCCTGGCACTGGAAAACTGAGCAGTGAGCAAGTGAACAGTTCCATTCTGACTCATAGATGGATACAGGCAACCAAAGTTTACATTTCAGTTGTAGGATTTGCTTGGCCAACAGCATGCAAGTAAAAGAAAAAAAATCCAAATTCATAAATTACAGGTTGAATTTTTCAGGTTAAATGATATAGACTGGAACTCTTTCGGACCAAATAAAAAAGAAAGTTTGTACTGGATTTTTTATAGGGCAAATTTCTGATTAGAATGGGACTTTATGGTGAGTTAGTCTTTTTAGGTGAAGGTGTCCCAGAACAACAGCAGGGTTTTCTATATGCTTCCAAACTTATCTTCACAGCCAGTGAAAGCTAGCTTGGGAAAAAAGCACATTCTACTCTGTGGAGACTTCATATCTAATATTGATAAAAGTCGCCATGGGTGCTCTACAGGATTCCCAAAGATTGGCTGTGATCAGAGAATGTGTCTGTCTGCTTCTCCAGCATGCTGAGAGAAGGGATGTGGGCTGATTCAGTCACGTTGCAAAAAAATTTTTGTGGTGCTCGCTTGTTGTATCACACAGCCTCCAAATTTGGGTCTCAAACATCAGATGAGAAATACTGTTTGTTGTCCTTTAATGAGTGCACCTGGAGCTCCAGATAGGATACTATATTGCTTATGAGTGTGGGAAAGGATTTTTCAGAAATATTTGGAAAAAAATTGGTGATTATGAGTGCAGATAAGGGGTTGGCTGGAGCTGAAACAGAATTTGGATTGTGAAGAATAAGGTGATATTAGCATTACTTGCACCAAGGTGGAAGAGTGCAGGTCTACATTAAATTGGACCTGCTTATTATAAGCTAGCTCAAGAAAAGCAAGTAGGTAGGTAGAAGAAAATAGGACTTAGTACCAACGTTATGGGAGCTTTGAAGAATATTACTACATCTTTTGAAACTCCTGTTAAATAGGGATGTAGACTTAGCTTAGCTACCACCACATTTATCAGCATGAAAGTATGGACTTCTGTACATAAAAACATGAAGGTATATAGGTGTGTACATCTTTACATATATACAGATGTGAGCATTTTCCATTTGTTCCAGAAAAACAGGAGGGTTATGGAATTGGATTATTTACCTGTTTGCTGATATGTGACTATCAACTTCTGGGAAGGGTGACATGTTTTGTTTCTTGGAGACCTCAGCCACAGCCCTAGGTTAATATCACTTTGTAAAGAAAATTAACAGCTTTTTTCCATTCATGTCAATATGCTGTGCCTGCAACCAAGCTACGTTCCACGTAGCTTCCACTCAGAAGTGACTGCAGATGTGATTCTGTGTCTGTGACTCTTTATCTGCTTCCCAACCTGCAAAACTAATTAGGGCTTGGCTGGAGATTCAAACTTATGGGGCTGACAGTTGAACAGAAGCCATGCTCTTCCAGTTTTTCACAGTGGTCTCACAGGCAGAAGTGTAGGAGAGCTTGTCAGACCTACATCTTCCCAGGAGTCCCTGAAAAAGTAGGAATCAGAAAGGATCATATTTTCCAGTCTCTCTCTCTCTCATAGAGGAGAAGAGGAGAACACTGGTGAATCTACCCTTAGGAAATTAATTCTCCAAATAATTCAGTCGACAGACTTTTCTGACAAAAGGTCTGGAATTTCCTGTGAGCTACTCTGATACTCAAGAGAAGATAAATAATTCGGCTGGTGGTCAGGCAGCAGAAGTTTCTGGCAGGTCTGTGACAAAGAATTCTGCTTCTGATTAAATTTATTAGTCCTTCAAGGTCTCACTATGCTTTTCTTTACCAATATGGGCCCACTAGAAATTCACTGACTAATCACAGCTGCTTGTAAACACTAGAGGTTTAGCTAACAGTGTTGTCCCACAAACAGGGTTTGTTTAACTGGTGTGCAAGCCAATAACACACAGGGTTGAGGTATCTTCAAATTACTTTCTTTGATGCACATGAACATGTGCCTGTCTCAAGACAGCAAGCCCTTGTGTCAAAAATTCTCACACTTATACACTTAACTAATACATATTCATTGTTATTTTCCTTAATGATTGGTTCTTTCTTCTTCATCCCTCATGTAAATTAGCACGCAGACTCTGCCTTCTTCCTTTGTTGTCTTCTTTTGAGTAAGTGGTATCATTTGAGTAGGTGGTCAATGAGTTGGTGGTTGCAATCTCCCCCTGTAGGAATTACCTTTTTGCCTACTTCTTCCCTAACCTTGGCAGTTCCAAGTGGTTCTTCAAGGTTTATTGACCAGACCACAATCCATTACCTTTTCTGACATAAACATAAAGCCCCATTGTCTAGTGGTTAGTTCCTAAGCCCCAAATCATATCTAGTTATTGTTTCCCTATTTGAAATATTAACTGATGGGGGCTCTACACAGAACTTTAGCAGCTCCCTCGTTATTTCAATCATATTACACATATTAATTGATAACAACAGGAGTGGAAAACTATGGTGGTCAGAATATGACTGCATGATTTCTCCATACAAATTGTTAGAATAAATAAGGCCTAATATGGCATCAAGATCTTCCTCTATGGTGTGATCTTCAACACGGGGCTAGGTACATATGTTGTAGGTGCAGGACACATGTACCATAGGTAACACCAGACTGAACGGCTGGTGTGAGAAGACACCTTAATTCTTGGCAGCATGATGCCCTACAGGAAAAGGCTATTTTGCCAAAGACACCTGGTGTCAGATAGAAATATTAGATACATGCATTCATGTAATACCATGACTAGGAAGGCCAGATGCAGAATGGCCTTTACCTTCAACACATTTTACTCAGAGAGAAGCAGCTGAATTTTTGTGAAATACTTTGGGGTTTGGAACTGGCTGTCCCCTGCTTTGATATTCTGACAGTTTACTTGAGCTATAGAGGGTAAAACATGTCAGGTCCTGGTGCCTGGGGCTGCAGGCAGTCCCAGGACTGGGGCAGTTGGATGTGTTGTGCTACCATAATCTTCACAGAGACCCTGCAGAGAGCAGAGCCTGAACAGCCAACTGCCCACAAGGAGAGAGAGGCAGAGACTGTGGCTGGCCGTGGGGTGCATAGAGACTCCCGTGAGGAGGAATTCTGGAAGCTTGTGACTTCTTGCAACAGGAGGACAGCTGCTGCTCCGCCGGCAGGTCTGCAGCTGCATAGTAGGCAAAGGGCCCTGATAGCGGGTGAGGGGCAGAAAGCCCTGTCTGGAGAAGCATCAGAGCCCAAATCCTGTAGGAGCACTTGGAGGAATCGGTGAGTAATAGTGGGTGACTGCAGAGGCCCACATCTGCTAACCTGACTTGTTGTCTAGGGAGGTTTGCTGCTTGTGGGGAGCTCAGATTTGGGAATCTGTGGTATACCCAGCCCTTGGACTATTCCTCCCCGCTGCGCAGCCCTGTGGTCTGCAGTGATATGGCCAAGGCATATCAAGAGTGATGACATGGCTCTGGAGGTGAGGGTCAAGGGCATGATAGCCCAGGTTGGGTCTCATCTACCCTGCTGGTTCAGGGGAAATGCTCGGAGAGGAGCTGATGGATTCTGCAGATCAACGCGTCATTGCACAACAAGTGTCATGGAGAGGAATTTGGCTTTATCCCCACAGGACCCACTTTGTGGATTGAGGACTGCTACAAAGAAATGGGATCCACTCAGCAAAACAGGGCAAGAGCATCTTTGTCAGTACGCTGACCAAACTGTTGAGGAGAGTTTTAAACTAGGAATGATGGAAAAAGGAGGTGGTGACTCACATTAAGGGGGGGAGATGTTGGGGATCAAGAACAAGAGAAACCTCAGAAGTGGTAAAATGGAACGAAGGGACAGGCATCTCAAGTGTGTAAGCACATACACATGCAGCCTGAGAGACAAGTAGGAGGGACTAGCACACCATGGGCAGTCACACAGCAGGGACATCACTGGGATTGCTCAGAGAAGGTGGGAGAGCTCAAGCGACTGGAGTGGTGTGGTGGACAGACAGAAGCCCTTCAGGAGGCACACATAGGGAAGAGAGGAGGGGGATGCTCTCCTGTGTGAAGGAGCAGTCAGGTGTGTGGGACAGATGGCAGCTGCGGGAGAGCTTGAGGGCCTGGGTTGGAGGAAAGACCAGTGAAGCTGACAACGTAGTGGGAATGAGTTACAGACCAGCCAGTCTGGGTGAGGAAGTGGGTGAAACCTTCTTTAAACTATTTGAGGAGGTCTCTGTGTCACAGACCCGTGACACCTCCCGGAAGGACAGTTTGGCAGGACACAACCAATCAAGATTTCTGGAGAGTATCAGGGGAAACTTCCTGATACAGGTACTAGATGGCCAAGCAGGGGCAGCACACAGATGTTCTGCTATTCACTAGCATGGAGGCACTGGTTGGGGATATGGTAATCAATGGCTGCCCCAGCTACCATAAAATAATGATATTCAAGATCCTGAGAGGACTGAGGAAGGGGAGCAGCAGAGCACATATCCTGGACTTCAGGAGAACAGATTTTGACTTATTCAGAAACACAAGAGCAGACCACCCCTAAACTCAGGATATCAAGTAAATGTATTGGGACATCAGCTTGGATAAGCGGGGAGGTCATGGCACAGCTCATTTCAAAAAGGCAGCGTACAGGAGAGGGGAGGATGGCAAGGCTGTAAAGGAAGAATTTAAAAAATGTTGCCTGTGCAGGAGGGATGTTATCAGAAAAGCCAAAGCTCAGCTAGAGTTGAGACTTGGAAGGGCATCAGGAAGAGCTTCTGCCATTACATTGGCAGTATAAGACTGAACAAGGAAAATGTGAGACTGCTGCTGACAGATGGAATGGGAGTGATTTAGTGGCTGTGTACACAGGTAAGGCTGAAGTACTTGTGGCCTTTGTCTCACCAGCAAATTCTGCCAGACCTCTGTGCTTAGTTACAGGGCTCAAGGAGGAGAGGGGCTACCAGCTGGGGATGACAGTTGAGAAAGGAACTGCTTGCAAGACATCAACCCACACAAGTCCTTGGGACCCAACAGACTGCACCCAAGGGTGCTGAGGGAGATGTCCAAATTCCTTGAAAGGCTGCTCTCTGTCATGTTTGAAAGGTCACAGAGATTGGGAAAAGGTTCCAACAAATGAAGAAACGTAAATGCTGCAAAACCTGTGCCCATATTCAAAAAAGGCTAAAAGTTAATCCAGGGAACTACAAGGTGATTACCCTCAGTTCGGTCCCTGGAGAAGTCACGGATTCTTCTTACAGCCCATTTCTGGGCAGATGAAGGGGAAGAAGGAAGCCGTGAACAGTCAGCATGGATATATCATGCCTGATGAACCCAACTGCCTTTGATAATAAAACGATTGGATTTGTGGATAGGGGAAGAACAGTGGATGTCACTTACCTTTAACAAGGGTTTTAACACTGTCTCCCACAATATTACTGTATCCAAGTTAGGACATTACAGTGGACAATCAGATGGATAAGAAATGGTTGAATGATTGGTAGTAGTTAAAGAATCTTACTCTGGTAACAAGTGGGGTATGGCAGCAGTCTGTCCTGTGACCTGTCCTGTTTAATATCTTTATCAGTGACGTGGGGGAGGGGATGATGGACACTTTTGTCCATTTGGTGTATGACACCAAACTGGGGGGAACCAGGTGATACACTTCAGGAAAGACCTGCCATCCAGAGGAACCTAGGTAAGCTGCAGGAACCTATCAAGAAGAACATGATGAAATTCAACAGGGACAAGTGCTGAGTCCTGGGAAGGCTGAGACCCTGGAAATGACACAGACCCTGGCAATGGCAAAGGCTGGGAATGGACCAGCTAGGTAGAAGCACCGTGTAGAAGACTGGGGGACATCTCATGGGCAGTGAGCTGAGCAAGTGCCAGCTAGACATGTGCCTGAGCAGCAGCAAGGGTCAGCAGCCTTCTGGGCTGTGTGAACAGGGACACGGCCAGGAGTTTGAGGGGGTTGATTATCCCTCACTACTCAGAATTTGTTAGGCCATATCTAGATGCTGCAGTGACTTTGGGACCTCCTATACAGAAAAGATGTTAACAAACTGGAGGGAGTTTGGCAGAGGGCCAGAAAGACTGTTGGAGGCTGGAGCACAGGCCCTATGATGTGGGGCTGCAGGACTGGTGTTAGTTCAGCCTGAAAGTGGAATGGCTTGGGGGACACCTAACAGCAGCTCTCCCGTACCTCTGGGGTGGTCAGTGAGGATACAGAACCAGGTTCTTCACAGCAGTCCATGGCAGGAAGTTGAGGGATGAACTCAACAAGCATAAATTGAAACAAGAGAGGTTTGCACGTGAGGAGAGCCAAGCCGTGGAGCAGGGGGCTGAAGAGATTGTGCTATCTCTATCCTTGAAGGTTGTCCTAGATAAAGCCCTGAGCAGTCTTGTATGATGTCAAAGCTGACCCCTCTTTGGGCAGGAGGTTGGACTAGAGACCTTGGTCCCTTCCAACCAAGGTTATCCTGCGATCATGAAAAACCAAAAACTTGCCAACCCCCATTCCGAAAGAACCAAAGACATCACTTTGTGCAACATCCATTCTCCTTTTCGCTTTACATTTATGTGCAGTTCTGACAAGACATTGCTTTTATATGCAGGAAAATGCCAAAATATTTGTGAGCTTTGTAGCTTCTAATGTATTTCTTTTTTAGGGGTTGCTTAGATGCCTGAAAGTAATTCCATTTACAGAGAGATACTAGATTGGAATTCTGCCGTATGTGTCACGGACTTCTGTTGTTAAGTTCTTGGCTTGCGTAAAGATACTGCAAAAGAGTTATGAAAAAGGAAATATATTAACATTTGTAATTTTATTACCATGCACTTTTTGAGGACCGAATCTTTTGAATGTAATTGTGAAGAGACAGTCTTTTGAAGTCACAATAAAAAAAAAATTTAAAAATAAGACCCTAATGGATATACTTCTATTGAAAAGGGAGACTGTAACTACAATAGATTAAATGTTAGTGCACAGAATAATAAAGTATTGCCTTCTATAGGAGCATGCTGTTTACATAATCTAGAAAAGATATACTTTCCAACAATTTACTTGGTACTTGAAAGGCAAGAATTGCTATTGCAACACTGAAACAAACAAGCAATTGCAAACAGATGAATCACAACATTATACACAAGACAAAGAGTCAAATCTTTTCCAAATTCAGCTAGCTTTAAATTATAGCAAACATGTTAATGAGGCATTTCTTAATTGTTTCAAACTGTATGATAGGCAAGGGAAGTAAGTAGAAGAAGGAATTATGCTTCCTATACAGTGTTTCAGCAAAATACATTTTAAGGATAATCACATCAAACTACCGTACCCCAACACACTCCCACCCACCCTTCCTACTAGAATGAAGAGTCTGTGTTATCTTCCAGAGCAGTTGGTCATGTAATCTAATGTCTTCCTGTATCAGTGGCTAAAATTTCTTACCAGGACTAAAATATTTCTTAAGTAGAAAGAGGTGCCAGCAGGACTCATGACAATGGTTTGTAAACCTCAGGGTCTCTCCAAATGGTATATATGGATTTTCCACTGCTAAAGGTGTCACATATCAAAACATGCCAAGTCACTATCTTAGTGGTAAAAACACAACTTCATCTTTAAGTTGTAACATTTGACGATTTTTGTTGCTCAAGGTAGTGGTGGATAAGCTCCATTTATGTCTGTTTTTTTGCCTACTAATGTAGGCAAGCTGGGGATGCTATTATAGACAACAAACACTTTTTTATTTCACAATCTTATACCTGAGTAAGTGCATAAGGGTTGAGACTGGGAACAGAAAGACCTCTGTCACTAATTTGTCACTAATTTGATGATACTCTACTTTTCAGCTTCCTCCTCTAAGCTTTGAGCCTTTTCTCTAACACAGCTATAAAATTTTATTCTTCTGTCCATGTTAGTATCAGATTAAAAAGAAATTGCTGAAAATTAAACATGCCTTATTTGTGGCACTGTAACAATTGTACAACAAAACTCATACTTTGTTATAAATGCCCTGTACTCTGACAAACAGATGTGCTACCATGTAGTTATACTAGTTTTATGCATCTAGTCTGTCTGCTAGAGTACAGATTAATACAGTCTTATAGAGCACATATAATTTAGAGTATTATACCTTCTTAAATGAATGGAGTATCCTTAACTTGCTTCAATATAAGTAGGCAATGCTTACTACACAGCAGGCCTGGTACTAAACAGAGTGACAATCTTTCAAGCCTCATTAGGAGGAGAATTGGGAAAAAAAGAATGGAGTAGGAAGTACATTTGCGTAATATGTTGGGAGTGTAAGATTTCTCTTAGAACAGGATACACCCAGAGGACATACTTCAGATGGGAAAAAAGCAAGATAGGGTTGTCAACAAATCATAAAGAAATTCTCAATCCCAGATGAAAAGGTGAAAAGCATTGAGACTCAGAAGAAAAGAAAAATCTCACAATATAATATAAGGACCAAAAAAAAAAAGAGAATCAAAGAGGCTAGCAAAAAATTTCTAGCAATGCTAACTGCAGACTGAAATTAAAAGCCTCTCACGAGGAGGAATTCTGTAAATAAGAACACTTGCTTTGAAAAGCCACTTGTAAAATAAGTATGCAATAAAGTGGAATAGTCATCTATAGGTGATTAGCAGCATGGCAGAAGAGGCTGGTCTCCTTTTCGCTTTAGTAGGTAGCAGAAACTCACTCTGGGTTTTTTCTGCTGGGTATATTTTGTTCTTGTGCAGCTTCACCAGCAGCACCTTCAAAATCTACTTTGCTGATTAATACTTTGGCTTTGCAGTATTCTCACAATGTCGTGAAATCACCTTAGTTGGTGACTGAATTGCTCTAGTGGCTGATGGAGAACTTTGGGACCATGTGGCACCAGTTACATGGTTGGTTCTCCCTCCCTCCCTCCCCTTAGAAGAATAGCCAGGCAACCTGTAAACGTTATTGCTAAGAGCCATCTTTTCCTAGGACCCCTTAAAATCACCATTGCCCAGGTTAATTAGTAGAACCAGTAAGAATGAAACTCCTATTTTCCTGAATCTCCCACATAAAAACATTCAGTAAACTCTGAGAATTTTGTTTTGCAGAAGTCTAGTCATATATAATTTCTGCTTACCTACTGGCACAAGTCTGGCTCAGTCCCTTCTCCCCATCTTTTACTAAAAAACAGTACTGGGTAGCCTTCTGTTCCCTTCCTGTTGGCAGATTCAGCCCTGTTAGGCAGGTGGACCAGATGATTGTTGTAGGTCCCTTCCAACTGAAATAGTCTAGTCTAGTCTAGCCTAGTCTAGTCTGGTTTAGTCCGTTTCTTCTCTGCTTAAGCAATCTACATAACCCAGTAAACTCTCAGCTGACTCTACATGAACCTACACTGATTTAAATGCTCATGTTTAGCCTCCAACACTGATGGCTTTTCTCTAAGTCAAAAAGAAGAGAAGCTACTCCATTTTTCTCTCTTGAGGTTCCCTATATTCAGTACTAACAGGGAAGGAAACAGCTGCTCTTCAATTAATGCCAAATATAATTAACTGGAGAACATCTAAAGCCTTATTAGCCCTACAATTTTTTTCAAGTTATGGAATATGATGTTATCTTAACACAGAACTTCTATCCAATTAGATGGCACTAGAAGATTAAAAGCTTTTTGTAAATATTGGCATGGTGTTTAGCAAGCAAGGAATGCATATACACATTAATGAAGCAATAGTCAAGATAAGGTTAACAAGTTTTAAATAGTGACTAGTATGTCAAAGTGAATTCTGTACCTGCTTTAAAAAGATGAAGTACTATTTTTCTTATTGCCCCAAAAGAGAAAACTTGTTTTGGAGCATACTTCAACATACTATGTTACTGTAAACCTTTACAGCAGCTCTAGCGAGATATTCTCAAGGACTCTGGAAAGTCCTGTGTTCATGTTTAGGAAATTTTCAGTTTTATAGTATGGGGTTTTTTTTGTTGTTGTTTCAAGTCAATGCTGAAAAGGCACAATTTTAGAAAACTTCATCTTTCAAATGTCATTTTAAAGTGGAATCACTTGAATAGATGCACTATCTTTCAGCCTGCAGCTTTCCATTTTGCTTTTGTATGGTCCTAGCAGGTGCATACCTAGCCTTTACCTAAATGCCCAGACACTGATGTAGTACACATGACAGATAACCACAAACAGATCTGACAAGTTAAAAGGCAGCATTATTTAACTTTGCAGAAGCTGGAAAAGAAGTGTTTGTTTGCCTCCTGGCACTTGTAGGATCATCAGAACTTGCAGTAAATGGATGTCTATTGACTTGCACAGGATTGTTGCTCACAAGGACTTTCAGGACAATCACACCCATTTATCCAAAGGCAGAATTTGTTACACTTAGTCATATCTAAAACATTATGCTTGTTAATTGACCAGTCCAAAGCAAATGCCTTCATGTGCCTTTCCTCAGATGAATTTGAGACTGAGCACCCAGCAAGCATGTTTAGGGTTAGAACAGTGCCTGCAACCTTGCATCTCAGTCTATAGCAAATTTATTACTATTTAGCAAATTTATTACTATATTAGGTTTTCAAGTGTCTGGAAACTACATTTATTTTCATGTCTGTATCCTGAAGATGTATTTCACAGAACTAATCTTCACTAGTCTTGTTTTGCCTCCTTGGGCCACAGGAACAGACTCTTACTCTGTTGATTTGTGTGTCCTGTAATTTTTTTCACCTCCAGAAATACGCTTTTACTGTAAAACTGGCAGCATTTCCCCCAGTTCTAATGCTGCTTTGAGATGCAGCAATGCACTTCCTTCATTGACACAAGCATCTGCAAAGAAAAGCTGGGACAGTACTTGCCAAAGAACTAATTTCAGTCAGGGAATAGCAGTCTATAGGACTTTGGTACCATTCAAATACTGAAGCATTGCTAAATATATAATAGCACCAGTTGATCTGTAGAACAGATGTTAATAAAAAGAGTATATTAAAAACTTATTTTCTCATGAACTTGCATTGATACCAAAGCTGTAAAGCTGACAATGCATACCCTTTTGAGATGTCAGTGGGAGATGTGACTTTCACGGCTAATAAAACTTCACATATTTGTATTAGTTATTTTATCCTAGCGTTAAAACAACAGAAAAAATTGTCTGTACATGTCAAATACAATTGTATGTCTGAAGACAGCAGCTATTGCTTCTTATTCTTTAAAAGACAGCATTGAGTTTTTCAAAGCCTGGTCCGAAAAACATTTTACCTGGTGAAAAAAGGAAGACCTGCTTTTGTTGAGTTGTGGGGTCCTGCAGTCTGGCCAGCCAGAGGCACTGACATTGATCCCTGCCCTTCTTTACAGCATTGTTGTGTCTGGCTGCCAGGCTCTGTGCATTCTATAGATCTTATAGGCAGGGTAGAGTGGGAGGCAGGAACAGGAAAGGAAAAGAAAAAAAACATGCTTTCTCCTATGAGATGGTGTTATAAATGCAGTGCTGTGTTGTTGGGCTTTAGTCAGTGTATTTTATGAGCTGGAATAGCATCAATGCCTCTGTCACTCTGTTCCACTTCTAATGGCCAGAGCCCTTTAACCACAAACTCAGAATAACAAATCTCAGCAGCCCGCTGAAGTCAGCTGAAATATCCTCAGGTGTGAAAAAGTCTGCACTTTGCACGGAAACCCTCCAGCCTATCTTCTCACACTGTAATTTTAAGAGATGCTTGTTATGCAAAACATTTTGTGCCTTAGTGTTTTGTGGTTGACTGTTCCTTGTTTACTAATGCATCACAGAGTTTGGGCTTTATGTGGACTGGCACTATAAATGAGTACTTTTTTGTATTTATAACATATTCTTTAACATGTCTTTCTTTTTTCTTCCCTGTAAGTCTTTAAAATGCCTTTCATGTTTTCTTCCTTCTCTGCCCATTCCCTCTGGAAAAGCATTCTGGGTTACTTTGACGTATGTATTGACCAAAATATCAATGCTCTTGATAAATATACCACTTAGTATCTGAGGGTCACATTGCTTTTAATATAAACTATCAAGATATTCATCCAGTGCTGAGAAAAACACACACCTGCACACATTAAAGAAAAACAATCCACACCTTTGCGCATAAATCTTCCTTTGTTCCATGAACACTAGTCAAAGTTAAAATTAATATTTTCACCTGTGCCATTTGTTTTACTCGCAGTCCTAGCTGTGAATTTCTGGAGGTTCAAAAGGCTGTTTTAAACAAATATTCTAGTCCCCTTAATTTTGTTCAACACTTCTTTTTTATAAGATACTGTTGATTGGCAAACCTGATGTATCCCTATATTTCTTTGAAGTTTGTAGCTTACACGTTAAAATGGAAAATGTTGAATCTGGAGACCAAAGACACAGAATCAATCAACAGCCTACAGAAGCCAACCTAACATTATCAAGCTTTCATATCTGCAATTTACAGAAGAGGCTTTTTAAATTATATTTGAAAATCAACTTGATTCAGGTCTACTGGATAATATCTAGACAAATAACTAGACAAAACAAAATGTTCTTTGCCTGGCTATACCCAACAGCAGTGTTACACCTCCTTGACCTATCTCCTTGTTATTTTGTAGACTTGAAATAGACTGACCTTTCACAATCCTTGTTAGTCTTATTTCAACTCCATAAGGAAACCTCATATAGATGACACTTTAAGAAAAGACACGTAATCCATAAACCTTTAAAGTTAATATTTAAATCTTTATCTCGTAATATTAGGCAAAGTTATTTTTGTTTCACATTTTTATCTCCTCTAAAAGGGTGAAATTGGTGTGGTCTCTGGTGCCTGTTGGAAATCAACATTAATACTGATGGGAAGCAAACAGCCATCTCACCTTCTCCATGCCAGGTGTTCACTAATTGTAAAACTGAATAATGGATAATAACACATCCTAGTGTATTTATCAATCCACGTATCTTTTTTCAATGCAAAAGAGGTCATTTGAGACTCTTTGTAGTTTTTTTTCAGCTCTTACTATTCATTAACAAGGAGCTGCCTGTAAAGGCTGCTAAGTGAAAAGGAGACACATTACCTGGAAACAATAACAGAGTGCGACACGACATGAAATAGTAATTAGGTTTGACCAAGGCCAGGATACAGTTGCTATAATCAGTATTACTCAGAATTAATTTCACACTTATGAAAGGATATGAGGTGACATTGATTTAATAGTGACCAAGCTATGCTTTTTCCCATGAACCCCCAAACCCATGAAAGAAAAGGTAGAAAAAAACCAGAGATGATCACCATATTATTAGCACCACAATTAGCAGCCTTGTCTCCTTAAAAAAAAAAAAAAATACTGCTTTGCCATTTTAATGAGCTCTAGGGGAACAATGATAGGATAATTATCTTCTGAATACACAGATGACTGTATTGCCCACTAGGTTTTGAGGCTAAAACCAAAGTTAAAACACTAAAAATAATTTTTTTAATCTATTCAGAAACTTCACAGAGAAAACAAGAATAATGTCAGTGAAAAATGGCATCCTAATTCTTAAAGAACTACAGTGCAGGGGTACAATAAACAAAGAGGAGAGGGAGTTTAGTGTGAAAGCACTTGATGTGCAGTTAAGCTGTCCATCTTTGCCATGGCAAACTAGCTCTCTGCCACTGTTTGATGACTTTGCATTACTTCTGGTCTTTGACTTTCCACTGGAGTAATAATAAAGTTCCTGTTTCTCAGCAGTGGAAAACCATCTGTCTGGCAATATCCTAGAGTAATTGTTGTGCAAATTTTTTAAAATTCCTAATTGGAAACAGTAGATTTTTAAAAGTTCGGGTGGATGGCTAAGGGAAATTTGAGTGAGACAAGAAAATGAAATGTATTTTAGTTTCAAGCTGTGGAACTATTATATCAAGCACTGTGTTACACCTGGCATCTGTATGTCTCTCTTTTTTTTTTTTTCTCTTTTTCAGTCTCCCTGCCAAGTGACTGCTAATAAATAGATTTAACCCGTGCCATCTGTTGTTATACTATAGACCCATCCACAGCAGCCTCCTGTTTACTATAACATTACATTTAATCAATTTTCTTTTGCCAATGACATTTAAAAAATACACATGTCCAGGTGAACCAGACAACTTCAAATCACTGTTAAGATGCAAAGAGCACCTCCTTATTCATATGTTATACTACATTCTCTTTCATTAACTAGATCCCATCAGTCTTGGAGTGCATCTTAGTTGTATCTGTTTAAGGGAGACTATTTATTAATGTATCTCACTGGAAAGGGCAGGGCCTTTATATAACCCTATATGGTTATATTGTGTAACTGATTAAGTGATTGAAGATTTGATCATTATGTGTTGCCTCTTTGGTTCTCTTCCATGATTAGATGTCTTCCTTGCTTTGCAACATTTTTATTTGCTACAGGAGAAGTACTGCTGTCACTGCAGTTTATGACAAAATAATATTTAGTTCAAAGAGGACAGGAACTTGTAGCACCAAAGTTTCTTTTGCTGAGCAGAATAGTAGATTGTAGCTCTGTCTTCATCTTTCTGTCATCATAGGAGTAGTAGTTCTATAGATAGCAGTTTATTAAAGGTGATATGCAAGCACTGAAAATAGATCTATCTTGCTGTCATATACACAGGGGTTAGTCACAGATGAGTAAATACACATTTTTTTCTTTTCCAAAGTTTTTTAGAGCTATAACTACCTATGTAAGGAAACACAGCTATGTTCTTGTCTGGCAATAAAATTAAATACTGCAAATAAATCATTTGGGTTAGGTATTGCCATTATGACATGAAACACTTTTAGATATTTTTAAAAATAAGTGCTGCAAGTTTCTAAACTAGTGGGTTTTCAATCCTGCTATTAAAATAATCTACTTAGCATGGTCAATGACTTCAAACTTCCGTGTCTGGAGAGTGCTTAAATCCCTTTTTCTTTAAGGAAACTAAGTAAAGGTGGCCTGGGTTTAAGAAGTCCAAAGCATGCAAAGGTATCATGTCAGTGAACTGAAAGGGAGCTGCAAGTACTAAGTGCTATTAAACAGACAAAATCAAGACATGGTGCAGCAAATACTCTTTTCCCCACCTTTGTAATGAAAACCCTTTGAAGAAGTGATGCTTCCTAACTCTTGCTCATTTCAGGGATGAAAACTGACCATAGAGAGATTTGGCAAAGGATCTTGAAAGCAGGTGGTCAGAATGAGTAATAACCTAATGCCACAGTAGATTTTGCCATGGTATTTCTGAGGTCATGGAAGCGCAGAGGTTAGCGAGGGCTGATGTTATTTAACTGCTAAATAATGAGCTTTTTAATGTAAAATGTAGGCTTTTAAAGAGGTTGTTGCTCTTCAGATAGTCAGAGAATAACACTTCCAAAGGCAATAATACCAGTTCAACATGACAGCTTGTACTTAAGGCCTGCATATTAAAACGTAAATTGATACTTAAAGCCATATCCAAAAATGGAGTTATATCAGTAAATATTGGTTTAAATTGAAACCTCTGCATATTATTTTCCCGTGATTCTCATTTTTCAATGTCACAGTGTCCTGGCTAGCATTTAAAATCAATTATCTTAAGGCTGACATAAAACTTGAGCTACCTTTCCATTTCTTGATCTTTTATTTGATACTGCATCATGAAGAAAACATGTTGTTTATTTATTTATTTATGGGTGTATTTTCCTGGTAAATGATGACTTTACAAAGATCAAAATATTGCACAAACTTAAAAAGTTAAATCTTCCAATCTTTAAATATTAAAATGTGTAAAAATGTTAAGGTAAGAACTGTCAAGACTGCAGCATGTAAAATAAAAGAAACACAGACAGACTAGATCACTGAAATTACCATAACATTATTATAACTTAATGTTTGAACTTTAGTAGCATTTAGAGAGTCACGGAGTTACTTAGTTAGGCACTTTTAAAACAAATAGAGAGACAGATCCTCTTCGTAAGCATCTAATAGTCTTGGGCCCCAGTTCTGCAAATGACTGCTTATAGATACTTTTCCCTGTGTACCAAATAGGATTCCTTGCCAACACAAATGTAGGGGCTAGATGATACAAAGATTTGGAAAAGGGACGGCTACATTAATAGATTCTCAGTGTACAAAGGCAGTAACAGATGAAGGAGGTTCTCAGTGTCTTTAGTTCTTCTGAAAATCTTATTTGATTCTTAAATAACTTAGGCCACAGACAAGTCACTTTCCTTCCACTGTCTTAGGGTGACATCCACCTTCCTCTCATCCTGTGTAATCAATTTTGTGCACAAAATACCCTAGTCACTCTTTCCTTCCTAATGCTTTTAGAAAAATGAAGGACACTCCCTTTGTAATACATTGTCTAACTACAATCTGAAGCCATTATTATTTTAATAGAGATATGGACAGTAATTGTGCTGGTGTTCAAATACCATGACCATTTTGTCTTGTTTTCCTTATTTAAAAAAAAATACCCGAATGTCTATACTGACGACTAACTGTCTGCGAGCTGTAACTAAAACTGAGGATGGTTGATTTCCAAGGATCACCTCCTCCAAGCTCAAGAACATGCAGGAATTAAAAGCACAGGTGGCAGGAGCCCTGCATAGATGAACAAAGAGCTTGTAACAAAACTCAGACACATAAAGAAAGCATTCAAGAGGTGAACACAGCATCAAGTAACTCAGGATGAACAGAGAGACACTGCCTGAACATGCAGGAATGGGGTTAGGAAAGCCAAAACCCACCTGGAGTTGAATCTGGAGTGGGATGTGAAGGGCATCGAGAAGGATTTCTATAGGAATATCACCAGCACAAGGAAGACTAGAGAAAATGTGGACCTGCTGCTACTTTGCCTTGGTCTTTACTGGTAGGAACCATCTTCAGGAGTCCCAGGCCCCTGAGACCTCTGAGAAAATCTGGAGCAAGGAAGATTTACCATTGGTGGAGGAGAATCAGATTAAGGAGTATTTAAACAAACCAGACACATGCAAGTCTGTGAGGCCTGATGGGTTGCACCCATGAGTGCTGTGGGAGCTGGCAAATGTCATTGTGAGGCCACTCTTGATAATCTTATAATCTTTAAAAGGTTGTGGCAGGGGGGAGCAGTTCCTGAGGACTGGAAGAGAGCAAATGTCACTCCTGTCTTCAGCAAGGGCAAGAAAGAGGACCCAGGATACTACAGGACAGTCAGCCTCAGCTCAGTTCCTGGAAAGGTGATGGAGGACCTAATCCTGGAAATAATTTCTATGTGTATGAAGGACAAGAAGGTGATTAGGAGTAGTCAGCATGGATTTGTGAAGGGGGAATCATGCCTGACCAACCTGATAGCCTTCTAAACCAAAATGACTAGCTCAGTGAGGGGGGGAACAAAGAAGATGAAGCTGTAGTCTTGTCAGTGGTGCCCAGCAATGGGATGATGGGCACAAATTTAAATACAGAAAGTTCCATTTAAACAAAAGAAAATGCCGTGTTTTACTGTAAGGGTGATCAACACTGGAACAGGTTGCTGTGAAAGGTTGTAGCATTTGTATCCCTGACAACATTCAAAGCCCAGCTGGACAGAAGATATGAGAAACATGGTCTAGGTGACCCTTTGTGCAGGAGATTGGACAGCACAGTCTCCAGAGGTGCCTGCCAGCCTCAGCTATGCCGTGATTCTGTGATCTTTAAAGCTATACACAACTTGCAACAAAACCTGCACTAAGACCAGTGCCAAGAAAAAACAATGTTGAGTTATGGTCATTGGTGATTCCCTCCTGTGTAGAACAGTAGCACCCTTTTGCAGACCATACACTCTTTTCAGGGAAGTTTGCTGCCTCCCTGGGACCCAGATTAGGGATGTCATCACAAGACTGAAAAGCCTAGTATGACCTTCAGTCTACTATCCATTCCTGCTCTTCATGTGGGAACAAATGTTGTTGCAACAAAAAGTCTGAGGTCAATCAAAAGAGATTTCAGAGCAATGGGAAGAATGCTAAAAAATTCAGGAGCACAGGTAGTGTTTTCCTCAATCCTCCCAATAATGGGGGGGAGACTTTGGAAGAAGCAAGTGAGCTGAGGATATCAATACCTGGCTCCAGGACTGGTAGCTCCACCAAAACCTAGGGGTTTTAAACCATTCAACAGCCCTTGAGAAACAAGGTATGCTGAGGCCCGATGGGATCCATCTGTCCTGACAGGGAAAACATGTCTTTGGGCATAAGCTGGCAGGACTGATCGACAGAGCTTTAAACTAGAATTGATGGGGGAAGGGGATACCAACGGGATTGAAGTAGGTAAGCCAGGGGTTGGCATGGCATTGCCTGAGGGTGGGAATGCTAGTGGGAACATTAACACTTCTCCTGGAACATGGAGGGTTTAGGAGCATATCTGAAATGCTTGTACACCAACGCACGCAGTATGAGGAACAAACAGGGTGAACTGGAAGTGTTGGTCAGCTCCCAGAGCTACAATATTATTGGTATTACTGAGACTTGGTGGAATGAGTCCCATGACTGGAGTGCTGGGAGGGGGGGCTACAGGCTGGACAGGAGGGATAGGCAGGGCAGGCGAGGTGGGAGTGTCATGCTATATGTAAGAGAGAGAGGTTTGATTGTACAGCCTAGTGGTGATTTGGCTGAGAGCCTCTGAGTGAGGACTGGGGGGATAGAAAACAAAGGAGATTTTGTAGTGGATGTCTACTACCAATCACCCAGCCAGGATGTAAGCACTGATGGTTATTCTATATGCAATTAGGAAAAGTTTCTGGATGAGTAGCTCTTATCCTTGTGGGGGATTTAAACTTCCCAGACACCAGCTGGGAATATCATACTGCTGTGATGGGCAGGTCTTAGAAAGTCTTGAATTTTGAAGAAGATAACTTCTTGTCACAAATAATCAGTAAGCCAACTAGGAAAGATGATCTCCTAGTCTTGCTGTTTGTGAATAGAGAAGGACTCATGAGGAATGTGATGGTAGGTGGCTACCTTGGGCACAGTGAGCATGAAATGGTTGAGTTTAAAATTTTCAGTCTAATGAGAAAAAAGGACAGCAGAGTTGCTACCCTGGACTTCAGGAGAGCAAACTTTAAGCTATTCAGGTAGCTATTTAGCAGAGTACCCCGGGAATCTGCTTCTGAAGGGTTAGGAGTCCATGAGTGCTATCAGTCTTCAAGGACCACATTTTAGAAGCAGAGGAGCAGGCAATTCCACTATGTTGTAAGTCAAGCAAGCAGGGCAGAAGACCAGCTTGGCTGAACAGGGAACTCCTCATGGGGTGCAGGAGGAAAAAAAATTTTATGATCTCTGGAAGTGAGGTCAGGCTTTTGCAGGAAGATCACAGAGCTGTGGTTCATACACGCAGGGAGAAGACACGAAAGGCCCAAGCTCAATTAGACTTGAAACTGGCCAGTGTTGTTTCAGATAACAAGAAGGGCTTTTTTAAGTACGTTAATAGCAAGAGGAAACTTTGGACTGGGACTTGTTGAAGATGGTCATCTGGCTAATAGGGATGAAGAAAAAGCGGAGGCATTCAGTGCTTTTTTTCCCTCAGTCTTCAATAATACTGAGAGGGGACTGGGCAGCCCAAGGTCTGAGTTGGAAGACCACGAGCGTGGGAACAGTGCCTTTCCATTTGTGGATGCTGGAATTGTAAGGGGCCAGCTGTATCAGCTAAATGTTCTCAAGTCCATAGGGCCTGATGAGATTCATCCCAGGGTACTGAGGGAGCTAGCGGGTGTTAGAGCAGGACCCATCTCAAACATCTGCCAAAGGTCTTGGGAGTCTGGGGAGGTCCCTGCTGACTGGAAGCTAGCCAAAGTTATTCCAATTTACAGAAAGGGTGTGAGGAAAGACCCAGGGAACTACAGACCTGCTAGTCTAACCTCAGTTCCTGGAAAAATTATGATTATACTGCGTACTATGGAAAGGCATTTGAAGAATGATGCAATCATCAAGAGACATGTGTTCACAAAGGGAAAATCCTGTTTAACTAATTTGATATCCTTCTATGATAAGGTCACCCACTCAGTGGATGAAAGGAAGGTGGTGGATGTAGTTTTTCTGGATTTTAGTAAGGCTTTTGATATTGTGCTTCACAGCATCCTTCTGGACAAGTTGTCCAACTGCAGGATGAGCGGGTTCATGGTGTGCTGAGTGAAGAACTGGCTGAAGGGCAGAGCTCAAAGGGTTGTCATGAATGGGGCTACATCTGGTTCTTCAGGGTTCAAGTCTAGGGCCAGTTCTGTTCAATATATGTATCAACAATATGGATGCAGGAGTTGACTGCACCATTAGCAAGTTTGCTGCTGATACTAAACTGGGAGGTGTTGTTGACTCTCTTGAGGGACAAGAGGGCTTGCAGAGGGATCTGGATAGATTGGAACACTGGGCAATGATCAATGGCATGAAATTTAACAAGTCTAAATGCCATATTCTGCACCTAGGATGGAGTAATGCTGGGCATAAGTATAAACTGGGAGAGGAGTGGCTGGAGAGCAGCCCTGCAGAAAGGGATCTGGGGCTGCTGGTGGACAGCAGGCTCGATGTGAGTCAGCAGTGTGCCCTGGCAGCCAGGAGGGCAAACCGCATCCTGGGGTGCATCAAACACAGCATGACCAGCCAGTCAAAAGAGGTGATTATCCCACTGTATTTAGCGATGGTGCGGCCTCACCTGGAGTACTGTGTGCAGTTCTGGGCCCCACAGTTTAAGAAGGATGTTAACGTCCTTGAATGCATCCAGAGGAGGGCAACAAAGCCAGTAAAGGGGCTGGAAGGCATGTTCTGTGAGGAGCGGCTGAGGACTCTGGGTTTGTCTAGTTTGGAGAGAAGGTGGCTGAGGGGCGACCTCGTTGCTCTCTGCAGCTTCCTGAGGAGGGGAAGTCGAGAGGGAGCTGCTGAGCTCTTCTCCCTGGTACCCAGCGACAGCATCCATGGGAATGGCTCAAAGCTGCGCCAGGGGAGGCTTACACTGGATATTAGGAAGCATTTCTTTACCGAGAGGGTGGTCAAACACTGGAACAGGCTTCCTAGAGAGGTGGTCGATGCCCCATGCCTGTCAGTGCCTTAAAAAGAGGCATTTGGACAGTGCCCTTAATACCAGGCTTTAACTTTTGGTCAGCCCTGAAGTGGTCAGTGGTCAGGCAGTTGGACTAGATAATCGTTGTAGGTCCCTTCCAATGGAAATACTATATTTATTCTATTCTATTCTATTCTATTAGTAGATTTTGGTTCCCATAAAATTAGCAAATCACATTCTCTAAGGCTGCTATTGACCTGTGCCCTCTAGTTGCAAACTAAAGCAGATTTCCTAACGTGATCATCAATCTTTGAGGTTGCATCTGCAACACCAGTGTACTCTTAGTGTATTAGTTCGCTGTGGGCCTGAGGACCTGATATAAAGATAGCGGTACTTACCTGTATTGCGTCTGGCTGAGATGGAGTTAATACTCCCCACAGCAGCCCTCATAGCACTGTGCCCTGCATCAGTAGCTAGAAAGGTGTTGATAGCATACCAGTGTTTTGGCTACTGCTGAGCAGTGCTGGCACAGCATCAAGGCTGTCTCCCCAACATTTTTGCCCTCCCCTCAATGGCAGGCTGGGGCAGGGCAACATCTTGGGAGGGGACACAATCAGGACAGCTGACCTAAACTAACCAAACAGATATTCCATACCATATGACGTCAGCTCAGATATAAAAGCTAAGTAAAGGGAGACAGAGGGGGGGGCATTTTGTCTTCCGGAGCAACCACTACGCGTACTGAAGCCCTGCTTCCCGAGAAGCGGCTAGACATCGCCTGCTGATGGGAAGTAGAGAATAACATCATTTGTTTTTTTTTCTTTGCTTTCGCACGCGCGACCTTTGCTATCACTGTATTAAACTGTCCTTATCTTGACCCACGAGCCTTTTGTTATATTTTCTTCCCCCCCAGCTGAGGAGGGGGAGTGATAGAGCGGCTTTGGTGGGCACCTGGCATCCAACCAGGGTCAACCCACCACATTACCTTACAGGAAACCTCCTCTTCTTGGAAGACAGAGTCCAACACACCCATATTTAACTCTGTCTTGGACTTCTTTCTCCCATCCTATCATGCCCAAATGGTGCCAGCTGGAGAGGAATCTGAAAACAATGATAGCTCTGAACCCTGCTTTCTGGCTTGTAGCTTCAAAATAGCACCTCATCAGGTGCTATGCCAGGACAGCATTTCTCACCACCATTTTGGGAGGAATTTCATCATTATTTCTTGCATACATTAATGCAAAGCTTCTGAAAAAGAGCATTGTTAATGTTGCCACTCAGGAATTTCAGACCAACAGAGCTCAGTTCAGAAAACAAAGTCGATACTTAATCATCTGAACTGCCTGAAGTAGAAATGACTGGCTGAGCTGGTTTCTCTGTTCCTCTGGCATATTCCGAAACAAAAATTACCTAAATGAAAGCTAGGAAAGTAAGAGAGCCTATGAAAATGTAGAAGACAAAATTCCTTTCAAGTCTCTTTTTTCTGAGGCTGTGGTCTCATCAATATTAACAATACTCAGCATTTAAACATGCTACTAAACATGAAGATCAGTTACTGCATACGTTTGGAAGGGTACAGATTTACTGAGTCAAAGACTGCCCCCAAATACAACTGCCTGCAGAAAAATCAAACGTTCCTGTTTGGGCCATTTTTCCCCATTTTGCTAGCATCCAACAGAGTGAGGATACGACACATCTGGGAACTTCGTTAGCAAGGTAATATGTTACACTCACAAATGTTTACGTGTGAAAGAAGTGGATGGATTAGACACTTGGTGATGGGATGCAGTACTGTTCACCTCCATGTCAGTGCACTGAATTTGTCCAGGCTGTCTGGAGTTGAAGCTGTAGGTGGCTGTCTAATGGGAAAGACTGAGGCAGTTCTATTTCAATTTCTAATAATGAATACCCCTTTTAGAAGTAACAAGCCACCATTTCCAGAGCTGTTGCTGGCTAAGTTAAGAGTTGTTCTACACCGGGGTGGGAGGTGGGGTGAGGTGAGAGCGAGCCAGTGCAGGGATCTTTCTGAACCTCAGTAAGAAAGGCCCAACAACCAATGGCTTAATAAGATAACTGCTTCAAAAAGATTAAGGAGAGGAGCATTGATAGTGAGTAACATCTTATGTCCCCTCAGATGCTGGGCACGCCATGTTCATGCAGCATCGGACAGAGCCCTGATGGATTTTCCCACGGCACACGGCAGAGAGCAGATCCTGTCCATGGGGAGAAACTCTCCATTTCAGCCATTCAAGGCCACATATAATTTCCTTACAAGGAAACAACTCTCTTTCTAAAGAGTGTTCCTGCGAGAACTCCTTGCCTGACTTGCTGTTCGGTAAGTGCGAGGCCACAGAGCAGGCATAACGGCGGTGCTGAGCAGGAGCTGCCCGCCGGCTCCTCCAGCACCCTGCGTGGGCTGGGTCGGTCCCGCGGCCGAGGGAGGAGCGTGGCACGGCACAGCTCAGCCTGGGGGCCACGCTGGCCCTGCGGCACCTGCCCCGGTTAGTTGTGCTGTGGGTGACTGGCTCCCATGCTACAGGCTCCTGATCGGGATCAATGCAAGAGCCGAAAGAGCTAGCAGTACAAGCATAAACTCTCCCTTGCAAAAATGCACTGGCTTCATGATGTACACGTTACATTCTCTGTTTCTGCCTCCTTTGTGACCCTGAAATCTGGCAGTCTGGCATGTTTTAAGAGCACTACATCTACTGTAAGTAAAATAGTTGATTCTGTGAAAGCTTTTCTGACACAGAATGACACAGAAAAGCTGTGCGTTTCTTGTTTCCCTGGCAAATCCTCTCCCTAGGAATTCAGAGCTTTAAATAAACCTAAAAATAGCTGTTTAAATTCAGGGGTGGAGGGTGATTTAGATGATTTGCCTTCAATTCTACTTGGTTTTTAATGAAGTTCTTCAATGCACACATTTTGGTAGGTAATTTATCCGTATAATTTATCTGGAAACTGGTTTAGATAATTGCCAGACTTAGTGGTTCCTGGTATTTCAGTACTATAACTTCAAAGTTCTGGGAATAATCATAAAATTACTTAGCTGTATTGTGGATCTTGTCTTTCCTGCTGTTATCAAGCCTCCCCTGATGTGTAAATGATTATCGTTATGACAGAACAATTCTTAATTTTTTATCCCAAAGCTATACAACACTGTTAGACACTCTGAAACACAGACACATCCTGAAGCAGAAAAAAAGGGTTCTGTTGCTGTTGCAATTAACAAAGATGAAGCTGCTAAACATTGTCAACAATAAACATGAAGTGTTTTGTTTCAGATAAAACTCTAATTCATTTCTAATTATGACTTATGCTGGAAGACCACTGCGTGTTGACTTTCAAATTTCTGTCTCTCTGAGGTAACGTATATTTTTGTTAAGGAAAAGAAATTAAAACCAAGGGGATTGGGTATCTTGTGCTTGAATTTGTAAGAGTAAAATGGAATTCTTATTATGTTTCAGGAACAATTTACATATTAGGTAAAAGACATAGCAGACGTTTTAAAGCTGGCAGACAAACTAGTGGTAATAAGGTGAGAATGTTGTAATTAAATTACAAATCCTGAATTTAAAGGCCTTACTTAAGGAAAGAGGTGGTTGTATTATTCACCTTCCAAAGCAATCTGTTATATAAAAAAGGTAATTGGGAATAGTCAAAGTAAAAATTGTCTGCTGCAATACAGTGCTGCAAAACAATGCCGCAGCTTTGGGTTTCTGAAGGTTTGGGAGTTTTTTTCTTTTTATAGAGGACGAGGTGTATCCTTGCTGCATTGTATGACCAGGCCCAACAGTCTCTATGCATAGGGTGATTTGCAGGGACATCATAGGCATGTCCTGCGAGTGAAGGTAGGGATAAATAAGGCTGGCTACTCTCTATAGCCAAAGAAGATCAAGGAACCTTGTGGAGAGTAGGGAAGAGAGGAAAAATGTGAGTTAAACAGAGTTGGTCTAGCAAGGTACTGCATGGCCTCATTTTTCCACAATTCACAGGAGCATACACAATAAAGTGGCATTATGCCACTCACTGCTGGGCACAGCAAATTTACTAGGTCACTCATGCCAGAGAGGATTGGATTATAATAGTTCACTGGGATAATACTAGATTTCCTGCCAGGATTTTGGCAAGAAATATGAGGTCTGTGGCAGAAAGGTTGCATCAAATATTTTCTTGATTACACCTTTTAATTCTTAAGACTCATGGTCTATAAAGAATCTGTTTCTTTCTTAGAATCATAGAATCATTTAGGTTGGAAAAGACTAAGATCATTGAGTCCAACTGTTAACCTAGCACTGCAAAGTCCACCACAAAACCATGTCCCTAAGCACCACATCTACACGTCTTTTAAATACCTCCAGGGATGGTGACTCAACCACTTCCCTGGGCAGCCTGTTCCAATGCCTGACAACCCTTTCAGTGAAGAAATTTTTCCTAATATCCAATATAAACCTCCTCTGGCACAACTTGAGGCCATTTTCTCTTGTCCTATCACTTGGTACCTGTGAGAAAAGACCAGCACTCACCTCACTACAACCCCCTTTCAGGCAGATGTAGAGAGCGATAAGGTCTCCCCTCAGCCTTCTCTTCTCCAGACTGAACAACCCCAGCTCCCTCAGCTGCTCCTCATAAGACTTGTGCTCCAGGCCCCTCACCAGCTTCGTTGCCCTTCTCTGGACACGCTCCAGCACCTCAATGTCTTTCTTGCAGTGAGGGACGCAAAACTGAACGCAGTATTTCTTGCACAAGTAGAATTCTAAATTTTATAATAGCTAAGAGAAATTTAACAAGAACCCTTTCTTTCTCCCTTCATACACTCCTTCTGTGAGCATGCCTCTCTCTCTGGGACATAGTGCGGGCTCTCAGCCTTGACAAGTCTCCCAATCCCCAGTTAGTCCCTGTGCCTGGTCTTCAACCTCAGTCCTACCCTTGGCTGCCCGTTCTCACATGACAAATTGCAGCTAGGAGAAGTGCTCTTGCTCTTTATTATCCTCCTCTGCATCCTGTTCTCCCGCCACCAGGGACTCCTGCTGCTGCTGATCCCTTCTTGCCACAAACTTGTGTGATCTCTGTCCTCCTGTGCCTCACACCAAAAGAAATGGTCCAGCAAGTTCAGATGTCAGTCACTGAAGACAGCTAATGCTCCAGCTTTCTTTCCATGTGATGCCTTCTGTGGTGGCTGTTATGTCACCCTGGATCATTTTCATAGCAGAATCACATGGACAGCATGTCTTCATATCTATTCATTACCTTAAAAGGATAGATCCCAGCCATCTTTAAGATCTCTCTCTGTTATCCCCATGTTTAACTGCAAGAGCCACAAGGAGATATCAGTCTTCTTGATTAGCAGCCAAAAGCCTTCATAGGCTCTTTGGAGAGGAAAGGGACTGAGCTGTCAAACTTTGCTGAGCTACACCATATACCCTTGTTTATAAAAAATTGGCTTAGAGGTCACAGCAGGGAAAGACATGAGGAAATGTATTCTAGAAACTCTTGCAAGAGCCAGCTGGCAACATTTGCTCTGTTGTACTTCAATACACTTGGTTGCCACTGTATTAATAACCATTTCTTTTTTGCATCAGTGCAATAAGATGTGCTGCATACTCCAAACAAAACTACTTCGCTAGAATTAATTTCCCTCATTTTTCCCATGCTACAGTCCTGCTACAGATTGTACAGAGGAAGTATACAACTATCATAACATAACAATAGTTGAAAAAAAAATGTTTAGAGACATTAAATTTCATCAGTATACAATAATGCCCAGTGGTCAAACACTCAGCAGATCTTCTACACCTACAACACCCGGGCTCTTTATATTTTTCTTTTTTCAGTGGTTGTGATAGAACCCTGATTTCATATAAATTAATTTCCTTTATGAGCAGACCCACCACCTCCAACCTTAAAAAAAACCCCTCATCAGATTACAAAAGTCGTTCCACCAGCAGCTTTGTTTAATTCCATTGAGCCTGGATCTCATGTGTCTGATGGGAGGTTTGATTTCCTCAGACTTGCTTCCCATTGGCTGGGCACACAGCTAGGTTTAACACTAGCTTTGCATGAAGAGGAAGTTGCAAAACACAATTTTTTAATAAAGATAGTGCTCAGAAAAATAGCACAAGGTTTTTGTTTGTAGTGTAAATGTAAACTAATCCATTACTGAGGATAAGAAGGATTTGGCTGAAGCAAGGGAAGATGACTGATTGTAAAAAAGCATGTTATAATCCCTGAGATAGATACCTCAAGATGCACTTCAGTGAGAGAAATCACAGAGAGTTCAGAGAGATGTTTTTCTTCCTTCTCTCTGCTCTAAAAAGCAAAGGAAATGAATTGGTACCATTTTTATTTGGGAGATTTACCTTATTTCACACAGTCAAATTTCTTTTTTGAAATTTCAAACCAAAAGGAAAGGCAAGCTAGTTTCATCTGGTAGACTTTAACAAGTTCTGAGGTATGGATCAGCTCAAAAGCTGAAGTAGCTAAGGGTCGAAGGAAGATAACAAGTACAGGGTAGCCAAACAGCTACAATACTGCAACCTCACTGTTGTGTTTGGGGCTGAGCCTCACTGCGTTTCTCTTTTGGTGAACAAGTATTTGATGGTGTATTACTAACATAAATAATTTCAAACAAAAGTTTTTTGGGGAAATTATACTACCTTTACTTTCATGAAACTTGTGAGCTGGTGGAAAATGCACTTCATATGCCAAAGACCTGTAACTTGAACTCTCCTTTGTACCAACTACTCTTATGTCATGGCAAGTATTTTTGAATATAGCAGCATTTATAATGTGCCTTTGCCTTGTCCATTTGCAATCTATTCCCATCAATACCTGCCACCTGTATAGATTGCACAATTAATATTGTAGAAAGAATATTTACTGAGGAGTTTAATCCTTGGGTTGTAAATATTAATTAGGCACTTAAATGATTGTTTTAAAACAGCTTTTGTGATACTGAGGGCGTTTTTCTGTCAGCTGCTAAATATTTATTTTATGCATATTAAACCACCTCAGGAATATTCAGTGCACGAAAACCTTTTTATGTTTGAGTGGATTAAATTTACAGATCCAAATTAATGCTATAAATTACATTTACATAATTCATTCTCCACAAAGGGGAATTTGTTTTGCATGTGTACCTCTTAATATATGCAATTGAAGAGGAAAACACAACACACTGCTGTTGCCCACATTGCTAATTTGAACTAAGCAGAGTTTATAGACCATTTCAGCCCCTTACTTGTTTGCTGGATCTTTCAGTAGCTGTGTTTCACAATTAAGCAGCATGTACATGTGTTCCCAAATAAAAATGGTCTTGCTAAGTAAACTCAAACAGGCCTCACTTTGGTTCTTAGGAACATAATAATGTTTAAAAAGCTATTATTAGTATTTTGCTTATTAGCATAAATAGGAAAAGGCAACTGGGGAGAAGCAAAGTAATTGAACAGAATGTTAGACACTAATGTCTTTCCTTGCTAATTTGAAACATCTACAACAAAAACTAAGCTGAGATCAAATACTAGTTAGTATCAGGCTTTGATTTAAAAATACATAAAGTTTTATGAAGTAAACCAAGGCATCAAGCCATTCGGCCATCTTTGAAATGAATGGAAGTTATCTGGCTAAATCCCTCTGCCATTTTGAAGCCCCAAATCCCATTGTAATTTCCAACATCTGAAACCACTTGTACATTTGGCATGGTTAATGTTAGCAATTTGTTTTGCAAAATTGAACACCTTTATTATACTTATACTTGCTTTTAGAAAACATGCCTTTTATCATACAAACAACAATGTTGTTCATAAGTATAAAGTACGGGCACCTTATATAGTGTTTGATGGCCTAATCTTAAGTGATTTGTGTTCATTTAGATGTAGTCAAGAAATCAGACTCCCATTTTTTCCTGTCATGAACTGTTAGCTTTTTACATCAACAGAAACATTGAAATTATCCTCTCCCTTCTGCCTTTAACATGTTTGTTCATTAATTAAGAAGAATAACCAAGCCCCAAAGTGCCTACAAGCACCCACCTGGCAGTCAGATAAAATAATTGAAGCCCAAGATTTATTCCAGTGAATCTGAAAGTGATATTTAAGCTGGGCCATATTTTTTTTTCCTTTGTTGAACCATGCTTCTTTCAACACAACATATGGACACAAATACAATAATTTGAATAGAAAATTATGCCACCCTCTTACAGATTTATGTCCTGTTAACTCATGCAGACACATAAATCAAACCATTGCTTAAGATGTATGTAGTCAAAAGTTCTTGTACTGTAATTATTATTACTATTATTATTTGTTACCCCAGCATCCATTTCTAGAGCTTGAATTCTCCTGTATTGCATTGCTTCAGTGACTGAACAGGTTTTATTATTAATGCCATCTCCTTGTCTGTAATTCCAGATTTCACTTCCAAAACTCCCCAGATTATCCCCCTACCACTAAAATTAACACAATTTTCTATAAAAATATAACAAAAGAAAACAAAATTAGACAAACTCACTACTAGCATTGCTATATCCACTCTCAAAAGAGTAAGTGAACTGAAACTGCCACACACATCAGGGTATAAGCTAAATGAATATCTCCTGTGGATCACCAGTCTGACCAGTGAGAAGTACAGCAAGGATACAGGTTAGTACCTTCACACAAAAATTTCCATCCTTGAATGCCCTTCTACAGCACCTCAAGAGTTCATGCCACCATGGCCCTTCCTTGCTACCATACTTATCCACTGGTTCCCATGGGAAAGCATTACCACATCTCAGCATGCTCTTCCACCCACAGCTGTGCAGGGCCTCCAGTCAGCAACTGTGTTTTTCTCTTGCTTGGAAAACACCTGCGGACATGACTGATAAAGTGTGCTGACATTGCCAGCTTGGGGTCATCTCAAAAGAGACACTAGGTTAAACAGAAAGTAGATGTATCTACAGCCTAGAGCTTATTTAGAGACTGATCAGCAAAGCCTGCCTTAAGTTGGAGTCTACCTCCTCCAAGGAACAACATGGTGCTTTCTGAATCTGGAGTAGCTGTTATCAGCAGAAAGCATATTTTGGTTTAATTTTTTTGAGCTGAGCAGGACCAGCTGGTGGTTCATTAGGTGCACTCCTACCCCTCACCCTTTGTGGTACTGTTAGTGGCCCTATGTGAGCATGGTATGGATTTTACTGTGCAAGGGCTTGGTCTTGTGGCTACTGAAGTGAGACTTGTGCCATGACTTCTGGAGGGTCCGTAGTAGGTTTATACTGCTATCCATTCCTCTTAGTCACGGAAAGGCTGATGATATTTGCCTTTCAAATATGGACTGTGGCTCTGGCTATGGAAACCCAAGTCAAGGAAATACATGCTGGAGATTACCGACAAAAATGACAGTACTGAGTCTGGCAGGGATGGAGTTAATCGTCTCATAGCAGCTTGTAGAGTACTATGTTTCAGATTTGTGGCCAAAACAATGCTGATAACACATCGATGTTTTAGCTACTGCTGAACAGCATTTGCACAGCAGCCAGGCCTCCTCTGTTTCTCCCTCTGCCTCCCCAGTGAGGAAGCTGGAGGTGGGCAAGTGGTTGGGAGGGGACACAACCAGGCAGATGAGCTGAACTAACCGAAGAGATATTCCACATCATATAATGTCATGCTCAGCAATGAGACAGAGAGGAGGGTGTTTAGGGAGATGAGCCATGTTTTGCTCGGGAACTGACTAGGCATCAGTCTACCCTTGGGACGTGCTGAGTGATTGCTTTGGCATCACTTGTTTTGTTTTTTTTTGTTTTCTTTCTTTCTTCTTCCACTTCTCCTTCACTTATTGAACATTTTTTATCAGGACCCATGAATTTTTTTGCTTACCATGGAGAGGGCAGGGGGGGAAGTGAATGAGCGGCTGTGTGGTACTTAGCTGCCTACCGGGGTTAACACACATCATAATAATTCCGTGAAACACATTAATATATGATATTAAAGGGCTGAAATTTCTCTGTTATTACTGAGCTAAGTGCACTACTAGCAGCATGCATTATGAGAAACATAAACTTTAAACTGTCTGACATTACTCACCTTGAGTGATTGTATTTAAATCCTGCTTTTTTCTGTTAATTATCCAGAAATCGTTAAGTTTTGTTCATAAATACTTGCAATCTGAGTGTATGAGAGGGGCATGTTGTTTTCAAAGACCTTAGTACTGTTGATTACAATAATTTTCAAGTAATGACTGCAGGGGAGTCAAGGTACTTGACTCCTTCTGTAAGGGTTTTCTCTGGCAGTGGAAAGGACTGAGAAAATGAGTAGTGAGGAAATCACTACTGTTACACAGAGCTGTATGGAAAGTCCTAACCTGAGAGCACACTTGGCAACACTAGTCTTTAATGTCAGATGAAGTGTTCTCACTGCAGATTTTTTTCTACTTCAGTTTGACCATGCAGATCAGCCTAAGCCAGGTGTAAGCAGTGAGCCCTCTCTGGCATGGTGATGGCTGGTGTTTGTCACCCAGATGTAGAGGCAGACATGTCCCTATGCCTTAATAAACTCCGTGATTCCTCCATGCTCATAAAAGAGCATGTTTCTTCTTTGGGCATGAAATGGGAGGCACTGGAGACCTACCCACAGCTGACTGACACTGGCTGCAACCTCACTGCAAAGTGGATGACTTAAGAAGCTGAGCCCCAAACCTGGCTCAGCGTTTAGCATCTGGCCTAGATAGCAAGCTAGCACAGCTGGAGAGCCACAGCGAGGCTGAGTGAGGTTTTAGCTGGTGAACAGGAAGATTTATGTCAGCCGTATGGTAAATGCCCAATTTAACTCTGTAGTAAAGGTATGCACAGGTATACTGTGTGGTGTAAAGTTTTGCTACTGTTCAGGCAAAAAGAAGTGAACTTGGAAAGTACACCTAGGTCAATAAATGTGAAGCATTGTGAACACATTGTGCTGAAATCTGGTACTGGGAAAAGTGCAAACATGGGGCTAACATATAGCATGAAGTATTCTGGCATGTCGTAGTCCCTCATCAGAAAGATCTGTAAGGACCTTCTCTTTCACTCCTGTCTTGAAGGACAGTTTGACTCATATTGGAGCCATTCAAGCCCTTATTTAACAAGCTGTAAATAATAAGCACATCTTTTACATTTTTAGAGCTTAAAAAACAGTCTGTTGCACAAAAGCTGGTTACCAACCAAATCATGTTTTTGTACAACTTGTGCTGTCTCACAAACGGCACAGAAAATACAGGCTGTGCTCTGCATGCCATTCAGTTCTCTGATCTGCTGCATCCTGCTGATGCTCTTGCTCCCTTTCTCTGTGCTGGAATATCAGATAGCTCCCACTCTCAGCAAAACTGCTGGCAGTCGGCCATTTGGAATAGGCAGCAACAACATGCAAAGAGAGGCTTGACCAGCTTGTTATTAAACGGATTTCACTGGACAAAGACTGATCAAAAGCTGGAATTTTCCTAGGCAGTGAAGTATTTTAAAGAGGTAACTTCCCCTTTGTTTAGGGAGGGAATGCTATTTGTTTAATAATCCCTATATTTCTCAGTCCCACCTCAGTTTGCTAGTTTATTAGAGCTGCCCGTGCACTATGATTGCTTCAAAACATTTATAGTTCAGCCAGAATGCTTGTTTGACAAATGAACACATACACAAAGGACAAGCTCTCAGTCTTACAGTTCTCATAACGCAGTGTGAACAAAGTCAGTATTGGTACTGGAGCTTATTTAGAGTATGAGTGAGTGTATAAACACTGGATCCTCAGGAAATGATTGGAGATTTGCTCTTTGATCTGTGTGAAGGGCATCCTGCAGCCTTGCTGCAGGAGCACATGAGTACCAAAAGCAAGTAAGCTCACCAGGAAAAAATAAGTTCAGTGTAAGGGCTGCAGAAATTATTGCCAAGAAACCTCAGCTACAGAAGGTAATGGATAGTTTGCATTAGGGTGAAGCAAAAATGTTTGGGTGCAGAAGTGTGGAATTCCTGAATATAATCACCAAGTTCAGCTCAGCAAACATAAGTGTTCAAAAGCAATGCAAATGAACTAAGCAGTAAACCTATTTCAGGACATAATCACCCCCATTGTCAAGACCATTTCTTTCATTTGCCATACATAGGGCTGACATGGGTCTTCAGTTGCTTTCTAGTCTAGATCTGTGAAATTATCCAGGGTAAAGAAATCTGACCATGAAAAAATAAATGACTTAAGCTGGATCTCCCAAGTCTCTCAGCCCCTCAAAAAAGGACTTTTGTTTATGGGGTCTGTGGGCCCAGTTACTCATATTTTCAGCCTCTGTTTTCAAGTCAAGGAGCTAAACTAAAAACAGAAAAAAATGTGTTTTTTCTCCTCCCAACTGTTTTTTTTTCCTCAATCATGCCATTTTTTTTATCAGTGGATCAGCTCTCATTTGAAAGCTCCCAAGGAAATATTTTGCAATGACACATAGCACAGTTAGTCAGAATAACCTTTGGAGCTCAAGTAGCTGATTAGAAGTATCAAGTAACTTAAAGTTCCAGCTAAAGAAAATAAGCAAAAGGAGCTGGGCATCAGAAAACAACATAGATATTGTGTCGGTGTACTACAGACATAATGAGGAAGGTTTAATTAAAGGATTTTGCTGAAATAATATTGTTTAACAAATGGCAGGCTTTTTTTCTACAACTGTTTTCCCTTACTCTGCTACTGTTTTATAATAACCCTGATACAAACCCCTCAGCTCCTGCACCTGATCCTGGCAACCCCTTCTCCCCATAAGTCCCACCAACGAACTCTTCAGGCCCCTTCTTAGGTGTTGTGCATGGACTATTGACAAACATGTCAGCATCTTCTGCTTCCATCCTAGTACTGCAGCCAAAGTATGAGGAGCTGTCAGTGGTACTTTCTGCTCCAAAGTATTGTGTTTGTGTAGCCCAGCAAGTGGGAGAAATAACACACCACAGAATTACTAAAGTTTTACAGGGCATTCTTAGGCTCTGGTAATGTTTTTTTTAAGTGCTTTTAGTTCCTGAAATGCAAGTTGTTTTAGAAATGCCAACTATTATTGATCCATCTCAGATTATGATTTGTGAAAAATCAAACCTCAGGATGCATTGTTGCAGTGGAGGAAAGAATCTTCCATTTTATAGCTTTTACAGATAAAAATTATCTCCAGTCCCAATGCAGAGTATGCTGTAAGTTAGCATTTAAGGGAACAGCACTGGAAAATGGAGAATAGGCAAGGAAAAATATCTGGAAAGTATATTTAGAAAATGAAGCAATAATAATAAAATAGGTTCCATTTAAGTTAAAGGGAACTATCTTTAAGCAAGCACAAAGATAAAGCCTGTAGGCAGGTCTGTGATGATATACACCCAGAGAATGACTACTCTGATTCACATAAAAAAATGTAATGGACTCCTTAATATCCTTCAAACGCTGCACATGCCTACAGACATAAAGGGATGTCTTAGAAAAAACATTGGTTGAGGAGATCGTTAATTCACTAAATAATAGAAAAGCATCTGGCTTGGATGGTTTCCCATACAAATTTTATAAAGCCTTTAAAGAAACTCAGAGGTCCATTTTCTGTGCAACATTCAGCATAGCCTTTGAATGTGGTGATGAGCCAAGACATTTGGCATGATTCTGATTGAGAATGAATGTATCCAGCATCCTTTCATCTATTTGCAAAGGTATTTCCAAAGGGCTTAAATCTATATTTCCCATTACTGAAAATCACAATTAGATAAGCTTTGTTAACAGAGATTATTTGATTATTAATAAACTTATTTATGGCTTTCTCATATTAACCAGAGTAAGTAGCAAGGATCATTACTCATGAAGTACAAAAAGGATTTGGTTGCAATGCCTTAGCTTTTAAACAGTGATAATAGGCTTCTACATCTGCAAATCACATTAGATTTTTTGAAGGAACCAGTGTTCCTTAAGTACAGAGATCCAGGAATTAGTCAACACACCTTTTTCTCCCCTAAACTGCTAATTTCTTAAAACAAAAATTGGTGCTAGGAAACCATTACTTTCCAAAAATTCCTGAGCTTGAGAATGTTTGGAAAAGTTTCAAAATTATCAAAATAAACTGTTCAAAATGCAAAATCCAGTCTTTTTCACTAGTGTGCAAGATACAAGATAGTTATAGTGGCAGTTTTAATAGATTGTTGAAGTATGCCAAAGAAAAGCTTTAACTGACCTGAACCAAATTCTCTCCCAAATGAACGGCAGGGCATCCAGACAGAATTGTTTCACTGTATTTCCCAGTTACCCATTTAGAAAGATGCCCCTGATACCCTGAGATAAGCAGCTCCTTCTGGCCTTCTTAAAAGGACTGAGAACTGGACCTATGAATTGTCCATAGCAAGAGATTGAATATTTCTCTCCGGCTTTGTGTAGGCCAGGATTGGCCCAAGGTTTTCTTGATATGGGCCATCTGCTATCCTTTTGTCATTTTTTTTCCTCACAGGGAAATATAACCACAGCAAGAAGATTAATGCATAGGAAAAAAATCCATTTGTGTCATTGGAGCTTGCATTTGTTTTCCTGGGTTTTGAATTATTTAATATCTTTATACTTTCTTCTCTGATTTTTATTTCCACTTCATCATCCCGGTCCTAATAATTTAATGCTCTTACTCATTCTTCAAACTTTCTGTAACTCCAACCACTTTGTTTCTTCCACTCACCTCTTTCTTTCTCCATTCTGACTCCCTGCTTATTTTCTCTCCCTTAATTTCTTTTATCTCCTTCTGTTTCTCCCTCTCACCATTCTCTCTTTCTTGACTCCCCACCTGTCTCTTCTCTTTGTATTTCTTTCCCTATCCTCCAGTTCTAACTTTACTCCTTTTCTTATGGTCCAGCTCACATGGGTTTCCCTTTTTGCTGAATCCTCCCATATTCTTCTCTCTTGGTAAGATATATAGCTGAATGGCAGTCATCCCCTTTGTTGCCATTTTCTTTTTTCTCCCTCCCCCCTCCCCCCCACCTGATTAACAGTGTGTCACAAAAGAAGCAAAATTAAACTGTCCAAGTGACAACTCTCTATATGTTTCACAGGCTTTTCACACTGTTTTTTCTGTTTTTCTTTTAGTATTACCCATAGCTGTTTCCTACCTTTCTAAATATTTGAGACTGTCTGATAGCTGGCAACTTAACCCAGAGCTTGCAGAAGACTTGCAAATACCTATTGAATGTGGCCAGTGCAGTGAGGTCGACCTGTACTAGCAGATAATGTGAAACAGACACTATGTGTGCTACTGCATTTCAGAGGTCTGATGGCTGAAGGAAACTATTTGTACCAATATTATTAACTTTCTTTTTACTGATAATTCTGAAGGACATTCAGCTGACATGTTTTTTTCTACAGTCAAAAGCACCATGGATATTACATACAGCAGTTTTCTGATCCTTGCCTAAATGAGAGCAGATTGCTTAGGTTCCTTGGTAAACAATTAAAAGTAAAAGCAGAAATGGCAAAAGCAAACTACAGTAACAAGACTGAATTGGCCTATGGGAATTATATCTACAGCTCACATTAGAGGAAACAGGGACAAGTGTTTCTTCGTAAAGCAAGACAAAAGCCACCAACCCATGAACTGCACTGCCGACAAGGGTAGTGACATGCACTCAGCCTCTCAGGATTGCAAAGTGTGGTGAGCCACTTGAAAGTCACTCTTGTGGTTACCATCTCATCAACTCCTCAGTATGCTTTTGCACTGCTACAGCTCCCAGTAATGATTTTTCTCTTTCAATAAAATATAAGTAGTTCCTGAAAAGTTAAATTTAAAAAACCTAAGAGAGGGGGCCTCTTACTTAAGCTGTGAAAGCTTCGTTCTTCAGATCTTGATGTTATTCTCTGAGTTTCTCCAGGGAAAAAGAAGAAAACCAAAGTTTTTATGCACTAATTTAGATGTAGATCAATTAACAGAATATTTTAGTTGCTTAGTCCTGTGTAAAAGCGTATTTACTGCTGGTGTTTTAAGTCCCACTTCAGAGTGACTTTGGAAAGACTTTGTCAAACACTTAAGCCTGCACTGTACCTGCTACATGTAAACCTGTTCCTTCCAGTTTTCCCTGACAGTGACATATCAAGAACCCACGTACATTATGCTTTTTCTGTTCATGAGTTTGCAGAGTTATAAAATGACAGGTAACTTAATCAATGTTTTACATATACAGATCTATTACTTCATCATCTTACAATGACACATCACACCTCAGATACCATCTAGCCCAAAAGCTCACCGAAATCCATGTGACTTCTTCTGACTCTGCTTGACTTTGAAACAGGCTGTACGTTGCTGTGACTCTCTGACAGGACAGTAGAGTGGAAAACCTCCTAATGCTCAGCATGGTCCAGTCCCCCTTGTATTGGCAGATATTAGTTACATGGACATTTAATCATATATTTATAGGTAGTCCCTGTTCAAAGCTTTTAGACTAGAAAAACAGGAGGAGGAGGAAATTCAGCAGTGAGCTGAGGGAAGCCCAGAATCAAGGAATGAGTGAGGCTGGATGGCCCTAATGTGCTTAATTGTCCAAAAGGCTGAACTGTCAAACAGGTTTGTGAGAAGGGACTAGACAACAGAAGGCAGTGTAGCTGATGGGCTGAGAAAAGTGATTTTAAAAGCAGGAACCATACAAACAGCACACAGCTGAGTCAGTAGGACATGAGCGGAACAGCGGGAACAACAGCTTGAAACCAGGGAAGGGCGGCAAGCGGGCAACAGGTAAAAAAAGAGGAAGTTTGAGAAAGTGGCAGGAGTTTCTAAAGTAGACAAATTTCCCATCATTCTCAGAGAGTGAAGAGGATGGAGATGAGTTTTCAATCAGCCAGAAATGATGAAGTAACAATAGAGCAAGCACACCCCTGCAAAATCTAGACAAAAAGTTGGAATGACTATTTAGTTGTTACATTGAAGCTGAGGGTTTTCTAGTGATGGATGTTTTCAGTAATAGGCCTCTTTGGGTTCAAGAATGATTACTGCAGGAAACCTACTTGATGAAAAGTTAGTGCACTTGATATTCTGTCATCTTCTTTCAAATGCCATGTTTGTCAATTCTCCGATGCTTTGAAAACCTCAGCTTGGAAGATTGGCAATAAAATAACAGGAAGCATAGGTGAGATCACTCCAACAGAGTGGTTGGCCTATGGATACAAAAGAGTCTCAAGCTTTTCTGGGGTGTTCTTCATCACAGTAGGCAAACTCTAGCTGCATGAAGATATGTTGTGGCAAACAAACAAACAAACCTGTGAAGTAAAAGACTTGGTAGAGAAAAAATGAATTCCACTTCTGAAAAACATTCCCAGTCATCTCTCTCTCTGTTTTTCATGTAAAAAATGATGTTTTGGAAACCAGACGACACTAGAGCTGGGGAAAACATCAGACAACAAAATTAAACATATATATCTATGAGAGATTCACAATGAGAGACGGAGCAGTCAAGTGTTCAACACAGATGCAAATTATTATACATTTTCTGGACATGCCTATTGATCAAACATTGTCCGAAATCTAATTTTAAAAATGCAAACTTTGCTTCCTTTTGCCTCATGAAAAAACATAGCTTTAAACAAATGGAATTTGTCAATTAACAACAGTGAACCTATTATATGCCAGATGTGTGACTTATGTGTATTTCTTAATGTTAGGAAGTCCAAACACAGAACACCAACAAAAATGAGAATCACAGTCTCAGCCCATACAGAAATACAGAGTGTGTTCTGAAAAGCCTGCTTCAGAAAATAATATTCACACAGAAATTGTACAAGCACCAGTTGAAAGTTTTAATTTCCCACTGTTTTGCATTTTTTATTTCAGCTCCACTTTTCAGGTTTTCTTAAGTGTTCTCATCTTTTACTTTTGGGCTGCTGAGAAATTATAGATACTTCTGCGTACACACAGAGATACTGAAAATCCTTTTCGGGGTATGACAGTATTCAGCTTGTGGGTGGTGTTTAGGGCCTTGTTTTGCAAAGACAGCTTTGAATTTTGGTGCTCTGCGTGTGGACAAAGCCCTCACTCCATCCTGCCTGATGCCGTATGTCCTGTGGCTGCCTCACCTACACCCTCTCTCTCCTTGCTGCACCCCTCTCCCCCCTTTCTATCCCCCAAAGGGAAAGCAGCTGCCTGGGAGGCAGCAACACACTCTGGCCTCTGAAAAGAGGGACATGGAGATATAGGGAAGCACAGTGGAGAGAATAGAAGAGACAGAAAATTATCAGAGGAAGAACAGAGCAGGGAAGAGTGGCGTCCCCATCCCCTGGGCACTGGGGAGAGGAGTGAGCCCACCGACACACACCATGGGGAGCCACAGTAACCTCCTTGGCAAGCTCCTTCACAGAAGGATCAGAGCAGAGGGGAAGGGCAGAAAAGAGGTTTGAAAATCTCAAAAAGATGCCACAGACTCAGAGAAGCATCTGCCAGAAACGCAAGCACTCAGGTAAGAGAAGGCATCCATCGTGCCTGGAGATGCATGTTCTTCCACGCCTGTCCACCCTTTTGCTCATTAGTGGAGGATGCAACTCATATGTTTTCACAACATATGCCACAATGTATGTCAGTATGTCACTAATGCCATATGAATCATTCCTATGTCACAGTGCAAACACCATGGGGAGGATTTTTCAGATCTTTGTTGTAAATGACTAGAAACAGCTTAAAAGCATACATATGAGGTGTTAGTGGATAGGATCCTTCAATCTGGAGGTTTCATACCTTTTTTTTCAGCTGTAGCAGTCATCCCTAGAGAGTATCCTGTAATTATAAATTCTGTAACATAGGGAAGCTCTCCATTCTGTTCAGAAATCCTGTGAATTGCTGCTTTGTCCTTGCCTAGACCCGAAATCCAGAGGAATAGGCAGTACTCTTTTGGAGATCCTCCATTACTGATGGTTGAGAGGCAGAAAACAGTCACATGAACCTTTCACCCTAGGGAATGTTCCTTATTCAGTCCTACATGCGCCATGCCATACTTGCTGGTTTGTTTGTCGTTCTTTAAAATTATTTCTTTCCTGACATACTTTTGTGGAAGAATCATAGGATTCCAATGCACTGGTAAATTGAAGAAACTTTTAAGGCATTTTTAAGCAGAAGAATGCTGGTGAGGAAGGTACATTTGAAAAAGACCTCAACTGACTGCAGAGCCCACCACAGCTCACAAGCCCAAACATTATGAGAGTCTGTTCTGAAGAGCTTACCTAGGGGACATAGTTGGTACATCACCAGCTTTGAGGGGGCTCAGATCCCACTTCAGCATCAGAAAAGAAGAAGATTCTTAAGATGTACAAGACTCTGGATTCTGACTTCTCTGGCCATTTTGGCCACATGTGCCAGGATGCAAAGAACTTGATGCTGAGCACATGAAATCTGTCTCTAAGTGTGGTATGCTTGAAAAGCTCCCCAGAACCCAGCTCATCTGACACATTCACAGCAGTGTGGCAGGTCCAGGCTCAGTCATTTCTATCATTGGTACACCCAGTCCTTGTGGGACTGGAACCACAGAACAGCCCTGGTGCCAACACTGCTGAGCCCTATAGAAATAGGTACAGAAGTGGAAACAAAGCCTGCTTCTGCAGATGTCCTTTACCTTCTTCAGACATTCCTGAGCAGATTTTAGCTACTTAAGAACACATTGTAACTGAAGTAGCTGAAATGAAAAATAATGAACCTTATCCTTAAGTGATCTTATAGTTCGTATGACAAGAATGAGAAAAATAACATTGATCATGATTACACTAACTAGAAGACTCAGACTGGTTCATGTAGCTCATTTTTTGTTAAATAATAGTTAAATAGGGTTATTTTGTATTTCTAAATAGACAGGGGGTTAGAGTAAGTTGATAGGCCAGTTATATTTCCATTAGTGTCATTTGTGGTGTTCATGACTCTTTTTCAATAGATAGCACTTGTAATTTGTTTACTGTTTTCTTTTTTGTGTCCAACCTGCTGGGTCATCCAGATCAATTTCATAGCCTGAACCTTTTCCATAAGCTGCACATTGACAGCCTGTGGAAATATTTCCATATACATAATATGGGGACTTCATGTATAGTCATTGTAAAGCACAGCTATAGGAAAAGACTTTTGTACTTTAACAAGGTAGGGAACCATGCCCAAGTTATATTTAAGCAGTAAAGCAGTTTTTCACTTGCTATAAAGGAAAGGCAGATGCAAGCAAGGATTTTCTGCAACAAAGAGGTGTACAAATTTTCATTTTTAGCCCGTACTGCTCCTTTAGAAGTCTGGGGTTTGATGTTGTGCTGACTTTGCCTCCAGAAGAGATTACAGCTGCAGCTCTAAGATTGCTCTCCAACCCTTCAAGAACTGCTCCAGCATGTGTCATTTTCATGGGGTACAGCCCTTCAGGGACAGACTGCTCCTGTGTGGGCTCTCCATAGGCTGCAGCTCCCCTCAGGGCATGTCCTACCTGTTTTAGCATGGCTGCAGGTTGTATAGCTGCTCCAGTGTTGTCTTCCATGGGCTGCAGGGGGACAACCAGCTCCACCACGGTCTTCTCCATAGGCTTCAGGGGAATCTCTTGTTCTGGTGCCTGGAGCACCTCCTCCCCTTCTTCTCCACCAGTCTTGGTGTCTACAGGGCTGTTTCTCTCATATCTTTCTCACTCCTCTCTCTCACAATAGATGCACCGTGTTTTTTACCCTTTCTTAAATATGTCAGCACTGAGGTGCCACCAGCGCTGCTGATGGGCTCAGCTGTGCCTTGTGGTGGGTCTGTTTTGGGACTGGCTGGAACCAGCTGTGTCTGGTGGAGGCAGCCCTTGTCTCTTCTCTCAGAGGCCAATGCTGCAGCCCTCTACTACCAAAACCTTGCCACATAAACCAAATACACCACTTCATCATAACAGAATCAGTGCTGTGGGCTTGTGTGCAGGAGTGGTCCAGCAACAGCAGATCCATAACTTCTGCCACTGATCTCAGAAGAGCTTTAATGGTGTCACCTACATTGGTTTAGGGTGGAGATCTAGCACAGAGCCATCACCCGCCTAGCAGAGCCACCTAGACCTCATGGCCAGTCCTTAGACTCAATGGAAAGCAGAGAGCTTAATAAGATCTTGCAAAACTGATGTATTCTTTTACTTTTGAACATTATCAAGCTGACTATTTATAAACTAAGCAAACAAAACCCCCAACGCTTTTGTCTCCTGCCCCCTCCTTTTACAAACACCTTTGTGAAGTGTCTGTCCTGGTTGCCCCTTTTCAGATCCACAGGTACTACCAGCAGTAGCACCAGACACATAAATTTTCAGTCCTGGTCTACCTAGACTTGTGATAAAGAGGCTGGTGCTAACACTGGTTAAAATGAAACACCCCTCCTGCCCCCCAATCTCGCCAATGCTAGAGCAATACATGGATCTCTTCAGAAGATACGTGTATATAAAACTCAAGTACCAACCCACTGAGAAGCAGTTGTTTGTCTGTGGTGGGAACAAAGTCCCACAGCCCCATCTGTGATAACAAATGAGAACTTTGGCTCTTATCCATGGCCAGGGATGGAGCCAACCAACACAGACCTAGCTGTGGACCATTAAAAGTGGGGCACAGCGGTGAAAGGAATTATCTTATTGCAGTGTATTGTTTTATCAGCAGTTGAGGACTACACTCTACAAATAGAATAAAAGTGTAACACGTTTATACTCTTGCTTAAGAAAAGAGGCCTGGTTATATTTGTATTGTGCTCTATATTGTATCATTAATGGCTGCTTAATTTGTACTGCCTTAAATTTATCTCTGATAGTGCTACTATGATTACTATTCTGTGCATTTGTCTCAGTTGTTGCCTTGATCTCTACACATGCTTTTTCTGTTTATTCTGTAAAAATTGCATCAAAAGCTCACTGATGCTTGGTCTATTTGTTTGTACAATAAAGAGTAAAATGGAGTTTAGTGCCTGCTTATGGTCCCTGTGAAAGTAATACACTTAGAATTATACTTACTCTGTTTTAGAATATGCTTTGCAAGAAACATTGCCATCAAACAAGACAGCCATCATCAACATAGTCTTATTTTGTCACAGTCGGAAAAAAGACATATAGCAGCAGTTTATTCTGGTGCATTTACGAGGCTCTTCCAAGAATCTTAAATGAGATAATTTTTAGAGAAAGAACAGTAATAATTCACAAAGCCAATGGGTGATTTGTACCAAGACCTCAGGATTCAGCCTTGTCTCTCAGAAATGTCTATATCAGCAAAGATAATCTGTAAATGGAAGATGTTTTGTCTTTTGAAAACTGGTTTCCACAATGTTCCCTCTTAAAATAAACCAGGGGAAGAATTACCATTCTTCTCTGCTTTGGCCACCACTACCAGGTCTGACTCAACTGGAACTTTCTTTGGTAGATTCAAGCTTATCAGATAAGATCTTTTTCTTGACTGCTAGTGCTGCAAAGTCAAATAGTTCTCAGGAATTAGGCTACTTCTGTCTTTGATAGCTAATGAGTAATTACCTGACTGGATTTGCACAGAAGTAACTATAACACCTGTATCTGAGAAAGTGTAACACATGAAAGGAATCCAGTTCACTCTCTCCCACCACCTTATATAGTTTTAGTGGGAGTCAAAATACACTGAAAAATATTTTTTGCCACATAAGTAAGCACATGTAAGTGAACATATATCTAGTGCAGAAGCCATTTTTGCCTGATATCTGTGTTGTAGAATTTTGGGAGATGTTTGCATAGACCAAAGGCCTTATCTCAGAGAAGAAATGAATCTAGATGCAGCTGAAAGCACCTTCTTATTGCTCTTTCAGTGACTGTTTAAAGAGTAAGAAGGGGGTGAGGATAACTTCTAATGCAGGAACAAGTTCTGTACAATTTTAACATCCTACTGTATCCTCAAAGAACTGTCCTCAAAGGACAAGGTCTCTGCAGATTAGAACAGCAATGATTAGATAAAGAATTACATTTTTCTAGTTATTGCAATATACTCAGATGTGGAGAAGAAAGTCCTTCCAGTTGGCACTAATATTTTGAAGGAACTTTAAGCAGTAAGCTTCAACGAATGGAAAGTTATCATTATTTAAAGTCTTGCATTTCCCTGGAAATAAAAAGAATATAGAGAAAACACTATGGTGGATTAGACCAACACTTTAATCTTTTCCTTTTCACCATTATTTGGCAAATTCTTCATTGAAAACAGTCAAGATAAAGTCTGCAGGACAGAAATGTACCTTTTGGAACTAGCTGAAAGTATCTTTGGAGAATATGTTCCCTGTCACGTCCAAGTGAAAACGCTTTTATGTGCAATGTTCCAGAAAGGCAGCCTTTTCAAAGCCAGGCATTGCTGGTAAAAGCAACACCCCCACCTCCACCTCCCTACCACCCACAAGGGCTTTAGTTAATTCCAACGATAAGCGTACACAACAGCCTTTACAGAATGACATTAGGAAATATGAAGAAAAGCTGATGTAACAAAGCCAAATCTATCTGAGCCTGTGTCAACAGCACACTGCCTCTGGCTTTGAGCCCTTTGGGTTTTTCGAGAGTGTTCTGTGGATAGTTCCAGTTCAGGTTTCTGAAGGATGGGTGCTCATATCCACTTGCCTTTGTGTATGCCTTTCCCGAATGTTCCCGTTAACACAGTCACAAATCTGAGGGATGAAAGACAGCCCAAAGAAGGTAGCAAGTGCTCTGCTGTTCTCATATTATTTAATAAAACTTGTCTCAATTGGAGTGAAAGTAATGGAGAGACCCTCCTTATGTAAGTTTCAAGAAGACTATACCCATCCCGTCTCTTTTAAAGAGCCTTTTAAATTCTGTACAAGAGTTTGCAACTCACTGTGGGTGGGTTACTGTTCTGCGAAGTGTATTACTTTCCCATGTTTATTAGTAAGTATTTAAGCTGTTGAGTAGTGGTTCTAGTATCTCTGGAAGGCAAGGCAGGCTCTTCGTGCTTCCCTCTTCCCTGTAAATAAAGAGTTTGCCAGACATTGCAACAATTGATACTTCAGAAACAGGCCGTTTACTTGAGTTACATCTTATAAGCATGTCTTGTCATTGCTTCTTCACAATACATCATTTCACTCTCCTTTCCAAGGGTGCCATTTTCTAGGACTGCTACTCATGGTGTATGTCATCCTTAATATGTTTTTTCTTAATCCTCTTTACCACAGTAAGCTGATTCCCACTGTTCCCCCTTACCTCTACAAGACAACTAAGGAAAATTATACTAGCATGTGAAAAGCCTTATTGTGTTCAGCAAGCCCCAAGGTAGAAGACATGCTGAGAGCTGGGCCAGTGGTGGGGATTACAGTAAAATGGACTTTGCTATTGTTATTGGTTTTGCTATTCTGGGCCATGCATGAGTTTTAGAAACCTTTAGCCCCATATTACTTGCAGCTATGTAGAATGGGGATACTGTAGCAGGGTGCACAACTACACTCCCCACACTACCGTGTGTTGCAAGTTTTTGAAGTTATCTAGGCCTTTATTTATTACATAATTCACTCTACTACTTTCATTAAGGTTACTGCAGACAGGCATTAACGCCCTTCACCACAATCTACAAAGGTAATGAGAAATCTGGGGCATCAGCAAGCAGCATTTTAGGAAAAGATGATTTTCAGGGATAGCTGTGTGGCACTCTGAAAAGTGGAGCTGTTCAAAGTGCCCAGAGTGGCCCCTTAAAAGCAAACCACCTTGGCCAAAGCATATCATATTTTTATATTACCTGAAAATGGGGGATAGTTAATAAAAGTATTTAACCTGAAATTTTGAGCAACAAAATCCCCAAGCTGGCCACATATATACAAATAAAAAGGCTAGATACTTGTATCCCTACGTGTTTTCTTGGGAAGAGCTTTTACTGATTGTGTTCTGCCACCTAGTGGTCCGAGAATGGAAAATTTCCAGCACCCCTGTGGTGATGTGTGGAAACCAAACCAAAGGTGATCAAAAGTAAAAGCAGCACATACAGAGAGCAAGATGTGACCGGTGCTACTGTAAAGCCATGGAAGGGTCAGAAGAAGAAAGGATGGAAGGAGGGAAGCAGGAGGCTTGGGAATAAAACAGTTACCCGGTAAATGAAGCCTGACCTGAAATTTCAGTCTGGGCTTTGCTGCGGTTTTATTATGGCAGTCAAGATAGGACAAGGAAAGAACTTATAGCTCTAAGGGAGTTCTGCAAGTTTTCCTAGGTGGTTTCAGGTCAAGCCAGATACCGCAATAACTTATGCAAGGTAAATGTATAGTATAGAGAGTACCTCAGTTGACTTCTGCTGAGCTGTTTGCAAGAATAGCGTGTAACTCCAAGGACAAATTCCTTTTTTTGAAATGCCTGGGCATGATTATTCAAAAAACTGGGGGGGGGGGTGTGGATATCTTTTACATGGTATTTGTGAGTTGAAAATAGAGAAAGGCTTTTTTCAGTGGCTTCTTGAGGAAGTATCTGTAAGACAGAAATGATTCAAAATAAACTGATAAGAGACTTTGGAGTCTTTCCATGTGTAATAATTGGTGTAATATGGCCAAACAGCCAACTATAGTCAAATGAGAGTTTTGTAGGACAAGTTCAGTCAGCAGTTAAGCATACTTGGAATATTTGGGGTCATAGAGATAATAAAGCAGCTGTGGAAGATAGCTGGGATGGTGCTATGTAACAGGAGTTGTTTGGTACGGGCTCCAATCTTTTTTTGTGTCCCTGCTGTTACTTGAGCTCAAATGCTACAGCAGTGCAATAGTATTTCTTTAGAGAGGGGAAATAACATTGGTATGAACTACCCACAGTCTTCCTTCATTTGAACCAGAGCTGTTAGTTTAGGAAAAGTGCCAGATTGGTGGAGTTATATCTGGTTTGATCCATCTGTAAGAGTCTCTGACAGAAACTAGGCATGTAATGCATAGTTCCTCAATACCTTTCAGTGCAGAATCAGGCTGGAGACAGCTCCCGGATATATAATCCCACAACTGCAAAAGCTCTGCTCTCCCATTTCTGCTGTCTAACAATTTTTGCTGTACTGCAACTGCTAACAACACCCCCCAAGCTACTGCTTCATTTTACAGATCAGGAACAGAGACATCACAGAGCTGAGAAACTTTCCCAAGTACACATGGGGCCTGTGGCAAAACTCACAACTGGACACAAATCCAGGTTTATTATCCTACACATGGGGCCATTGTCCCCAACATGGGAACTCCAAATGTTGCAAAGCAATTGCTGCTGTTGTAGTAACACTTCCCTAGCATGTGGAAAACAAGTAAGCAACAAGACCCAAGTATAATAGTTCTTACATATATTTAATCCTGGTAACATGCAACATTTTGCACGTAAAAACTCAAGATTTTCTCACTTCATCTAGACAAACATGGTTGTGAACTACCATCTATACTTGCCACCAGCAAAAACATGCAGCAATCTCATGTAGTGTGCTCCCGTGTTCCTGACATTTCTAGTCACCTGACACCAAAGTCATCAGTCAATATAGCAAAAAGAAAATGTCTATTTTCACTATGGCAACCATGGCAACCCGTGCATTCTGATCTATGCCTTTTGAGGTAGTGCACTGGTTGCTATAATGAATCCCTATGCTGCAGAATGCCATAGCAACAAGAAAATGCTTTGATTTTTTTTTTTTTGGCCTCTGTAAAACCATCATGAAGTAGTTCACAGAGCTTCCCTTGCCCTGCACCACTGCCCTAGACACAGATTTGTCTTCTACCACTGCTGTTGGGGGCTGAAGTTCAGAGCCACCATCCCAGCTATATGCCACTACTGAGCAACATGCTTAAGTGACTTTAAAGCTACCTGTATCTAGTTGAAATTTGGAGGTCTGTCAGTGATCCACAGACTCACAAAATTTGGGAACCATAGACATATGGCACTGCATAGTGGGAAGCAGTCTGACCATTGCGTAGCAAAACCTGTTCCAGTCTGCAGAAGGAAAGAATTGGTATTCATATTCTGTGTCTTTAGCATCTTGCCTCTCTCTACTCATGTCTTTCATGAGAAAGAGGTGACACCTGGTTTGGAAAACACTTACTTGGCTCCATAATTTGCTGAATATGAGCTGCCTCTTTGACATAGTCAATTATGTTCACAAAGGTACATAGGTTGCAAGTACTGCTGTGTTATGTAGAATTGGAAAAAGAGTTGGTTTCTGAAAGTGTGCTCGTTTTTTCCAACTGCCTCTCAGCCAATTTAAATAGAAATATTCCTGTTACTTACCATATTTTACATTTTCATTTGCCTTGCCTTGCCTCATTTACATAGTTCAGTGCTTTTCTAGATTGGGGCCAGAGAGAACTTGTCTTACATTAAGGACAGTTTTCTTTGATTGTATATGCTCTGATCATGATAAAGGCTACACAGTTATGTTTCCTGGAACTGTTGTACACTGAACTGTGTAAAACTTTTCCTGGAATTATTACCAGTGATTTCTAGTGACTAACTAACACCCTGTGAATGCTACAGTACAAAGCTCCACAAGGCTATTAGATACGTGCTGACATCCAGAGAGTAGCTTCTGAGGGTGACAGATTGAGTCATGCCACCTATGCTTCATTAACTTGTCATCTGCATTAGTTACAACCTATTGTGCACTGCCATGCCAGTAACAGCAAAGCAGCTTAAGCTCTCCCTTTTTTGCAAGACATTTGAAACAGGGATACCTCCACATAGGTTTCATCCATTATTTAATCCATTACTTCCAAAACACTTATGTAGATCTTTGCCTCTATACAAGTATAGAGTGTGTATTGGGTTTGCGTGGCAAAGGTTTGGTAGCGGTGGGGGCTACAGGGGTGGCTTCTGTAAGAATAAGCCAGAAGCTTCCCCTATGTCCCATGGAGCCAGTGCTAGCTGGGTGCAAGATGGACCCACAGCTGGCCAAAGCTGAGCCCATCAGCGATAGTGGTAGTGCCTCTGGGAAAAGAGATTTAAGGGGGGGGGGAAAGGTGCAATGGCAACTGCAGTCGAAGACAGGAGTGAGAATATGTGAGAGAAACAACCCGGCAGACCCCAAGGTCAGTGAAGAAGAAGGGGGATGAGGTGCTCCAGGTGCCAGAGCAGAGATTCTCCTGCAGCCTGTGGTGAAGACTGTGATAAGGCAGGCTGTCGCCCTGCAGCCCATGGAGGTCAACGGTGGAGCAGATATCCACCTGCAGCCTGTGGAGGACCCCACGCCAGAGCAGGTGGATGGCCAAAGAAGGCTGTGACCCTGTAGGAAACCCATCCTGGAGCAGGCTCTTGGCAGGACCTGGGACCCCATGGAGAGAGGACCCCATGCTGGAGCAGGTTTTCTGGCAGGACCTGTGACCCCATGGGGGACCTACGCTGCAGCAGTCTGTGCCTGAAGGACTGCAGCCTGTGGAAAGGACATGTGGAAATGACACACACTGGAGCAGTTCATGAAGAACTGCAGCCTGTGGGAAGGACTTACATTGGAGAAGTTCATGGAGGACTGTCTCCCGTGGGAGGGACCCCACGCTGGAGCAGGGGAAGAGTGATGAGTGCTCCTCCCAAGGAGGAAGGAGCAGCAGAGACAACGTGTGATGAACTGACCCCAACCCCCATTCCCTGTCCCCCTGTGCTGCTGAGGCAGGGAGGAGGTAAAGTTAAACTTGGGAAGAAGGGAGGGGTGGGGGGAAGGTGTTTTAAGATTTGGGTTTTATTTCTCATTATCCTACTCTGGTTGATTGGCAATAAATTAAATTAATTTCCCCTAAGTCAAGTCTGTTTTGCCCGTGATGGTAATTGCTGAGTGATCTCCCTATCCTTATCTCAACCTACCAAGCTTTTGTTATATTTTCTCTCCCCTGTCCAGCTGAGGGGAGTCATAAAGTGGCTTTGGTGGGCACCTGGTGTCCAGCCAGGGTCAATGCACTGCAAGTGCTAACAAGCATTTGAATAAATCAGAAGTTTCTTCTCAGGTCTGTGTTGCAGGTTCATTGTCACTGGCAATCATGTTGGAAATGTGTTCCTGGGCGCTGATAGTTCAGGGTCCAAGCTTCCAGCTTAACACTAAGCAGGTGAAATGCACAGTTCCCTTTTTGTGTCGAGAGAGACACAAGGACCTCTACACATGTGAAATCCTAGTACCATCACAAGGACAGAGGGAAAATAGCCACCTGAAAGCATGATGGTACTTTTTAGCAATCTCCTTCTGGTTTTGCTGCTTTTTTTGCATTTAGGATGCAACCTTCCCTATATATCACCTTTTGATTAAGTCATCAGCAAACCAGATGGGCAATCTCTTTGACCAGGTATAGGTAGAGCAATGTCACATATCCTCTGCTATAATTGCCTTCCATGTAATCCTGCTACAGAGGAGTCCTAAAAAAGAAAAGAAACAGACCACCTCTCTTCTGTGGGAGGAAGACGGCTGTCTCAAGCTATATGAGAGGCTTTTTTAGAAGTTCATGCATGGTTGTCCTTACTAGCCAGAGTAGCCCTTTTAACCAGCTCACAATTGTGGCAATGGGAAAAGCAGCCATTTCAAAAGACCAATATTAAATAGAGCATGCTAGGGAGCAGCAAGGAGGGAGAGTGCCAGTGATGATTTACAAGCAGGGGGTGTGGGGGGTGTTCTGCTTTACAGTGAAAGTTAATGTTTCTGATTAATTTCCCTTGAAAGAATATATTTGTCTAGTTCAGACTCTAAACTTACTTGAAAGCTAAACCCTGCTATAACCAGGATGCTGGATAAAAATTGTGGACCAAACCTGTGCAGTTTTTTTAGGACAGGTTTGCAAAAAATATTTGAGCCTATATCTGCCATAATCAGGATTAACAACATTCTTTAAAAGCACCAAAAACTGAGGTTGACATGCAGTCTCCTAAGCCTAGGTGGATGAGGCCAAAGAAAAGCACCTAATGATATGAAATCCATGATAAAAATCACAAATAGTAGTAATACTGGTATTTATATTTTTTTCAGAAGATTAAGTTAATAAACTGAGTTTTACAGGAAACTAGCATCTTTTACAATAACTCCAAATAAATGCCCCCTGAAAATAGCTGTACTGGCAGCTGTTTTAAGTTCATGAATCTGGATTTCCCAGAACAGATTCTGCAATAATTAATGAAAGATTGAAAAGTTAATTGTTGTTTTATCAGAATAGACTGGTTCATTCCTATCTGCACAAGTTTTATTTGGGAGGTATATCAGGACTTTTGTTCCTGTACTTCAGTTCTTAGCTTTTTTTCCAAGTCTTTGGCATTAACGATGTCATAGGATAGGAATATATATATTGCAATCTTTTGCAAAACAATCTGCAAACAACTTTTTAATTTTGGAGTCATGAAAGGTCTGAAGCTTAAAAACATAACAGACCTTTGTCTTCAAGAGGATCTTCTAGAGGTGTTAAAGATCTATTAAATTTGCTTTCACAGGGAGTAGTCAGATTGTGACCTGATTTTACCCACATTTGGTTTGCAGCACAGCTCTGTTGTTTCTGGTAGGAATAGTGCTCTGAGCTCCTGGGTGGTGACTCCAGGCTCAATTTTCACAATTACTAATAACAAAGATTGAGAAGAATCGATACAGGAAACTTGCTTTGGAATTTGGACATTTCCATTTATATGAGCTATCTCCAAACAGGAGCCAACCTCCTGGATCAAGATGTGGCCTGAATACCTCTGGGGGCAGAAAGAGGGGGACTGGGGCACACAGTAGATAGTCCCTGATTTGGGTCCTTCAGTGACCAAGTTGGTGAGGTGCACCCATGTTAGCAGCTCAGTTCATGTGCAGCCATAGTTACCAGAAGAAATGTGCAGAGATTTCTGAGAACAGAGTCATTTATCTTCGTGCAGTAAAACCACTTCTTTGGTATCAAAAAGAGCAGAAATAGTATTAGGAATGGATGGCAATTCTAACTTATTTCTAGTTCACAGCTTTCTGTAAGTGACACTCAAAATCCTCGGAATCTGATTTTGTTCTTGCCTACAGCAGTTTAATTCTACAGATTCATCAGTTTCAGGGTAGAAATGAAATCATGAGTATCGGGCTCAGAAATGTTCTCCTCTTCTGATCTGTAATGGGAGAAGACATTTGCAGCAAGACGTGTCTTGCATTTATCCTAGTTTAATTTATGAATAATTCCAAGCAAGTCAGAGGAATTGGGCTGTTAAGAGATGGACAATAAAGGGCGGAGGTAGGGGTGTTCACAATTGTTGTGGAAAAGGAAATTTCTACCAAGGAACACAGCTCTTATTTATGATCTATCCCCACAACCCCAATTAAAACTTAATCCAAGTGCAATGAAAAGCAGGTTGATGCAGTATTTGGCAACATCCTTTCCAGGAACTCAGGCTGTAGTTTCCTCCAGGGAAGATCTCCTGTGAATGATTTACACTGGAGAAGGAGACAAAAGCAGAAATCAGATATACTCCTTTTCTCTTATGGGAATCTCTCTCTCCTCCCCCCCCCCCTCCCCCCTCCGTATAGGTAGTACATGTATATATACACACACATACACATGCACACACACACATAGTTTCTCCAAAGCAACTTTAAATGTGTTAAAATTTTCATGAGAAATTAATCAGAGAGAAGACTTTCCAAACACCAGCCATGTGCCATGACCAGATGTTCTCCCTTTTTACTGGGGTGATGCCTGGTTTTGTGTATAAAGTCCTTGTGCCCCAAGTATATCTTCTTAGATAACTGAAATGATTGAGGGTTTCACTTCACTATTCAATGTTTTTGCATCTTCAAAGCATTTGCTCAACATTGATTCTGGTGAAAACAGAGCAAGTTCTTGTCTTTGTAGCAAAATGGTAGAGTTAAAACTAGTGTGAGGAGGAAAAGTTGGAGTGATGAAGAAATATAAGTGAAGGAATGTACCCAATATCACAGATGGTTTTTACTGTGCAAAAAAGTTTTTGACACTGGCTCAATGTTATGATAAACTCATTTGGAACATCAGGTTGCAAGAACAGAAATTCCTTGCAGTGGTATGCAAGCACTGATGTTCAGGCAGAAGCTGGTGATCTTGATACCAACAAGAATAATTTTCTTAAACTACCTTTTTGTGAAATCTAAAAATGTTACCATAAAAATAAGGCCACCTTACATATTGTACATGCCCATATTCACAGCTACATTTTATGTCAAGACACAGAAGGAAAAAATGTGTGTCAAAAGAATAATAGAGAGAGAAAAAAATCACCTGAAGTTAGAATTGGAATTTTGATTCCTAACATGAGGAGTTAAACACCACAAGAAATCTCAAGTTGCCGCAAGTCTTGACACTAAGAAGATGTAACAAGATACCTCTCTACTACACACACAAAACCCCTGTTTTAGTTAAGCGAGGGGGTGTGAAGGCAGATCTAGTGAAATAAAAAAAATTCTGAAAAATTTCACCATTTGGAGATTTTGTTGAAAGAATTCTTGCAGGTTAGATTACAGCACCTTCACGGTTACATTTACATTGTATGTTTTTGTTGCTCAATGTCAGAGCGTTGTCTTTGCTAAAAGAAATGTGAAAAGAAGGATGAAGTTCTTCTATTTTCAATAGCATGGAAAAAAGCTGAATTAGAGTACTTATTTCTAAAGCAATTAGTTGTGCAAATGTAAAAAAAGCAACACATTAGGACAAATTTAAAAGGTTCTTGCCATAATCTAAATACATAGAACTTTCATTCTTTGTGAAGCAGTGTTAAGTATGTCTGAATATACTCCTTATTTAATACCATTATTTCTTTCTTCTCTATCTTGGATAGAGAATTATCAAATACAATTTACCTCAGAATATTCTTCTACCTCGAATGTGTGTAAAGTTTTCTATGTAAACAGGCACAATTACTATTATCTTCAGCCAGATTAATAAACAGCAAAAGGAAAAGACCTTGGCTTTTTTCAGCTAGTTATCCTCAGATACTATGTTAACATTATGTTAGTTCAAATATTTGATTTATTTTTTATTAATATTTGAGATGAGCCTGAGCTAGACCACTGAATCTTTTAGCCTTCCGGGAAGCTCAGGTTTGGACAAAGATGTTTTGAGTTCTCTGTTCGTTCTGTTTGTGTTTGGCATGTAACAGAGAAATGCCCAAGAAAAAGAAAGCAATTCAGCAGCCTTAAATATCCGTTTCTTTAAAAGATGCAAGTTCATGGATAGCAGGTGCCTAAGAAAAAAGCCAAATTAAAAAAAAAAAATAGGCTTTTAGAGAATATGTGAGCTCCCTAAATTATGCTGACAGAAGGATAAAGAGTTCCTCAATACCTGGTAAAGAGCTGCTGGCAGCATTCAACTACTTCTGTGCCGTTGGCAGGGAAATCTGTGGAGTTGAAGGTGTTTCCTAATAAGATGTGGCAAGGAATTTCCAGACCAGGGACAGTCAGCATTCCTGTGAAATAATTAACAATTTTCTTAATGACTAATGAAGAGGAGGATAAGACTTGGGGTTGTCTATCACTGGAGCATGGTAAGAGGAAACATTCTGGCCACTGTTGAGTCCCACCTTAGGACAGTTTCATTAACTTAACTGCTCTGTAGGAATACTATCAGCCCAAAATATCAATTTAACATTAAGGCAAAAAGTTGTTCAGCTTCCCCCTCACTCCTTCTCTGTTACACTTCTCTGTTTCTGCTCCATAATTTCTTCTGTATTTCTGTAGCCAGTGGTGTGGAGGAAGGATTTTAACTCAGCTATAACTTGCTTTGTTCATGAGTCATGTGTTACACACAGACTAACAAAAAAAGAAGTAAGACATAATGGAAGAAATAAAACAAATCTTTTCATATCCCAGTTTTCAGGAACCTTTCGTATCCCGCATATTGACTTTTAATTCTGCCAAACCCGAAAATACTAGCGTTTGAGTGACTGGAGTCGCCCAGCTGTGTCTATCGTACCGAGGCACTGCCACCGTGTGGTCACTGACTGTAAGAGACACCAAACTTGGGTACGGTACCTGCAACACAGGCTGTCATGAAACAGGCAACAGTTCCTGCAATCATTGCCCTGAAAGCACCACCAGCTATTTCCTTTTTTTTTGAGGGAGCAATGCTTGCTAGGAAGAAAAAAAGTGTGTGTCAAACATAAATACATATAGACACAAAGAAGATGAACCTGCCAGCTCTCCCACCACAAGAAATTCCCACCCTGCAGTTGGAACTAGGAGAAAAAAGGAGGGAAAATGAGACATTGGCCATTTGAAGGCCTAGTGCCAATGTTGGCTTTCTGTTAAGAAGGTGGCTTGTGTATAAAATGGAGACTTCTCTTTGGCTTGGCAGTTCGCACATCTGTGCTGGCTGATGGCAGCTTTCAGAAGCAAACCCCAGGCACAGCACCGGGGTCTGGCCCCGTGGCTGGGTCCTGCTCCTCCACGCTGCCCTGCTGCTGGTACTACGGAGCCCACCTGGGCTCCAGGGTAAAGGCAGCTGCCAGCAATTCTGGCCGCCCGGTGAGGAACCCAGATGGTTTTTCAATTTTTCTTTTTCCCTCGAGATCTGAAAAGCCTTCCCCCACACCTGTAAGCCTACTGCGTATACACGATATTTTTACAGGAAACAGCCAACTTGTCTTTCAGACCAGCGGGCTACAGAGATGGTTTGCTCCTCCTGAAGCCCAAGGGCTGTACTAGCTCAGGTTCATGGTGTAAGGGCTGGACAGGGAGGCCTATTGGCAGGGCTTGGTCCCCTCCCCTTCCCCTCAGCCCCTCTCCCAGTACCTCCACACCAAAGCCTGCGCCCCTCTGGGATACCCCCCCATGCACAGCTGGGTGCTAGGTCTCAGCAGAGCTGCTGCTCAGCCCCTAAGGCTGCTAAGCTTCACCCACAGCCTGTTCAATTGGGTGTTTTCTTCGGGATTTGCTTGTCAAATAAATTGTCTGTGAGAAGTGTTCTTACTCAGGCCTCCTATTACCAGTCCCAGGGAGCCAAAATTGGCAAATCCACAAAGACCATAGGTGGCAATGACTTCAGAGCGAACCTGGAAAACAAACACACATCCTGTTGAGTGGTTTGAGAGAGCTTGTGCTGATTTAGAGGTCTGAAAACATGGTATTGCAGCCCAGGCCTCCAAGTACTGAAATCACTCCATTTTGCTTGGTTGCTGCCCCAGTGTGTGGCTTTCCGCAAGCTAGGCTCATTGTCTTGCTGAAATGTGCAGGCTTTCATACCCACTGCCCATGTGAGGACTCATAAGCCATGTGATGGTTTTATTTTTCATGTACATTGCTGTGCCTTGTTGAATTGAGTACTAGTAATTAAAGACAAAATATAATTCTTATCTTACTAGTGGCAATTTAGCTGCTGTTTTCTGAAGGAATGACTCAGAGAGCTTTAACTCAGCTTGTTGTTCATAGCTGGACTGCCTCTATAGGCCTGGGGAAGAGTGGCTGGAAAGCTGCCTGGCAGAAGAAGACCTGGGGGTGCTGGTTGACAGCTGCCTGAATATGAGCCAGCAGTGTGCCCAGGTGGCCAAGAAGGCCAGTAGCACCCTTGCCTGTACCAGAACTAGTGTGGCCAGCAGGACGAGGGACGTGATCGTCAGCCTGTACTCAGCACTGGTGAGGCTGCACCTCGAGTCCTGTGTTCAGTTTTGGGCCCCTCACTACAGGAAAGACATTGAGGTGCTGGAGCGTGTCCAGAGAAGGGCAACCAAGTTGGTGAGGGGCCTGGAGCATAAGTCTTATGAGGAGCGGGTGAGGGAACTGGGGTTGTTTAGTCTGGAAAAGAGGAGGCTGAGGGGAGACCTTATCGCTCTCTACAACTACCTGAAGGGGGGGTGTAGCAAGGTGGGTGCTGGTCTCTTCTGTCAGGTGGCTGGAGATAGGACTAGAGGAAATGGCCTCAAGTTTTGCCAGGGGAGGTTTAGTTTGGATAACAATATTAGGAAAAATTTCTTCACTGAAAAGGTTGTCAGGCATTGGAACAGGCTGCCCAGGGAAGTGGTTGAGTCACCATCCCTGGAGGTATTCAGAAAGCGCACAGACAAGGCACTTCAGGACATGGTTTAGTGGGTATCATTGATGGTTCGACTCGATGATCTTAAAGGTCTTTTCCAACCTAAATGATTCTATGATTCTATAACACTCTGTTGAAACCTCAAGTTTTGGTATATATCCCTGACTTCTTTGTCCCTGAACAAGCAGCGGGATTCATGTGCAAAGCTGCTCTGTGTATGCTCCACCCTGTGCACAGAAGAAGAAAAGGGAAGTGCGTCTCCTAGAGAGTGGATGCTTTGATATGCTAACAGGCAGAGGGACATTATCATTTTGGAATCCCCATTAGAGACTTATTTCCTTCCTACCTTCAGGCACCTTCCTCCCCTTGGGCAACAGCATCTCAGTCTGGACCTCATATCAGAGACAAGTTTGGGTTGACCTTTGCCCCCATGGAGGGCCCCCTCACGGGACACAAAATTACTTTGGGTGAAATCAGCCTACAAACCTCGCAAACCTTCAGACAAATGCAGTTCAACCATTTGGGGAAAGGAGGCAACATACCTCACATATCTCAGCACATGGATTTTTGTTCCCCTGGCAGCTTTGAACGCCTATTTACTGTGTTTTAGGCCCAAGCTGAAGATGCCTGACTGAGTGTTCTAGAACGTTTCCTGTTTATTAGAAATTTCTCTGTTTCCATTACTGTTTTATGAAAAGCAATTTGTAGAAATTTTCAATCCCTCTGCACATATGCAGGAAAAAGCTTTTCAAGTACCCACTCTACCTGCTTTTCCTAGAAAAGGCTTTGTGTACTGTGATTTCCCTGCTTTTATTTGCACTTTCCTCACTCTGAAAACAGGAAGCCTTGTTATTACTGAGTTCAGAAGACAGCTTGTTTGCTCGCTTTGATTGAATATCTGTGCCTGGATGTATTAGAGGGTTCTGAAACTGAAGAGAAATTAAAAGTGGAAGTCAAGCGCACCCTTACCTGAAGTGTTGTGCCATAATTAAAATGGTTACTGTGCAATTTTTACTTCTGTTATGAATCAAAATTATTTTTATATCTTAGAGTTTTTTACTATGGAAGTTAATATAGCTCTTTATAGGTATTAGAAGTGAACATGAAGGTTCTGTATGACATCTTACTAAAACAAAAAAAAAAAAGAAAAAAAGGTGGAATGTGGTTGATGGGGTCTGCATTTTAAGGCTGACTCCTGGATTAAAAAACCCCCTATTCACTCATTCAGAAGTTCAGAGCCATATCCCCCTTCTAGACCATAGCATGATTATAGTAGAGCAGATCAAAGGTCCATCTAGCCCAGGATCCTATTTCCAGGAGTTCCAGGAACATTGGTAATGGATGCTCAGGCAAACATGTGAGTATTTGATCACACCACCTGGCTTTCTACCTCCACTTGTGAAATATGTTCTTGTAATAAGGAACACAAGTGGTCAGGAACATGTTTGCAGTTTTGTAAGGCAGGTATCCATAGCATCACACCAGATTAAATGAAGAATAAAAGTTGTACTAAAGGATGCTTCCTAATTAAGGGTACTCTACAGTGACAATTTGTTTTGATTTGAGGAAGAAAGTCCAGTGCAGGTGTAAAGCCAGATATCATGGCTCTCTTTGCCTGTGCTTAGAATGAGGACAAATTCAGCACAGGCTGTGCATGTGGATGCCGCATGGGGGAGCAGTCATGGCTGCAAAGGTCAGCCTTCATCATTGCATGCTCTTTGCCCGTGTGCACACAACTAGGACGCCCTTTGTATTGCCACCCTATAGGTTTCTTCCTCAGTGCATTGTATCCTCCACTGAATCCTCCAGTTCTTGCCCAGGATTTTCTTGGGATAGTATCTCATAGGGAAGTGCTAACTAAGAATGAGGTAAGAAGAAACTCACCTTCAAGGCAGCCTTCATCTTAAGTGCAGTGTCCTGTGGGACATTGCATGTTCCCCAAAACTATGCCTTCCTTTTGCTATGCTTGTTTGAGATAGCTAGTGTGATGATAGTCACAGCAGCCTCACAAAGCAATGCTGAATTTTCATAATTGAACTCTGTCACTGAAAGACACGCTTTAGGGTAATATGCAGCCATTATCTCTTTATGCCCTTATTAAAAAATAAGTTGAGTTTCAGCAGAAAAGCATTAGATCCAATAAATCTGTAGAATAGAAAATGTTACTTACAGTCATATACTGTTTCACACCATCAATGTACATGCTCCCACCCTTTTTTCTGTTGTGAATCAGTTTTGAGAGGCGCTCATAAGCCACAAATTCATTGAAGAAAGTTTTATAACCTAGTAGTCCACCAACAATAAAACTGTCTTCCCAGTCTACCCCCATCATGAAAGAGAATGGCATGAAGACATAAGCACAAATGTTCTGCAAAATATGTAAGACAAAGCAGGTCAAAAGATATGGTTGGTCAAAGAACAATGTCATGTTGTAAGTCCTCTAAATTTAAAATAAGGATGGTTTTATATCAGCAGAGGAAAATTGGTCTTGAATTCTTACTGCCAACATGTCTTGGAGACAGCAGTTCTAGCAGTGAAGTATGCCTGAGTAATTTTTAAAAGACTAACCCAAAATCTAGATAAAACAAAATAATTAGCTATGTCCCTGATTTTACACCTAAGGTAAAACAAGTTTCTGTGCCTTTTTTCCCCCCACAATGGCTTCAGATTGGGCACAGTGTTTGAAGCAAAGACTGAGGGTTGAGTTAAAAGAGCTGATAAAAGAACTGAGAAGTCTAGTTCTTCTGCTGATTAAATCAAGTGTGTTAATGAACATGCTTAATTACCAGGTTATTGGACTCCAACTGGTGTAAACAAATGACTTGTCTCTGCATAAAAGTTGTGTATCTGACATAATTAAAGCTGTACCTTTTTGCTTAGCTTTACAAGTTCTATGCAAATTTTAAAAAAATTCCATATCACGGTATTGGTGATTTTTATATAAGAGAGAAAATAGGTCCAGCTGTGAAAGGGCTTTGTCAGGTTGTCCTTAATGAATGTAACTGAGGTGTTTAAGCAGTTACTATTCCTGGTTGGTTTCTCTGCCCACAAAAGGCTGGAAGTTAGTGCCTCTCAAAAGTGATGGATGGCTGAATGCAACATGTCTGTGGTCTCCACTCCTTGTGGGTTATCTGTCTGTCCAAATCTTACTCCATCTAGCAGTTATTAAAATACCAGCCTTTGCACATGAATGTGGCTGAGGTATGCATACTTGTGCCTTTCCTTTGCTGTGGGTGTCTGTGCAGTGGGATGATGTATGGAAGCTGCACAGGGTAACATCTTAATATTGCTGAAGCCACATCTGCTATGACTGACTGCCTATTCAATTCTGCAGCACTTTATTGCAATGTTACATCCTTGTTTCACACAGGACTTTTATCAGGAGCATGCAAAACAAAGAGTTCAAAACCATTGAACCAAGATGGTTGCACTGGGTCAAAAAATTATGTATTGACCTAGGTTAAAAAAGAAATCCTGTTTAAAACCTGTTTCCTCAGCTGAATGATTGGCTGCAGTTTTACAATGTAATTGTGTTGAGAACAAATGGGTATTGAGTAGGTGTGGGTTCAGACTTGCCCCAGTATCCTTGTCTAAGTGAAGCTAGGGAGCATTAAGGACTTGATGGGGCTCTGAAGCTAAAGCCACTTTAATGTTTAGCTGGAGAATATGTTAATGGCCTGGCAAGTGTGTAACCAACAGATCTGCTGCACTGCCATGTCAGAGGAGGCAGGTATTAGCATACAATGCTCTGTAAACATACTCTGCTAGTTAGCAAGAACACCACAGAGGGAAGGTACACATGGACTAATGGATATAGAAATATTTACATAGCAACAATTTTCCTTTGGCTGTAAAGACTTTTTTCAAGAACATGCATGTAAAAATACACATTTCTAGATCATATTAAAAAAAATGACACACACGCCTCCCCCCCCCCCCCCAACAAAAGTGCACAGGCACTTAATTTGAGAAAGACAAATTATGCATGTATATAAGCTGCATGAAGGACATGGAGACCATACCTCAAAGTTCAGCTGTGGATAGTCAAACAGATTGCCCACCCAAGAGAGGGCTGAGTCAAGGAAAGCCAGCAGGGCAAGGAAGGAGATCAGATTCACGACAATGTTTGCTACCAGCAGGATGGAGGTAGAGGCACCTTGACTGGCTGCTTCCAGTAGGTTCTTTGATTCACTTTATCAATGAAAAGAAAACCAGAGTGTTAACATTTTTTAATTCAAGAACAAATCACAGAACTAAAAGTTACATGGACTTGATTAGAAAACTACTACTGACGCTGTTTGTTCACTCATAGGGAAAATCAGGATGAGGTAGAGTAGGTTTTTGCTCTTGATCCTCATGGGAGCCAGCGGGAGGGTATGCTTTTGTTGCCCTGTGGATGAATTCTGGTACATTCGGGGTTAGGCACTATCTGGATCAGGTCTCCGCACTGTGACTGCCTGTGGCTCCACTGGGACAGGGGAGTGGGCATTGCTCTTCTTTCAGGCACCCCTTGCCCCATCTATTCATGAACAGCTCCTTAAAAACCTTTTTCCTTTGCCTGTTGTTCTCAAGGCAAGTGAGTCTCCCTGCAGATGGTCAACAAGTTCACTGCTGTCATTGTTGAAAAGATTGCTCCACCTTTGCTTTTGTATGTTTGCATTTACAGATTTATTACAAAGCAAAGAGCAACAGAGCAAATGGAAAAACCTCTTGGTGGCTCACCTCAGGTAGGCATTTCCCTCTTTCTCTGGAGAGTTTACTGTCTGGCCCAGGTCCTTGTTGTCTCTGTGCCTATCCCAATGGGTAGTGATACCACCATATGTTGTAATAGGCCATGCTGCACCTGAATGCACAAACTACTCATTTGGGGTATATTGGTGTGTAATTAATTTATTGATTGCACATCTATCAAGTACTACCCCTAAAGCTTATGTGTGAGGAGTTATTTTTCCAAACCCCATTTTTGCATCAGTGTTACTATTCACTAGAGCCTAGATCAGCTTACCCTTTTGCCATTTGTAGGCCACCCCTCAGAGTTACTGTTGGCTTTTCAGTTTCAGGCCAGAATAGTTTGGAGGTGGCTAATGATGCTGGTGCTGACATGACAGAAGCAGTCAGTAGGTGGGAGGCGGAAACCTAGAATTCCGTGTGACAGAAAATATGCTGTGATAACTACATCATGCACAAACATAGAGAAAAGCAATTAAAATTGTTAGATGCTTGGATGATTTTTCTACAGGGGGTCATTAAAAAGTTCATATTGCTCATAAGGAAGAGAATGAGCAATACAGGAGAAAAGCCAACTGGAGACAGGAAAAGTCTAAGTAGTGGAAAGTATGCAGTAATCTTTCCAAGAGGCAAACTGCTTCACTCCTCTCCAGTGGCAAGGCAGAAGCCAAAAGAAACAACAAAAAGCCAGGTCCATCAAGTGCAGCTGGGCATAGCAATTGCAGAGCAGGTGATTGAGAGCCAGCCAGCCTTCCTTTACACCCCCTGCATGCCCTATAGTGGCAGAAAAGTGTTTTTGTCCCTTGAAGTTGTGTTTTAAAAAAAAATAATTACTTGGCCTAACAGAAAGTCTTTGATTCCTCTTTCAACCCTTCTTCCACAAATTTCTACACAAAACAACTTCTTTGCTAACTTCTACAGTATTTCCATCTGTCCTTTTCTTCTCTTACTCTCTTGGTCTTTTTGGCCAATAATCCCTTCTTACCTCTGCTTCTCCACTGTATTTTATTCATATATGGAACTAATATATTTATCAACTGTCCCACAGTGAATCTGATCATAAATCACACCTTCAGCCCTGTTTTTCTGCCTTTGTATTCCCAGCCCCTTAGCAGATAAGATGTTTACTACCCATGTTCGTACAGCATCACTAGAACCTCAGTCACAAGTCAGGTCTTTAGGGTCATATGGCTAGCAACAGTTCCTGAAGGACTCTATCTATATCACTGCCACAGAAGTGGGAGGGTTGATCAGTTAATTAGTATATTCCAGATGTCAGTTCATCTGGACTGTAGGAAGGTATTCAAATCAGTCATTTCCATGCAGCTATGGCAGGAAGTCTCTCTGCATTACTTAGGTAGGTGTTTCTGCTACTTAACAGTATCTTGAAGGCCAGACCTTGGTATCCTTTTTACTGTCAGAATACAGGGGATTTTTGTGGTTAATTCTTTCAGAAAAAAAAAGATGGGAATGACTCAGGTATAATTCCAAAGCATTTTAGCTGGGCTTCTATACTCACTTGATTTCAGGTCAACAGTGTATTTTCCAGTTCTCTTTCCCCATCTTACCCCAAAAGAAATATATGCTCCTAAGACACTTCCAGCAATAGTTGAGAATCCTGCTGTCATGACTGCATGGAGTTCAGATCTGGTGATGTATGGTAAGTAGGGCCGTACCAGGAGAGGAGACTCTGTCTGGAAGTGAAAAACAACTACCAAATTAAGAACTTCCTAACAAACCCGCAGAGGTTTATTTTACTAACAGGGCAGAAAAACAAGTGGCTGCATCACACTTTCTTAGGTGCCTTTGACTAGTTAATCTTAGTGCTAATGAGTGCTCTGAATATTAATAGGCTGGGGTTTTTTTTACCCTAAGAAGAAAAATTGTACCAACATCCATCTTGTCTGAAGACACTGTTTGCTGGTTTGATGTCTGCCCCAAAAGTCCAATGAAATTGCCAAGAAATCCTAATCCAATTCTGAGTTAGGGACAGCACAGGTAAGGCTGTGTGTCAAGGGAAATGTGTACTAGCCACTACGGGCAGCTTAAAGCTCCCAGCCCCTCTGGCATATGTGCAAGCACATGCTGGAGGCAGTATCATGAAGAAGTACTAGTTTAAATCTTGAAGCACTGGGATATAGTGATGCACCACTGCTAAATAACTGATATGCTAATGTCACTTTTGGGCTTGGATGCTACTTGGTCATCTTTCCACATTGCTCTGAAGCCTGGGACAGACACTGCTGTAGTGCAGGTTTAATGAATTTCCCATTAAAGTGGGCTGGTAGACTGTCTCATGCTTTTGTGGCTAAGGCCTTGCACAGCCAGCCCTGGATCTCAGTTTTCTGCATTGTCTGTCTCTGTTGCCTTTGCCTGACTCATACACCCTCTTTTCACCCCATTTGCCTTTTCAATTGAAAAAAACCTGAAATTGTTATTTCTTCACAGCCTTGGAGTAGTCTGGCAGTCTTTTTAAGAGAGATCTATGACCTACATATATGCTTGACTTTCTGTTGGGAAAACATGGTTTCCAAAACCTACCCCATTGTGCATCACTGCTGACATATGAACGTATTGGAATTCTGGAAATCAACCACCTGTCCTGCTGTACTGGAGTCCTAGCTTCATATGAAATGATGATTTTTTTATACACAGATGCTCGCTGAGCAGCAGTATTTCACAATACTCAGTGCTAGCATGTTTTTCTATGTTCCAACTCACCTGTCCCACAAATATGTTACCCGCAGCTACCAGAGACTCAACAGGAGTTGTCCCCATGAAAATTTGCATTATCCAACCAACCTAAAATGATTAAAAGAAAAAAACAACAAAACACATTGGCCTGCCTATTCCATGCACTTGTTGAATTAATCATGTCAATGTAAAAGTTCTGAGACACCTTACAATATTTCCTGAGTTAATGATTTCAGCTTCAAGATATGGGATATTCATTTAATAGTAGCATGTTGAAGTAAGCCAGAGGAGGAATAATTTAACAGAATGGAGAGTACCCCAAGCTCCTCCTGGGCACTAAATTGTTAAACTAAACTAATCAAAGCAGGTATTTTGATGTGTCCTTACCAGTTATGTATCTCTGCAAAGGACTTGGATCATAGGAAGATAAAAAAGGTGAAATTTAGATTAAGGCTAAAAATGCCTCATAGAAATTTTAGCACAGTATTTCAGCTAGGTGAAGGTTGTGGTGTTTATGTAACAATTCTGTGAATGAGAAGGACAAAGGACTTCTTAAGACTATCTTCAAATAAGGTTTAACTACCACCACGCAGGAAGATCTTTCCGCTCATATGTTAAGTACACTGGGTGGACAGGGCAGAAAATGGACTTTTGTGGACTTGCTCTTATCTTAGTTGTCACTGGCACTGGACATAGGACCTGACAGAAATGAACGCTTAGAGCATGAGGTGAGGAACCAGCCTCTGATCTTATTCTGGGGATCCGCGATAGGAAGGTATACACAATTGCTACTGCAATGCTTAGTAGAAAGCAGAAATCCACTGTCTGGGATGTATGCTTCATCCTGCACTTTAGGGGCTGGGAAAGGGCCCGGCAGAAAGGAAGATTTAAGCAAGTATGGCATCTAAACACAGGAACACTAAAACTAGCCAGGCAAATCTAACCATTACTACAATGTTAGCAATAAAACCAGGTTGGGGGGAGGAAAGTGTGCTATGTGATGCCAGTTAGGATTTTACAGTCGTAACATTTGGAACTATTTCCACGTTAAAAATAAAAAACTACTTTTCATATGCCTACCCCTAAGCAACTTGGTCTGGGCCAATGCTACAGTTTGGCTGCATGTGTGCAAGAAGTGTCCCACACTAGGCAAATTAATATCTACTGGCAAAAATTCATACCTTTCCAATGAGCCACTGCATGAATCCAATATGGTAAAGCATAGACATTACTGTGCTGAAGAAAACCACAATTGGCAGGACCTGATTTGGAGACACAAAATCATTAACACTTCTAGAGGGGTTTTCCTTTCCTTGATTCTGTAGGCCATTTAATTTTTGAAAAAGAGGCTCACGTTTTTGGAGATATAATTAAAGGTATTGAAAAGTCATCATTAAGTTTACACTTACGCTGTAAAATTTTTAACCTTCTAGGCTCGTTGTTTATGTTTGTGGTGGAATTAACTATTTTTCATGTAGCTATATAGTTTTCTAACAGGACTGCAACAGTTTTGAAACTGTCTGGTTTAACATGCTATGCATTAGTTTATAGCCATGTTTAAGTCAGCTCAAACATTTATTGGGCAATGGCACCTACAAAGACTTGGATATGTACATCTGTAGACTTTGAAAACAGTGAACAGAAATATATACAATGGGACTGTGGTGTAGAATTCAGAGCTCAACTTCTCTGTTTCTGTGTTTAAAAACCACAGTTTAGACTGCTATATAAACAGAAGTCGAAGAGATTTTGATTGCGGTTGTAGCTGACTTGATTTCACAGAATCAAGGGCAGCTTCCTTAGAAAACCCATACTGTGTAGCTGCCTTTTAATAGCACACTATAGAAAAACCTCTTTTATTCTGCTTTATTTGTAGCATTGATTATGCCAACGTGGAGTATTCAAGAGCTCTGTAACTGTACACAGAGACAGAATCTGTTTAAAAACAAATTCATAGGTGTATATCTATTAAATATAAGAAGTGAATATAAGTACATTTCAGTGGATACAGAAGGAAAAATGTTTTCCTTAAACATATAATTTAAAAGAATTGTATGAATGCCTAACCCACTGTCTGATGGGTGATTAAATGTGTTTTTTCATCCTAAATAAAACTAGTATCACTTGATTCTTAAGTATGTTAAATACACAGGATCTCAGCATTTCTATGCTAGTGTACAACAGGAAGAAAAATTCCCCCCAAAAGGCTCAAAATTAGGCAGGCAGATTAGTTACAGTTAAAACAGTACCACTAACACTAAGAATCTTTTATGTGTGTTCAACTGAGGGCATAATGCATTATAAATAAAAGCAAGGAACAGAACAAAAAAGAACAAAACACTGTGTTAGTTCAGGCCTTTTCAGTAAATAGAAGCTGTGGCTTTCTAGAGGAGAGTTTGTACTATCAGCAATTTTGATAAAGGTTTGGAAACTCAATTTAGATGATCAGAAACTTTCACTGAAAAGAGAGAGTGCAATTCACAGATACCATTGTGCTCTTCAAAAAAGTTAACATGAGGCTGCTTTCTCGAGTTTGATTCTCTGATCCTTTTAGCAGTCCTTTAGGGGTGGTTTGCCATGCAGTGATAGCAGAAAGTTCAGTTCAGTAAAAGTAACACCTTTCTTCCCTGCCTTTTTTTCTCCTGCCATTTCCCCTCCCTGTTCCTAAGCGTGTGCTAGCCAGAAAGGCATCTGGCTTCCACCCAACTTCGTACTCTGGCACAAGTAGGGACCGCTGCGATGCCTGTAGGGAAATGGGTCTGGAGAGGCCGTGGGCCGACATGCAAAGGTCAGCTGTCTGTACTGGATGGTAAAAACCATAAGCAAGTGTCCTCTCGTCTTTTACTCCAAATAGATGAGAAAAGCTCTCCAGTTTGAGAGCTGTGGTTTGGTTTTAGCTGAAGGAGTGAGAAGACAATGTTGTGCCTATGCTGGGTGGCAGCTGGCACCCTTTGACAAGTTACTTGTGCACATTCCTCTGAAAATACTTTAAATAACTTTAAAACATGTTTTTCCATTTTTGCAGTTGCAGGCATTTCTTGGATGAAACATTTGTCTTTACAAAACAGGGAGTTTGTTTTCCAGTTGTGATCATTTGTGCCTTGACTGAATAAAGAAGTTGAGGACTACTTTATAGCTAAACCCTCCTGCCTTAATCCCCAGTGACTTAATGTGGTATCTGTTATGTTACGTCTTCATCAGAAAAGCATAGCAACCATTGTATTACAAGTAATTGTAATGATTTGTCATGTCCAGACTAGCTTTTATCTAAGGCATAACAATATCACGTGGAAAGCACTGGCAAATTATTACTCTAAAATAAGCAGAATGTTAATAAGCTACTTGCAACACATGGCATTGTGGTGGGGTTTCAATTGTGTTGTCTGCAGAGATAAATGCAATGAAAAGCACTTGAAACATGAAACAACTAGTTCAACTGAAAAAAAAACAGAACTCTTTTACAGAAAGGCTCCCCATGGTGTTAATACACTGAAGTGTTAAGTCAGTGGTTTTGAAAGTTGGGAGAGAGAACAGCCTCAGGAAAACTCCTTCTGTCCCATGTCTATATGGAGGAACCACGTCCTCTCCACCAGCCCTGAGAGGAGTTTTGCCTTTGTGCTGGGCCCACGTGGGTTGCACATTGCGGGTGGGACAAGATGGGAAAGCTGATGCAGGAGTGTCTTCTTCTGCTCCCCATCCTCTCCTTCCCCCTCTTTGTGGTGCCAAAACCAGGGGAGTAGGTGACACAGGGTCAATAACATCAGAGGGCTCCTTCCATGGGTCTTAGGGCTTGGGTAGCAGGGCGTGCATGTCCAGGCAGTACCTCGATGGCAAAGAGCTGTGCAGGGGCATGGGAGAGGGAAGGGAAAGCGCTGGTGGTGCTCCAGGGTCAGGCACCTGGCGAAGCACTCAGAGGGCAAAGGGAGCCCAGGCTAGGAGCAGGTCTGGGGAGGGTGGAAGCCACCCAGCCTTGCTGGAGCTGCGGGTACAGGATCTGGGGAGATGAGGAGGGGAATAGACTATGCAAACCTTTGTATTTGAGGAGGGGTCTGGAGGGCTAGGGGATCGGGGCACAGTCATATGTACGTGGAAGCAGGACTGTTAGGAAAAAAGGGGGCATGGGGATGATCCAAGGAGTCTGAGAACAGCTTCCCTCTGTAACTTATGGGGCTGTCGCACACCCTATGTGTGTAAGAAGATTTGCACAGCAGGGGAAGGTCATGGTGGAACACCAGCCTTAACTGGCAGTGTTTCCTTTTTTGGTTAAATGTGAAATGTATTTGGAAATAAAAGGTCAAGAGTCCCCTTTGTTTTTTTCAAAAAACATGCATTGATTGCATGAAATTGCCTTTAAGAAAAGAAAAGCTCTTAAAACTCATTCTTCTGTCTCATGGACTTCCAGTTCCCTCTTTCTGCTGCAGTGCCCTTACCCTCTGAGCGCCAGAGTCTGCTTCAAAGATGTGGGTACTCTGAACAAGAGGTGACAAAGAGATTGTCTCCAACTTGCTTCTGCCATTAAAAAATTCACCAGTTTAATTTGGATATACACACACCATTACAGCCTGTAGGCAGAGACAGTTGTCAACTCTGAGAAAAGTGGGGGGAGAGCCGCAAAAGTAAATATGACAGGGAAGTCATATGGACCTCAGCTGCAGCAGAAGCCTACTCCTCAAAAAGGGCTAGCCTGTTTCCATATGGGAGGAGTGGATGGGTCCTGCAGTGTAATTATACTGCATGGTTAAACTATTAGAATTATATTTCTATCTGTGGACAAACTTGTGTGGAAATTTAGTCTCCAGTATGTATAGTTCCTGATACCTACTACATACCTTTAAACAGTCAAGTTTTAACTGATGAATAAATTTAACAAGAACTCTGAAAAATCCCACAATAATTCAATGGAGAATTTGTACCAAAGAGCTCTTTAAAATTACATTTATGTGGCCTTCAAATGTTGCAGTTAATTCTTCCCATAATATAACCTCTAAGAAAATAAATTCTTTAATTTGTATTTTTTATAAACTGGGTAATTTCATATTTATTATAAATTCTGGAATATGGTTTGACCTTACTAAAGAGCTACTTTCCAGATCATCATTATTGCCTATGCTACGTGCAGTGCAGAGAGTTGAAATTGTTGGCTGCTCACAACTCCTCTCCCATTTGTGGCTTGATGTTTAGGTTTTTCCTTATGTTTCTTTAAAGGAGAAGTTGCTACTGATGTTTAAGGAACATCCTGGTTTCAGATACTCCTAAAGCCTGACCTTCAAAGTAAAGCCTTTCTCAGGGAGCTATAATTCTCCTGGCATAAAAAGGATGCTATTGATATAACAGAAGCCTCATTTCCCACTTGCTCTAAGCAAACTTCACCTTTCATAGTCAACAGGATAGATGACTTAGTACTAAGAGGTTTTTTCTAACTACTTAAGTATTTGGGTGCTTGTTTATGTGGGCAAGTATTTTTTTCAGAACTCTGAAACTTTGCATCTACATACATAAATATGCATTTAAAATAACCCAGTTTATGCATGCAAATGCATGTATTTATGACTAATCAGTGCTTCCAAAACTGTGTGCTCAAAGGCTGTAGTGGGACTGGTCAGAATGCCCAGTGGGTGCACACAAGGGATGTGTCTGATCTGGTAACTGTGTCCAAGTTAGCAGAAAACTGAGGTGTCCCTGCATATTACTAAGGATGCAGTATGGATACAATTGGGCTCTGACAGTTTTCTGCAAAGACATACCCTACCACTTCTCTACTCTCTCTCAAGAGTGAAGGCAAGATTGAGCTGTTTCTGTTTTAGAGGGCACTTTGAAATATCTAGGGGCAAGATTTGGACAGCTCAGCACTACATGCAAACCTCATAAAATATCTGAAAGACACAAAAAAGCACTTTTGACCATCTTAATCTCTAAATAAATGACAAGCATTTCAAGGGAGAATAGGCTGGCTGTCACTGATGTTGGCGAAGAGAAATCACTTTCTACAGAAGGACCAGATGGAGCACGTTTTGGTGTTGCTGTGCACTTGTCTGCCACTCTGTTTACCATATATACTCCTATACCAAGACATATGCAGCTCTGAAAATCAACTCATGGGTTTTGCTTTCTTGTTTTTCAGTGTGAAAATAACCTATTGGTCCCTGTTATCCTCTTCTAGAAACTCCACATGTCTTCTGCTGTCTTATCCCATAGAATAAGACTGATGGATGTGTGCATACACAGAAGCAAATTTTTGACTGTCTGATCCCTGGTTATGGCTTTAGTCAGCAAAGTATTTTGCATCAGCACTGAGGCATTAAAAAGCACCTTGAAAAAAATAATATTCATAAGGCATTGTGGAAAACACAGGAAAAATAGCATTGGGGGTGGGCATTAAAACCATTTCATCTCCAAAATTTGTAATTGTGAATGCAAATTGTCATATAAATGCTCAATAGAGTAAAGGTCAGAGGACACTGGAAAGTGAAACAAAAGGTACAAAAATACTGCAATTAAAATATAGTTTATATTTCTTCATAAAATGCTTCTTTTTTTCCCCTCTAAGATGTTCTGACTATTCTTATTAGCAGCATATTTTACATGTAGCATCTTCTTTCTTAAATAGTGAAAGAGCTAAGTGTGAAGAATATCCAGCTTGGAATATCACCTCCAGAAGAAAAAAAGATAAAAGGTGTGTAAACCCATGGTCAGGTGTCTGAAATACCAGACAGAAGGACGATCTCTGAGAATGTCCTGATACATTTCTCATGGTTGGGGTTTTGGGGTTTTTTTTTGCTTTATATGTTCTTGATTCCAGCCTAAGCATGTATTATGGCATGGGCTATGTGTGTGAGCAAAACCAGACAGGATGCTGGTGCGTGTTAGAGAGCACAGAGCACATAAGCTGTATTCCAGCAGTTTCCCGACAAGGTCTCCAAAGGAAAGTTGTGAAATCTCGCTGGGATCTTATTAATGTAATAATAATGTCATGTAATTCTTCCTGCTTATGCATGGGCAGCTTCTAGCCCTTCTACTTGGTTTAAGTGTATATCTAGGCTTTCCACTTCTACAGGGGTGATGTCTGTGAGGCAGTGGTCTGCACAGCAGTTTGGGATAGAACAGCATAGCACCTTTACTTGTGGAGATGTGGGGAAGATAGGCTGGAGGTAATATTTCTTTCAGTGACCAGGTAGGAGCCTTTTAACCTATTCCTTGTAGAACCATATCCCAAAATCCTATCTACTTGTATTATATGTTGTTATACTTGGACTAAATAAGTGTAACCTAACCCAGTGTACAGCAGTAAATGAAGGGCTCTATGTGGGGTTCCCAAATTTTCTGTTTGGAGTGTCACACAGTAAGGAATAGTTTACTTCTTAGCTGATTTCTCTGGTCACTGCACTAATATCACAAGACATGCAATGATTTTATTTCCCAGCCATACTGTTCCTTTTTCTGTTGTCTATCTGCCACGTACAGCATATATAAAACCTGACTTACCTTAAAAGCAAAGAAATGATTCATGTATTTCTCACCGAACACAAACTTAGCACCTGTGTCAGAGTACTCCAGAAAAGTCTAGGGACAGAAAGCAAAGAAAGTTAGCCATAAGCTTCGGGTCCTTGCCAAAAACTAAGCAAATATTGCTAGCTGTGTTGCAGAGATCTGGTGAGGTCCAAGGAGCTTGTGTTCTGCTCTGTATGGGTCCAGGCTTCACTGACGGTGTCTGGCTGAACTGAGGGTCACTGCTCTGCTCTGCCAAGAATGCAGGCTGCTCTCAGAGTATGTAGATAAACAGCAAGGACATAGAGCATATTTTCCTGCAGTATCCAACACAATAAAGGCCATAAGCTATACTAAAAGAAGAATTTCTTTTTTAATCCTGATACAGTGGTGCATTTCTACACTCCCTCTCATGCAAATAAGTGCAGTAAATGATACAGTTTAAAATGGAGATTTAGTGGCTGAAGTAATGAGTTTTGAAAGGAGTAACCAAAAGCTGGCCTAAAAAAATGAATTTTTTAATTCTGATACAGTGGTGCATATTTATACTCATGATGCCAACATATGCAATTAATGATACAGTTTAAAATGGAGATGTAAGTTACAATTTCAGGCCAAGGATGGTAAAGCCATTAAGAAACAGGGTCACTTTGGCCATTACTCATCAGCCTGTCCCACATGGTCTTGTGGGACTAGACAAAAAAGAAATTAATTCAGGTAGTCAATTGCCTTTCTAAGAACTCATTTTTTCTCAAGACAGGAAAACATCCAGGGCAAACAGACCCTTGAACTGTCTAGCTGTTATGTGAGAGTCTCAAGACAGAAATTTATACAAAAAATAAATTTTTTGCCCAGTAGCTTACCTGTATCTGAATGCCTAGCCAGTTAAATACAGCAAACCCCACTTTGGTCCTCAGAATAAGAAGCCCGAGAATAAACTGCATTCCTATTCCTGAAAATACTGGTCTCCAAGCAACCTAGATGGACAGAAAAATAAAAATAAAGAAACCACTTGTTATTTAAATAAATAATAATTTACTTTAGATGTTTGTTAAAATAATGTAAGGGTACTCTTTGACTATACGGTAGGATAGGAGCAGCTGCCAAAACAGGTTGTACAAGACTTGGAGCTTGAATCACCTCTCCTAATTTGAGAGCTCTGCAGTGTGGATGTCTCTATCTGAGCTAGCTGCTGAAAGCCTGGCTAGGTAAGTGTGGACATGCCCATTTCACCATCACAGACTGCAAGTAACCAAGTAATAGGAAAAGGAGAGATAATTCTCCCTGTTCTACAGTTTATAGATGAAATAGACATAAATGAGGGCAGCAGACATTCTTCTTTTTTTTTGTTTTTAAACTGGAATGGAAACATTAAAAAAAACGTAATTGAGCATGGAGATTCTTCATGTATCTGGACTGGGAATAAGGAGGTTTTGCTACAGGGTTTTTTTGTGTGCTTTGGTAATTTCAATTTTGTTTCTGTTCCCCAGCTTTAAAGAGGGATGCTTTTGATACTCGAGAACTACTCATAGTTAGATATTGCGATTCATATGACATAAAGGCAGTGTTAGGAAAACGGTGGCTGTCTGTGACCAGTCCCTCTTCAGTACACTGCAGATTTCTCTTCTGCTGCCTCAGAAAACATCTTTGTTTTGTGAAAGCTGAATCTGATTATTTACAAGGCAAAGAGTTGAGATGGCACTCTCTAATTTATTCAGATGATATCTGAATAACACGAGCCAATTAGGTGTAATGAGGACCCATGGGACAGCACAGGAGCACATGAGTTTTCACCTCAGTTGGAGACAACAGCAATTTTAAAGGATGGGGAACGGTAGGCCCATTAGTCCTGCCGGGGGGGGATTTTTTCTGTTAAGAAGGTCTCAGCACTGATGCAGGAGTGTTGAAAAAATGTTGGTGAAACTTGGTGACCTGGACGATGGATTAATACATGACTGATGAAAGCATGCACTGTGCACTAGCTATTGCACTCAGGGGTAAAAGCTGAGGTGGGAGCTGTGGCGGCTGAAGTAACCCCTTTGTAATATCACAGCAGTACAGAGTGGACATCTTATTAAATTAAAATAAATGTCATTGACAAGTGTATGGGAGTGGGTTAGTGAAAAGCAAGGACCTCGGCTTGGACTCAGCTGCTGCATGTGCAGTGGGAATCAAACTTGTGAGGGATTAAGAGCTACACGAGGGGAGCACATCTCCAGTTCCATGCGATTTGTGTTGATGTGATGACAGTGTCCTCAAATAAGTGCCAGTGATGTCCTGACAACTGCAGAGAGCTTCCTGTGGGTGGGAAGCATGGAGCAGGCCTGCCTCAGCTTGCACCAATGCTCCAGGAGCAAAAGTATCCCAATCTGCATTAGGGCTGGAGCAAAGGATGGGCAGTGGCCTCCCAAAATACTAAGAGATTCTGGTACAGCCTGACACATGCTCCCCAAGATGTCAGAACAAAATTACTTTCATCAGAAATTAAATACATCACTGGGTTTTGGCAAGCTTAAATTTTGATGTTCATGTGTTTTCTGTTACTCTTACTGAACTTGGTGCTAGGGTAGGGTAATAACTTTTGAGACATTGAACAAAAAAATCCCAAAAGGTCCAACATGGACTAAATACTCACTCTGCTTGGATATTTGGAAAAGATAAACATCAAGAGAACATACAGCACAAGCCCACCAAAGGAGATCAGTTGGCGGGATCCCTGTTTTGCTGTGTCAAAGATGAGCCAGCAGATGACAGCTATAATAAAAGCTGCATATAACACCCTAGGAAAAAAAAAAGTGTCAGGCATGACATCCTGAAGAAGAGCAGATATTCCTTCCCCTTCCCCTCCCCACAACATCTACAACTCTGCCTGTGAATAAACTCTCTGAGCAATGTATTAAGCTGAAACGTGTAGCTCTACACAAGCAGGAACCTGCCTTTGCTGCCGCAACTCTGACAATAACATCCCTTGGTGTCATCCAGAAGAAATGTCTTCCAAACATGTCCCCAAAGCCAGAATTTGGGGAAACCCAGTAAAGCATGAGTGATACTTGTCTGGGTGTTATTTCTATTAAATGAAGCATGAGAAGATACCCTCCTTTCTCACTCCACCCTCCTTTTCCTTTCCTGTCTTCATTGAATCTTTTCTTAGCTCTGGGCAAGACAGGCTGTGTTTTTTATGAATTGCACTGTGCTGTTTAAGTGGTGGGCCTATGAAACACATACTATTGAGGAGCATGTAACAAACTATTTACTTCTTTGTAACCTGCTATAGTCTGCTTAGAAAAAGACCTTTAATCACAACAATTTTAGCTATCTCAGAAACAATTAAAAAAGCCATGTGTACATCTGTGTTCAGTGTTTCTATGGTGCTCAGTACCACAGAACCGTGTTCAGCTTGCATATTGAAGGTAACTAACACAACAACAGCCTGAGAGGCAAGGAAATACATCATTGTATTTACAGTAGGGAAAACTAAACATAGACACAGTTCTTTAATGTTACTTGTGTCTAAAAGTTGTTTAGCTTCCACTGATCTTACTGGTACGTAGATACCTAAATTCCATTTTTAGACCTGGATTAAATATATTGCAGGCCAAATCCACAAAATGGCTTGGCCATTGCAATGTTGAATAACACTTTCTACACCTGGGAGATTTTCTGTCTCTTGGAGGAACCCGTGACCTACAGTGAAGCACTTAATCTGTGATACGTACAATTTAAGGATTGCAGCCCAGCACTTATTGCCCCTGTCTTGTTCCATCTGCTCATCAGGGCTCTCCTGTTCTGTTTGCTCCTTTCCCTAAAGAGGCTGCCAGATCATCTAATGGAGGTGCCTGTGTATGACTGCTTTCTAATGTGGCTCCTGAGCAGAAGGATCACAATCTTTATAGCATCTTCCTTAGAAATTCCTGGTCCCGTGGCAAAATAATTTCAAAATCTTGAGAATAAGTTGGGACATCTTCCAGAACCCAGAATGATTCCTCCTTAGAGTTCTTTCTCTCTCAAATAGAAGGTGTTCCCAGCTGAGATAGAAAGCATGTCCCAATTTCCTTTTCCTTTTCAATGAGATTTCATTTGGTCTTTTCTTTGGTCTGTGAGCCTCCTTTGGCTCGCTGTTTTCCCAGGAATAAATGAAATATTCCTGATAATTGCTCAGGAATACTTGAAATAAGTATCTACCAGGCCTAAGTATCTACAATTTATGTACCAGATGAATGTCTACCATCCCAAATAAGGTTGTATGATCTTATTATGACACTAAATGTGGCTGGCATGTTTTGATTCCTGAAGGTCAAGTAAGAATTGCTATGGGAATATGTGAAAAAGTAGTGTCTAGATAACACACTTCAGTCTTTAGCAGTTTGGATATGTTAGAGTTAAGGTTTTTACAAACCTCACAGCTCTCTGAACAAGTGACAGTGAGGCACTTTCTGGCTTGCAGAATGAATGCAGAAGGCTACAACACATCTGAACTTCTGTGAACATGTTCTCTTGCAACCACAAACTTGTCCTATCTCAATTTGAGGAATTTTTTTACACTTTCTGTCAAGATTTTTGATACCTACCTATTGTATTGCAATCTTAAAGGTGTGCCTGACACCTAGAAACTGGAAAATGTTTACTTATTCTGTATGTATTCTTTGATATTATTGCAATTTGTACAATCCATCTCCCTGTGCTTATGGGGGTGTCAGCTGAAATAAAACTATAGGGGTAAATTGACTAATGCTTTGTTCTTCTGCATAAATAGGAAGTAATTCATATTTACCATTTCAGCCAAAACCACTGTTTCTCCAGATATCTTTCTCCAGGGGAAAAGAATGCAGCAATTCTGTCTTCATACTTAGCTATTAAAAAATCCCAGCAGATGAAGAATATGGCTAGGACAGTGACGATAAAGAGTGGCAAGGCTCTCTGAAAATTCAAGCTGCAGGCTGCAATAACTACTGCCAAGTATGCTGTTACAGAAACAAGAATATACATGTCTGTTAGGTTGGTCTTTTTAAAAACAATCAAATCTTAAATTTAAAGGATGTGGTTAAAGTCAGGCCTGTGTCTACCTTTTAAGTGCTCTTCTGACTCTTGGCCTAAATACTGAAAAAATTTGCTTTCATAAGATAGTGTTGTTACTTACGATATGCGCATTGATATGAAAGGTGGTTTCATCTTGTCAAAGCAGGTTATATGCTTTGGCCAAGCCAAGTTCATATCAAACATGTTAATCACTTGGGAAAATTAAACTACAGAACTGCTTCACTAAAAACTGTGAATTAAGAACAAAGGCTCTTGTTCCTTCTTTCACAGGAGGATGAGTTTATCCAACCAAACTAGAAGAAACACTTAGAAACCTTTGTCAATTGCCTGATTTGATGGCCCTCTCAAGTAATTGGGAAGATTAGAAGTATTTTATTTCATAAACTAGTTGTGGAATGATTTGCCATTTGGCAGGTTCATTGCTAATATGTGCTGGCCAATGAAATACTCAGTTCTTTTAAATAATATTCTGATTTTGTCTCTGGCAAATAAGGAAGAAGATCTACTGATTTTTGTAAGGCAAGTTTTTTTTAATAGAAATAATGTCTGAAACCCTGACATATCCTTAGAAGTCACTTGCTTTCTTGAGCCAGGATATGTCTGTACTATGACAAAGCAAGACAAGCTGATGCTAGGTGGGCAGGACATTCAGCATACAAGTGGCCCTTTTATAACGACTTTATGGTATGCTGATGGCTATCACACAGACATATTTTAGGTCTACATGTTCTCAGTGTTCAAGTAGGAGGATCTCAAAATGAAACTTGGTGAACTGGAATGAAACAAACCAATCTACTGGCTAATTAGGAAAGGGACAAAGCAGACTATCTGAATGACTTTGCAGCGCATGCTGACATAAAACACATTTCCTCTAGTAAACATTTGCTATGGATATCGAGTGATATGGGTCAGAACAGAAAACTTCCATTTCTAGCCTGCTGACTTAAGTTCAGTCCAAGTTGGTGCCTGAGTCTTTAATGTGATTTCATGGGTTTGGGCAAATTCCTAAACCTCTAATTTAACAGGCCTGTTGGAGGGGGCTGGTAATGGAGTAGACACAAAGACTGAACCACCTTTCTATCCCAAATGTAACTGCTAGTCAGTGTTGAAACATGCTAGAGGAGCAGTGTAGCAAGATCTGTGGATTTGTTAAGTTTGGGAATGAGTCGAGGTTTTGCAATCTGGAGCTTTCTCTGGGACTTAATTCACTTTTACCTCCTTTCAAATGCATTCTTTAGGACAGTCAAGAGGTTTTGTGTCAAATAGAAGACAGGCACAGTCTATAATCTCATACAGGTAAATAAATAAGGCTTCAGCAACCCTGGATGTAATATACTGTACCTGTTATTAAAATTCCATAGATCACATAGTGAATTCTGGTTTTATGTTTCTTGCAAAATTCACAGGCTTTATCATATTTCTTTTCTAAATGCCTATGGGAAAAAAAAAAAACAACAAAACAAAACAAAACCCAGAACAGAAACTTAAGCTGTAGATAAAAAAGAAGAGCAATTTGCACAGGGAGATCAGGTTAAATTTATCAAAATTTCTCCACAGGAGTATGGTGCACTTGGTAAGGGTTAGATTTGGATCCCAAAGTGCCAGAGAAAATCGTGCTGACATCTGTAGAGCTTTTGTGGGGGGTCTTCTTTGGTCTGATGTTGGACAAGTAAAAAAGAAATTCTGGCAGGTATCTAATAGGCCAATCTGTCAACTATCTAACAGGCTGAAGTTAGCAGGCTAGTTCTGCTAGCCTCTGAAGTACAGCTCTTCTGTGAGGAGGTCTGTTAAAGGGGTTAGTGCAAACTGGGTAGGTAGTTAAAGATTCAGTGCCCATTACTAGACCCACAAAGATTGTTAATACAGGCAGCCCAGCATTTCTATGTGGAGCAGTACTTGTGAAGGACTAAGGTTGCATTTGTGTGTGCAAAATAACCAATATCCACCTAAAACCTTATTACAGTGTGCATAGATATTTCTGGATATTTGAAAATTTGGGTTTTAGTTACATTAACTTTTCATCTAAGACTCATCAGTTCATGGAAGCTAAAATTATTTGTTATATTGGAATGTCCTATTCTAGTATCTGTTCTTCCAGTTATTACATACTTCACTTTTGTTCTTTTCTCATCTCACCAAGTGTAACACAGAGTGATTTCACGAGGGAGGCTGAAATTTAGGGAAACAGCAGTTAAGGGATTTAATTCAACACAGATGTCCCATGTTAAGTATGCTGGTGAGGAGGACGTATTTCAGTTACAAAAGCTGTAGCTAAATAAACACCCTCGTATTGTGCAAGCTGAAAGAGAAATCATAGCTGTAGCTCTGTCTCTCTAAAGCAGTGCCTCACACCTGTCGGGTAATGCAACGGGTCTGCAGAATGCCTGACAATTTGAGAACAGCGTGAGCTTGAGCAGCTTGTAATGTATCCTTGAAAGTCTGGAAAGATCCAAGAAGAGCGGTACAAAAACAAGATAATGATAAGAAGAACCGTCCTGACGAACTCACCAATCATGAATTGTTAGTTACTAACTAAACCAATCATATACTAACACATACTCTGAAGGAGGGGATAAAAAGGTGTGTCAGAACAATAAAGTAGCCATTTTGCATGATCTATTACTTGTCGTGTCTGTCTCTACCGTGACACACACCCTACAGTCTATAATGGCAACATTATATTTAGAGATGTTAATTATCCAGACTGTACTTATTTGGAAACTGGATACAGCTGGATTCTGATGCACACCAAAACTCAGCATGAATACCCTTCTCTTCTGTGCTGAATAAAAAATCGATTAATTTAAAAGAAATTGGAGAGAAACAAGGATATTAACTTAATTCATATCAGCACTCAGAACAGCAGAGCAGGAACATACTCCTTCACCAGTACAAAGAGTAACAGGGTCTCTGAGAAATCTTGATTGCTTTTGATATTTCAGTTTTAGTTCTGGGAATTTCTGTTGCCTCATAAATCACAGCTCTTTTGTAAGAATATTAGGTTATCTACACAATCTTAGCAGAGAGATTAGATACAACAGGAAAAGGAAGAAAAGGAGAAATGAGAGACAGATGCATGAATAAGCCAGAGTTACTTTATAAAATTTACAGTTTGTCCATCAACCAAAAAAAAAAAGGAAAAAATGTTATCTACTACCTGTTACTGCTACTTATGAGTCCTTTGGGATTTAAAATTGTTATTTTAAGATTACAATTCCTTGTAATCTCTTCTTTGCTCTAACATCTCTCTCCCCCTTATTATTTTATTAATTTAGGTGATTATCACTTTGGTACGAGGATATCTTAAATGTTTAGGCATTTATGTCATGCATGCAGCTCTGTTCTGAAAGGTGGCAGAAAAAACTTCTTTATGAAATCTGGTTAATTTACTAAGGAAACAGTATTTTTACAAGCTGATCCTGTAGGCTTGAAGTGCAGCATGTTGCTGATGGATTTTACTGAACCAAAGATATTGAAAAAACAGGTATCACTTAAGCACATTTAAAGGAGAACTTTAACGTGAAATATTTGTATATGCCAAAACTATTCTTGCTTGCATTTTGCAACTCAGAAATCCTTTTTCTGGTCTGCATGTACTCTACAAATGAGTGTTAACATCTTGTACGTGTAGTGAATCCTTGCTAATCAACGGACTGATCTTTCAAAGGGGTTGTGTCTTGAACCACAGGCTATACAGTGCTATCTGTTGAAAGAAATCGATGACACATTCAAAATGGAGGCAGGCTTTGTGAATGTCCCTTTTGAGCAGATACAAGGAAGACAATAGATCACATTAGCGCCTGCTTTTAGGAGCTAATTTACAAAAAAAACCCAAAAACCCAAAACCAAACAAAAAACCAAAACTTGGTAGAGATATCATTGCCCTTGTCAGGTGCTTAGCATAAAAATAAACCTAGACAAAGTGCAAGACCGAAGAGCACAGAACAAGCCGTAGCCTGAGTGCAATCGGAATAGAACGAAGTGCTCTTCAGCTTCCAGCCTACAGGGAGCTTTCGCTGCCCGAGACAATAGTACCTGCTGCTGCTGAAAGAACAAGGGGACCTCGGAAACAGTAAGCCCTGTGAATTAAATCTTATTTATCCCTCGGCTCTCCATGGGAGTACAAATAAACAAGAATGAATAAAAAACGTACAGGCTTCATCTCTGCCCCAACTCAATCCATCTCTGTGCAGAGATGCCTCTTGTTGAGCGAGTCCTGTGGGCCCACGTTTGAAGGGGAGAGATGCCACTAACCTTGTACAGCCATTTGTGTACCAACACTTGCCTGTGCAATTAGCTTACTTCTGGGGAGACACTGGATACCTGCCACTGGAGAGGCTTATCAAACTTGGCTGTTAGATCTATCAAATCTCACCTTTTGTTTTTGCTAATCGTTTTAAACAAGAAAGTGTTTCATGTTATGTACTGCTAAAGGAATGACAAATCTCTAAAGAACAGAGCGGAGAAACGAGTGAATATTCAAGTGACTTCTAAACACTTTTGCTACATCTTTGAAGTAGTATTTTAATGTGATGGCATCAGTAAACCTGATCATATTAAGAGTCTTTAAGTTCTGTATGTACAATGCAAAAGCATAATTAACATCTTCACAATTACTTCTGTACACAAACTCCTATTTGAGATACCCAGTAAGTAAGTTGCTAGAATCTGCTGATAGAAAGAGAGGTTCAAAGCTGAAATGGTGTGCTGTATAACAGAATGCAGTCATAGAAATCAGGGGAAAAGTACAGTATGATTTCTATGAAGGTGTATATAAAGATTCAATATGACAGAAAAACACTAAGACATTAAAACATAATTTTAAGTATTGTGTTGTAATTTTTTTAATGTCTTATACAGGGTTTGTAGTTTTCACCAAAAAACCTAATCCTCAAGCAAAATGTAGATGTGTGTTTTCCCTGTGTGTTCACTTGGCACCAGTGCTAACGAAGTGTAAAAATTCTGCTCCATCAAGATGGCTTTTTTCATAGCTATTCTATTCTTCTTTTGCACTGGGGTAAATACCTATGCAAACTGAAAGGCAATAGTGAATCTTTTAACTTCCTGAAAGACATCATTGTTTAAGACCTCTCTTTAAAAAAGGCTCCTATGAAAATATTGGAAAAGTAGTTAATGTACAAAAAGAAAAAATATTGCTCCTTTAATTTGCAAGGTTTTAGAAGGATAGTTCCATGATCACATGTGCTAGCTGAAATGTGTAATAATTTTAAATACAATGTGTTTCTGTATTACACAAATTGCTAGGCATACAAAGGTCTGTGTAGCATAGGGGTATAGCAGTGAAATCTAGAGCAGTTGCTCCAGAAGCAGAAACACTGGCAGCTTATTGCTTAGGTCAGGATGGAGTGGAAAAACTTACTCATCTGAAAGACATTACCCTTTCAAGCGTGGTTGCTCATCATCTACTGAGTCACGTTTCTTTTCATGCAGATCACTCTCAATATTGATGTATTCATCCTCCTGGAAAACAGAGTGATGACAAGGCTGTGAAAGGGGTGCATGCTTGTTAAGTAAGGTGTGAAAAAAGAGATCCCCACTGGCAGATGGCTGAAGCAGTCTCAAGACTTTCCCTTCTGCACTGAGTGCATGGCTCTGGCTTGCCTGTCTGCTATCAATGCTGTGATCAGTATCAGGCAAACCCTGTGGTTAGACAGTGGCTGTGAACATTTCCAAGCCATTCACATAATTTTGAAAGGGGAAATAAAGGGGAAAAAAAATACCAGTGTTCCTCAGAGCTGAAGAGGGCCCTGTACAGAGTACCACTGCATATACGCCGAAAAGTGAGAGCTGCAGGTAGGGATGGTAGAGCTTCTAACTAGCCAGCTTGCCCAGCACCTCCTGTTGACAACCCCCTGTTTTGTGGGTTCCCTCTTTGCAGAGCTTTAATATGGTGGAAATTTTATGTATGAGGAATGGTTAAATTGAGGGGGGCAGGGAAGCTTATTGTTTTAAAAATTTAACTAAGCCCATAAATTTATTCTTAAAAAAAGCTGCTGAGAAAAGGTAACAGGTAATAGTCCTTTAAAGTGAGCTAGCATCCATGTGCTTTGTAGCAAAAACTTGAAATTTGGCCAATCATAGAATCATAGAGTCATGGAATCATGGAATCGTTTAGGTTGGAAAAGACCTTTAAGATCATCAGATCCAACCATTAACCCAACAGTGCCAAGTCCACCACTAAACCATGTCCCTAAGCACCACACCTGCCTGTTCCAATGCCTGACAACCTTTTCAGTAAATAAATTTTTCCTAATATCCAACCTAAACCTCCCCTGCTGCAACTTGAGACCATTTCCTCTTGTCCTGTCTCCAGCCACCTGACAGAAGAGACCAGCACCCACCTCGTTACACCCTCCTTTCAGGTAGTTGTAGAGAGCGATGAGGTCTCCCCTCAGCCTTCTCTTCTCCAGACTGAACAACCCCAGCTCCCTCAGCCGCTCCTCATAAGACTTCTGCTCCAGGCCCCTCACCAGCTTGGTTGCCCTTCTCTGGACACGCTCCAGCACCTCAATGTCTTTCCTGTAGCGAGGGGCCCAAAACTGAACACAGGACTTGAGGTGCAGCCTCACCAGTGCCAAGTACAGGGTGATGATCACGTCCCTCGTCCTGCTGGCCACACTAGTTCTGGTACAGGCCAGGGTGCTACTGGCCTTCTTGGCCACCTGGGCACACTGCTGGCTCATATTCAGCCGGCTGTCAACCAGCAGCCCCAGGTCTTCTTCTGCCGGGCAGCTTTCCAGCCACTCTTCCCCAAGCCTGTAGCGCTGCATGGGGTTGTTGTGACCCAAGTGCAGGACCCGGCACTTGGCCTTGTTGAACCTCATACAATTGGCCTCAGCCCATCGATTCAGCCTGTCCAGGTCCCTCAAGCAGATCAACGCTCCCACCCAACTTGGTGTTGCCTGCAAACTTACTGAGGGTGCACTTGATCCCCTTGTCCAGGTCATTGATAAAGATATTAAACAGAACTGGCCCCAATACTGAGCCCTGGGGAACAGCACTTGTGACTGGTCACCAACTGGATTTAACTCCATTCACCACCACTCTTTGGGCCCAGCCATCCTGCCAGTTTTTTACCCACATAACACATTTTCATCAGGAACACACCTTTCTGCTACCTGAATCCACATAAGCCAGCTGCATTCAAGGTTTTGAACAACCACAGTCTGACCTCCACCGTGTTCAAGGACTGTCCTTGAGGTGGCTGGGAGCAGCACAGCCCCCCCAAAGATGCTTGCACACCGCCAGGGGCTGCCGTGCCCACCCCACCTTCCTTCCCCTGGCCTGGTCCGGAGGGGCAGAGAGAAAGCTCCTGTCCCACGGGTACATACCTCCATGCTCATGGCGGGGCCCACGGAGGGGCCGGCGACCCAGGGCAGGCGCCTGTTGCGTTCAAAGGCAGCAGCGTAACTGCACATGGCCGCACTCATGCCTCCTCATTTTAATGCTGTGCCAGGGCAGCGTGACTGGTTGCCTGCCCTTGGGTGTCCAGCCAGGGCCACCGTGAAGGCAGACAGTGTTTTCCCAAGCTGGTGGTCATGTCCTACCTTCTTGAGAAGAGCTGGCCCGCTGTGCCCCGCCACTCGGAGATGTGGCATTCTGCAGGTGAATTTACCTTTTCTCTTTGTGTCACTATTATTTATGCTAGCCCCATTCCCCAAAGGGCTGTGTGAAGCAAAGCCCAGAGCAGACCTCGCCCTGGTCCCTGACTTCTGTCTCGCTTTCCTGCTGCAGGCATGACCGAAAGTCCCAGCAAGCCCTTGCTTGTTTCCTTCTGAGAGAATTGAACCAGCTCAAAGCCAAAATTAACACATGGGCAGTAATTAAAATGGTGCAGAAGAGTATGTATGTAGAAGCCACTATTCATTCCTCTAGGAGAAAGCTCAGCGTGACACAAACAGGAATGTCTCAGTCCTCAGTTGCAGTTTTTGGAAGCGGGGGTAGGGGGTGGGAGTCGTGTGGCTCTGTGGAGCTGCAATGTAACTTAAGGCCGCATTTTTGCAAAACTCGATTTCATTCTTTCTTTGGTCTTGACTGTGAAATAAAGCAAACCTGAAAAATGCAGATGCTGCCGCCTACTAAGTTGCTATTACTTATGGTAACTGAGAGCACTCTTCTCAGCAGCTGTAGAACGTGGGCTTCTCACCTGAGGGACACTGAGTGCTGATAGTATTGGGCTTAAATTGGGGGTATACTGCATGCCAGTATACCTCACAGATTTTTGAACCTACATTATAAATCAGGAGAGTCCAGCCTCTGGGTTGAAAAGCCATACTTTCACATTTGCAGGCATCTGTGCTCCCTGTGGCACCATGCCCTCTTTCCTGGTCACAGCTTGAAGCCCATGTCCCACACCTCCTGTCTCTAACTCCCCCACCATCCCCAGTGCACCCGCTTCACATGCTTCTCAGGACAGACCATGCTCCCCTGTTGCTTTCCCCCATGCCACAGCATCCTCCCTGGGCCAGGATCTTGCCTGGATCACCCACAGCCTGGTCTCTGGCTCTTTGAATTTGTGAAATGTACTGTTTGTCTTGAGAATAACCTATTTTTTTCTTTTGAATAGTTCAATATAAAAAGCATCAATCTCGCATCACAGTGTGAGTCTACAATGTATTTAAATATGCTCAGAATATTATTATGTTGCTATTTTATTGTCACGAATGCTTTCCTACATCTACATTAAAAGGTGTTGAGAAAGTCTGAAATCAAAGATCACTTTGTGTCTAACTGTGCAGATACACAAGGAAAAGGGAGAATGGATCCAAACCCCTTTTATTCTTTTTTCATGGCCAAACACAATACCAGGTCTGGTTCTTGGGGAGTGTTGGCCCTTGCTGAGGCTAACCCAAGGGCTGTGTGGAGCGTGTGGACTTGTGCCAGCAGGGGCACAGTAAAGTCCATACTCTCAAAGCCTCAGAAAAAACTCTTCTGCCTCAGTCACAGTGTGCCTGAGAAAGTGTTGGTGTGGGTACATGTATCTCTACTACATTTGCATAAAGTAGTGGCTGAAAGCTTTCAGCTGAACCTTTTCAGTGGGAAATTGGTTTCTTTGATTAAATCAAGCTTTCATTGACTGCCACTACTTCTCTCCATTTTCAACAGTTTCAATCAGTTCTGAAAGTCCTTTTATTCTTTTTTGTGTTGACGTTTTCCTTTTTGCTGGCTTTTTTTGAAGAGGAAGGTATGGGCACTGAGTACAACCTTCCTTTCCTAGGATTGCAGATCCCAGCCCAGTTCCCAGGAGTGCATATCAGAACAGTCCCAGTGATCCTGTAAATCACTGAAAATCTAGAATCACTTCAACTCTGAGAGCAGAGGCATTTCTTTGGCAACATGCCTTTACTGTCTCTGATCATATGCAAAAACCATTGGAAGACAGAAAAGAATATCCACAGCATCAGGAAGTCTCTATTTCTTATGTGCTGCTAAGTACCATCAACAAACTTGGCAAGTAGATATGATAACAACATGGGAAAGTACTAGTTTTTAATGGAACTTTTAGAGTAGCAGATTATTTATTTCTGGGGTGTGGATGTGAAAATATTAATACATGACACTAGTAAAATACCTCTGTCGTTTTTCAACCTCACTCTCATGTCTTCATAGTGAGCTACTCACTATGTGGGGTTAAACAAATGTACAGTCAAAAGAAATCAAAATGGATGTGTTTATCATGAAGTCATCTGTATTGTATTCTCCTTTTTCTAGTCAGTTGTATGTCAGAGCTGTTGCCTCCAGTTTGTGTTTGTCTGAAATTTCCCCTCTTCTGGATGAGTAGGTATTTAATAACATGTATTCCCTGTCTGACTGAAAGATTATATCACTAAACCAAATGTTTCCAGTTTCTCTTGTTCCTTCTATATTAACTCCTAGTCCGTAGTATTCCCTCTGATCACCATTCCTGATGCCTCTTTTGTATCTTGTATGAAGCCATTATGACATAAGAAATAATTTTTCTGAATCCTACATGTCCTATTTTCTGTGTTTTTTTCTTAATGTATTTCTGAGAACAGAACTCACTTCCCTGTCAGTTTATGAATTTAAAAAAAAATTCAGGTTTTGTTAAAATATCTGTCTTGGATGTAATATCGCAGCCAATTACTGACATTGAATTTGAGGTTTATAAATTTACATAAGGTTATTTGAAAGAAAAAAAAAAAAAGAAAAAAACATACCTCATCAGTATGTACGGTTTTCCTATCTGGTGAATTCTTGATTCTCTGTGAATTCTCTCTGAGACCTTCTGGTCTTAAAACATGCACACCTTCACTGTCGTTCTGGGGCATGACAAGACCAGAAATTGTGTTGTTCAAATGAAAAGCCGAAAGCTTTCAACTGTGCATTAAGAACTAATTTATACTCTGATGCCTGTTCTTCCGTGTTTTACTTTACCAGTACAGGGAGCCCGAAACTCAGTGTACAGAGCTCAGGTGTTCAAGTCCCTGCACTATTACACAAAGCTGCGTCGGTCATGGATAGTGCTTGAATAATGTGATTCTGCTGTTTTCTTGACCCAAACTTACATGTGTTCCTGGTGCTGCCCTTTGCCTCAGGACTGGTTCAACAAGTTTACAAAGATAGAGCCCTTCTCCCCACCAAGGGCAATGGCCTATTTGGGCCTTTCCCAGGTTGTTAGTATCTTTGCTGCAGTGCATATGCTCCTTATGCATATGCAGTAAATACATTTATTTTTTGTAAATACATACTTCTGTTGCTCTTGGAACAAAACACTCAGAGTATGTTTAAAGAGAGCAGTTAACTTTACTACATTAATTCTCTGCAGTGTACCTTTTATCAGAGGGCACTGAGAGTTGAAGACAGCCATAACCACGTCCACTACTTCTACTTTTTTTTTGTTGTTGTTCTGAAGCTGAGTTTTCTTGTTTCTTAGTGTTTTGAAGGGTACATTACTTCTTTTTAATGATCCTTGAAGGGCTGGTTCTTATTTTGGTTTCATAAGAAAGCCACTTAAACAAAATGTCAGATAACTTATATCCGCAATTGATATAAATGTTTTATATTTCAGTGGTTTCTTATGGCAGCAGTTACGGTATGGTCATTTCACTGTGTTATACTGCATGCAGTATCTCATTATTTACATGGTAATAACAACAGTAAATTAGTATCTACATTTAGCCCTCTAAGAAAATGATCATTTCCAAATGAACAATACAAAATAAGCTTAATCATAGTAAATTATGATAAAGGCAGGAATAAGCAATATTACCAGACATAAATTAAATTTTGCTTTTTAGCAGAAATATGACCCTAGAAGCAACCAGAACACTTTTACTTTCAGTAACATATTTGCCTTAAGGATACTCTGTTTCCAAACATGATAAAACATCCATTTCAGTAAAAGCATTTCTGTAACATTGTGTGTCTGGAGAAAGAGAAGGAAGTCGCAAGAAGCTGTTGATTCACCTGCTGTGGCCCTGATAAACCAGATGCCACTACGTCAGTTCCCTTCCTTCTAAGAGAAGAGTATTTTTGCATTCCCTTAAGAAGGAGGTATTTATTTTTCAAAAAGCATCCCTGTTACTTGTTTGCCTTCTAACCATGCTGTCTTAGGAGTTTGCCATAGCTGCCCTGCAGTTGACAATGAAAGCCTCTACTGAACACTCCATACAGTGCAAAAAAAGAATTATCACAAGAAGCAGTGCTTAATTGTAGCACTGAGATATAATATATTAAAAATACTATACAGGACAGCATAGTGAAGTCAAAGTGGTACAGTTCTGTAATTGACACACACATACCCCTGGGGATAGTCTCTCTGAAGATTTCTATACTAGTTGCTGAGCAAGAGAAAGCAAAGATTTCTTAGGACTTTCGTCAGAAAACATGTGAAAAACAGCAAGCATGTGAGTTGCTATTTAGAAGCAACAGAAGTACGGAATAATTTGCATTAGAAGAAACCTCTAGAAGTCACTTTGTCCAACCCACTGCTCAACTGCAATAATTACATAAGAGTTTCATTTATAGAGTAATTAAAATATATGAATGTATGAGTAATGTAACAGAAAACTAGTAAGAGCATCACATGATTGCTGGAACTCTAAATAGCCTGCACTGCAGAATGATAGATTTGTGTTATTTTCTGCAAGCATAAAAAGCACTCATTTCAAATGATCATACCACATTTCTGGCATATTCCAAATTCAGTAGAAACTGGTTAATTACTATTGATAACAGGTTTACTTCAGTTAGAGACTACTTCTGTTAACTAAAACAGTCTTTGAATGAGTGCCATGAAGCTGAGCAATTTTCTTATATTTCACAGCTCATTCTTCAAGTACAACCTCTTCATCCAAACCCTTATACAATTGTTTTATTTTGTTTGGTGAAAAAGCATGCTACTTAACCCCACCCCTTGAAGAAAAAGAATTCTTTTAAATTTCTCATACGAATAGCAATATTCAATTGACAAATAAAACTGGCTTTTTGCTATTTGCTTAGAGTCTTTCTGAGTTTGCTGAAGGAACTCCTCACCAAAATGTTAATCTGTCTGTGCTTGTCAGCTGCTGTTGCAGATTGCTACCTAAGCACCCAGCACGGACTGAAAAGCTTCTACATCATTTGCTCAGTATCATTTTCCACCTCCCTGGAAATGCCTGCAGAACAAAACATTGCAACAGAAAATGGGAGTTCAAGCCTTAGGGACTATAGCTATCACAGCACTGTTGTGAGCACAGGCCAGATCCTGCAATACGCCAAGTCACTCCTGAACCTACTCAATCTGTAGTGACATAAGGAAGCAGGAAGTTAAAGCCAAATTAGAGAAACTTGCATGGGAAAATTCTCTTTCCTTTTGGCCACACTGGAAGGATTACAGAATTGATCCATTTACTTCGAATGTTGACAATATGAAAAGCGTTTCACAGTTGCACTTCTGCCTTCACAGTCTGATGTACTTTTACTGATCAGAATTTCCTGCTTGTAAAACATCAAATTAAACGTCAAGGGCATAGAGCTATCGCATACTTGTAAGTGAAGTGCTCTTTCAATGTCTGTTCTGTTCCCTCTAGATGAGCAGCTCATTTGCCCTGTCTTTTTGCATAACGACATTCTTTCACCTTCCCTTCTATCTCCTCCCTGCCTTTTGAGGAACGGTTGGCTTTGCAAAGAGCTCATAACTTTTATTGGTTGTGTTTTTAACCACAGCACACACTTTAGAGTAGATGGTTTTCTGCCCCTGCCAGTTAATGAGGAAAACAGAGTGGCTACCAGAGAGAGCATCCAGGCAGCTGCTTAAACTCTTTATGGTTTAAGGGTGGGTAGTTACATTAGCTTTGGAGATTATAATCAGAGTACTTAAGGAACTCAGTGGAAAACAGATGCTTCAAAAGCAAATATTTTAAGTTACCATGTTGGATTTCATTGGATTTCAGATTGCATTCAGTCAGCTGAAATGAAGCCATCTGATTTACAGTTCAAAACTTTGTTATTCTTTTAATATTCAGTGTAAGTGAAGACCATTCATCGAAGTTTTCCCCCATGTACTACCTTTTGCTAGCCAGAGTGTCATGATTCTGAAGGAGTTAAAATGCATTTTAAATTTTGAGGAAATTTTTTTCAATCAATAATCACAGCATTCATAAATTCCTGTCAAATGATAAAATTCAGTGTACAGGGCAGGAGGGATGAATGTTCATTATCCATGTGTTAAATTATAGTAAATGAGCTGTAGAGACAGCAGATAAGAAACATGTAATTCCAGATTTAAATTCAGGTTGCTAAATCTTCATGAGGTGTTTTGAAATGGGTTGCAAATTAGGCTCACCCACCTCTGAGTACATTACTGTTTTCTTTAAAAGCTTAAGCTGTCAGTATTGAGTAGGATAGTTGGATAGTATCCTGAAATGCAGGATAAACAAGTTAAAATGATACACTGGCACAAGCTGGCCATAATAAAAGAAATAGGAAATCCTTTTGCTCTCAAAGCAAGTAAAATGTATGAGAGGCAGAAAGCAAAATCCAGAAAAACTGAAACAGGAAAAAAAGATCTGCACATTCCTGAGAAGATAGCAAGGTGCACATGACCCCTGCAATGATGGCATTCAAAACATCTGTTGACGGCAAGCAGGAACACAATAAGAATAACAAGGACAAGAATCCTAAAAATGGTTTTCACAAGGAGTATTTACTTAGCATGAGAAGCAAAGACCCTAAAGGTATAACTAACTTTCACTGTTTCCTGTAAGAGACCAGATAGTATGTCACAGTTAATTTTTTTTTTTTTTTTTTTTTTTTCCAAAAAGCATAGCTTTGGAAAGCAAGTTTTGAGAATTTGGAAAAGGACTGCATAATTTCCTGCCTGGATCTGATGGAGTTATGCAGTGCAATGTCTTCATAATTTAAAGGGAAATTACAACAACGATGCCCATGAAATGTAAATTCTTAATAGTGCCTATAGTCTTAATTAACCAACCAGACAAGAGTATCTAGGAAGTGTGGAGAATGGTGATAAACACAGAAAAAAATGGCATTTTTTAGGATATGTTTTAAGCCTGTTTGAATGAAATGGAGTACAAAAGCTGCATATGTTATGGCAGTACCAATATCCTTATGCAGCGTTTAAAGGGGATCCTTCTTCAAGTCAGCTTCTTAAGAGTACGGTGTGCTCTGCTACAGAAGCAGGTACCGACTGCTTAATGCATCATAACACTGACAATAGGAGGCCAGTGAACAATAAATATTTATCAGCTGTTACCTTCCCTTTGCATTGCATTTATTTTGTGTTTACCTCTGAGTTCCTTTTAAAAGTCAGGGAGTTTTTTCATCTCACATACCATTCCTTTTTATGAGCCAACTCTTATAATTCCCTGAGGAATAAGTGTGACTTGTTGTTTAATGTCATCATTAGCAGACATCTGAATCATCAGAACTCATTAGATAAAACCTTTGCCTGTTAAATAAGGGCTAAACACAAGCTAGGTAAATCCAATCTCAGTTTTAGGGTTACTGTTAGTGTTGCAGGGTTTCTGAGCAGAAAATTCTATGGGCAGCTATAGTGACGCGAAAGCTGGTGCCATCAGAGAGAAGTTAACTGAACCACATTGAATGCAAGAGACACAGTAGTATTTCTGTACATACATTATGTATGACATTACTGTAGATATAGATACAGAATGTATTACATTAGCATGTAGACACTTAACATGAACAATCTTCTGAATTACGATGAGACTATGAGGATAATGATTTAGGTTCCTTAAATTGCATGACATATTTAAGAGGAAAAAAAATGTTAAAAACCTGAATGTCTGGGTATAAACAGTGTGGCAATCTGTTGATTCTAGCTATGAGGTAGCATCCAAAGCAGGTAAATTTAGCAGGTAGGTCTTAGCAATTGCATTGGAATTTATTAACGTTATGTTGTGCTGAAGAGTAGGAGCGTGCTTGGGAAGACTGGCAGTGTGGCTAGAGCTATGCATACTGTTAAAACCAGAACAGGAAGCTTACTCATTGTAATACATCCAAATGGCTGTTAGTAACTGAGATGTCCCTAACATCAAAGAGAGAGTTGTCTGTTTTCTGTTGTCTGTTTTCTTTTGAGACTGTTTTGAGCTGTTAATGACATTAAAAGTTGATTCTGAGCCTCCCAGGTACTGGCATTATCAGAAGGCAATAACACAGGACCTGCAGTTTTTGATGCTATGCCTATAAACAGTTCTAGTGGAATCTGCGTAGTGTACAGAAGAAGTAGCTGATATTTTGCAGGATCATGCATTTTTTGAAATGTAATTGATGGTGTTAATAGAAGCCTATGCTACATGGATGCGTGCCATCTCTGAAAGTTAACATTGGTTAACTGGTTTCTGAGGGTCTGCTACAGTACAGTTGAAAAAAGTTTTATGCTTCTGTGATGCAGTGAAAATCCTATCACAGTACAGAAGGCTGTTTGTGTTTAAATATCAATAGCCAATGTGAAATTGAGAAGAGCTCCAACAGTTACCCCCCTTTGACCATTTGTACGACTAGTTGAAAAGCAGATTACTTTGTATTACAACCCTTTGGTCCTGTTAAAGAGTCTCTCCACAACAGAAGGCACAATGCCTCTCATTCTTGACATAATAAAGCTCTGATATGATCCTTCATCCATCATTTGTTAGCCTTGATCTGCTTTGTATTACATTAAGAGCTGTTCTCTTAACTTATTTGCTTTATAAAACAAACTACCTAACCTGAGTTTACTTTATCTGTGTCTTATTTTTTCTATCCCTTTGTGCATTAATCATTAAATGGCTCAGGTACATCTGAAGGTACCTATGGAGTGCAATCCCACAGACACTTAAAATGGCTTAAATGAAACCCTTTCCAGAACCTTTTATATTTCGTGGTTTAGAGAAGATACTCATTGCTTAGTACTAGAAGACACGGTATGTTGGAGGTAGAAAAGCGTTCATTCTTTGTGCAAGAAAAACTCAAATACAAGAAAGTAAGAAAAAATGATTAGATTGTTTTCTTCTCAGTGGCTTCTACTGTGAAGTGATTTATTTTTCTATATGCAGAAGTTTACCTATTTCCTTTTGTGCCTTATTTTCTCTAGGGAGTGACTTACATGTTGAGTCAGAGATAGACAGTGTAAATGTAAATTTGAACACCTTCTGGTGTTCCAGGACAAAAAAGTAACCAGAAAACTTGACTCAGGCCCCAGGTTTCATTGAATTATTTAAATTCAAATAGAGGCTCTTGCAGACCTCTGCAATGGACAGGAAAGGAAGCACCTAGGTTCCCTGCACATTGCCCAGGTGAACTAGCTGCATAAGGCAGAGGATTAACCTGAGTCACAGTACTGTGCTCCACAGAGACTGCTGAGGAGATTTTCAGCTTAGGTCATGCAAGAGCATTCGGCAGAGAGCTTCTGCAGCTAAGGAGGGACTTCTTTCTTCCTTCACAGACTTTGGAAGTCTGTAGGCACAGACTTTGGAAGCTGACTGCACTATCTTAGGCACACATTTTGTGTGAAAATGCAGCCAGACGAAGCCCTCTTTTATCTCATTCACTTGAACTGAAGGAGACCCAAGTTCAAATTACTATCTGTCTATCTGCTCTGAAGCACAGATGTATTGGGGGTGCTCTGATTACCCAGGAGAATGCCTTAACCACTGGGCTATCCTGTTTTAAGAGTTATCTCTGTCTCCTCTTGAAACTGTCCCACTTAGCGTGAATTATTAACTGATGACTGGAGTAGGGACTTGACCCTAACTCCCTTACATTCCACAAATATTCCCTGACTGGCAGATTATCAAATCAATCTATTCCTTGTCTGTCTCTATAGCCCAATGAATAAATATACAGAGTGGTTGGATGTCACTGGCATTACATAATATTCCACATGCTTAGCATCTACAAAGACCTTTCTGTGTTATTTGCATAGTGTTGGCTGATATTCACGCCCACTTACGTGCTACCCTTCCTGCTAGCTGAGCTCAGTGGCAGTGTAAGGATCAGAGGCGGTGGAGGAAAGCAAGAGATACTTTGCTAACACACCACTCCTTAGAGCCACTGTTTCTCCCTGACCTGTTCTATCTTCAGTAACAAGTACAGTGAAACAGCCTGGCCTGGCTGTGGGTTTACAAATTTCTGTTCGTCCCTGCTCTAATTCAAATGAAAGCACGGGGATGCTGGGCACTGAGAACCAATAACTACCTGGTTAACAGTTTTTCTGGTGCTTCTGCTTTTGAAACCTGCATTTTAAAAATGGCTGTTAACATTACTTTATGCACGTAATACACAGAATCTTCTGGGTTCACTACTTACCTCCTCTCTGTGCTCTTCTTGGGAGCAGAACAAGACAATTGCACTTACATTATGCTTGGAAGAAAGAAGATATATCCCAATGTGATTACATTATTATTTTTCTCATTAATATACATTGCTTTGATAAGGTATTTGTCTGCTGCATAATGATGACCTCCTCTTCAACAGAACTGTGAATTACCTATCCTCAGGAAAAAGCATCAACCGATACACCAGATAGGAGAGGTGGATGAGCTAGTTGTGAGATCCATCAGCCTATGAAATATTACTGAGTCAGAAGACTTTGGAAGATAGCAGTATACCAGGCAGGAGATGAAGGCAGTAAGCAGAGCCTACTCCTGAATGTGTCGATTGTGATCCAGCTTTTTATACAAAAGCCATGTACTTTGGCAGGATATCAGTGCAAACCATGTGGGGTGTTGTAAAACATCTGCAGGCAGAGAGCAGAAATTGCTTTCTCTTTGTACAGGGACTGAAGAATTTACAGTTGGACCCGATGATCTTAAAGCTCTTTTCCAACCTAAACGATTCTGTGATTCTAAGTAAGCACGGTTTATCGTTTTAAGTGCTTCCTCTTCCCCACAAAGCAAAGGAAACCACACTTACCTGGAAGGCCAAATTGTGCACTCCTGAGTGATCACGGGTGGTCTTCTTCAGCTCCATGTGGCTAGCATGGGCAGGAGAGTTTTGGGTGGATGTTGAAAGCTACTTGCAGCACAGGGCAACAGCAGCAAGCACCTGGTTAATCCATCCACAGGGTCGGTGAGTATCACTTCAAATCTAGTTTGTTGTAGTCACTCTCAGGTTGCTCTTGCTCACTCATAGCTCCACCTTCTCGCTCCCCTGGCACAGCCCCTTTTGGCCAGCGTGGGAAACTGCATTAAATGTTTCTTGAGACAAGAAAGGAGGATTCCTGCAAGCCCCAAGAGGCATTCATATCTCTGGGCCATCCCAAAGGCAAATGTGTGTACTTATATGACTTCTGGCTTTCCTCACTTGCTTGGGGGAAAATCTTCCCCACCCAGATCTTTGAGAGGTCGACACAGTTTTTGTCTTTTTTACAGCTATTCACAAGTCACTGTTTCTGCAATGTTATTGTGTCTCTAAATTTCATAGTGGTTAAGGACTTTATCTGGCAAGGGAAAACTAAGGAAAAGGAACAAATCCCAAACCTCCAACAAATATCGGTTATGCATTTTCAGTGGGCATGCCAAATCTTAGGGCATGGGGTCATTTGGTTATCTGTCCTCAGATTACTCACCTTTAAGTGAAGAGTTTTCTAATGCAGGATTTCAGACTTGCTATTTGCAGTAGGGCAAAGTTATGCTCTTAGAACTATCAGCTGAGTCTCTTACCCATGTTTTTGGTTGCCTATGGACTTTGTATTTACAGCTTGTTCTGTGTAAATTCACTGAAATCAGCAGCAGAATTACAGACACTAATGTCAAAGAAGATTTGAATGAATATAATTTTTGTCTTCAAGGACAACAAAAATGAGGGAGTGTTCTGTTTCTTCGAAATACAGCAACATATATTTATGTACACATTAGGTGCTTAAATTCCCAGCTTTCTACATGGGGATTGAAAATGTCATGAGTTTTGCCTCACCCTGTGAAAGAGCAAAAAATGATGTTCTGTTTTAGGAATAAAGACAGAATGGACTAGCGTGAGTGAATATATTCTTGGAAATAAAGAACAGTTACATGAAAAATAAGATGGTGGATCTTTCTGAGGAATTTTCCAACTATGTTGATATTATAAATCATACGGTTGCAATATATGCTTTCTGAATCTCATAACTATTGCTTTAAAAGGAGGACTAGTTGTTTTTTGGGGTTTTTTTGTTTGTTTTGGTTTGGTTTTTTTCAGTAACGAGCGTATTACTTTTAATGATGTATTCTGGTTTTCAGTGTTCAGAATCTTTTTTGATGCCCCAGGTTTTGAAATCAGCATGTTTGCTCTATTTGTATTTGCACTGTGAGTAGAGCAATTTCACTGACTAATTGCTTCTCTCTGCACACTACTCACCGGCAAAAATAGCTGCAAATATCTTTAACAAGTTTGATATAAGTGCCTGCTAATTACTGCATGCCTCAGCTGTTTCTCTCTTCCTTTCTTCCTTCTCTCCTCCTGCCAGTTTTGGACATGCTTTTACTATCAGAGGGAAGATGGCAGAGAAAACAAGGGAGTGAATAATTTTCAAATCCAGCCCCTGCAATCCTAAAATCTGTAGTCTGCACTTGCGTGGTTGGAAGAAAGTTCTACCCTCTCACTATGCCAAGACACAAGTACTTATTGCTATTGTTCCTCTTCTTCTGGCAACACATTAGATCATTTTTAAAACTGGTTTTCTCATTGAAAAATGCCAGATTAACACTGACTTGATCATTTTAGTGTAAAATTTCCTCCTCTGAAATATATTTTGTTAGTAAACTGACAAGGTACTGAAAGCAACCCGCCCCAACATCCAAGACAAATCCTGAACCCACTATAGAAAACGCAAACTATGCCATTTCCCTGTAGATAAAGGACCTTTTGTTAAACAGAGGTGGGAACTCACTGATATTTTTTGTCAGGATCAGCCAGTAGTCTACTTAATGTTTGATTTATAGCAAACCCCTTCCCATTTCTGGTTAGTTTATATACTTACATGAAGACACGGACTTTTAAGAAATGTTATGTGTCTGAAGTAATCACATCCTGCCATTTCAATTGATAACAAGCCTGGACATCTGTTATCCACTTCTGTGATTCCTCCAGCTACAAGAAGGCATTAAAGACTCGCACTCTTAATTTCTAGGGTGTTTTTACGATATTAGACTAACAGTGCTAAGCTCAAGAAAATATGTGTTGCCAAAACTCTACTGACTAATAACAGAGAGAAAAATTTACAATAACTGAAAAGCTGCTTCCTAAGAATAGCACTAAGAAACTCTGTGTTCCATCTGAGTATTTCTACATGAACTCTAGACTCTCTTTCTTTTAGTTATAGGAAGACCAATCAAAAAGCCTAATTCTTTCACTGAGTTTCACATATAAATTAGTTTTACATTTTTTCCTAGTGTGACCAATGCATGAAGGAAGTTAATTCTCATTTGAAGACAAAAGCATAATTTTCCTGGGTGCTTCTCACTTCCTTTTTTAATGGTAGAAGTTTATGAATTTATTGAAAGAATGCTGCTGTTTTGGTTAGCAGGCCTGAGAAACTAGGAAAGGAAACCATTTTATTAAAACAGAAATCTGGAAAAGGAGCTCAATAGCACAATAAGTATGCAAAACTAGTTTTTTGGTACAGACTAAGGAAAATTTTTTTCATTGTATTGTGTATCTTTACAACTTTGCAGGCAGCTAGCACAATGAACCACTGTTATTTCGTCGCACACATGACTGAAATCGAGAAAATAAATAAACTTGAGAAATGAAGATTTTTTAAAAGTTTCGTATATAATAATTATTTTCTTCAATCCTTTCCTCAAAACACTAGAGGTGTTTTCACTCATTCCCCAGAAATTTACTAAGGAAGCAGAAAGCTTGAACATCACCCCCTCAAAGTGTTTTCCTTGGATTCTAATGCAGGTAAAGGAAACCAGAGGTCTTGCTAGCAGGAGAAGGTTTCAGCTGAGCTTTATGCTTTCTGATATAGAAAAATGTTCCTATCTGTAGCATAAAGTAATATGGGTCAATATAAATGGGTCAAAAAGGCAGTGGTAGTTTTGTGCTGACACCAGACATCAGTATTTACCATGGAATATACACAGAAGTCTGAGCAGTAAAAAAAATGGAGTGTTATGGCAAATAAATTAAACTTTTCATTACCAAAAGAAAGCCTTCCCACACCAGTGTTAAGTAACTTTGCCATGAAATCCTAGTCACAAGGAAGAGCATTCAGAGCCTTTTTGTGCTTCAAATAACAACACAGCAATGCTCAATCTGCTCTGAAATTGTCATGAAACCTGGCTAGACCAGAAAGGGCTTTTTGGGTTCTATAAAAATATTAATCAACAGCACTGCTTACTGTATACACAGAAGGCAAATACATAGCAATATGATTCTTAATAATTTGCTAGGTACATAGAGAAGATAAGCAGGAGAAACAGGTGAGGTATCCAAAAAGAGTAAGGTCTTTTTTCATTGTAATGTTTTTTTCATTGCTGAACTTCAGGAAACGTCTTCATAGCTAGGACTTGTACAGTTGTTAAAAAATTCACATTTTTTACATACCTAATTGATCATATTCAGTATTTATAGTTGTACTAATTTTACTCAACTGTGGTGTCTAGAACAATTTGGTAAAAATTTCAAAAGCTTTGCAACAATAAAATCTTGAACAATCTCTCTCACATGCCCTGGGTAAATGGTGACTTCAAACAAAAAAAGGGCTAGGCCATGAGGTGGGCAGAGCAGCTTCAATCCTGACCTAATGACAAAAGGCAAGTAAATTTTCCAGAGATGCTTTCGTTCCGGTCAATCATTGACCATGTTTTTCTATGCAAATTTTTGCGAAAGCTGCTGAGATCTTCATAATGAAAGCCAGAAAACAAAACAAAAGAATAGTTGTGGGAAGAGTCAGAGTGAAACCATAGACAGACAAATATTTTTATGATTATTTCATATTACTACTTAGATTTTACTTCTCAAAGGAAAGGTGAGTGAAAGAAAAGCATGGTTATCATTCACAAATGGTTAGCAAGTAGATTAGTTGCTTTATTTTTGCTGTATATCCTAACATTTATTTAGCCAGCTGTGCTTATCCCTTTACTGACTTTTCTGAGTGAAAAAGTTCCTTTCCATATTTGAAAAAAGTTGGACCAAAAAGGCATTCTTTGTTAATATCTATAATCTCCAAGCTGCAGCTGTTTACACTGTGGCCTAATCAGTTTTTAGAAACATTTTCATTAGGTTACGAATGTAAAAGATAAACTCTAAAACTCCACAGTATCATGAGAATAAAGAATGAAGTGAAGAAATTCTGTCTTCTGGAAAAGAAACACAGTTTTACTTGTGTAAAATCGCTCCTCAACACACAGTTGTCGAAAAATCTGACTTTGGGACTAGTTTTTATCAAAGGGTAACATTTCTTTTCAAAATTCCCAGCTACTGGTCTGTCCCCATTTCAGCTGGGATAGAGTCGATTTTCCTTCTAGTAGCTGGTACGGTATTATGTTTTGGATTTAGCATGAGAATAATGTTGATAACACACTGATGTTCTCAGTTGTTGCTAAGTAGCGTTCAGACTAAGTTAAGGATTTTTCAGCTTCTCATGTCTAGCCAGCAAGAAGGCTGGGGGAGCACAAGAAGTTGGGAGGGGACACAGCCAGGGCAGCTGACCCCAACTGGCCAAAAGGGTATTCCACACTGTGTGACATCATGCCCAGTATATAAACTGGGGGCAGTTGGCCAGGGGGGTGTATCACTGCTCAGGAACTAACTGGGCATCGGTCAGCGAGTGGTGAGCAATTGCATTGTGCATCACTTGTTTTGTATATTCAAATTGTTTTTTTTATTATTGTTGTTGTTTTTGTTATTATAATTGTTATTATTATTATTGTATTTTCTTCTTTTTTGTGCTATTAAACTGTCTTTACATCAGCCCCCGAGTTTTACTTTTCTTTCAGTTCTCTCCCCCATTCCATTGGGTGGGGAGGGAGAGAGTGAGTGGCTGCATGGTGCCTAGTTGCTGGCTGGGGTTATACCATGGCATGCTCCTGCATTCTTAGGGGAAAATCAGAATGGTGTTAAGTTTGATGAACTGTCAAAACAAAAACCTGAATCTCCATTTTTAAAAACGTTTTACATCTGTACAGTGACAGTAAGTGCTATTAAAGAAACAGTATCTGGTTTTGCAGCCATTTTTCTACAAATATATTTTGCATACCTCATAAAGCATTGATACTGATTGAACTGTTCTGTTCCTTCATCTGAAATCTTTCACTAAGTAAGAAAAGAAATTATTAAACTTTTTGGAAAATTAAGTAAGCTAATGGCGGGAGGGGCAGGCGGGGGGAGAATAAAGGTTGGACAGTCCAGAGCATCTAACATTTGAGACATATATCTAGCCTGTCTGGAATATTTTTAATTCTTTCATAATGCATGTTGAAGAATTTGTTTGCTACATAAATGGTGGGGGGAAACCATCTGCATTTTCAGAACAATTTTAACTTTTTGCCAGATGGACTTTATGAAAATATACTTCTCCCACAGTTATGAAGCAGCTGAGTAGCCAGGTGCTGCCTTCTCCTCTCCCAGGTTCTGCTGTGAGTTCAGTCTTTGGTCCACACTAGTCACAGCCTCTTGCCCAGTAAATCTCTAGCTCCTACTCTGGCTCCCAGCTCTCCCTCTGAGATACTTCTGAAATCTGTGTGAATATCTGAGCAGACTAACTGCTGAGAAAATTATTCATTTCCCCAGTTTTCTGTGGCAGTGGAAGTGAAACTTTTTCATGCTTCCCAGTTGTCCTGAAGTTGCCCCTTGACAGGAGGGAAATATTAATGTAAAAGAACTTCATGTTTAACAAACACAATGAATTAGGGAGGAAAGACTTCTTGGAGGAAAGTCAAGGGCATTTGAGGGCTATTGTGTTTTACCTTGTGACAACTACCCGTTTAAGGCTAAACAGCAGGAATCCTACAGCTGTTGATTCTCATACATTAGGAGCAACTTTAGGAGAGTACAAAGAGACCACCCCAAAAGGAGCAGGCTTTCCAAGAAACAGAGGAAAAGGATTTTATGTGATACCTTAATCATGCGACACAGGCTAGGTAAAAGAAAATAACACTACATAGGTGCTTCCATATCACATTCATGTGAATACAGAATGAAAACAAACAAAACTCAAATAAAAGAAAGGTATACATTTAAAGGTAATAGGAAGGATTATTTCAAAGAATACTATAGGGAAATTACTTAATTAGGGTAGAAGTCTTATCTAGGTTCAATGATGTTTCAGAAAGGGTTTGGCCATCTGCAGGTGTGAACATAACCTCAAAGACAGAGAAATGCAATTAGACTTACAAAGCTGTCTTTTAATGTCTTATTAATCTAAAATATCTTCATCAATAAGTGGTATTTAGATATAATTATCTTAATCTAACTGAGGAAAAAATACATCTATTGCCTATCTGTCACTTGGACTGTTTCTTCTGACCTTTTATGCATAGAAATATAACTGGCCTCAATCTGTAAATGTCACATGCAAAGATGACCTGAAATGTTAGCATACCATGTGTCCTTTGGGCAGTGGCTTTTGTTTGTTTTGTTTGTTTATTTGCTTGTTTCTTAGGGGATTTTTGTTGGTTTGGGGTTTTGTTTTGTTTTATTTTTAATTCTGTACCTTTTGTATGCTGGAAATCTTTCCAACACCTCTTCTGGTCATTGCTTAGACACATAAATAGAGCCTATAGATGGTGTAAAGATGACTGGTTTTGGTGGGACAGTTGTGTCAATACACTTCATGCAGGATGCAGTTTAACTTTGGGCATGTGTGCAGACTCATTGGTTGATTTTTTGTTTTGTAAGAATTTTGCCTTTCTGTTCAGTGGGATGAAATACTACAGAGTCAACAAGATAGCCAATCACTGCTGTTGTGACCCCTGAGGTAGAAAGTGAATTAGAGGTAAGTAATGAGTGTATGTTGCACTTTCTGTGAAGCAGGTGTGGCAAAACCTATGGAAATTAATTTAGAAATGTGATATAAGGAGGAAATTAAAGTTCTTCCTGTAGTCATAGCTGTGGTGTGGCTGGCATGTGCAAGGGCTGCGTATACAAAGGCTGTGCTCCTGTGCATACCTGGAGTGCTTAGTCACAGGAACTCCCCAGCTTGTCTCTGTACAGAGGAGAGAGTGGACTCATTTGTGACAAATTACTTGACTGAATTCCTTGCCACAAAGCAACTGCCCAATCGGTACTGGTTCTCTCCATTTGCTGGATTCCCAGCGGTTCCCAGCGAAGCCAGGGCTTCCCCTGGCAGCCCCTGCGGGGCTGAGACCAGTGGAGAGGTGCTATGTGTCAATTAACACCCTAGGTGGAGAAATAGAGTAATCCTGGGGGCTCCCCCGGGCAGTTCCTACTGCAGAGAAAGGAGTTGAACAAAACGTGCATAGATAAGAGAATTTGAATAGTCAGTAGAAACTGTTCCTGCACAGGTAGGAATGGTAAGGTAGGATAGTCTTTTGAGCACAGCTAAGATAGATTGTGTTTTGTAGGTACTTAAAAGTAGCCCATAGCAATGGATCATGCATTTGCTGGAGTAGTGGTCCTGCTAATAGGACTGAGCAGGACATGTATAATCCTAGTAAGATCACTAAGGCTGTAAGAATTCACCTCAACTACAGGTCGAGGAGTCTCATGATCCAGCAAAGATGCCATTGCAACAGTTGTAGTTGCACAGTGACTGGCAGCCCTGTTTGAGAGATTCAGTTCCGCACATAAGCATTACCCTGTCCATGTAAAAGATCACAATAAATTATTTTTGTAACTAATACTCCATCTGTGAATATCTGTACACCTCAGGGACTCTTTCTCCTGGAAAAAAATCTTCTGCTATAAACCGATGTCTATTATTTCTACTTGTTTAAAGGTGAGGTCAGAATCTGACAAGTTTTGAATATTTCTGCGTTTATTATATGATTGTTTGTTCCTGTTACCACCCAAACAATGATACTTATCTACTTCCTGAAGTGCTTTTTACATAAGTAGACAGAAGTGTCTTGCTCTGAACTGCCAGTACAATATAAGCTTGAGTATGGTACCGATCTTTAAGTTCTAGCAGCACGAATAAATGTTTTTCTTAGGATAAGGTATTTCAAAAGGACCAAAAAGAGGGCAGCCATGGAACAGAAATCTGAAGAACATGACCACAAGTCCTGAAAGTATTTAGATGTTTGTCCACAAGAAAAAGCTATACACATAATACTACACTTAATCTTTTGTGATTATTACTTCCCTGATTCACTTAACTGTTTCTGGAGCTTGGAACTGCAGGATAATGTTGATAAGCAGGAGCTTAAACCAGCCAGTGGGAATCCTCACTTACTGGGGAGTGAAGAGGACATCACAAAAAGCTCTGTGCTTATACTCCTTACATTTAATGGTAAATCACTCACTGATATTATTGGGATCCAATCTAATTTAGAAACAGTGTGAACATACAGTGCTCATTGTGGTTCCCTGTGGAGACAATCATTATGCAGGCAACAGAGCTTCACTGCTGTAAAAAACAGAACCAGCATAGCTTATGTGGCTTATAGAGCTCTGCTGACTATAGTGCCTTGGCTGGCACCGTCAGAGTGAGGTTAAACATTTTTAAACAGAACCATAAATTTACCTGCAGTCCAAGTTACCTGGATCTGAAAACCAGCAGCACTGGTGAGAGATTTAAACTTGATGTCCTTGTAAGACCCTTAACTGCCAACAAAAGGTCCTATCTTTCTCTTTTTATCCATCTACTGGTCCACCTATTTTTGCTTACTGTCAATTCAGCAGGCTTACATTTTCAAAATAACAGAGTTAAGGATTGTGCTGAAATTTACTGCTCTGACCAGGACACCCAGCTTCCATTCCTCCAGTCTTACAGCCTCCTTACTAACACAAGAAATGTGGTAGGAGAAAGAGGATTGGTGTGCATCCTACCCTAAGTAGCTTTCATCTAGTACTAGAAGTACTTTTCATCTAGTACAGAGAACAAGGCCTATCCAAGGATGTGAACTGTGTGTGTGCTTTCAAGAGGAAGTAGAGAAAGAATTTGGACTTAATCAGGCTAAAGGACTTTACTAATACAAGTTATTTTGGGGCAAATTTCTTACCCGTTAGCTTTATCTTGGTTTCTGTTTTTAGGTTTTTTTGCTTGGCTCTTTATTTAGAGACTGATACTTCCTCTGAGGGGATGGAAAATACACTACTCATACACCTTCATTAAAGAATCCTGCTTTAAATATGTATCTCAAGTTCAGTAGAATGAATGACTTTGAAGCAGGGCAAGCACATACTGTGGTTTTAAATAAATATTCTGTAGGTCTACAGCAAGAACAAAAGTTCAAAAATGAAACCAGTATGGAAAATAAAGTCTTGAAGACAAATAAGGCTGAATATAACCCATTAACTTGAAGTGAGTGAGCTAAATCTCTCCCCCATGCTGGTTCCCTATATGTACTAGAGAAGATATAGCACCTCTCTGTTTGATGCAATGGGATCACCCAGTGTGCTTCTATTAAAGGTCATCTCTCGAGTGCTGAATGCAACTTAAAAGAAATAAGAACATCAAAACATTTTAAAGGAAAGAAAGAACCCTCCGCTTTGAATATTGGGAATTAATTCATTGAAATACTTAAACATGATTAAGCATTGTTTGGTATTTTCCGTATCTGCGTATTTTACATTTATTGACTAGATGCAGAAGTTGAAGTAAAATATGCTTCAGAAGAGAAAATAACTCCTTGGGTTGTGAAATAGTACACCAGCCAAGGGCAATGTGCACTCAGCTTGAACTCCAGGGCATTTTTTTTAAACTGCTGCTGCCTGGGGAGGGAGAGGCACCATTTAAAGTGCTCTGTTGAATTTTTAATGGGTATTTAGCAGTTCAGACCTTTGCCACAGCTGAGGGGATGAAGAGGTCAACAGTAGCTATACACCACTGTTAACATACTGCTGTTAACACAGCTAAAGTTGTTATCACCCTGATAGCATTTTGGGGACAGCTTGGCCTAGAGCACAGTTTGGGGCAGCTCTAGGCTGCCCCAGCATCACAGCAGTGTTGCCCAGACCAGTTCTCCCAACTGAAATGAACCCTGTGTTGGAGCTTGGAGATGTTTGCGCCCTGTGTTGATCCAGCAGGACCATTTCACCCATCCCCTGAGCTAAGTTTTCTTTGTCTGGGAAACAGTTAAACCTGTCTTGCAAGACACCAAGCCTGGAATTATGCCTAAGCTTAAAGAATATGTGTGTTCCAAGTGCAGTTTAGTATGAGGAGTAGCAATGCCCCCTCCCCAGAAAGGAATTCAAGATATACATCTTTAAGGTCCAAGAGACACAAAACTACAGCTTGTCTGTCAAGGCAAAGGATTTAACAGGTTGTAAGTGGATTTGGACATCCAGCACCGTAATCACCCAAAGGATCCCTCCTTTGGCCAACAAATCTTGTGTTCACACAACTAATTCGTTAGTGGGAAGTTTGTATATGCAGTCTCTTTTTTTTGCAGATCTTGTTTTACTATGCTTCAAAAAAATCCAAAGCTCCTGCCTTGCAAGCTTATTATAGAATGTTTCCATACTGCAGGGTGTATGTACTGATGGTTCATTAGTACCCTTTCAGGTAAGTATTTGCTGACCTAATGACCTTTTTGGATTTCTTAAATATACTGCTAGACGAAGCAACCTGATCATAAAACTGACAGAACAGAACCCGAAGACAATTTTTCCTTGTGTTTCTGACAGACAAATCCATAATCTATCCCACTTCACCACATTACAAGTGTAATTTTTCTCTCAGCTTTTTCAACAACAGAGCTCCCTCTAGCTAATTTATGCCACCTAGATCTGAGTGTTGTCCTAAAAGCGGATTCGTTACCTGGTGTACAATAGACTAATCTCACATACTCAGGAGAGATACTGCTTTATTCTGCACAGGGTGCTTGGCGGTCTTTCCACAAATCAAGCACACCAGGTTCATCAGGTGTATCCCTTTTATACAGTAATTGCATCAAATTTATTAAACTATTCCTACCTAATACATATCCAAACTATCTAATGCATATGCATAGGATTATGTAACCATGACACATCAGATGCCTTCTCCGCATGTGCAGGTGTCTTGGGTGGTCTTCCGTGGTCGTTTGAGGAGGTGTCTCCTCCTTATTTTGACCACTAAGTTGCTCTGCATCAGGTCAGTGGTTCATTTTCCTGCCAAGAGGGTTGCACCATCAATCGGGAAGAATAGAAAGGATCAGAATTGGTGCTCCAGGTGAGGCACCATTAAACAGGAAGAACAGAAAAGATCAGAATGATCTTGGCTGACTAACTTAATTTAAAACAGGATTTTCTAATCTACCACAGGATTTTCTGTAACTGACATCACAAGGACTGATGACACACAATGTTAGGGCAGAAGAATTAGCTACTCCTGTGTAGATCTCGCTTACACTGGAAACACTTCTGTAATTTGCTGATAGATATTGCACAAACCTTCTAAATTGGGAAGTCTTCTGTTTGCATTAGTCTTCTGATCCCCCATATTCATGTAGTTCCTTTTAATTTTGGCATATCTCATTACAGGTTGCAATTTCTTTGCATGTCTTTAAATTCCATATGTTTTGGCCTATATAGGTCTATGGCATCCTTAAGGGTTACTGGTGAATAAATAAGACCTTCTGAAGAATTAGGAGAGGAAGCAGAGTACTGTAAAGAAAGTCAAACTCAAATCTTTCCAGGCTTTATTTCCAAACCTGAACAGTGCATCCAAACACATCACAGTGGGGTGGGACAGGGGCATATTGAGTGTGTATGAGGAGTAACACATAGAAGCAGCAGGGGAAAAATGGAATTATTTGCCATTGGACTACAAAGTAAAGAATTAATTTAAAAGCAGGAAGGAATTGTAACCATGCAGCTGAGCAAGATGTTCCAGTTAATTATGGAATCGGGTGCAAAACATAATGAGATAAAAGATCTTGTGTGCCAGAAAACTAGCAAATGCCAGTTGAATAGTGAATGCCACATAAAAACCCCCAAAAACCTCAGTAAATAAAATGACACATCTCCCTATAACCACTGTAAAAGTACTTGCTAATTCCTTTTCCATTCTTGCTCTCCTTTGTGGCATTTTCTCGTATGAAAAAATTACCCATTGACACCCTCTGGAGTTGTAACTACCATCCAAGTCGGCGCCTCTATCCGAAAAGCTGAGTCTTCAGGCCACGCATAACCAGTAAGTTAAATGCATGACACATCTGTTTCTGACTGACTATCCAACTCCTCTAGGAGCAGCTCTAATTATTTGTGATGGATTATTCATTTTACAAAGCTTTACACTTAAGTACTTTAAACCATATTCGAAAATTCCACTGGAAGCAAATTACCTTGCAGAGCTGCCCTGCACCAGCTGTACATGAGATTAATTGTTAGGCAGCACCAAACCACAGTGTGTGGGAATCGTATTACAGTCCTAGCAGTGATTGATGTGGAGAACTATGAAAGGTCAGGTGCACTCCCTGCCCCTTTTCTTTCTTGGGAGACGGAACAAGCTCCAATAAATTATCTCATTCTAAGCAGAGGAGTAACATTTGTTGGTAGGAGAAATTCAGTGTATGTGTGGTGTTCTCCAGATAGGCCATGCACCAGTGAGCAGGAAGTGTCTGTTTATCCTAAAGTGACACTGTTGGTAAGCACTGGTCTTTTGAGCTGTCTTTGAGGTCTGAAAATTGAATATAAGCATTATTCTTCCTATTACTTGTACATGATTATTCATACATATGCCCTCATTCCCTGATGAAATAACAAAACCAAAATACCTGGTCCGTACATTCATGTACATGTGGATCAGTTTTCCTGCCAAAAGTCAAAGTGTGACTTGAAAGACAGTGCTGGCTTCCCTCACTACCTATAAGGGCATATGGATCGAGAGGTCATCCCTGGTCCTAGACCCTCTGCTGAGGTACAACAGCAGGCAGCTCCCTGCTCCCACCTCCTCCTCTACTGGCAGCAAAATCCCCCTTTCTGTTTTGCTCTGGTATCTCCTACTTGGGTTAACTGTAATCTTCCTCTTTCCAGCACTTTTATTAAACCACTCCTTAACTTGTTTATATGTCTAGTCTTCCTGAGTAAGGATTTTCTCTCTTTGTTGGTATAAGGATCCCTAAGCTCAACTATGGCCAGTAATACTAATTACCGTAATACTAATATTTTACATGAACAGAATAATCTAAACCACTCCTGCCTATAAAATTATCTTCATGTTCAGTGTCTTGGATCACATTTAGAAACTCCACATTGATTATCTGATTATCTTCCTACATCATATTCAGGCTTTTAGTCTTTACCTTTACCTGTGTTTTTACCTCGAGTATCCCATATGGGCATGCTTCTCCTTTAATCTCCAGCTTTATTTATTGTAATTTCCTCCTAAATTCCTTTGGTGTTCCCTATCTTTTAATTTCACCCTTTCTTTAATCTCTATCTCTGCCTCTCAACTTCCTATCTATCTCCTGCCCTGGTGCTTCCTAAGCTTCAAAAAGTTGCACAATTTCTGTCCACAAGCAGGTCCCTTCAAGTCTTTCTAAAGACTTTTTAGCCAGAAGTCTTTCCTGCTCTGCTTTTCTTACTGACGATTGTTGTTTGTACTCAGTTCCCTCAAAACTTTGATTTACATTGCTGATTGATAGAGACATTTACAGTGGTACAATTAACATGGCCAGAGGACACACATTTTTTTTTGATGAATGCAAAGCACTCTTTGTAACTGCTTAAAATAACAGAGTGAAAAATGCAAGCATAATTACTGATAATGAGAAGGTATCCAATCCCGATCCCTATTATGGATCCACTGGCTCACAAGAATAATAAGAAAAAAACTCGGCTAGGGTTTCTCTTTTTCACTGGAAATCACCAGTTTTCAAAAAGCATCTATGTTCAGTTAGATTTAGTTGAAATTGGTCTGTAAGCTCAAAAGTTAAGGAGGGGAAAGGTGTTTTGTGCCCGTGAGCCAGCAGGCGATGGGGTCTCACCTCCCCTGGTAAGCAGGGCAGGAAGAAGGGATAAGGCCCAGGAGCTGGTCCCTGTCTTGGGGGGTGTGGGTGTGGGGGTGTGTGTGGGGGTGTGTGTGGGGATGTGTGTGCCCTGGGGGTCACCTGCGGGCTGGGGGGTCCTCCCAGGCATTGTAGGGCCATGTGCTGCTGGGGTCAGGGCATCGACTGAGACACCCACATTCGTGCCAGCCCGTGTGGGTGCTGGCAAGGATCCCGTGCATTTAAGTGTGCTTTCTCCTGAAGCCCTTGCCAGCACACCTAAGTGCTGAATCGAGAGGGAGGGTTTAAATTTAATTTTTGGGCATGCCAGGGAATGGAATAGGCCTTACAGTCACAGACATCAGGTCATGGGGAGAATGATTTCCCATCCTGGATACACTTTTAAAACTCTAATGCAGCTCTGCCATGTCCAGGAGGATGGTTGCATTTATCCGTACATTCAGATTAGTTAACCGTTTGACACTGTACCAGAGAGACTCGTATATGAGCATCCATGGCTGATGTTATGCTGTATTTTAAAGTCCACATATCTGCAAGTAGCTGTAGGTGGAAGAGTCTGCACTGCAGACAGGTCTGTTGGGCACTTGATGGCGGTATTTGCATTGGGTTCTTGAACCAGTAATGCCATTAGCTCTGTGGTTTCCAGTGTAGCCTCTGGAGAGCTACGGGCATTTTTGGCTGCTTAGAGGGGGGGGCAGGGAGGGAAGGGAAAGGGAGAGTCACAGAGGGAAGAGAGGTGAAAGGACAGTAAATATTATTTACTCTTTTCAGTTCTACTGCCACAGTTGTCAGACACAATTTTGCTTTAAATATTTAATTTTCCTGGTTATCGTTAAATTTCTGCCTCAGGAGCTCTCACTGACCCCATCTGTTCAATCTCAGGACAAAAGTTAAGTGAACAGTTATTTGAAATCTATCGCAGTACAGCTGCTAACATTGATCTGGGTTATATTGATTAAGGATGAAGGTAGGATTGTTACAACAGGGTTAGCCTCCAGTAACTATTGCCTTCAAAGGGCTACAATGCTTCAGCAGCAACTGAAGCACTTCGCAACTTGCCGGTGCTGCAAAATATCTCTAAACAGGCGAGTAGGTGAGAGCGGTCGCCAAGTGCAACGAGGGGCAGCCTCCTGCACAGCTTACTGCTGATCTGCCACTGGTGATACCTTTGGAGACGGTTATCTGAGGCTGCCTAGCCTGTAGAGATGACTGAAGCAATCCCCTGCTAATGCTGCATGCAAATGGCAGAGGTATAAAGGTGGCAATATGCCATTTTGGGGGGGTTAGTAAGTGCACCCTGGCTCAATATAAGGACTGCGGCCAAGAAGAATACATAAAGCACTTTGGCTGATGTATACCAATACCTAAATTCAACCCCTTCTATGTTCTGAAACTTGTAGGCTGTGGCAAATTTACATTCCTACTGTATTAACAAATAAGATTTGTGGAAATGCTTCCTTTTTTTTTTTTTTTTTTCAAATATGAACAGCAGATCCAAGTGTTTGTGGTACAAATGGTAAAAGCTATGTTCTGGTGCTCTGGTAAAACTGTGAAATGTCAGGCATTTATTCTGGGTAGATATTTTGTTTCCTTAATATAATCAGCTTTTTTGCAGTGGATTAGAACAAGAAAAATGTTTTAGGGTCGTATTGTCTCTGGCGCCCCCGTGATTTTGCTTCTCCTTTTTCTGTTTGTTTCAGAGAAGAGCATCTGTTCGTCTCATGAGGTGATTTTCACAGCTTTGGGTGTGCAATAAAATCATGTTATAGTATGACTTTCCTCATGACGCTCACAACTCTGGATTTTTGTTCTAAAAAATAATGTCATGAAGTAGAAGAAAATCACACAAGAAAACAACTCAGTCCCCCCCAAATGCTAACAGAGGGCCTCAGCTCGTGTAAAGCAATATAGATTTAATATTGCTTATTATTACCAGCTATAGATCTGATTCACCAAGTAATTAATTTAGGGATGAAGCTGGGGCACTTTCATTTCCAGTTGAGTCAACTTTCCACCTGTTTTCATTTGAAAAGTTGCAAACAAATTTTCTTCTCTCGCTACACAGGAGTTTCACACTCCTTGTTGCAGTTGATATCTTTATCCAGCTGAATTATTCCTCTGTCCCCTTGAAAAGCTCTATAATAAATTAATAATTTATGCTAAGTGAAGCAATACTGCTGGGAGTTGGGAGTTGAACTAATCAAAATTCAGAAGTTGCAGGGCCCATTGAAAACATTTGCTGAAATCACTATGGCTCCAGGACATATTAAGATGCATGTGTGTGTGTGTTTGGGGAGAGAGAGGGGAGTTTTGGCCCCTTTTACTTTCCCAGAGGGATGACTAGCAATCACAAGATTTAGGAAGACAGCAATGTACTGAGCAATCTTGCTCAGTGCCAGAACACTTTGGAAGCTGAAATTCCCCTCCATGGAAATTTCTAAAAATGTTCTCTGTGCTTGGAAAATGTAAACAGATTTTCCAGCATTTCCAGTGGGATGAAGAATTTGAGGACCTTTATTTAGAAGTGATTAAAGTAATTTATTTAGGGTATAGTTGTCAGGGTTTTAATTATTTCTTGTGGGAATTCAAGTTCTGAGCTTCTTGATTTGGCTATGTGTCTCCCAGGGAGAAGGTTAGCTGTCCTGAAACTTGTAGCTGAGGCTCTCTCCAGCCTTGACTACCTGGAAGGATAATGGTACCTTAGACAGTCTCTTGAGCTAGCTGATGGAGCCCGGAAAGAACAGAAGCCTGCCTGTTTTGTTGGACTATGATCATGCGATATTTCAGTTTTCACAGGCTGCATTTTAAAGTATATTATTAAAAGGCATTTCAGATAGAAAATCCTAGCCAACTGTTTTCGATAGACAGGTCAAATATTGGTGACACTGGAAGGACACCATAGTAAGTAACCGTGGCTCCTGTTGCTTCCCTAGGCACCACTTCTGGAGAGTGAATTATTGCTCCATACTGGGGCTATAATGACAGTGGCCATTGTGAGATAAACCAACATATTTTATTAAGGACCCCATTCCACGTTTATTCTCTGGCATCTCATTTAATGTCTTCTTGCTGCCCTCCCAAGCGAGTCTACATTGCCAAGACCCTGTTGCCTTGGACTGCCTTTAAAGCTGGGTTGTTACAGCTTCTGAGCTGTCCTATGCATTCTGAGATACAGGTGAATTATAAGGGTGAGCTATGAAGAAAGAGATAACTGCCTAATGCATATGCTGAGGGTGGGTGGAAATTCTATGAATCTTTTTGTGAAATGCAGCACTTTTTCTTAATTTAGTCAACTTCTCCACTTTCTATTAAAACACCAACTCCCCCTCCCTGCTCTCAACTTTGCTCCTCCTGCCCAAGACTCCAAATCACATAAAATACAAAGCTCTTCACTGAAAAAAACCCCCAGACCAAACCAAATACACTAGTAGCTGAAGAATTGGTCAGGTACCAGCAGATGGTGCTCCAGAGTACGCAAAGTTGCTTTCTGCTTTTCTAGAACAGAAAAACCTGTTGCTCCCAGTAATTTAACCTAAAGATGCAAAAGTCAGTCATAAAAAATGGCTGCAAGTTTTCAAAAATCTGTGATGGGGTAGTGTTTTCTTGTGTATTTGGATAACTTGATTTACTCAAGCCCAGGTTCTCTTTAGTACCTCTAGGAAATATACAAATAATAATAGAAATAAATTAAAAAACCTCAAACCACTCCCCCCAAACAAACAAAACAAAACAAAACCCAACACCCCCCCCCCCCCAACAAACAAAACCCCTGAAACAAAACCCAACAGCTGAGAGAGTGGTGGCTAGAATATTTGCAGTGCAAACATCAGTCCTGAACTAGTTCTTTGTTTTTCTGCTTTTCACAAACAGAAAATAATCTACTTTGATTTGTAATTTAAAATTGTGATTTTCTTTTTTTAGCTTTAGAACGTCCACAGAGTGAGAAGACCATAAACCACCAGCCAGCAAGCTGGAAGTTTTGTCTCATCTGTCAATTAAAAACTCTTTTGGATCACCAGAGAAGAGGTATAGTCTTGCAACAATTCTTCACTATTCCTGAGCATGTTTATACAACTTGCAAGGCAGAGCTTTTCTCCATATACAGACTTCCCTTGTCTAAAGGCATCCTTAGTAGTGTTGTTAATTGAGTTTTATAGATTTCCATTAATAGGTGTTTAAAGGAGCTGCGGTGTGGTTGAGACTCTGGTCCAAGTGTTGAGGTAAAATTCTGATCTGAAACTGGACCAGGGTTTTAAATCCTGCACAGTTCAAGAGATGTTCATCCTAGGCCTTTTTTTTTTTTTTTCACTTTAGAGTGATCAGTTCAAAATTGTAATCTGGATTTGTTTTCATTCTACATCAAGAATGATTAGCTCGGTCACTTTGGTTTTGGCTCACCCTTCAGTTGGGTATTTTAGTCTAATGATAATGGTTAAGGAAAAATAGTTAAGGCAAGCAATCTTTAAGGGAGTTCTAAGTCTTCTCTGCAATCATCTGCCCCAAGCAGCATTATTATTTTTGATAATAAAAGCTTTGAAATGTTTGATCTTCAAGATGTAATTTCAAAAACAGGTTCTTGAATCAGTGCTCAATTCACTGGCTTGGTTACATGTATGATCAATAATGAAGCTCACAAAGACATCAACAATGGAAGTATTTGGCTTTGGCTTGGGCTTTGAGGGGGGGAGGGGTGGAGCTTTGAGGATAGTGAGTCAGAATATTTCAAAAGAATATAAAAATCAAAGCAATGTGCAAAGACCTTCATACAGAGTAAATCAATAGCTGCACTAAGGTATGAATGTTGTATCAGGTTGTGGTCCTTTTGCCTGTTATGAGATGCTTACCTCATTTGTGGTCCCAGTGATCTCTATGTGTTTAATTATCACAAGTTTACTTATGAAGTAAGGCAGGGTTTCATACAAACAACGCTGTCGAAGATTTTCCTATTAGGACCCTAATCTGCCCTATCGACTCCATAGATTCATGGACAAACAGGGGCCACCTCTCCCCTGTTTGTTCTATGAAGTTGCCCCTGCCCCTGTAGAACAGGATCTCTGAACCCTTCAAAAAAGGAGGCATGAATTCTTTTACAATAAACTGTACAAAACCAAACGAAAAACCACCCCAAAACACCCCAGGATAAGCTTCTGTCAGGTTCCCTAAAATGGTAAATTTGATTTGGGGTACTTGAATATGGATCAAAAAAGATGGATTACTATGGTACAAATCATGAAAGCAATATAAATTCATTTTCCTCACTCAAAGCGGCTTTAATGTATTTTGTCTGCGGTTTTCCAGGCCAATTTTATTTTGGATCAAACATAATTTGCCATACTTTTCTAACTTTCTATTGGATTAGAGATTGCTTACTATGGCTAATTTGATAAAAATGCGATTATGTGTTCATACCTGATTCAGGTCAAATTCATAATATCTGGTAATTCAGTAGAGAAAATCTCCATTACTGCCTCTGAAACTGTATTTTATTTTATAGACAGATGTTCTTTTATGAGTGCACCAGCATCAGCTGATGACATTATTGCCTGCTTCCTCTGGGTGTCTTTCTTGGCTGGTTTGAAATTTCCAGCTCCCGTGGTTGTGGCTGGTTAAAGTGATCCTGGAATACTCCATAATCCAGATCAAGTAAAATAAACCAAGTTAATTCAAACCATTATATGAACTGTTTAAACTAACGCAGCTTGTTTGCTGGCAGTGGATTAGGCATCATTCACGCATGCTGCTCTGCAACGGTGGCAACCTCCAGCAGTCAAGCAGTCACTAACAGCTGGGAAGTGCAGAAGGGGAAATCTTTAGCATATCTGTGAAGAACAAAGGTCTCTCTGCAGCTTTTGTCTTTAATTGAAAGACTTAGCACTTCATTAAAGGCAAGTTGTAAGTGAGCTAAAACCTGCATCAGTATGAAATGTAATTACTGTAATGTTCATGTCAGATTGTTCTTGAAGGATAGGCTTTTTAGTGCTATTCTGGCATATTCTATAGGAGGATGTTGAAAAGCTGACCTGATGCCACTTAAGATTGAGAATTCAAACTAATACACATGAACATCTGAAAGCTGAATTTGTAGTGCAGGACTGGTATACAAACACAAAGCTGAAGGCCTTTTTTTCTTTTTATAGTCTGTAAGGACAGTGTGTATTTCAGGACAGTGTGTATTTCAGAGCAGTGCTCCAGAAAGTCTGTATCCTGAACAAGTCAATGGGAAATACCTGAAAGCAGAAGTGTGGTGAAATCTTATCCCTTTTTAGAGGGGTTGAGGAGTTGGTAGGGGCCATCTTAATACATTAGAGTTTCTTCAGTGCTGTTAAAGGACTCTTCAATGTAGAAGGTTTGGGTTGTACAGATCCCCAACCTGTGTTCCTCAACTTTGTGCTTGTCTACAATGAGTTCTGGTCTCCTGTGCACATTTTATGATTGGGTAGAAAAGTATAAAATTTCTTGGGCCAGAAAGAGGTAGCTTACTGGTTAAGTAAGGAGAAAGGCATGCCAGTCCATATTCCTAGCTTTTTTCTGTATGTATTCTGATGACCTATAACCAGGTGGTTAGAGTGTTTTCATGGCTTGAACCTCATCAGAGGAGGGCTAGAAACTCATTCTGTATCACCTATGTGACTGCTTTATTTGCTGGGTTGTTACACAAAATGAAGGGGCCTCTTTGGCTGCATTTTGAGAGAAAGCAGCTAACAAACTTTGGTCAGAGTCTGCATGTAAGAAATGTACTTGCAGCATCCAACTGGACAAGGCTTGTCAAAGAACTTAAAAATTCCTCCACTTTTTCTTGTATGCTTTTAAGGCAGTTAGAAACCTAGCTATTCAGTCTAAAGTAGTTCAGGTCAAGTTTAGAAACAGAACTACTGATGTCTTGCAAAGTCTCAGGTCAAACAGGATGTGATGGTTTATATACCTTTCCTTGCCTCATTTTTCCACCTGAATGCATATTCAGATGTGAATACATTTACTCCACATCCTGGGTATAAATCCTGCTTAACCATATCTGTAAGACAGATAGCCCAGCAAAGAGTTTGATGTAATTTTATAGTAGTTTTATGCAGTTTGAGCTAAGCAAGATGAGCAAAGTAGTAAAGGTATCTTGTACCGAAGATATATTTACAGCTAGAATGTATATTTTCCTTTTTTTTTTTTTTCACCCCACAGACTGTCTGGTGTGATTTTTAATCCTTTGATTCCTCACTTCACATTTATTTTCTTTTTTTTTGAATTGGAGGTTTTCCATACCTACACCTGCTCTTCTCTCTTAAGAAAAACTGAAACACTGCATTAAACTTATGAATTTATGGTTGCCCATGGATTTCAAAGTTGGAGGCAAATCTAGTATAGCCCTAAAAGATATATAATTTCAAAAACATAATTAGTAGGAATGTGCAAATGGTACTGATAAACCATCACAGAATAAATATGAATAATATTGTAGAGTATGTATAAATAATAGAGATGGAACTGTATTTCAATTATTAATAGATAATTGCCATCAATAAACATGGGTATCAATCTTACATGCTTACTATAAATTACATCCATTAAGTCTTTCTTTCCTCAAGCACATAAATCCATACAATCCAAGCACATACCAGTTTTTAAATCCATAAATATATTATGCAGTAGTTCTTTTTGAGGAGCTAATGCTTTGTTCAATATTCTGTTAAAATGTCTTAAATGAAGCAAATGGGCTTCTAGAGTCTTATTTATGAAGGCTCAGGAGAGCAAAACATAAAACATCAAAGTAAAAACACTTGCAAGCTCAGAGACAACAGCACCATTTTCTTCTAACCAAATTGAGAAACTGACTGAGTTTCTGGATTCACGTGGCTCACTGGTCTCTGAGAGAATCCTGACTATCTGAGAAGCTTTTCCCCCAAAAAAGGAAAGATACAGAAATGTGACCTTAAGAAAAATAAATCCCAAATGACATCAAATGAAGTTTCCCTTCTCCTGTGGTGTTATTTTACTGTATACTGGTAGCTGATATGGAAGGACTAAATCAAGATGACATAGATTTCACCTTATGACCAGACCATAAGTTGACAGATGAGTTGGCATGAAGCTGCATTACCACTGTAAATTCTTGGTGTGCATGTGTGTTGTGTGATAATAGTAGAGAATATGCCACTGCTGGTATAAATACAACTGAAAGATGTATGTTACCCATGACACAGTGCGGGGAGCTGGGAAGTGAGTTGTGTAGAGCATGAGATATCAGTATTCATGGAAAAAACAGTGAATTTTCTAAACAATCCCTTTCTTTCTGTAGGTCTATATAATACAGGCTGTCTTTGATTGCTTTCATGTGTAATAGATAAGAAATACATACTAATGATGTACTTCCTTACTAGTGTATGTGAACATTAAATCAAGCATTTTGCTTCCTGAGGCAGTAACATCAGAATTTCCAGCAAGGAGATGGTCTAATGTAAAACTCCCACTGAAAGGCCTGCAGCAGTTTTGGGGGAACTTTCTGGCAGTTTACGTAACTATGTGTTTCCCTGACCACTTGTTACCATCTCTGTGTCGTTCTTGGTTGTGTGGTGAACCAAAAAATAACTGTTAAAATAACAGGTTATTTTTCTACCAGGTTCATTCCCTAACCTGGTTTGCCACACAGTTGCTTGTTCTGGGAAAGCACATGGGATAGTGTTGGGACAAAAGGAGAGGACAGGTGTCCAGGAAAAGGGAGGAAAGCAACCAGATAAGCTGGTTTACACACTTCAGCTGAATATCTAATCCTTATTTAAGAGCTGGGAGAGTGCATAAGAACACAGCCTTGTTCCCTGGGCCATCATCACAATGCCTGGCAGGGCTACTTGGGAGCTAATATCCCGTTTGCCCCTCTGATAATTTTGTAATGGCCCTAAATGGGATATTGTCAGGTCCTTTGTGCTGTGTTAACCATACACAAAATACAATGCTGCTATAAGGAACAAAATTCATGGTATCATAGAACTATAGAATGGTTTGGGTTGGAAGGGACCTTTAAAGATCATCTAGTCCAACCACAACATCTTTCACTAGATCAGGTTGCTCAAAGCCCTATCCAACTTGACCTTGAGTACTTCCAGTGATGGGGTATCCACAGCTCCTCTGGGCAACCTGTTCCAGTGTCTCACCACCCTCATTATAAAAAGTTTCTTTTTTATATCCAACCTAAACCTATCCTTTCCAGTTTAAAACAGTTGCACGTTGTCCTGTCACTACAGGCCTTGGTAAAAAGTCTCTCTCTATCTTTCTTGTAAGCAACCTTATTGAAAAGTCACAGTAAGGTCTCCCTGGAGCCTTCTTTTCTCCAGACTGAACAACCCCAACTCTCTCAGCCTTTCTTCATAGGAAAGAAGAGTGCCTTTCCCAGCCCTCTGACCATTTTTGTGGCCTTCCTCTAGACCTGCAATAACAGGTCCATGTCTTTCTTGTACTGGGGACCCTAGAGCTGGATGCAGTACTCCAGGTGGGGTCTCATGAGAGCAGAGTTGGGGGGGAGAATCTCCTCTGTCAACCTGCTGGCCATGCTTCTTTTGATGCAGCCCAGGATATGGTTGGCTTTGTGGGCTACAAGTGCACATTACCGGCTAATGTCCAGTTTTTCATCCACCAGTATCCCCAAGCACTTTTCTGCAGGGTTGCTCTCAATCCATTCATCCTCCAATCTGTATTGATACTGGGAATTGCCCCAACCCAGTTGCAGGAACTCGCACTTGGCCTTGTTGAACTTCATGAGGGTCACATGAGCCCTCTTTGCAAGCCTGTCAAGGTCCCTCTGGATGGCATCCCTTCCGTCTAGCGAATCAGCTGCACCACTCAGCTTGGTGTCATCTGCAGACTTGCTGAGGGTGCACTCGATCCCACTGTCTATGCCATCAGTGAAGATATTAAATAGTAGTAGTCCCAGTATGGACACTTGAGGGACACCACTTGTTACTGGTTTCCACAGGGACATTGAGGTGCTGACTGTAACTCTTTGGATGTAGCCATCCAGCCATTTCCTTGTCCACCTAACAGTCCATCCATCAAACCCATATCTCTCCAATTTAGGGACGAGAATGCTGTGGGGGACCATATCAAAGGCCTTACAGCAGTCTAGGTAGATGATACCCGTAGCTCTTCCCTTGTCCACTGATGCAGTTAGTCCATTGTAGAAAGACACAAGATTAGCCAGGCATAATTTACCCTTGGGGAAACCATGTTGGCTGTCTCTAATCGCCCTTCTGTATTCCATTTGTTTCACTATGTCTTTCAGGAGGATCTGTTTCATGGCAGGCACAGAGGTGAGGCTGACCAGTTTTTAGTTCCCAGGGTTCTCCTTTTTACCCTTTTTAAAGATGGGTGTGATGTTTCTCTTTTTCCAGTCACTGGGGACTTTGCCTAACTGCCACTACTTATCATATACGATGGAGAGTGGCTTGGCAACTACATCGGCCAATTCCCTCAGGAGCCTGGGATGCATCTCATTGAGTCCCATGGACTTATGTACGTTCGGGTTCCTCAGATAGTGTCGAACCTGATCTTCCTCTGAGATAAGAGGGACTTGATTGCCCCAGTCCCTGCCTTGAGGTTCAGGGGCTTGAGAGATGTGGGAAGAGAGATTACCATTGAAAACTGGGGAAAAAATATTGTTGAGTGCCTCAGCCTTCTCCATGTCAATTGCCACCAGCTCTCCTGTCATATTTGTCAGGGAGGGCACATTTTCTTTGATCCTCCTTTTCTGCCCAATGTACCTGTAGAAGACCTTCTTAATACTCCTCGCATATCCTGCCAAATTCAGCTCCAACTATGCATTTCTGATCCCATCCCTACACATCCAGGCACCATCCTCATATTCTTCCCCAGATACATATCCCTGATTCCACTGCCTGTGCATTTCCTTCTTACACTTTAGTTTGACTAGGAGGTCCTTGCTAACCCATGCTGATCTCCTACCCTCCTTGCCTGACTTCTTACATGTGGGAAACGAGAGCTCTTGAGCTCTAAGAAAAATGTCTTTAAAGAGCTGCTGTCTCTGTTCAGCTCCTTTGTCCCTGAGGGCAGTTTCCCAAGGGGTCCCATTCACTAATTCTTTAAACAACTGTTTATATCAAGCTTATATTGAGCAAATGATATAATTCAGCTGCAAGTTTGGATAACATAAATGACACATGGCTCTGCAGAAAAAGCCATGGGCAATCCTGGTCAGATAGTCTGTTTTCATTTCCTTGAGCTACAAGATTTCTTGCAGTCATTTTATATTCTGTGAACTCAGTGTAAATTTCAGATACCACTGAGCTTCAGCAATGGTGACTGTAGATGTATCTGACTGGAAAATTGCCCAGTGGGCTGTTGCAGGCACATAATTGACCATTTAACCTCTGGATCATATCTCAGCTGTGATAAAAGTTTGATGATGCTAGATTCCTTTAGGGTCTTACATGGCTTTTGTCTGCCTCATATAAATCCATGAAATGTATTAATGCTATATAGGACTGCTTCTGTTCTGATTATTTTTTATGGTATCACATTGCTTATTGCTCCCCATGTACACTTTCACCTCTAAACTGTGCTCACAAATGGAATGCCTACATGAGACTAAAGAATTTCTCCAAAATAGTCTTACAATTCTGATTCCTACATTCAATCAGTCAAAGATAGTATACCATGGAAGTTAATGGGAATGTTGGTTTTTATTGAAGTCTTGCAGAAGCAAATATAATCCTGAGTTTATTCACATTAGTAGTTATTTGTAGGACTTAGCTAGCTAAGTGCTAGAACAAACAAACAAAACCCTGATAGGTCTACTTTGCTTATTTTGGACCTCCGAAAAGGTTAGAAGCAAACTAATCCAGACAGAGTACTGTATATTACTTGCATAGCACAGAGGACTAAATGCTCATCACGTGGAATATGAAGTGTGAAGAATTGCTTGTTTCTTAAGACACCAGCACCAACCTGTGCTGGCTAAAGTGGGAGAGCTGTTATAATAGGAAATGGGGGTAGTGAAGGTCTCTGGTGCTGAACGCTGCTAATATAGCTATGGATGGCAATAATGTTAGTTTTAGGAGGAGGCAAAATTTTAAACAGAAGCAAAACACTAGCAGATTTTAATATTTTCTGTGGATTTTTTTCCTCCCATTCATCTCCAATTGTAGGGGTTCAAAAGTAAGAGGTATGAACAACCATTTAATCTTTAAAAGGGGTACAATTTCAGGCATTTCTAATTTTGGCTGTCATAATGCTGCCATCCTGGAAACAGTATGCCAGGGACCAGTTTCTTATGCATGGAAGGGGGAAAATATTCTTCCCTGTCATGTTACTTCTGTGAATGAACACTAGGAGAAACTCTTGAAACTGGAGGAATTTTAGCAATGTAGAACTTGTGTGAGAGGAGTATCAAGCCTCTGCTTGCATAGAAATCCCAACAGTCTGCTGTCACAAGGTGGAGATAAATTATACTTGTATCTTTGCAGATATCACATTACATTCCATAATATCAGTTTAATTTGATCTAAGAAAGCTAACAGGGTATGAATAACCTGTAATCTGTAAAGCAAGAGCTTAACAGAATGCTTTAGAAATCATGTATGACAAAACACTCTCCCTTTAGGAGTTTAATATGAAATATGGATAGGTGTAGCTGTCGTCTTAGAACTGCCGGGAGTATAATGTGTCAAACTGTATAATTTCTTATATGTCAAAAGAGTTGAAAATTTGGTTACACCTTGCATTATGAATCATGAGAACTGAATTAATTGAAAGAAGGCAGGAAGGGCTAAGAATTTATAGCCTGTGTTTACACAAGATGTTCCAGCAGTTATTATTTTCCTTCATTATAAACTGTTTTTGTATTAAACATCTGTGTAAAAATCTCTTTCTGTTTTTTAGAAAGAACAGGTTTCTAGATTTGGCATGTAGATCTCACTCAAGCCTTAATTCTGCAAAGTATTTTCTACATGTTAACTATTATGCCATTGAAATTCATGTATTTTCAATGAGGGCTTTGCTGAATCAGGGCCAAAATGTCCTAAATGTTTTACTTTTAGAAGGGGAAATCCCTGTTACACCTTCATGAGACAAAGACAACACGGAGACTTGTATGTAAAGCACTCAGAATAAAGTAATGCACCTTGCCTGATTTTAATCTAGTGCAATAAGCTAAGGAAAACCAATACTTCAAAACTGTACTAGGTAAAGGGTCCAGCGTTTGAGTAGGGTGGGTTGGGACAATTGCAGTGGTTCCTCCTGCTGAACCTTTACGGTTCACAGCCAAGCACCATAAAGGAAACTACTACTACTGATTCGTTTTTTAATTATACAGACTGTAACTTCCAGTGAGTTAGTTGCTGCTCTATGAGAAGCTGCAATCATCTCTACACTAAGGGTGGAACGTAGGAAGCTTCTGAGACATCATAGTATGGGCTTTTCCAGTCTGTGAAACTGAGCTGTAAAAGCTTCTTAGGCTTTGCAATCATATGTTGTTTCTTGGAATTGCAGAGCAAAGTCTTGAGCTCTCTTTCCATCCTATAGCCCTGTAAATCACAGGGAAGGAGTGGAAACGGGGACATATAATCTGAAAAGTAATTAAATAAGAAGTAATTCTGACATCTTCACCCTTTGCCAGCATCAGATATCTCGTGAAAAGGCAACTTTAATCTATGGCATCCTTGTTATATCCATTCAGAAGAGATTTAACTACAATCACCATCAGCATCAAGATTAATTTCAAACATAACTCAGCTTCAGGGTCAGGTGGGGATCTAAGTGCATGTTGATCAAATGAGAAATGAAGCTTATCAGTGTCCCTAATATTCTCTGAGGATAGCACTGGCTAAATAATCTACTTCACTCTCCTCTGGCAAAGGTTTCTGGCTTTGATTTCAGAACCTTTCAAGATAGTAGTCTTACTGTTGTATTGCCTCTGACTGGCTTGAAGGAGGTGGACTTCAGATGTTAGGATCTTCTGGAAATGTACCGAGTGGGAATGTGAGAACATGTGAGCATGTGAACTCACTTAGCTCAGAATGGAATGGCTGAAAATCTAGGGGTGAGTGAAAGGCAATAAACTGCAGATATATTTCATGCAATGAGGTGCTATTTTTGCTGAAATTTTATCTGTGCCCTGTTTCATTAATTGGAGGATAACTTACTAATGCAATAATGCTGGTCACTTTGCTCACTGATCCTGAAATGCCCCTGTGTCTCAGGGAGGAATAAGAGGATTTCTGTTTGAAATTCATCTGGTACTGCAAGTGTACATTAATTATGATTTCATTATTCTTTCAGATAAATAATGCAAGCTCTTTGACAAAGCATTTTCTTAATAACCACATTAGAAACTGAACCTCATATACCAATAAAAGCAATACTGTGTTTAGTTTTTACTACCTTTGAATCAATAAGAAAAATGGTAGGATAGTAAAACATTTTAAAGAAAACATAGAAAGTTAATATTTTAAGTGAAGAATTATTTTGGCACAGTCTTAATTTGTAAAGTAATCTGCATATATTCAGCATATCATAACAGAGAGGAAATTAGCTACTAGTGAAAAAAGGCACGGAATAATACTGAAAACAGACATTAATTTCCCTTGCAAAGTCATTAATTTGCCATAAAATCAGAATAGCATCTAATAGGGGTTATTTTAAAAAGTAATCTCACATGCTATAAGATTATCTGCGAATTGGATAGGGTTTAGCTCCAGCTCTCAATTTCTTGAGCATGGGAACAGTGTGGCCCCAGTGCAGTGAATAGCAAAACAAATACGGATTTCTCTGGCTTGCAATTTTACTGTTTAAATAGTTTGAATCTTAAAGAGTGCAGATTGATGCAGCTCCAATAAAGCCATCAGGTCACTGTGATTTGCACCAGCTGGGGGTCTGATCTATACACTTATGTAACAAGTAGGAGAGTTAGTTTGCAAGTGAGGAGAGCTTGTAAGTCAGTAAAGCTGCATTACCCCACTGTGAATGAGAAAAGAATGAACTGTTTGTGCCTAGTGTCTCCTAATTCTCCTCTTCTAGCTCTTGAGGTCTGGAAATTGGAAAATAAAAGCTTTTTTCTTATAGCTGAAGAAAGAACTAATACTTACCTAGAGTAAATCTTGTCTTTATAATTGACTGTACATTAAATGACTGCTCCCAGTTAAGGGCTCCTCTGTGTTTTTCCTTAAAATTTGTAAGAGTAGCCTTTAAACTTCAGCTAGGCACAGTGGGCATGGGGGCTTGTGCTGCTTTACTGTGAAAATGACAGAACTGTAATTTCCTCACACAGAGTAGATAAAGCTCTTAAAAAAAGAAAATCCACTACCCGCCCCCCCCCCCCCCCCCCAAGGGAAACTAAGGGACAACGTTTGTTACTGTTCCTAACCAGCAAAGGCAGTGGTACAACAATTCTTCCATTTGAGTAGGAAATTGCTTTTTGGGTAAATGCAGAGATGAGTCAGTTGCACTCATGAGGTTTCTACAGTGCATTTTTTTAACATATGGAAATAGGTATGTTGAAACAGCTGAGGCCAGCCAATTTCATTCTTGTGCTTTACAGAATACAGTCAAAACCAAAGCCCTCTTCCTTTATTTTATCCTACTCAATTTTTTGAATTCCTGTTGTTCCTTTGCTTCTGGTCTGCATAGAGATATATACACAGCCTAGCCTGAGTGTTCAAGATATCCTCAGATTTTAAGTTTTGGAAATTTTTCATTTACAAATGAAAAAATAGACAATTATTCTCTGGCTGCCTTTTCAGAAGTTTTCAATGTATCTTTCTTAGGTGAGGCCTAAGCCCTCCAAAGTTATGTAAATAGGTTCTACAACCAGTCCCTAGGTCAATGTGTAGCATCATTAAAAATAAGTCCTAATTTGTATGTTTCCTCTGTTGTTTTCACAAGTGCACAACACAGTCACATGTATGCAGCAGGAGAACAAAAGGAATGTATATGCTGGTTAATCAAATCAATGAAAACATCTTGATAGAGAGGAGCCCAGGAAAACAATTTGATCAGAATAGAAATAAATGGGTAGACTCTTAACTGAGCCCTGTAAAGACCAGATTAGTACTGATGTGACAGACTAGTAAAAAAGACTTTGCCCAGACTTTATTTTGCTACTTCAGGAGTAGAGTTTATAGTCTATGGTACCGTAACAACAACTGCTATGCACAAACTCACATACATGTGCTAAAAAACCCCTGCGCTTTTATTTAGAAAAACTGCTTGAATCCATACAGGAAAACATTGTAGCCAAGGTCCACTGATGGTGTGCTGCCCACTCTCTATGTTGGTAGTCCCAGGCACAGCTGAACGTGCATATATAAATGCTGTGCATTTCACAGTCATGCTGCCATAAACACATAACTAAAATATCCTGCAGCATGGCACTTCTATGCAGTGATTTTTATGATATAAGAAGAGGGGAAATCTATTTCTGAAAAGGGAGGCCTGAGCTATGTCTTGCTAAGGTCAGTACCATGTGTGCCGACATTTTCAAAAAGATTTGTTTGAAGAAGTCCCATTCTCAGAGTTGTGGGCACACAGATCTTTCAGTCCTAAATGGAGGTTTGAGCCCTTTCCTTGTCTGAGAGGAGAGGCGAACAGTGAAAGTGGTTAGCTCTTGGGGTGGACAAAAGCCAACCATTCTTCCAAAACCTGAAATATCAGACTTGGAAGGTGAGCCTATCAGTCAGATGCACTGGGAGAAAGGAAGAAGGATTCCATTCTGTGATGCTCTAAGAAGAACCATTTGTAGATGACCAAGATGCAGGCTGTAGGCTGAACCACTTCTTGAAATAGATTTGGACTGAACTTTGGTTGTCTTGGTGCTGATTATTAACAATTTTAAAGTTTGATAAATGGAAAGCAAACCTTCAGGAGAGGATGTATTTTTACTTTATGCAATACTCAGACTGGGTTTTCTGACTGAAGGAAAATGTGACAAAATGTGGCAGCTAAAACCTGAGCACATGCTAGAAATCTAAAAATATATTCAGGGTTCCTCGTAGACCTGTACACCAGTTGCTGTGTTGGGCTGCGTAGGTTAAACTTGGCTTGTGAATGCCTCTATATTAGAAGTCACACTTTCACTTCCAATACAAAATCATGGAATCACAGAACAGTTTGTGTTGGAAGGGACCTTAAAGATCATCTAGTTCTAACCTCCCTGCCATGGGCAGGGACACCTTCCACTAGACCAGGGTGCTCAAAGCCCCATCCAGCCTGGCCTTGAACAATTCCAGGGATGGGGCATCCACAGCCTCTCTGGGCAACCTGTGCCAGTGCCTTACCACCCTCACAGTAAACAATTTATTCCTAATATCTAATCTAAATCTACCCTCTCTCAGTTTAAAACTGTTACCCCCTCATCCTGACAAAGAGTCCCACCCCGCCTTTCCTGTAGGCCTCCTTTAAATACTGGAGGGCTGCTATAAGGTCTCTCTGGAGCCTTCTCTTCTCTAAGTTAAAAACCCCCAACTCTCAGCCTGTCTTCACAGGGGAGGTGCTCCAGCCCCTGGTCATTTTCGTGGCCCTCCTCTGGACCCACTCCAACAGGTCTGTGTCTTTCTTGTGCTGAGGGCCCCTGAGCTGAACACAGTACTCCAGGTGGGGTCTGATGAGAGCAGAGTAGATGGGGAGAATCGGCTCCCTCGACCTGCTGGCCACGCTTCTTTTGATGCAGCCCAGGATACGGTTGACTTTCTGGGCTGTGAGTGCACATTGCTGGCTCATACTCAGTTTTTCATCCACCAGTACCCCCAAGTCCTTCTCTGCAGGGGACAGATCTCATATAAAACATGTAGACGTACCTCCCATATAGCCATATCCCATATAAAAACCCTGATCTAGCCAGATACAACATCATATAAAATATATGCCAGAGACTGTTTGGCGTACTTACTCTTTTTTGGTTTTGCTTTTAATGTGAGACTTGAGCTTAGAGGAAAATAGCTTTTTTTTTTATTTGAGAGCAGAATGCTTAGGCTGTGTCCGTTCAAACTGCCAGAAACTCCTTGCTAGACACCTCCTTTGGTGAAGCTGACCTGAGCAGGGAAAGAGTTTTCTCTGCTGCCACTCAGAAGGTGAAAACCTGGGGACAGCCTTGCACCACATCACTGGAAGCACAAAGTGCATGCCTTTGATTCAGTATGAGGCAAAATAGTATTGAAATCATTGTGTTAAGAAAGGATTAGGCAAACGAAGACTGTACACAACTCTGCCTTCCACTGAGAATACAGAGTCAGGGAATCAGGTTCAATAGTTACTGTGTTGCTCAAGTATCACTTTTCTAAAGCATAAAGGCTCTTTATGTGTGGTTTTTACAGATCCCCCTGCACTTGTTGAAATTATTCATTTGATGAGGTATCAAGATGCTGTCTTCACCAGCTGGAAACACTTGCCAGGCTTTTCACGTGGAAATTAATTTTTATTTGGCATACTGCTGTTTATGTATGTTATTTGTACAGTTTGCCTGTTACACTCTTTCAGAGTGTTCATGAATACTTTTGCTGACCATAACATTTCCTGGTAAGTACCTAACAGTCAGAGAGATCATTTCATGCATACTGGCCAACTGTCTTTTTTTTCCAGATATGATGGGAATAATACCTCCTTACATGCTATCCTTCGACTGGATGTCAGTGACCTCCAAACACAAAACCTGCTCTTGTGGTGTTCCTGTTATTATCCAAGTGAAACAAATCAATGCTCTTGCCCTGCAAGGCCAGTTAAATTACCACAGGCAACCTTGCTGAATCTGCAAGTTTCAGATTTGTATTGAATTAATGTAAGCCAAAGGGGATTCCCATATTACAGTATCTCTGTTGTAAGGGATCCTAGCTAACAGAATGTGCAGTAACATCTGATTTTATCAGTTGATAATGCATAAGAGGTGAAATAAATGCATCGCTCGGTAATCCTCTACAGTTTATACACAATGTTCTAAGTGTAAAAGTCTTGTTTTCAGATGCCAGAGGAACCAGTGGGATTTAGGAGGCCAATGAGCATTGGATTTTTGATAGAAATTAAAGTTCTGAGGCACAGATGCTTATTAAAGATTTAATTCCTACTGAAGGTGAACAGCAACTAGGCTCCTAAATACCAAGTGTGTTGGTAGGAATTTTTTTCTCTAACTGCAGAAGTAGGTAATTGGTGGGGACAGGACCTCTCTTGTTTGATCACTGGTTCATCTTGCTGATGAAAAGCAAGTCCAAAATTGTGACCACTTCCTTGCAAACTGAATGCCAGCTGTGCTTGTTAAATGAGGAAAGACTGAAAGTATTAGTGCTTGTGGTTATTTGCAGTACTTTTTTAGAATTACTGACTGTTCAGCTGCCTGTAATTTGTACTAATCAAGTGTTTCTTTAACAATTAGTCATAAAATGTAAGGACTGATTATCTTTCATCACTGACTTGTCTCACCCATGGCAGTTCTGCTTCTAGAGCAGGTCTGAGATATATTCGTAGCAGAAAAAGCTCACATCATCTCAGTAGGTAAAGATCACTTCAGTTTTCAGTACCATCATCCACCATAATTCATATGCACAAAGTTTAACACAATGTTAATGTTGATCAAAGTAGTATGCTAAAGAAACAGCAAAAGCTTTCACAAAATAGTGTTATTTTCCTCTTTTTCAGGTGTTTTGTTAATTTCACTGTCCTGAGACCTGTCTGAGAAATAGGATGGGAGAGGGGATGATTTCTTGTGTGATTATGTTGCAAACCTGATTCATTTCCAGCAACAACAAAAAAGACTAAATTGTAAAATATGAGCACCTGTGAGAAGTCTGCATACTGTTCCTTTGGCTATTTATATTTCATGTTTTCTTTCAATTGTATGCTTTTCTGTCACCCTGCAGCTACCCCTTGTGATACTTTTCTCTTACTTACACTATTTCCTTTCTACTTTTTGCCTGACAAGAGATTTTGTTTTATTTTATCTTTTTCCTATGGTTTCTCCTGGGCTTCTTGTTCCCCTTCCATTTACTTTCTATTAGTTTATTGCAACCACTATCTGTAATAGTGGTCTTGGATTTCTAGAAGCTATTACTCTCTTATAGACAGGACACTTCATTGATTGATTCTGAACATAACATGTTTCAGTGATAAGTCTGATGGACATGAAATCCCAAGATGACAAATTGACAAAGCTTTTAAACTAAGGGGCTGTGCAGCTTTGTAATTTCTGTTTTTAATGTGGCAATTTGAAAAGGCTTATAGAGTTCCTAATTTAAAAAAGCCCAAAAAGACAGTAATAGTTAAGCACAGGCTTAGATGCTTTTCTTTGCAGGCGTTGTCTTAAACACCTGCTTTATAATGCAACATAAATACATGTTACTATTTTGCAAAAGAGTAAGAGCCAAGTTACTGCAGAAGTGTACCGATAGGATCCCTTCTTCCACAGCATGCAGAAAAGAGGTAAGGTGTTTCTATTGACAGCACTGGTAGAACTACCACCCTTTCAAGTAGGGGTGGCTTCACGTGGGTTGGGAGGCAGTGGAAGTTTTGAAATGGGAAATGAGCAGAAAACAAGCTATCCATCTTTTTTTCTAAGGCAGCAGAAGTACAGGCAAGCAGAAGAGAATACCACTTTTGTTTCCCTGGATTTATTTGCTATGTTGAGTCCTGATCCACCTTTGAACTGAGAGGCTCAAACAAGAATCCGATTCACATGTTCAGGGTCTGTCACCTTCCCTCCATAGTGGGCAGGTGGCAGACAGCATCCAGTGTTAACAAGTGCATTATCTATTGCTCATTGAAGGGAAGCGTTTAACTTTCGTGTTTCACTGAGTTTTTTATAGTTGTAGGACAAGGAGCAGGTCATCTGTATGGACAATTCAATATGGAGCTATAGCAAAAAAAGCCAAACAACCAACAAAACTCAAAAGAAAAAGCAAGATACAGAGAAAAAGACACAAGGATTAGTATGGAAAACACAATAGCACTGGTGTGTACAGTGGCATATCTTCATCTCTATGTAGCAGTAGTTTCTCCATTTTCTACCACAGTCTTGGTCAGGTGTTAAGAAAGCCTGCAAATGGTTAAGACATGAAAGAGAGTTTTTTTTCTGACAAGATGTAGAAAAGAAATCTTACCATAGAAAGGAGATAAATAAGAGATGCTGTGTTTTAATGTCTCTGTGTGTGCATAAAATGATCAGTGAGGTAAAATAGATTGAGGTTAAGACTACATCCTTCCTATAGCAAAACTAGAGCTATTCAGTTTTATGAGAAAGTATAAAATTTCTACTTCAAGGATGATAGTTTAGCAAGTTTAAAAATGAGACTAGGTGGTTATGATCTCAAAATTTAGAGTTGTCACAACTGTAGGTACTTCGAAAGGAACAGGTTGGTTAAATAGAAGCACTAGAATTGAAGTGAATTTTAACTATTAGAGCTTAGATGAATACAGCTGTAAAGGACTTTTACTGTATTGTCACTACCATAGCATTCTTATATGTTCCTCTGGACCATCCAGTGCTGCTTAGACTGTGAAATGGAAAGATGCATTAGAGGGACTAAAGTTCTTACTGGAAAACAATTCTTACTTTTTAAGTTTGTAATCTAACTCTCTGCCCCCATGTAAATACCCTGGTCTATTATATGACAGCAGTAATTTAGATTGCTTCCTTCCCACACTTTCCCTACCATGTTTTTAGATTTGGAAGTGATTCTGTTTGCTGCTTTGTAAAACACTAATAATTTAATTCTGACTGAAGGTAGTTAATATATGGGAAACAAACTCCATATTATATTGTCCAATACATGGTGGATAGTAATTTGTTATACAACTACCATAAACAGAATTTTATATTTCAGATGCCTATGAGTAATAGAAAGCAGACAATAACAATAATAAACAAGTCAGAAGATTTATCATACCACAAAGGCAGTAAGATTACCACGTCAGCTAGCAAGCAGCAGATGAAGACTACAATTTTGCATTTGCATTTACAATAGGCTTGTAATGAAGAGACACAGATATAAAATGTGTCTTTTGGCCTTTGTTATTGCTAAGAGTCAGGGTAAAGCTATGTAATAACCTGCAGAAGAGAAAGTGGATCTAAGCATACATCTTCACCTTGCTAGTCTATGGAGCTTATGAGTTCAGGCACAACAAAGCGTTAATCATCTTCCCAACTGGACCTGGTTCAGATGAATACACAGCTCTCCATACACATCAGCTAACATCCAAAATGGCAACGTTTTCCTTTAGCAGAGGATGTGGCATCTAAGGAAAAGACGCTGAAGCCATTGGAGCTGAAAATCTAAAATCATTGTAATTTTTGCCTTCATGGTGCCCAGTGTAGATCAGGGCCCTGTTGTGCAAAGCTGTGTCTGAATGCATAACATAAAAGCATCTGAGCTCCCAGGAGTTTACATGTTAAGAGGGGATGTTGTTGACTGAAGAGAATGATATAGCACTGTGTTGATTTGCATCCCTTATGATATGACATCCAAGTGTGAATTATAGTTGTCTTCTGTCTAAGAACCTAGAAGTTCTTTTCTTCAGCACACATCCCTGTGCCAACATTTATAATTGAGACCATACTAGATACTACAGGGAGGTTTTCATTTAGTACTGTGCTATGTATTAAAAGGGGAGGGTTTTGTTTTAAAAGTGAAAAACAACACAGTGAGACTAAACTGCCAGATCTGTGAGATTAAGCTGCCAGATCTAAAATGCCTGAACCATATGGTGCACAAGATGAAAACTGACATTTTTATTTTCCTGGGGAGTCTTGAAAAGCAAATGCATAACAGATGCAAAGTATCAAGGTGCCTGAACACTATTTTCAGGTCACGGTGCAACGAGGTCTAAAGCTCTGCAGTGCAATCCACAGAAAGTCCATATTTATACAAGTAGTCAAGAGTCACTTACATATAAGCAGAGTTGCTGAATCTTGCCTCTAACATAGTTTTCCTTCTGATATGATTTCTTGCCTTTATTAAGAAGGTATTGAGTAGGGCTCTGGAGGGTTGGATACGTCTTCCTATAGCTGCCTGAGCTTATGTGCCTTGTTCCAGAAGTCTTACAGTAACCTATGAACTTTGGGTAAATATGGACCATCATGGATTGGAAACCGCCTAAGTTTCATGATAGACTCCTGTTGACATACACCACAGTATTTGGAATCCTCTTTGTATTTAGGACACTCAAGATCAAGATCTGCACTCAAGATCTGTATGCATGTTCTTTAGGCAGTAGTCCAGCTTTTGTACTTCCTTACTATCAGGCTTTGTTTGTGATCTCCTGTGGCTATGAGAACATGGGCCTGATTCTTTCATGTCTTCACTGATTTAATCTTGGTTTAATTGCACTGACGACAAGGGGAGAAACTTCTTTTTCAATCTCTTTGCAATGGACAGGACATGGTAAGGGAAGTTTTGCTTCTGAAAGCTTAGAGCCTTAGGAAAGTATTCTTAGTTCCATTTTCTGCTTATTATATTTCTGAGAAAAGATTAAAAGACAGCAAAGGACGCTGGGGATTCAAAAGCACATTTTTTTTTTCCCTTGGAACTTTCAAAATTACAAAGATCCTAAAAACTGAGGAAAAAAAAGGCTTTATTACTGATTTTGTATCTTAGCCAAACACAAAGGGTGTTCTGATTAATATCTAAAACCACAGAGCCCTTCCCAAGAAGTCTGGGACATGATTTGTAATGTCATGATACTTAAAATCTGCATATGAGCACACAGAATGATTTTTGAGAGAGGAATGAATTTTTAGAGGATAACTGAACCGAGGACTGGGATGCCGCTGTTTCTGGTGTTCAGTGCAAAGGTTGGGACCATGGGCTTTACACCTCTTGTACTTAATGTCAGGGCCTGGAGACATTGTCCCTCTCTGGGACTTTTGGCCTCAGGACCGTCTCGAGGGCAGCCCTGCTTCCCCAGTGCCATGGGAAGAGGCTCCCAGATGCCCTGCAGGGAGGTGGTGGCCAAAGCTCCCCTGTCCTCTGGAAGCTTCTGCCCTGGGCTGGGGCTGCCTTTCTGCTCCACAGCTGCCCCGCTCCCTGGCTGGGGTGACGGGAGAGCCCTGGCTGCTGGCCGTGCCCTGCTCCCCCAGGGAACCCCCATGGCCCCTGGTTCCCAGGCAGCAGCCGCCAAGTGCCACTTGAAGTGCCAGTGCTGTCGACCTACTTTTCCTGCCAGACCCCATAATGGTGCCAGCTGGAAGGCAAGAGCTTTCCTGCCAGCGGCAGTGCAAGGATTAGGCAGACCTCACCACTGACCTGAAAGATAAAGACCATTCAACTTCAGCAGCTTTCAGCTTTACACGCTGGAAGAAGGGCACCTTCCAGACCAGCTCCAGTGAGAGATCAGCTCATGAGGACAAAGACTCCAATCTGCAATTCCACAGGAAGAAGCGAAACAAAATTAGTACTGCAGGTAGATGCTCCAGGCTCGGAACACCTACTTCCCAATGGGATTATTGTAATATCCTCCACATGGAGTTAACCTTGAAGATCCTATGGAAGTTACAGCTGGTGCAAAGCGTCCCAAGGGGCAAGGAAAAAAGCCTTACAGAATTAAGTAGGAGTAAACTTGCAAATCAGCCCACAGGGTGATTTGCCTTGTTTAGATAAACGCTGTGGCTTTATGAAGAGGGAGGAAATGCAGAGCACCTCCGTGATGCAGTTGTGCTCCCAGCAATCCATAAAGGCCTAACCCCAGCATTAGACTGCCAGATGCTCAGGGGTTCACTAATCCACTAGCTATTACATCTGCATTCCAGGGTTTTCATAACAAATGCCACAGCTGAACTTTTTAAATGCCTCTTGAAGCAATGACATACTTCAGAGATTCTCTGTCCCCTTATCTCCAGACCAAGGGGGAATTGCCTCCATGAGATAACCCCCCTCTAAAAGAGATGTGGGTAACCTCAGCCTTAAATCCTTAGAAGTTCCTGGGGATAGTGGAAGTGTGTGTGGTGGAGGAAAGCTGTCCTACGGAATGTTGCAATGTTAGGTGGGTTCCTCTTCTTTGCTCTCAGGCCCTCCACAAATATACCTTTAGCTTAGATTTTGTGAACAATGGCATACTAAATTTCTTTTCAGATATGTCAGTTGAGATTCTAAGCAACTATCCATTTGGATGCCCCCAGCTAGCTGGAAAGTTTGATGTGTTGCCTTAAGCCCAGATACAAACTTGCTGTAGTGAGAAAATGATAAATCCTTTTGGTAACCTAATGGCAAAAAGTGTAGTGCTCAAGTTTTTTCCCCTCAGGTTTCAGGAGTAAGTTAAGTCATAACATCAATTTGTCAGCATTTTCCATATAACTGGCATAGCTGTATTTTCTTCTGGATCTTCTGGAGTATGTAAAAGGTGGTATTGTTTTGAATTGAGAAATTCTGCTGTGATCCCTTTCTCTCATGTATTGTAGAGTATGTATTTGATGTCTGAACTGGAATAACCGTCTGCTATTATCAGTCTGCCATAACTCATTCCTCATTAGCAAAATTTTGTCTTCTCCTGAAATGCACTTTTGTAGTTGAAAGGCAAAGGCATTAATAATCAGAAGCACTTTGTCCTGCATAAAACATCCCATCCTGCAAAATTATTGCTCTGATTGATTGCCTAAATTGCAATACACTGTTTCTCTTCCCTGTTTGGATGGATGTTAAATAGGAAAAGTCCTGAGGCAATGGAGTAGATCTTAATTCTATCAAAGGGAATTTTCTGAAAAGATCAACAGAGGAAATGAATAATTATGGCTGATAAGTAAGCTTAGGAAAATGTGAAGCCTTTACAATAGTTCCCACCCTCTTTTTGCAGAAGGAGGCTTATTTGTTTATGTGAGATACATTCCAGCTCTATATCTAAAGATACCTCAAATCACCTTTTTCAGAGATGAAGGGAGCTGTCATTTGGTTAAAATATTTGTGCTCCCTTGCAAGCAATTAATTGATTTTTATTGATTAATCTAAGAATTAAGGAAAGTTTCTTGTCCCTTATTCCCAAGTTTTAACTGCAAGTTCCAGGAGGACACAGACTCGTGCATTTAGAAAGTACTGCAGTATTATAGTAGAGAATAACACCAAAACAAAGTGATAACATGCCACCATTTTACCAGACCAAGTTGCATGTATGTGCATGAATCACCAGTGTTTTTCTTTTTTGTCAGGAAGCACATGATTTGTAAGTGTTCTCGGACACTTGCAGTGTGGGAAACTGAGTAGGTGACAGCACTGTGACAGGGCTCTGAATTCTTCCAGCTCAGTAACGTGACAAACCAAAGGTCTCCATACTTGCTTATGAAAGAATAATTAGGGAGATATTTTAATAAATATAGAACATGAAATAAAATGAAGAATCATGAATTACTAATAAGTTGCGATACAGTCACTATGGAAGTAGATGTAACTCTAGTTATCACATTTATCCGTACACTAAAATCCCTTTATGCAACATTGAAATAATAGTGACATTTTGCACTTAAAAACTGAATTTAGGCTTTACTTTTGCTGCAATTGTATTTACACTTTTTTTTTGAAAGAACAAGGAACTTAAGTTCAATGTCCTGAGTAATGTGACTTCTTAGATCAGTTCTGAATTTGGTACTTTTACCTTAAACTCTTTTCCACTGAAATGAAAAATGTTTGAGTTGTTGAACACCAATATTTGGAAGTCACAGATAGCTGTGATTCTACTACACATTACAAATCACTCAAAAATTCACCAGGATACCATTATTCATTTTCCAAACAGTATTTGCATTAAGATTAGCTTTATTCTGTGCAACACTGAAAAGAACATAGTCCCATAGAGAACATGACTGTGAAAACCTTAAAGTATGTCTTTCTCTTGCTGAATCCTTTGCTTTGGTTACTTTTTGCTTTTCCTACGCATTACCAAAACATGATTGATATGTCTATTTTTTCCCCATTTTTGTACAGCTTCATTGCAGTAAGTTAGTACATAATTAAGTAAAAAAGCCAGTGCTCAATTCCATCAGTTTCCACGAGAGTGGATAAAAACACCCATGTGTTATATCTTCATGATAAGGCATATGAAACCCTGACTTTACCTCAGAAAATAAAACAGAGACTTGAAAATGTACTATCTAAAGCTGTACTAAAATATAGGAGGAGATTTAAAGTTTATAAAATAAGAGTTTAGTGAAAATGGAGCCATTTCCAGAGGGCTGCTTAAGCCACTTTGTGCTCTGATTAGCAGAATATGAAAGTTCATTAATCAGGTGAATTTGGGGGTCTCCAGGATACTGCCATAGAAGACTACTGCAGCCAGTACAATTAAGCACACCCACCCTGTGCCGCAAAGACTTACCTGCAAACTCCACCCACAAAACATACCAAACTGAACCAAACCCTAGTTATCCTTTGCTTTTCCAGGTTTTGTGCAATTGAGGAATTGCCTTTTAATCTTGCTGTTGAACATTTTATAGGCAACAGCTCCACGCTTAAGGGCAGTTTTGGGAAAAGCCATTTATTTGAGATTGAGAATTCAATCATATACCTGACACTGTATTATAAGGAAGGTACATCCTCTGTTCAACATATTTCTCTCTCTGTGCTGCAAAACTTGCTAGGGTCAAAAGGTAAATCCTTTGGATCTACAGAGTAGCTGTATCCCTGTTCAAAGTTAGAAGCAGATGATGTGTCTTCTCCAACAGGTATGATTTTGTAGCTAAATATTTCCATAACTTTTTTGTTGAAAAGCAAATGTTTTCCATTTGGGGAACACTGAAAACTTGAGCAGACTTAGGAACTACTGGAGGGACGGGAGCTGTTTTCTCACTGGTTCTTGTTGACTATGCCAGTGTATGACACTTAGAGATCCAGTCACTCTGTCTCAGGATGTCTCCATTTAGCTTGCAGTTGCATTTGTTTATTACCCTAAACTTCCCCCAGGTCACTCTGCTTGTAAGTGGTGAAACAAATTTTCCAAATGGTGATAGAAAACCTAGCTGGACAGTATCTTTGTACAGGAGTGGAGTAGGAAGGAGATAAGACAGCAAATGGCTGATAACATTAATTTCATTGGGAGGTTTGGAGCTTCCTGATCCAATCTACCAAGTTGCCCATATACCTGGTCAAAGGGGATACTAAAAGCTGTGGTTGGCTTTACTTGCACCTGTGTAGAGCTGCTGTCCTTTGGAGTTTCTAAAAACAGCAGTCAAAATGGCTTACTTTTGTCTTCACTCTCGGATGCAGAATCTTTAGCAAGGTTCAGAGGAACCCAGTGTATATTTACAAATGAGTTAGCATTCTTCAATACAAGCCTTTCGCTTATCTAATAGTTTTAAAAGCTACATCCTTCCCCAGGGATTTAACTCACAGATTTATTCATACATCATCACTGTATATGGTAATAACACACAGAACATATATATTTTAATGTATAGGAATTACACTTACAAGGGTTCATCGTATCATAGCAGAGGACACCATATACACAAATATATTCAGCAAGTATATACTCAGTATAATACTCACCTTTCATTTTGGCAAGGGAGTAGTGAAAAGTCAAGGTAAATGGGGCAATGGGAGTTTGATGTTATCAACTTTGGTACAATACCATTTCTCTGAGCAACAATAATGACATATTTTTAAGGCAGGTGTTAGATAATGCTAAGGTTATGTGTATAACAAATAACACTAAAAGGTCATATGAATAATTCCACTAATTTTCACTATCCTAAAGCATTTATGGCTCTTGATATGCCTCACAATAAAGTGAGTGGACAGTTGGCATAGTACTAATTTTTCAACGTTTGTGTTTTTCTCTCTTCCTTGGAATTCTTTTCCCCTTAGAGTGCAGTAAGTTATCATTACATATGAAAAACAACAACAAAAAAGTACCTGTTTATCCACTAAAATACCTTGCTTTAATGTCTAGAGGCAGTTTCAAATTCTGGGAAACATACAACCGTAGACCTTAGTTCTGCAAGCTTCCTGTTTGCAGTGAAACAGTTTCCATTCCAAAGAATTTTGCATGGATTAGATGAATTCCTGAAACATGTCTTAGAAGCATCTATAGGTATGCAATTGAAATGCCACTGACAAATACTGAAAATGAATGGAATGTGTTTTAGCAATGTTTATGATGTTATCAACAGACAACTGGGTGGGGTTTTTTTAAGAGCTTATGGTTCTGACATCAAAACCTTCTGGATAAAGTGAGATATGTTCTTGGCAGTTCTAGTTTTTTAAAAAAGTAAGAAAATTACCCATGAAGTTCTTCAGGCTTTGATGTGTTTTACTACACTAATCATTAACAAGGAGGATTTGTTGAAAGCTTTTTCTAATGAAAGACCATTGGCAATACAGACCTAGGCCTTGAGAAAGCTGAAATATCAATTCCATTTTATTTGAAAGTGCCAAGATTCATGAATAAACTCTACTAGCACATTCATGCATGACTGATAGGAAGCAGTGATAAATTTGGGTGACAGGCTAGGAAGACACCTTATTAAAGCCTTCCTGAAAAATCATCCTGAGATCATATGGGGCTCCTAGGGTCTATTAATCAAAAGACTTTTTACTTCAAGTGTCAAAAAGCAAAATAACAGATACTGATTATTAACTGCAGAGTACAGAAAAAGATACTTCAGTCTATCATAAGCATAATGTAAACTGAAAGAGAAACTTTCTCTAACAAATTCTTTTGAAGACAGAGTATGGAAAGATAGTTTTGGCTTTAAATTGAAACCACTTATGAGGAATACTAAGCAAGTTCTGTTTTCAGTTGATCATGGTAAGTGCCTCATTATTCAAATCACAGGCATTATGTTCTCATACAAGTTTGGTAAATTTTTGTTTTCTTTTTTAAAGTAAAAGCCTCAGGCTAGCTGAGATTTTAATTCCTGTGAATTCTGTAACATCAATGTGTTGGCAAGAGATTCAATGTATAAAGAAACAGTTTGCTCTTGAAACACCACTAAACCTAATTATTTTACTGAAAATTCATGGAAGCATTAATAGGAAAGGTGGGGATAACTGTTTTCTGGATGTCATCTGCTTAAGTTGGAAATCCATGTAAGTGGATGATAGCTATCCAAAAGCCCTTTGACAGTGAACCTATGCCAAGAAATACCAAAACCCCACAATACATAAAAACCGAGACCCTTCTGATTTTATGTTTAAGTGTGTTTAAGAGACACTTACAACACACTGTCTGTTTCCTAAGTTTACATACAGGAATTCACATCTCTGTTCTACATAGTTCTGTAATGTGGGATCCTGGGTCAGTGATTCACTATATTATTATTGTCACAGCTAGTTTTGTCACATACAGGAAAGCTATCAGGGCTGAACTGGATGACTTTTCTAAAAGGTTGTTTATATACCCTTAAGGAAACATCTGCTGTCAGAGATGGTCAATTGTTTTTATTAACTGCCAAGTCTAAACCTTAAACTGCATCAGGCTGACTGTCCTGCCACCACTGTTATAATCAAATGGCCTTGGAGATCTTGATCCCATAGTATTATCTACTAACAAATTAGCAATAACCCTTCATAGCCATTTCAAGCCAGGATATCCACTCAGTTGCTATTAGCCAGCAAAGGTGACAGGGCCAGGGGGACGCTTCTGGATCCCCGGAGGAATCAAGTTTCCAAGTCATGTTTTAGTAGCCAGTTTTTTCAAACCACCTGCAGCCCAGCCTGGCCAGGACCAAGGAAAATGCTTGCCAGGATCCAGACTGGTGTGCAAGTTGGCATGGGCAGAACTCGCTTTCATTACATGTTACATAAGGGACAAACTAAGACTTTTTTTACCTATATGCTCCCCCCTCCCCCCCCAAGCTGTGGCTCCACTCCTTGTTCAGCTTCAGGGTGTGTGTCACTGTTCACGGCAATAAGTCAATTCCATTCCCAATGTGCTGCCACCACCAACCTCCCTCCAGTAATGCTCCCTTACATACAAAGCTGGATGTGTTCAGTATGTTCTTAACCCTTACAAGGATTCAGAAACAGTCTCTCCTTTCCTAATACCTTTTTTCTTAATTGAATAGTCACCTGCCAGACCAGTTCTCTATATCCCAGTTAGATAGTGGGTTAATGTCAGCTACTTTTCCCCACATCACCCTTGGAAAGCAATCAGATAAATTACTATAGTTGGTTTGCACCACACCACACCAACTGTACAGGCACCTTGTTAGTCAAGGATGGCTACACTGAGGGCAGATCTCTGGGAGAGCATGTGTTATTCTGAAAATACAGTCTTAAATAGGGAAGTGGGGAAAGTTTGGTAGCTTATGTTTAGGGGGGAGTGCATTATTGATGTGATTCTTTTGGTATCAGTGGAATTACTAAAGCAATTACAAAAGCTCAGTATGAGGTCTTCATAAGAGGCTGCTGTTCACGCTGTTGACTATAAGAGTCTGACTCAGCCTGTACGGAAGGAGGAGGATTACTAATGTTACCCAATCAGCCTCTTAATTTCTGACAGATAACTTTTATCCTTCTGCATTGTGAAGCAATCAATTTCCTCCATTTCAATGCTTACTATCGAAAGTATTTGTGTGATTATTACAAAGTACTTAACATTAATATTTAAGTGACAGCTAGATTTCCTTTTTTTTTCACAAAGCTATGCCATTCTTAAATAGCACCAGTGTGCCCTATAGAGTTGGAGAAGCCTAGGAAATTGGAAAATTTATATCAGCAAGAGCAGGTTTAAATTCTCATGAATTCATGCTTTCACTTTTGCTTACAACTGGGACTCTTTTTTGGAAACCTTTTAAATGATCTTTCATGAAGTTGTGATAAGCACAGATAAATCTTCTGTTTAACTTCTGAACTGTGTATAATCTGCTGTAGATGCATGAATTCTTCAGGTTCTCTACTTACAGAAATGCTATAGATTTTGTACACTTGGGTTATCCAATAAACATGATTTCTTTCAGTACTGAAAATGCCATATCATCCCTTTAGTTCCAGTACCTTATCTGGCTTTTCTTTCTCCTTTGAATTTTTAATCTGGAAGATAAAAGTCAAGCATTAGGGTCATTTCTGTGGCCTGACAGTAGAGGCTGAGAGTTTAGTCTGTTTGGAGCTGTTTTAACACTTGCCATTAGAATTTTTGGCAAAAACTTTCTGGACTCTGTAAGAATGTTTGTAATTCTCTTTGAACCACAAAGATGCAGGGGTACTTGTAAAAATACCAACCGAAGCGTGGATTTAGTAACTGCAAAGTCAGTTGCATACTTCAAAACCCAGAGGAGTATAGAACGGATTATGTTGCTTTAAGGCCCTGAACTGCTCCTCATGGAAGGAATTTTTCCATGGGGAGTCCTTGCACCGTCACAGCCATCATGGTGAAGGATATTCAGCAACAGCCATCGCACAAACTGCTGTGGGGGTCTGGCCTAGTCAGTGGGATACTTTTTATTGAAGTGAAAAAGAAAGGGCTGCTACTAGGTAGAACACTTCCCTTATCTGCCTTGTTCTCATCACAAATCATTTTACACTGCAGTTAAACCCTAATTCTAAGGGCTTGTAAATGCCTTAAGAAATCCTCTGCCTTCCTTTCTGCCTTAGCCTCTAGCTTTGTACTTTACTTTTAGGTAGAACAGTAAACAATTGCATCCATGTACTCTGTTGAATATGTGGGTTTTCCATATACAGAGTTACATTTAGAGAATATACATGTGGCTAATTAGCAGTAACTTACTTTGTTGCTACAGAAAAGCTACATCCATGGTTTTTTAACTTTTTTTGGGGGGGGGGGGTGTTGACAGGTGTGGGAGAAATAAAGCCAGGCATTGTTCCTGGTCCTAGCTGCTGCTGTAAATGAATGTGTCTATCCTGAACTGACAAATTAAACTGATGAGTTAAAATTAATGGAATTTTTGCCTGAAAAAAAATGTGTATTGTTGGTCTAAGTGAACCCCCTCCTGCTCCATATTAACTACATGTCTTAACTCAGCATACCAGTAATTGTCAAAAAATTTTATACACCTTTTCCATTTCTTTTGAAACAACTGTGCACTGCTTTGGATCTGGTTAGAGCAGTCTGTTTTATTAGCAATTAGCTGATCCATCTTGTGTGGCTGCTTACGAGCTACTCTTGCTTCTTTTCCAGCATCGGTTTTAGGCAAAGCACAGTGGGTGAGGGCAGTGCGTGGATGTGGGCACCATGACAGCAATTAGCTGGTGTGATTTGGGTGACCCAGGGCCCCGTGGTGGTCCCATGTGGGGCTGTCCTGCTGCAGGGGCTGGGGTATCGTGAAAGCAGGAGGCTGGGGAGACACCCAGCATGGGATCCCACCCAAGAAGGGGTATTTGAACGGGGCCATCTTTGCTCAGCTTCTCCCTCCTGCCCTTGCACACGATGCAGTTTGGGTGCAGACAGAATGCAGTGACAGCCTTCCGGTCTAAATCTCATCAACATCTACACCAGGATAATGAAAACATTACAAAAGTAAAGTGAATACGAACCAGACCAGACGGCATAAAAAGAAGGCTATGGCAAGAGTAGAGAGTTCAAGTCTAAAAAGAAAAGTGCTTTCTTCTGGACAAACCTTGAAGTTTCAGAAAATAGAGGGTATTCAACATTAAAAGCTGAGGCAACCAAGCATCTCTGAGGAGAAGCATAACAAAATCTGTAATGATATCTATTTCCTTGCATTAAACAGAAACATTTAAAACAGGCACATTCCCAGCCATTAGTTTATACCCTTACAGTTGGTATAATATGACATGACCCCCTCTGCAACAAAGCAGTCCAAAAGTGTAAAGTTAAAAAAGACCATAAAAGAAAAGTAGACTGTGATGGTTTACAGTAGAAACACTATGCTCAGGGCAGCAACATTGCTGGAACTGAAAGCAATCAAAACTGCTCTCTGGGATGACTTTTCTTCCTGCTGTAAGTTTGGTCCCTTTATCTTACATCCAGTTAGTTTCCCACAGCTGTTAACTGAGGGAACCTAAAGTGCACATGCTCTGTTTCTGTGAGATGTATAAAGTTGTGTATGCTCCAAGGCTGTGTCTGCTTCATTCTGCCCAATATCATCTTAAACTATATTTTGCTCTTCTTTCCTTTTCTGACCCACACTGATGTTTTTGGTAGAGTAAAAGCATCTGCTTCAATTGTGCCCTCACCTTGCTTGATCCCATAGTCTCTAAAGTAACAGAACAGACTGACGTAAAGCTCTGACAGCAAGAAATGTGGCCTCTTGGTATTTAGGCTTTGGACACCGTTGCCCACTGTGCAGTTTCTGGCACCTTGCTTGAGCTGGATAATGAATTCTGCTATTAAGAGACTGTGTTGAGAGAACAATTAAAACAGTTTAGTATTACTAGGTAGATGACACGCTTGTCCCATTTGTACTAATAAGGCTTTTGAAAATGCTTCTGATGGGACTCCCTTCCTGCAGTGTGTGTAGAAGTATTGGAAGCTAGTATAATTTGCAAACTTTCTAGTATCTAGACATAACTTCTGAGACCATCTGGAGCATCTGGATAGTCAACAGCTTTGAAAATTGGACTATGTAGATTGTAGATGGATATTTAACTATGGACCTGCAAATGTCTCCTACACCTGTTCCTGAAAAACTTGAATCTTTTTTCTTTAAACTTTGCAGCATCAGTTTTAATTTAATATTTTAGTATTCTTATGATCTTCTGTGGTCACACCGTATCTCTTCAACCTGTGTCCTTCTTTCATCTGGTGTGTCAATTAAGCAAGAGAAAATAGCCTGAATGTTTTATATAGTAATAAGCTGACAAAAATTGCTCTAAACCAATATACGTTGCTCTAAGTAATTTTTCTTTATCCCTCAGCACTGAAAGTATGCAGCTTCATTTGACATTAGGTTTTCGCAAGCTTCTTAAATCCAATACAGATGCAGCTCTTAGAAAAATAAAATCTCTTATTCTTCCGAGACAGGTCTTAGATATTTTAGAAATAACATAAGCTAACATGAACAAATATATTTGGCATCTGAGTCTAAACAAAGAGGTGGTACCTTCTACTCCTCTGGAAAATTTGTTATGGATGGGAACCACAGAACTGGTACCTTTTTTCATTTGTCATCCTGTTGAATTCAGTGATATGATACATGCTAAAAGGATATCAATTCAATATTACTAAGAATGACAGAACCCAAGCCAAAATATTTAGACATATAAGGCATTATGTTGAATTACTGAGTTCAACATTAAACCAAATGATCTTGCTTTGTGAGGGCATTTCTTTTCATACTTGTTACATGATCATCAACCTTAGCACTTGTTTTCAGTCTATCTGTTTTGACACTCAATTACTTGCTATGATGCCCAGAAACTACACTTTAACTATGCCCAAATTAAAAATTAATCCTCTCCGTCCTGTCCTTTTCTTCTGCCTCCTTCCCTGACAAGGGACAACAATGAAACATCACAGTCGAAAGTAGTGTGAACACTCTCAAGTTCAAGGGATAAAGTTAATGGGGACCTTAAATGCTAAATGGTTTGCTAGTGACGCAGAAGGTCCTGGATTAAAAGCAATTTTTATAAGGTGAGTTATTCAATGGTACAGGTTCAAGTGATTGTTTTTATAGCCATTGGCCTTATTTTCTCAATTTCATTTTCAAGTTGGATTGCACCCTGGGCTGTAATGCAGAGCAGTGTTGGACTCAGGAGCTTTCACTTGTGTTTCTGCCTTCATTCAGTGTGGATGGATGGTGAAGAGAAAAAATTGTGTCCTTCCTCTGAAGGCCAATCATAACCTGGCCTGCTGTGCTCTTCCAGACAAAATACAACTTGTTATGGACACTCAGGTTTGAATGCAGTCACTTGACTGTTGACCAAAGTCTTAGCATAAATTTCTACTTTATCTTTTGTCAGAAGGAAGGTGTTCAACTGGAGACATGTTGCCTATCTTTGCCTTTCTTTAGTTTCTGAGAGAGTAGGGACCATAATTTTCAGAAAGAGAGAGAAACTGTCTTTGCCTTCATTATCTCAAACTAAGATCTGAGAAGAGCTTGAAGACTTTCTATAAGCTCCTTTTTTAAGATCAAAGGGCAAAGATTAAGGCCACAGAGGGGAGAATTGATTTAAATGTTCTGCTTGTGGTTTAGGTATCCCGTGCAGTAAATTTTCTTCACTAGCAATGTCTGTGTTGATGAGCTTCACACATATACCTTAAGCAATCAAAGTCATTATTTTTTGCATGTATTACCTTGAAACATGTAGCATAAATTGTGTAAATGCTATTTATTAACTTCAAATTTAATTTTAACTGACTTCCTCACTATTCATGTGCTTAGCATGCTTTTAGAGTATAAGCAATTCCTTAGAATAACTTTATTTAACAAATGAAGTTGCTCTTTTTCTTAAAAAGGTCTGTATGCACGTTCTCCTCTCCCTCCAGGTTTTTTTGGGCTTGCTTATGTACCTCTGAGACATGGGGCTTATCTCAGTCTAAGGAAAATTATGTTTCTTCAAGCATCTCCTGAAAATTTTGACAGCAAATCACTGACACTCCTGGAAAAGAGGGAGCACCTGAAGGGTAAGAATTCTTAGAATTCAGTAGGAAAACTTTTCCCTCTATCCACCACCCACACTTGCACTGCTCCCAAGTTCTGCAGGGATTAAACAGCCAGAGGTTATCCAGAATCTCTTCGAGCTGCATGAAGCCACTGGGGAAGCTCCACCCTGTTCTAAGGGAAAAGGGAGTGATAATCTCTGAAGTCAGTCATTGCTTTAGGAGACACTTCAGAGATTCACAGCTGTAGCATTTATTATGAAAACCCTGGAATGCAGATGTAATAGCTAATGGATTAGTGAATCCCTGAGTACCTGGTAATCTAATGCTGGGGTTAGACCTTTTGGATTGCTGGGAGCACAACTGTGCAGTAAGAAATTGCTCTGAACTTCCTCCCTGCTCAAAATATGATGTATCCAAAACCTGCTGAAGTCAAAAAGAGGTGCTCAGAAAATGATGCTTTGGGTGGATCCCAGTGCCTCACCATGGTCTTTGCTGACACAAGACCTTTCCCCCTTCAGGTTATTTAACACACGTTCTCTCTTTTGTGATGTTCTTTTATTGTCCATCCCTGTGACAAGTGATTTTTGTGACCTTTGTTTTGGTTAATTGTATCATTAATTTCTCAAAGTATGAATATTTTCCTTCTTTAATAAATTACTGGCTTTGTTGAGGTGGTGTTTACAGCACCCTGTGCTGGGACATCTACTCTTCTGTACCTGTCTTTATCACATGCTATTTTGGTCAGTGAAGACTCTTGCGTGATCTCATTGTAGGAGATCACAAATCAATAGATCACCTGAACCTCACAGAATAATGCCAGTCTTTCATTTTACTGGGAGGCTAAGGTGGGAAAGGATTGCAAAACCCTAAAGAACATGAAAAGAACACCACAAAGCAGCCTGAATGCTTTAAAAATACATTTCTGAAGTTTTTTAATGCCTTATTTAATATATGGACTACCGCCTTGTGAGGAAGAGGTGTACTGGCATTTTCTAAGATCTGTGCAGGTGTGTATCCCAAGACACAAAGACACTAGTGATTCTTTTGGGTGGAACAGTGAGAAAAGAAATGGGGGTGAAGCCCTGGCTGCTTTACTCTAGCCACAGAATAAATCATTCATATATTCCAATGCTGTTTGTGTCCTTCTGTTACTAATCCAGTGTAGCCTACTGGAAGAAACGCATGTTGTACCAAACAAATGAGATGACGGGATTCAGCCAAAGTACAACTAAAGAATAGCAATTTAGGTACAATATGAATAAGTGGAAGATAATAAGTACATTCATGCAATTTTAGATACACATGAATATATAAATGTAAATTCATACCCTGTATAAATAGGTTTGTAATTCACTGAAGCCTTATATTTTGAGAGCTTTGGGGATTTACAGGTTATTATTAGGCTATTCCACAGTGAGTGATTTCTCAGTCAAAATTGTTTTGGACCTGCTCTAAGGGAAGACCCAGTTCACAGTTTCAAATTAAATTAGATATACTGACAGAGAACTCCTTACAGTCACTTGTATAATACAGGCTTTCCATCAGTTAGATTATGGTGTGTTACATATTTTTGTACTGTGATGAATGTGAGGTTGATAGAATGAAAGGAGATAGCTAAACATCTGTTATGCATTTGCATTTCAGGTGCGAGCATGAAAATAAAGCTTCATTTTTCATATTTCACCCTGTGTATGGGGCACCCTCTTCTCATTATAGTATAGTCTTCTATATCTTAAAACTGTAACTCCACTTTCTTCACAGTCAAGGCCTGATTCTAATCTCATGTTGCTCTAAACTAGGTGTTACCCCATTAAAATGGAGGATCTAGATCCTGATCTTATTGTGTGCAATCTGAAGGAAGTCTTTGCAGTTCAACAGAGGTATTTTAGGTCTTCATAAGGTAACTGTAATCAGACCCAGCTCCAACTGCATGTGTATGTAAAAAGCCAATATAAATGAGATCAGAATCAGGTCTGTGCTATTTTTTCTCTCTGGAAAATAGTTGATAAATTTATGTCTGCTTTTAAATATGATCAGTAATATTCTAATCACAGTCAGTCATCTTGAGCAATTAGCTGAATGCTGAAAAAATAATCATTGCTTGAACAACTTCCCAGCTGATACTTGCAATTAATTCTGTCTTTTTCTTATTTCAGATTCCTCATACTTCTTGTTCCCATGGAGAAATTCTGATGTGTGCTAGCATAGACATCAATAGCAATATTTTGGGGCCCTGAGGGCAATCCTTCCGTTTTGAGAGAAAGGTAAGTTAGAACTTATGTGGCCATTAATGAAAAATAAATAAATAAAATCACAGAATCATAGAACAGCCCAGTTGGAAGGGACCTTGAGAGATCATCTGGTCCATATTTTTGTGGGAAAGGGAGCCCAGATGAGATTATCTAGCATCCTCTCTAATTGCATCTTGAAAACCTCCAGTCATGAGGACTCTACTGGTCCCTGGTGAGGTTGTTCCAGTGAATGATTGTTCTTACTGTAAAAAATGTCTTTCTTCTGTCAAGATAAAACCTCTCCTGGTGCAGCTTGTACCCTTTGCCCCTTGTCTTCACTATGTGACTCCTTGTGAAGAGAGAGCCTCTGTATCGCTTCTAGCCACCTTCTAAGTAGGGGAATACTGTCATGAGGTCCCTGCTGAGCCTACTCCAAGTGCAGCCTGGCAAACACTGAATGGAGTGGGGTGATCACGTCTCTGTCTCTGCTAGTGATGCCCCTGTGGATGCAGCCCAGGATTTGATTTGCCTTTGCTGCTGCAGCGGCGCACTGATGACTCATGTTCAGCTTGTTGTCCCCCAGCAGCCCTGGGTCCCTTTCAGCAGGGCTGCTCCCCAGACACGCGGATCCGAGCCTGTGCTGGGCTCTTGGGTTATGTCACCCCAGGTGCAGGACTTTGCACTTGACTTCGTTGAACTTCACACTGTTCTTGCCAGCCCACTCTTCCAGCCTGTCCAGGTCTCTCTGTAAAATGGCTCTCCCTTCTGACAAGGTGACCTCACCACCCAGTTTGATGCCATCAGCAAACCTGGTGAGGGTGCTTTCAGTCCTGTCATCAAGGAATTTGTGAAGATGTTGAACAGTGTGGGGACCAGTATCAATCCCTGGGGGACGTGTGACGGGCTGCCAGCCTGAGTAAAAACCGCTGATCACCACTCTCTGAGTGTGGCCTGTGAGTCAATTTCCTACCCATCTCGCAGACTGTCCATCCAGTCCGTATCTTGCCAGTTTGTCCAGAAGAAGGCTGTAGGAAAAATCTCCATTCTTAATTCAGTTTCTGTTCTACCAGCTGTAAGAATGTTGAGTGGAGGCGTGGAATTTCTTACTGTTCCATGAAATGTGTCACTCCCAATTGCCAGGTCCAGTGCATTATCCTAATAGTTGCATAATGATATATTGCACTGTGTGAGAAAATACTTCTCTGCGCTTTTAAGTCAGAATTCCTACCCTGATGTTTTCAGAATTATGCAAGATCAAAGCTGTCTTTATTGGAGAGAGGAGACTGTGTTTGCTGTAAAGATATTCTTCACTGTAGCTGTTTTGATATGGTCTCTGTGAAAAGGGGTATCTGGCTTTCTGTGTATGACTGCAGCCATTCCATCCAGCTCTGAGCTCGGCTGGATGAAGGTGGGGGCTGCTAGCAGGCAGTGGATGCACTGTTTTTCAGCAGCCCTCCTGAGAAAGATTTGCTGTTGACAGAGAGCACAGCTTCATTGAAAGACTTGGACTGAACAGAATCCTTCATCCAGTTGAAAAAACATGTTACCTGCTCTCACTCACCTTGGATTTATGACTTAATTATGGTGGTTTAATTAAGTTATTCCTGGTCTAACATTGGGCTAGAAACATAACTGGGAAATGTATGTCAGAGAGAGCCACTTCACAAATCTGCATTTAGTGAAAATCACATACTATTAAAAGCCTCCTTTACTAAGCCCAAGTCCACACATATCCAAGGTTACATTCCATGTTCTTTAGTGATGCATTTAATCAATGATCTTAAGTACAATGACTGAAAGCCATCTTTTCTATTTATTTTTGTTTTATCAAAATCTATCTTTCAATAGAAACTTCCAGATTTCCTGTCTCTGTCATTTTTTAACAGGCAGTGATACATTGATCACTGGGACTACGTAGGAGTAAGTCTCCTCAGTTGTGATTTATTTGTGCTCATGTGTATTTTCAGTTACTCAGAGGAACTACAAATATTAAATCTTTATGGTTATGGTAACTGCATAGTGAATTATAGATGACTGTTCACTGGGCAATGTAATATAAAGGATCACATCAGTGTGTGAAGCTGAGGTAGTGGCTATCAGAATACCACAGTCTTCACAGATCCTATATATAGTCTGCACTCAAAATCAAAACAGTTTGTTAAATTAAAACATTTCAGTGTACAAAAAACCAAATACTACATCAAGTTATTAATTGATAACATGTATTTAAAAGCAGTTTTGCAAGTCTACAGTAGTCATGCTAACTGTAGGGGAAGAAAATGCAACAGTCACAAGGTTACTAAAAAGTTCTTATTTCTAAGATGGATGTCCATATTAAAAACAAAAAAAACCAACCAACCAAAATATATCTCTTTGTAATATATATTTTTGTAAATGACTACGCAGCATTTGTTTATTCAAATATATCTAGCTAAAAAGTTATTAGTTTCTTTATGCCTTTATTACTAAAATGAACTGGAACTACTTTCAGCTTTCACTGGGGAAATATTCCAGATAATTAAAATGAATGCATTCCATTATCTTATCACTTTGCTACTGCTGAAAGTCTTAAGGAAATGTATCAAACTGATGAATGCGTAACATTCTCCTTGAATGGATAAGGCAATGTTATTCAGTTCTCAGCCATCTTCCCCTTAAAGGCTGGAGTGGGATTTTTATCTTCTAAACTTAACTACATAAACCGATGTATATGGCTTGCCTGAAAACTGCTGTTTTTTTCTGAATCTCCAACAGAGATATTTAAAATATATACAGTTATGCCAAGTAATCGCAAGTTATGTGAGATAACTTATGTGAAGGAGAATGGATTTTGTGAGAACCAAGTAGGTGGCAGGAACAAAATCTGTGTTTATGCATTTTTACAGTTTCCTAAATCTCTTGATTTTTTGTAAAGGATTGACTACACGTGTCATGACTAATGGAAATGTAATGAATAATATACATTTACTTAGACATGTTCAGACTGAAAGATCACAAAGACAAAAGAGGAGCAAAGATAGAGGATAAAATAACAGCTGTTGTCTGATCAAAATTATTTTTATTTCTTCAGGTTATAAGAATGTCTAGATGTTAACTACAGCAACAGGTTATAAAGGAGGGAGAAACTGTGTTTCAATCTGATGAACCAATGCTAATAAATTTTATTGTTTCTGAATCATGGAGTTGACCAAAATATCACTTGGGATATTATATCACTTGGGACCAAAATCCAAAATATTTCTTTAAAACTTTTTGTCAGATGTATATTAGTAGTTTAAAAAGACGTGGTCATGACTTGCTTTTATGTCACTTGAAGAAGGAAAGGATAATGCTTTTTCAGGTGACAAAAAGAAGTGAAAAAAATTAGTCTTTAAGAGATATTCAGACTAATTTACAAAGTCAACACTGATGAAGCATAAGGCTTGTATACTAAATATAAATAACCTTCTACCTAATAAGAAAATCTGTGGTTATGAGGCAAATTGTGAGGCAAACCTAAAAAGTCTACATCACAATGAAGATGGTGTGTGTTTGAATTTTGTGTTTTCAGGTGTGTAGAATACCTTTCCTTCACTGAATTTCACTGGGCTGCAATTTATAAAATTGCTCAGTGAAATGAGCAAAGGACTTGACCGTCTGAAAAGCTCATTTTCAAAATCTGTATTTTGCTCAAATGCCAATGGGAATGATTGGCTAACAGCAATGTAGTAAAGCAGACATAACAATTATAAGAGTGCTATCAGGTCACATCTTTGTTTTATGAGCTGGTGAAGCACATATAGTTAGGATCTAGTGTCCAAACAAACCCACAACCTCCTTTAGTAATGCCAGAAATATTTTCAGTTGCTGCTAACAAATTCACTATTAAACAATGCAGTATATTTTTCTTGTCTAAATACTGGCTTTAGCATTCTTTTACTTTTGCCATCACTTATTTGTTGCATTTAAAACTGTTGATTTACACTGGAAAAGATGTAGCATTTTTATAAGCATAAATGATTTTTAATGAACAAACAATTGACAGTCATAGAGAAGCTATCTGCTGTTCAAGACAGTGGCAGGACAAGAACTTTTATACTTTATCTTCCTTCTGTTCCCAGGTAGGAAAGTTTAAATAAAAATAATAATAATAATTTAAATATATATTGCAATAAATGGAATGTGTTTTCTTTTTCCCAGCTTTCTTTGTGTTCCAGAGGAGTTGAACTTTTTCATCCAAACTTCATCTACAGAAAAAAATTATATTCCTGAAAAATTTCAGCCAGGAAAGTGTAAGCATGAGTAATAGCAAACATTTGTAAATCTGGATTCCTATGGGTTTGTGTCTTAGACTTTACTTTTCTAGGAAGATGTATACTGCTGTTTTTCTGAAGGTATTGAATGTGTAATGTGGATTCTCAGATATCTAGTAACATTTGAGTTTATGTTAACCTCTTTTCCTCATTGGAGACGATTCTCAATTCTACAAACTGAGTTACAAAGTCATTTACTAAGTCTAACGACAAAGTCACTTGTTTTCCCAGAACTTAAAAGGACAGTGATCTCTCCATCAGTTTGGCTGAAACTAGCTATTAAGTTCAAACATGACGGTTTACAGAAAAGAGCTCAACTGATTGCTGATCACATTGACAGTCAGAGCAGCAAGGCAACCCTCATCATCACAGGAAACTGGGAAAAAACCCAAGAATGAAAGCCAACATGCAGTCTAAAATATGGTAGGTGGTACTGCTTGTATGGTGGCTAGTTCTCACGATCTTTTACAGTGGGTATAACAGGGGCAGCTCCATTAACTTCATGAAATTACCTGTGTCTAACACTACTGTAAGTGAGAGCAAAATCTAGACCTTAAGGTAGACCGCAGTACTTATCCCTTACTAGAAAAAGAATATATTGAGTGCAAGTGTGAAAAATCCCTTTCGGGATTTTTATTAATTCTGTGTCAATTTGAAGTTTGATAATTCAGCAAAGTTGTCCATGATGACTTATTGAAAATACAGCATGAGAATATTGATTGAGTTTCAGTCATGTAAAAATGAAACTAACCCCACAAAAAGATGCAATCTTTCGAACATCACTGAACTGCTGTGAAACACTAGAATGCAAAAATAGCTAAAAAGTTTTAATCACTCCTTGGGGGAAAAAGCCAACCTTATAATATTGGGTCTGTCTGTGGAATATTACCATTGAAAGTAATAAATCAAATTCTGCTCTCATTTTTTGCCCTACAGCACAATTGGCTTACAGGTATTGCAAAACATTTTGCAGTCAGAAGTGCACAAGAAAGTTCTGGCAGAACCATTTACCACTGAATCCAAGCGATCTGTAAAAATGGTATTTTTTGCTGCTCTTGCTAAAGTTTCAGAGAAGATCTTCTGGAGGAACAGTGCAAACTGCTGTGATGAATGCACTTGAATTCTTAATCAAACTAGCAGTAGTTTGGTAGAGGCTCCAAAGGAGGCAAAGTCCTGAGCCATAGCTGGGCCAAGAACTCCTCTAGGAAACCTGCAAAGGACCAGAGTGACCCTGTGAACACCAATGCATATGAGCTTGGAACACTGATCAGGTGATGAACACATGAATAGTGGGTAGCTTTTCCAAGACTCATTGTATCAAGGAACAAAGTTGTGGGTACAAGGAGTCTCATGCATACCTCTCCCATTGTATGCAATTTGACTATGAGCCAACAACTTTATTCTGTAAATATAACAGCCTAAAAGCTTTCTTTGATCTTTCCCTGCTAGCAGAATGGCTGCATGGTGGTGATCTCCCCTTGAGCTGAGCCACCTCTCAAGGTTGCTCCTCAAGGCAGAGAGACCTCTGGATGAGCCCAGTTTGAATTGGCCCTAAATTCCAACTGGACTGCACACCAGGTGACTCTGCCCTTGAGCAGGGATGCCTCTCAAGGTTTGAGATTCCCTACATGAGACTAAGAGATCCTTCCTTACCCAAGGTGAAGAGACCCCTTACTTGCAAAGGATCGTTGGTAAGTGACTGATAGCATGCTGAATTAATACTAATTAAATATTACTATTCTATGTAGCTGCTCAGTATTAATTATTATAAACTTTGTATAGATAATTCCATTAGACATAAACCATTGTCCAAGTGTGAGACTATGATCGGACCTAATGTTGCGTCCCAAAGTTGGAGCGACTCAGGTTCGTGGATTTCCTTTGTCAGAATTAAGGTGAAACGACACCAGGGGAGTTTAAACAACAATCAACACTTATTCAACCTAGCTAACTTTGTCCAAGTACACATGAACTTATTAATATGAACCTTGCAACATGTCATTAAGCCGCTGTTTGAGAAGAGGAGGGAAGTATAGGAAAATGAAATGGAAAAAGGAACATGAAACTGTGTCAGAAGGAGAGCCCTCCTGGTGAGTCACGAGGTTCAGAGCAGACCCCCTTGCTTTCTGGACTCCTCAAAGAGGAGCTCAGGGGCGGCTAGATCCACTCTTAATCTCAGACTTGGTCAATGGTTGGTGTTTAAAAGGATGAGGTGTCGGGACTGTGGAAAATAGAGAAGGAAAAGAGGGAGAGAGAGAATGAGAGGAAGAAAGAAAGAATGAAAGAGAGAAGAGAAGGGTTTCACCAGTCCTGGGTCCAGCGTTGGTCCAGCCAGCACAGAGATCCAGTTCTGGAGGGCACGCACTTGAGGACTTGTTCTCCCTTCTTTTATAGTCTGTTGGCTGATGATCTCAACATGCGCAGTTCCCACACCTGGGGTTCACTGAAATCGGTCAGTGAGCTTTGGGGGGGGTTCATTGTGGAGTTGCCTCTCTTTTCCTGCTGGCATGACCACTTAAGATAGAAGCACAGTCCCAACTTCCATGGGGCCTTCTTCCTCCAGGAAGACAAAAATTGTGTTCCTCCTCCTGGTTGCTTAAGATAAGGAATTGGGGCTTTGGAGAAGCACGTACCCACCCTCTGTGGGGCCCTCTCCTCTGGCCACATTGTCCTGTTCACAAAACTCCAGCATTTCTACAGAGGCCATTTTCTCCAGCAAAGTTCTTTAGTGGATGTTTGAGACATTGAATTTGTCAGATTGTCACACCTAACCACGCCTAAGCTCCATCAGGAGTTTAGAAAGCAAGGGGGTTCACTCTGAACCTCATGACTCAATGGGAGGTTTTTCCTTACTCTTTGTATTTCCTCCATTAAATGTAAATCGTTGTCCAAGTCTGAGGCTAAGATTGGACCTAGCTGCACCTAAGCCCCATCAGCAGTTTACAAAGCAAGGGGGTTCCTTCTGAACCTTGTGACTCAACAGGAAGGTCTCCCTTACTCCCTTACCCTTTTGCATCTCTGGTCTCTGTGTAAATCATTCTAGCTTGACTCTAACTTGATTTCCCTTTGTATGTTTCTTCCATGTAGTAAGTAACAGAGTGAACCTTGCCATTGAACTTTGTTAAGTGGCACTTTTACAAATTCATATTAAAATAATTTTTGCTAATACTTTGATGGTGATTCTTTAAGTGATCTAAATCACTCATCCATGACAAATTTATGTAGTTGGCAGGATACTGAATCAGGATCAACAATGACTGCTTTGACATTTATGGAGAAAAATGTTTGTGTTTGGGGTTTGGGTTTTTTTTTTTGAAACTTCTTTTCATGTAAGCAATGTTACAGTGCACTTAAAGAGTTTCACTGGCTGCTCACTTGTGAGGCTGTTGGTTCCAAGTCTCACTGTGCTGGATATTTTTTTTAAACTTGCCTTTGACTGTATACCTGTTTGACTTTTTGTCTTGGATTTTCCAACATGTTAGCTGGATCATTTAGTCTACTCGTTTCATGTCCCAGGGGCAGAGGTTTTGACATTCTGATAACTCAGTGACAGAAACAGAGCAGATGACATCTGACCCATCCTCACCCTGGACATGACTTTTCTGTTCCTCCCACATGGGAACTATTCTTGATTAACAGTTCAGCTCTTCAGGGAGATAGAAGGGCAAAGGCAAACAAATACATAGGTTTACTTGTTTTACAGTAACTGAAGAAACAGTAGGATTTAGAAGAGAGTAATGTAAAGTCTGTCCTTCTTACAGTATTCTTAACAAATGCATAAGAGCCAGACTCCCCTGACTTGAACATGATTTATACTGCAAACCACAAAGTCTTTTTTTCCCGTAGTTACTTTCCTTCTGCCCTTCCCTATGGAAGAGTGTGCTTTCTCCTCTTTTGGCCCAGCCTACACTGTGTTCTTTGAATTGCTTGAAACAGTGTGAGCCCTTATGTATTTCAAAAGAAGCACGTGGCATCTCAGTTGTCATATTTCTACCCCAATCTGTATACTTGCACTACTTTTGAGAAGTTGGAAAGATCTCATTTCCCCTAAGATATGCCTCAGTACTTCAGTACAAATTGGAGTATCTGAGGGCAGCAGCCTCTTTTCCTCCTAGCAGATATACAGCACAGCCTGAATCCTCATACCCTGACACACTTAGTGGTGGAATTGTTTTTAACTTTGCTTAGAATTCATGTGTTATATATAGTGTAGTTTCCTAAATCATCATTATCCTAAACTGAGGTAAGTAGATTATTATTATTATTTTTTTTAAAAGTACAGTTCATCAGTTCTAACATGGGCATCAAAAGCTAGGAGGTAAGGCGTGAGCTAGTCACAGTAAGCTCTGTGTATAGAAGCTACTTACAAAAAATCATCACCTTCAGAATGTAATTAATCCAGTCCTTCAGGTGGCTTTTGACATGGATTAGATGAATTTCCCCCAGGAGTACCTGTCTCCCATTGTTGACTGTTAAGGGAGCCTGGCTCATAACATTGCATTTGTTGCCAAACTTAGAAGCCTAAATTTAAGTAAAATGAATCCTACCTAGTGTGTTTAGACTTCATCAGAGTGAAATTATTCAAGATCTGCAATACTTTATTTTACAGATATATTCCTCAATGTGGAGAATTTTTATGTTCCTTTCCTAGCTGAAAGGTCTTTGAAATCCTTCAAATCTTTGTGAAGTAGAGTTATCATGCTCTCCCTATCTTTTTTTCTTGTACACAGTAGGCTACAGGTGGATTGTAGTATTACTGACAGTCACAATCACTGTTTAACTTCTTCAGGTGCACAAAGATAAAATCAGAATGTCAGCCACATTATCACGATTACACATGGATTACCACCTACAATCAGCAGTTCCCATCCTGATGGGACTGAGAGGTATCTTGCATTGGCTGAAGTGCACTCAACTTGGATTATCTCTTGAAAACAACGGAGTACTTTGCAAAAGAGAAAAATACCATTAGCTGCATTTGTAGATGGGAAAGGCAAGGTAAAAATAAATAGTCTTTTCAGGCTTCTTTTTAGTGTTCCTCTGTCTCCCCATCTTTCTGTCATTTTCAGTGGCTATCCTCCTTTCCAGCTGTCTCTTCACCATTGCCTTCAACACTGTGTGGACAAGTAACTGCCTTGTGGAGGCTGTTGATTTTGTCTGGGAACACCTGAAACTGACAGCTGATACACCCAAAGACATCCCCTATGTAAGACTATGAAACAGAACCAGAGGCACTAAATAGGCAATTATTATGCCACCTAGATACTCTGGTGTACAAGGAACACCCCCAGATGGTCATTGTATCTGTTGATAATGCTTTTATGGAAAGTAGACTGAGTTGGGTGGGTGTCAAGACCTAACGAGTTATCTAGTCCATGGGTATATAGAGATTGTGACCATGGGTTTGTAGGATTCCACAATGCACAAGGACACGGAGGCTTTATCCTCTACGTTTCTCTACTTTATTACAGATTATGACAAATATCACAAAAATCATGACTAGCAAGTAAAGAATCACAAAAATAAAGATAATAATAAAAAATCATCTCTAGCAAGTACACTTATGATTAATAAAGTGAATACATATATCCAGCTATTACAAATTACTATCAGCAATCAATAATATAGTATCAATCAATAGTATGGCAGCAGTCAATAATAGCAGCAATCAATCATATAGCAACAATCAATAACAGCAACAACCAATTAGGTATATATACTATTACAGGCTACTATGAACTTTTCATTAGTGAAGCAGTTTATCAACAATATAATAGCAGATATAATAGATTACTTATATGGATTTATAATATTGGTATCAAGTGAATTAGATTTCAGAAAGGGGCAGACCATCCCAAAAGGGGGGGACAAACTGATCCCAGAGGTGGACCCAAACATCCCAAAAGTGAGAGGACAAACCAAACTGACCCCAAAAGTAGGCCCGAAAAGGGGGACCAGTGAGATTACAGACAGAATCTCACTTCAAAGGTGATCCATGTCACAGAGTCTGGAGTCACCTGGGTGTCCTCGGTGAGAGCCTAAGACCTTGTAGCACGTTCATGTGGCGAATATAACCTTAGAAAAGAAAAAGTACATGCAGCAAAGGAAGTTCTCAGGGAGAGAGGCTCTGCTTTGGATAAAAATTAAGCTCCTTTTATACCATAGAGACATAAGAGGGCCTAGGACATCACTCCTTTGAACAGCCAATAAAAGCTGTTAATTTCAATTTTTCACCTTTAACAGCCAATAGATTATGAAGTTTTCTGTTCTTTCAGAGGAATTTTTATTTTTCCAGACTGTTTTCCACCTTTTCAGATGGTAAGGTGCCATTCCAATCCCTTGTTTTTGCGCTTACTGATGGTATCTCAGGATCTCTCTGCTTTCTAAGTAACCCTAGCTGGACTTCCAAGAGGCCAGCTGCCCTTTTCAAGGATGTTTCTGGTTTACAGGCCTAGATCCCAGGGTCACAGCTCCCAGGCTGGCAGGCATTTTCTGTAAGTGTTTTTCAGCAGGCATTTTCTTCTGCTCAGTAATTTTCCCCTCTAACCAGGCTGCATTTCTGGCTGCTCATATCAATGGGACATCTAAGCACATCTAGCTGTCAGTCTGATAGCAAATCTTACAACTTTCTTCTCAGAGTTCTAGCTTTTTCGTCAGATGTTTCTTAGGTATCCCGTTCCTCCCACTTGATAACATCTTAAATGTATATTTTAATTTGGTCTCTATTCTGTATCGTGTGTTGTTGCTTCAGCACTGTAACATTTCCAGAGAAAAGAGAAAAAAATTAAAGCATTCCAGTGGAGTAAAGTGGAGTTTGCTTTAATTAAAATTTGCTTTTGTTCAGATGGGAACAGGCTGTGGATATAGATGAAATAACACAGAGGATTTTAGGTTAAACCTAGCACAAATATTTTGGAAGATTGTCACAAATTGTCTACTTTTCCATCATACATAATGCAAATTGGACAGTCTATGTATGTTGGAGGCTTGAGATTTTCAAGATTCCGGGTGGTATATCTCTATTCAGCTAGTATGTAAAGGCCAGTAGTATTCCAAAAAAAGGAGACAAGAGACACACCATGAGGGAATAAAAACTGATCAGTCTCCAGAACTTGACTGCAGATAGCAAATACTAATTCACAGAATCACGGAACGGTTAAGTTTGGAAGGGACCTCTGGATTTCTTTTAGTCCAAGCCCTCTGTTCAAAACTGGGCCTGCAAGAGCAGGTTGGTCAGGGCCATGTCTAGTCTGGTGATGAATACCTTTAATGCTGGAGATATCACAACCTCCATGGGAAATATGTTCCAGTGTTAGAGCACCCTTACAGCAAGGAAGGTATTTGTTGTACTTAAATGGAATTTCTTCAATTTGTTGTGTCTTACCACTAAGTACCACTGAAAGGAGTCTGGCTCCATCTTCTTTGCTCACACCTGTTGGGTATTTACACACATTGACAAGATTCCCTCAAGTCATCTCTTCTCCAGCTTAACAGTCCCCACTCTCTCAGCCTCTCCTGTGAAAGATGCTGCAGTCTCTTACTCATCTTTATGGCTCTTCGGTAGACTTGCTCCACTATGTTCATCTCTCGTAGGGACCCCAGAACTGGACACATTACTCCAAACATGTCTCATCAATGCTGAGTAGAGGGAAAGAATCACCTCCCTTGATCTGCTGGTTCTGCTTCTCCTAAAGCAGAAGGCTGTTAGCTTTCTTTTCACAAAGGCACATTGCTGCCTTATGTTCACCTTGGGGATCCTCAAGTCCTTTTCTGAAAAGCCATTGCCCAAACAGTCAGTCTGCAGTGTATGGTACATGGGGTACTATAGTTGCCCCATAATACATGGGTTTATTCCTCCCCAGGGGCAGGACTTTCCAATTCCCTTGGAATTTAATGAGATTTCTTGTTTGCACATCTCCAGACTGTCCACAACCCTCTGAATGGCAGCACAGCCATCTGGTTTATCAACCACTCCTCCCAATTTCGTATCATCTGCAAACTTGCTGATGGTACACTCTGTCCTACCATCCATGCCATTAATGAAGATGTTAAACAGCATTGGTGCCAGTACTGACCACTGGGGTACACCACTAGGGACTGGCTTCCAACTGGACTTCATGCTGCTCATCACAACCTTTTGAACTCAGCAGTTCACTCAATCCACCTCACTATCCACTTATCTAGCCTGTACTTCATTAGTTCACCTATGAGCAAGTTCAGGGAGACAGGGTCAAAAGCCTTAAAATCAATATGTCTAAAAGTAAATCCTTAACTAAAGTCAACAACATCCACTGCTCTTCCCCCATTCATCAAGCCAATCACTTTATTGTAGAAGTCTATCAAATTGGTCCCGCATGATATTCTGTTTATAAATCCATACTGACCATTCCCAATCACATTCTCATCCTTCATATGTTTGGGAATGGTATCTGGAAGGATTTGCTTCACTGCTTTCCTGGAGATCAAGGTGAGACTGACAGATACTTGCTTTCTTCCAGTTCTCCTGTGCTTGCCATGGCCTTTCAAAGATAATTGAGAGTGGCCTCACAGTGACATAGGCCAGGTCCCTCAGCACTCATGGGTGCATCCCATGAGATCCCATGAACTTCTGTATGTCCAGTTTATTTACATGTTCCCTAGCCCAATCCCTCTTCAGTGAGGATAAGTCTTACTTGCTCAAGACTTTCCTACAGGTCTCAGACACCTGGCATTCATGAAGGCTGGTCTTAACAGTAAAGCCTGAAGTGAAGGTGGCACTGAGCGCCTTGGCCTTTTGCATGTCCTTTGACACCAGGTCCCCCCCCTGCCACATTCAGCAGCTGGCCCCACATTCTCCCCAGTCATCCTTTTGATGCTGATATATATCGACAGAAATCCTTCTTGGTGCCCTCTGCATCTCATTCCAGATTCAACTGCAGGTGGGCTTTGGCTTTCCTAACGCCATTCCCGCATGCTTTCTATTCCTGCTGAGTTACCTGATCCTGCTTCCAGCTCTTGAATGTTTCCTTTTTAGGTCCGAGTTTTGCCAGGAGCTACTTGATCACGCAAGCAGGTACTTGCTACTACCTTTGCTTGACTTCCTTCATGTTGGGATGGACTGTACTTGAGGTTGGAGGATGTGATCCTTGAAAATCAATCAACTCTCCTTGACAACTCTATCTCTAGGGCTGTATCACATGGGATTCATCTAAGCAGGTCCTCAGCAAGCCAAAGTCTGCTCTCCTGAAGTCCAGTGCTGTGATCCTGCTTTTTGCCTTGTTTTCTCCTCCCAGGATCATGAATGCCACCATCTTATGGTCACTGCAGCCAGGAGCGCTCCCAGCCTTTACATCCCTACTCAGTTCCTCCATGTTTGTAAGCAGATCATCTCCCCTCTCTGGCTTTTGGATCACCTGCCAGGAAGAGGTCACCAGCACTGCACAGAAACTTCCTTGGCTGTTTGTGCCCTGCTGCACTGTCCCTTCAGCGGGCAGTAGAGGGGCTGGTCAGTCACAACCAGGTGCTTGAAGTCCTCCATCTGAACCAGGGCCTGTGAATGTGAGGCTTCTCCCAGACATATTTGCCTGTAAGAATTTATTCTAATGCTGTTTCCTTGCCTTTCGTGTTAATTAGGTAAAAAAGACTCAGGAATATGGGTTCCTCTGAGCTTGAGGCATAGCACAAGTTTCAGTGGAGGGGCAAGTCAACAGCACCAGTTCTATTTCTGTGCTGAAATACAAAGGAAGTTCTCTGTAACTTCACTGGTCTGGGAGACTTGAAGGGTCAACCTCATTATTTTATACACTGCTTTCTGTCACACATGTGCCTTTTTTCTCCTGCTCACTCATTAAAAGATCAGGAGCAAAAGATTTCTTTTCTTAAGATTTCCACATGGATGTAGTAATTGTTTATTTAAGGATGAAAAGCAGAAAACACATAAAATCATGTTTTCTGATTTCTGGCAGGTAGTAACTGTTGCATTCCAAAGGACTAGGAATTATCAAGGTAAAACCTGCTTTGTGCAAGATGAGGGAATGCTCATTGAAGCATGATTAAACAACTTATGTTTTTTCACTCCACCTAACTGTAAACCATGGGGCTGTTTGAGCAGAATCTAAGAATTGAAAATACCAATCAAGTTTTGTTTTTCAAAAAATGCTTCATTTGGCAACCACATTTTAACAGTATTTTCTAAGTTAAAAGACAAACAGTGCTTTTTTGTTACGAAGTCAGATATTGATAATACTCAACAAGCAGCTTTGTTAGAAAGGAGAACATGCAGAAGTTACCCTAATTTTAATACCTGGCATGCAAATCACCTCTGTGGTACCTGAACAAGTATTTATATTGATACTTTTGAAGACAATTGGGATACAGTGGCATAACCAGTATGAGGTTTGGCCCATATGTTGCAGAAGCATAGTAAATTGGAAGCAGTACCAAGCTTCCAATTGGATGAAGAACAGGTTTTGAATTAACGTCTTTGTTTGTTTGCTTCATTCTTTCTTTTATCTAATGACCTCTGTGATTTATGGAGTTGCAAAGCATTCTTTGCTACAGAAAATTCATGTTCAAGCTGGGATATTTTTTTCATCTGAAGTTTAAAGAAATAAGTCATTTATCAGCCCAGAACTACTTGCAGAACTACACATGTAACTTGTTATCTGTGTAGTCATAAGTGTTTAACTTGTGGTTGATTTTTAGTTCTGTATTTCTCTGTTGAGTAAATAATTTTATGACTTCTTTAGTATGGAGTATAAAGCACATTATCTTTTTGGTGGACTAAAGGAAATTTCATGCAGGTATCATGCTTGAAAACTAAAACCCAAAACAATGGCTGACTAGGGGGTTTATAACAAGCTACAGGACCTCTTTTGATTCAAATCTAGCCAGGTTGCTACCGACAAGAATATTTGTTATCCAGTGGTGTTCACAGAAAGACATGATCATCTTGGCTAACTTCTCGGTGCCTCTAAAACAATCCAATCAAATGAGCACAGATGCTGGCAGATTTAGCAGATTTAGTGTGAAGGATTGTATAGGCATTGGGTTATCTACTCTGTTCAATCCCTTTAGTCTAACAACAGGGGCATTATTTGAAAGTTTACTGTCTTCTGGCCTTTTCAAATAGAGCAAATAAGGGTGTTTAGTCTTTGTGTCTTTTAATTCCAAATGAAAAACACCAGCTGTACTTCAGAGAAAAACCTTTCTCAAATCTTGTAAGACCAAGTTCGTCAAGGGTCAATAAAGAAGTAAAACAGAAGTTAAATTGTGCTTGTAGGAAGAGGAGAAAGACTAGAAGAACTCTCTAAATCTACTGTTAATTTAGGCAGCCATCAGAATGACTGGGCCGGTAATTCATGAGCTCTTGGCCCTAGTGAATTCATGGCAAAACTCCTGTTCACATTGAAGGAATCTGGATTTAGCCCTGACAGACTCATCAGGAGAACCTATTAGCTTGTTGCCTTTTATATTCTTTAGTAGTTTAATGAGACAATCATTACACTTGTTTGAATAACTCAAAATTCCTTAAGCTTGCATATATAAGGCTCATTGAAAGAAATTCTGTGACAGGCTATATATGGCTGTCATTGCTTTAGGGCTGATAGGAAACTGAAGAATTTTAAATTGTGATATTGTTAAACTGGTGAATAAAAGAACCTGAATAAATTATTTCTGTGTCTCTGTATTACAGTACCTAGGTGGGAGATAGGTCACAGCTTTTGCTTATTTATTTATGTATGTGTTTAACTTGGGGTTTAGAAGTGAAGTAAAGTAGAATAAGGGGAAATAGAAAATTAGGACATGTAAGGGCCGTGTTTTTAAAAATCAGAAATTTTCATGTTGAATGATAAATTATGCTATTTTGAAACAGTAGTATTGATTATGGGGATAACTGTGAAAAGTGAGAGAGTCAGGGTAATAAGAAGCTACAGAAATCCTTGGGTTAGAGAGAAGAAAGATCTCTTACTTCAACCTCTCCCTCCAGCCCCAGTCTTGAGAGCTCAAAAAACTAGACTGGCTCTCTTCTTTTCTCTAGAATTACTCACCCACTGGTTGTGCTCCATGTTAGCAACTCTGACATGGCAGTAGCAGGCAGCCATCTCACTCCATATCTCACCACCATGCAGGTATTTTTTTTGGTTCTGGAGCTGGACATCTTGAGATGCCTGTAGTTGTTACTTTGGTAGCGTGCAAGCATTCCCAGGGAGCAGCTCATGTCTGAAGTTAGCTGCTGCACAGCAGTCAGTAAGGTGATGTTTAAAAGCACAATTCACAGATCGTTGATATTATACTGATGGATCATTCAGCAATTTAAACTTTATGTAGGTCAGGCATGAGCATGTGACGACATTGCTTGCTTTCCTTTCATTTCAGATTTTATCATTCTTGACAGCATTTATAAAAAAGCAAATCAGCCATGGAGAAATTCAAGATCAGATATAGGCTTAGGTTATGTTTTAGTGCAGCTACTCTGACAGTGAAGCAGATTTATAATGAGAGACACTCATCCGGAGAGGTTTAAGACTGAATGTATTAGAGTGTTTTGGGAGGTGGAAGTCAATCAGATATGTTGCTGTGAAGCCAAAGAACTTGTGACAGTTGTAGGGTTAGTTGTGATGCACAGTATAAGGAAGAGAGGAACTGAGGCTGAGAAACATTTGTGGTTGGTTTTGTTGGCTCACAAAGAAGGTCTCCTGTTAGCATCAAAGAGCAGTATTGTCCTATACTTTCAACATACCCAAATTAGTTAATTGATAAGCTAATTAGCTAGTTTTTGGAATAAGATTCTGTGCAAGTTGTGGCATAGAGGACATGCTTCTCTGGGATTCCTGGTGAGGAGACTTTTGATTCGGTGAGTCACTGACTGAATGATTACGGACCAGTCTAACAAGACTAGACCAAACTAAGAAAATACACTGAGAAAACAAACAGAACTACTGGTCTTCTTCAGAAATGTGGAAGATGTTTGGAAAAGCCTTAAAAAGCACTTGGCGTTGCTGACCTGTCAAGAATATGACCACACCCATTTAAATAAATCAGCAAGCTACCTATAGAGGGTGGCTGGGTAAAGAATAGAGAACTGCAAGAGACAGGCTCTGAGAATTGTGAATATATTAGATATTGTGATGGGTTGACTCTGGCTGGACGCCAGGTGCCCACCAAAGCCGTTCTATCACTCCCCCCATCCTCAGCTGGACAGGAGAGAGAAAAATATAACAAAAACTTGCGGGTCGAGATAAGGACAGGATAGATCATTCACTAATTACCGTCACGGGCAAAACAGACTCAGCTTAGGGAAAATTAGCTCAATTTATTACAAATCAGCCAGAGTAAGGTAATGAGAAATAAAACGAAATCTCAGAACACCTTCCGGCCACCCCTCCCTTCTTCCCGGGCACAACTTCACTCCCGGATTTCTCCACCAAGCCCCCCTCAGCGGCACAAGGGGGACAGGGATGGGGTTTACGGTCATCACACATTATTTTCTGCCGCTTCACCTCCTCAGGGTGAGGGCTGATCACGCTCTTCCCCCGCTCCAGCGTGGGGTCCCACCCACGGGGTCAGTTCTCCACGAACTTCTCCAACGTGGGCCATTCCCACGGGCTGCAGCTCTTCACGAACTGCTCCAGCATGGGTCCTTTCCACGGTGTGCAGTCCTTCAGGAGCACACTGCTCCAGCGCAGGTCCCCCACGGGGTCACAAGTCCTGACAGAAAACCTGCTCCACGGGCTCCTCTCTCCGCAGATCTGCAGGTCCTGCCAGGAGCCTGCTCCAGCGCGGGGTTCCCACGGGGTCACAGCCTCCTTCGGGAACCCACCTGCTCGGGCGTGGGGTCCTCCATGGGCTGCAGGTGGAGATCTGCTCCACCGTGGACCTCCCTGGACTGCAGGGGGACAGCCTGCCTCACCAGGGTCTTCACCACGGGCTGCAGGGGAATCTCCGCTCCGGCGCCTGGAGCATCGCCTCCCCCTCCTTCTTCACTGACCTTGGTGTCCGCAGGCTTGTTTCTCTTACATGTTCTCACTCCTCTCTCCCGCGGCTGTTTCTCACTCTCCACCTTTTTTTCCTTCTTAAAAATGTTATCACAGAGGCGTTACCACTATCACTGATTGGCTCGGCCTTGGCCGGCGGCAGGTCCGTCTTAGAGCCAGCTGGTATGGGCTCGCTTTCTCTTGAACACAGGGGAAGCTTCCAGCAGCTTCTTACAGAAGCCACCCCTGTAACCCCCCCCGCTACCAAAACCTTGCCACATAAAACCAATACAGATATGCATGTATATGTGCTTTAGTTCTGGTAATTGTGAAATGAAGAGGTAGAGCTGTGCTTCAACACCAGCATCAGCTTCTGCTTGTACCTATAGCTGAGCAGGCAATGTTGGCTCAATATGTACATTACTGTGTGGTAAGAGTTCTGTGCATGGATGAAAGTGGTTGAAGCATGAGTAGGCATACTGGCCCACGACAGTCTGAAAGGCAGATGTTCACAGAGAAAGTCCAAGAGCATGGCTAGTTGTGTTCATTGTCCAAATAACAGCCACTCCCATCTGTATGTCTACATCCAACCCTCCTTTTGCAATGCTTTTCACTGCATCCCATTCACGCTTTCCAGATTTTTGCTTTCTAGGAACAAAATAACCAAAATGGTCCATTCCCACAGAGAGTGGAACAGAGCCTCCCTAGAGATCTTTGTATTAAAGGCAATTGTTCAGTGTCAAATTTTCACTAAAATCCTTGCTTTTTCTGGGGAGGAAGAATGTAATACATAGTTTTTGGAAGAGTTAAAGAAAATAATGGCATACATGGGGTTGATTCATTAGCAGTTTAATGTTTGCATTGTTAAATTTTAAAATATCCTACTTGTATTAGATGCTATTTTAGTATAATTGCAAAATAATTATTGTGTTAAGTCAGACTTTATTATTACAATGCGTTTACTTTCTTTTTGTGATTCCAGAATCCTTTCCTAATGAAGAATCCATATATCTATTGACATGTGCTGTTATAGCTAGACAACTTCATTGCTACAATGTTGATTTTTTTTCTTTAAAGCTGTTCAAATTTTTTCAAGTTTCTTATTAATTTAATGTCAGTAAAAATTAAACAGTGCATAATACCTTCTTACTGTATTAGACAGTTTACAGTGTGGTATTCTAAAGGCTATGGATCATTAAAAACATTGCATTATTTATGTGACTGTATAATAAAATCACAATTACTGTGTACTTGTGGTACTGGGCTAAATTGAAATGTTGAACATAATAATCCATTCACTCACCAGAAAGGGTCAGTGACTAGTTTTACACTTAACATTGTACAGCATCTTACTGCTCTGCATGATTAAACAACTGTTAATTTCCCTACTGCCTCTGGTCTGGAAGATTAATCTCTTTATTAACTTTCTAAAAATAAGTTTCCATTACAGAAAGCATGGTACTTTATTAGGAAGATGCCTGCTTGTGCATACAATATTTTACCTTCTCAGATTCAATCTCAAGACATGGAATTAATTGGTATGTAACTTAACAAGATATGAAGGGTTGTCAATCTGAAAACTGATAGATTGCATTAGAAATATTCAGGGAATGGGAGGAATGAAATTCAGATGGGTGAATCAGTGTTACTAGAATGTCAGAGCTGTAGTTTTGATGTGTTTAGTATGTGAGAGAATGGATACTAGCATGTATGGGACTACGTTTCTTGATATACCACTCAGTATTCCCATTTGGAAAGATTTTTGAGAAAAAAAAAAGCATGTTTCTAGCGTGATCATATCTTGTTGTGGTAGCCAAAGGGCCCAGTCTAAATCAAGCCCTAGCTGTGCTGAGCTCTGAAGCTGCAGCAATACAATCATCCCACCCCTGTAGAGATGCAGTCCAAAGGAACTGAGGAAGACATGACTGAGATGGGGGATGCAGAGGGAAGGAGCAAAGAAGCATAGAGGGGCAGGGTCAATCTATTAGAAAGGCAAAGTTTTGCATTAGTTTAGAACTTGGAAATTTCATTGACTTCCAGAAAAGATTTGTGCAAGTGAAGCTGGCAAGTTCATTGGCTTCCAGGAGGGTCTTGTATGTCTTCAGGCTTCTGTCATCATTTGATTCAGCTGCAGGATTTTTGTTTTTTTTTTAGTTGTTTTTTTTTTTTTTACTACAAGTAGAAAGGCACCTAGAATCTATAGGGGGGTTATATTTCAGTACAAGTGTTTCCTGCTGTAAAGTTCTACCTATGTTTTTTAGGTCCTGCAGTTTGTCTTGGATTTACTAGCAAAATCAAGAATAGAGCAAATGAGAAGAAAACAGTCCTGCAGGATACCTGTATATACATAAAATACCTGTTAAATAACTTTCTATAAAAATAATTTTAGCATGTGTTATAATAAGTAATAATTAGTAAATGAAAACTGAGTAAAGATCATACTAGATTTGTTTATTATACAATTCAAAATGAAAGCTGTTATCTAGGAACATCAAAGGCTGTCTTTTTTATTGAGTTCATGCTTTATAAACCTTTTTTATAAGTGTGCTTTGTGCTTAGAAAGGCAGTTTCAGCCACACTCATATACTTACTCTGCTGAAGAAAACTCAGACTTTTCTTTCTTGAGTTTGCATGCTTGTTATATAACTGTAATTGCATTGTTATTACATGCCTACAAATTTTTTTCTCCTGCTATTTTCAGTGTGTTTTATGCACAAAACCAAAAGCTGTACTATCCTTCAATTTTAGCAGCTAGGTTTAAATATAGCTTGTTTTAATTATAAACCTTTTTTTTTTTTTTTCCCCTATCACATTCTTGCGTTCTGAAGTCTCTCCTGGAAATTCTTACAGATGTAAGCTGCAGATAAAGTCTCCAATCCTCATGTGAATAGCAGCATGTAATGCAGTCCAGGAAAAGATCAGCCTCTTATTTTTGTTTTGCATTTCACCAGAATAGATTTCTGTATGAATGCCTCATTTCTCTCTTTTCTCTTCATAAATGTAGAATCTAACTCCTGAAAGGTAACTTAATGACTACACTATGTCCTGAGATTCTCACATTTAAATGGCAACGGTGCTGGGTTAATCCCCAAGAGATTGTGCCTTCCTGTTTTTACACATAACAAACCCCACCTCAGCTGCGAAAGGCCCTTGATGTAAAGTGTCTTGGTGTCTCATCAAAGGGATGAAAGAAGTGATGTGAAGGAGTCCAGGAGCAAGGGGAGCAAATTTGTTTAGATACACCACTAACAAAGCCTTTGCTTATGCCATCACAGCCTGTAAGCATTTGACATTCAGAGCAGAAGAAAAAGATGACCCAGAGGAAGAGGGTCCTTCAACACCACCTTATACTTTTCAGATTTCCTTGGCTATCAGGAATGGTAAAAATATGGATTTAAAAAAACATAAACTGTGCTTAACCCTATCCAACTTAAAAAATTCAAGTTCTGTGATGTTTTACTTGTGTATTATACCATGTTTCTGTTTTGTTCAAAGGATGATGAATGGAACCTCTTTAGTTCTTTTTACTAAGTGTGGTTGTATAATTATCTGAATCCCCAAATATTTCTGTCTCTGAACAGCAATTCTCTCTGTCCTCGGATCCAGAGATGATGTGAGTTCTTCCATCTGACCTATTAAAGTGCCTGGGACTGACTCCCAGCACTGACATTACCTATTGGCATCAGCCCGTAAATCAAGCCGGTCTAAAACATGCGCTGGAGGGATGGCGTATCGGCCAGACCCTGCTCTTCCCTGCTGAGCAAGGGAAAGCAAGGGATCTCAGAATACACAGAGTCTGAGGAAAGCCAAATGATCCCCAAGGAGAAGCAGAGGGCAGAGATGCTCCAGAGACAAACTCTGCATTTAAAACCAATGGAAAGTTTAGGTTCCCTCTCCACGAAGTCCAGCGTACTTTGCTGTCACTCCCTCATTGTTTTAAACTCCCTTCCAGGGCTTTTGTCTCTGGCTTGGTTTCTAATTTAAGTCCATTAACTTAAGGATTGCAGGGCACAGTCTTTTTCTTCTTTTTTTTTTTTTTTTTTTTAAAGCGAAGATGGCTTATGCAATTAGAATAGTAAGATGTGGTGTACAGCTAAGTATTTAGCAATTCCCGAGACAGCAAGTACTTGGCAAAGCATCTGTCACTTTATCTATCAAAACTTGCTTGGAGTACCTTGCCACCAAAGATAGCTGGCTGTGGAATTAACAGCATGCAGTGGCAAGGTGAAGAAAGAGATCACCACAGATTACTGTGTATCATTTGATCTGTCACCATTCGAAAACCTCACATGTTGATGTTCAGCATTTTACGTTTGTGAACAGGATTTGCTAGGACCCTGCCTCTCCTTTCTAGCTTGTTACCGGCTGATCTGAATAGAGTCTGCCATCTCTTTCTTTGTTGCTCTCTGAAAATACACCAATGTGAAACCAGGTATAAGTATTTCCTACAGGACTACTATTAAATGTGGATACAGTAGGCACTGGAGTGCCTGTGATGCTAACACAGCTGCTCAGCATCCGGACTTCCCAGAGCTCCCGTATTTCAGACACACAGCCCAGGGGCTCGCTCCAAAGCTTATGCACCATTCCTTGTAGCCAGCGTCAAGAGGTTCAAGCCTCTGAAGAGGCAGCTGGGGCTGCCTCCGACGACCGAAGTCACAGGATTTTTTTCCTGGCTGGATCCTGGGGCTCATCCTCCCTCCCAGCTCCTTGTGTTTAGCTGGCTGCGTCCTGACCCGCCGTCGAGGTGAGGCCCCATGCCGCAGCAGACGCCCCGGGCCGCGAGGCCTGGCCGCCCCGCGCAGCCAGGCGAGCCAGGAGCATGGCAGGTCAGCACGGCCGGCAGAGCCGGAGGGTGGCCTGAGCCGAACGGGCCCAGTCGTAGGTCCCGTGCCTGCTTGGCCCCACGTCCAGTGCCAGGGGTTGCGGCAATGTGGAATAATGCAAAGGGGGATTGTTTTAGAAGGGGCTCTGCTTCCCCCGGCCCCCTCTGGTGTTTAGCCCACGGACTGTGCAAATTAGGCAGACTGTGCTGGAGCAGAAGATAAGGCTGTTGAGGAAGGTTCGCTGGAGACAACGAGCCTCTCTCTCCAGCTAGGAAGGATGAAGAGGTCCTCAATACACTTGGTGGGGGAAGAGGGTTTTTTTCCGTATGTCAAGGCGGGTGCTTGGATGGTGCCAGAGCTTTGTATCTTCCTTCAACTCATGCCTCTGTAGTAAACATGGTATCAGATGTGAAAGAAGAAGGAGGAACCGGTTTACGACTGACTTCTAATCTGAGTACTGAAGAATATTTTTACTGTAAAACATGGAGCCGCCCTGGGTCAGCTGGAGACTGTCCAATAGTTTCAGACCTATGTTCTTGGTCGCTATTGCTCTTTAGAGCTATTACAAGAGAGGCAGGATATAAACCTATGTTTATTAAGGCAGTATCTGTGTGTATTACACTTCTGTAGGCCTGAGGCAGTGTGTGACTACAAACACGGTAACTTCACTGAAGCGGTGAAAAAAAACCTTGGTTGTAAGAATTTCCTGAAGAGCATTTGGCTCAAATCTTATGTAATGTATACTTGCATCTCTAACTTGAGAAGTAGGAACCTCTGTATATTAAGGAGTAACTTAGATCTGCATGACTGAGATGGATCCAGCCTCTTTTAGAAAGGGAATTATTGATATTTTGGCTTTATTCCCTGTAATTCCCAAAGATAAATTTTTGCTTCAGTGTTTGTAATAAGCTTTATAGATATTTGAGCACAACCATCCTGTGCTTGTGCTTGATGAGCCTATATTACTGGCAACAGCAGATAGAGCAAATAGGCCTGTAAAAATCTGAACAAAGCAGAGACATTTGTAGATGTAAAGATAGCAATCAGAAAATTATAAGTGCTCTAAAGTAATAGTTTTTAAAAGCTAGGTGTCAGTTTCAGCTATACAAAAAGAAGGGCTTTCAGTAATGCAGAATTTTTCTTCAGAATGGATATAAAGTTGCTAACGGTGCATCTGTACAACTGTGTATGTACGCCTGAAGTAACCTGTGCATGTGTGGCATTGTCAAGGCTGGGTGCCAGAAAATGGGTAGTACAGGCACTGGAAATACAGAAATAGTCACTGTATTCTATTCAAATCTAGTGTAGGATTTTCATGAAGTTTTAATATCTTACAGTAGAGCTCCTTTACTATAGTTTAAGGAAACTGGTAAGAAAAGGGAAAGAGTAGGTGTTTCTAAGTAATACTATTGGCTCTAAAGCTGTCTTTAAAAATTTTCACTTACATCCTGACTCTGTAGTAATTGCAGACCTGTGGCAGTGCCTGAGGATGCTACTGCTTAGAATGGGCTACACCAGGATAGCCTTGCTGCACCACGGTATGTATTCAGATCCTGGACTAGCTGGGGTCAAGCCTTGCTTCTGGAAACATTCTTGCTGCTGAAGCTACCAGGGATTAACAATCACATCTTCTCTTTCCTCTGCCGTTACTCTCTGATAGCAAAAAAACCTCTGCCCAGCTTAGATGCTATTGTTTGATCCTCCATGGGTGTCTATTTTATACTTGGGTCTCAGTGTTCCTTAGAAGTACATTGTGACCACAATAACTGATTTCAGGAGTTAAATCAAAGACGAAAGTGACATCTGCTTCTTTGCAAAAAAGGGAAAAGTTACATAAACAGGATTTTTAGGGAAAAGTTAGAATCTTCCACCCAAAGCTCCACTCTTAAAATTGACTGGAGCACAGTAATTCTCAGCCAGGCTGGCTATATGGAAAGTGAAGTGGTCTGAGGTTGCTGTGATACTAAGCTTTCTTTAAAGCATCTGTTTTATTATTAATATACTTTTAATAGCATCTCTCCAATTGTTTTACAGACTGACTACAACTTAAGTTAATTCTGAGACATTAAAAGCTTTCCTTCTAAATTTTTAACAAGAATAAAAATGTACACAGAGCATGGACTCTGTTGAACTACCTGGATCTGATGTGAAAACAAGCTAATACCATTTCACACTTTGGTTTAAATATTTTATTGGAAGTCACAGATGCTTCTGATTTATGTTTTTGTGACTGCTGTTCCCTAAGTGCTCTAAATGCCAGTTAAGTGATCTTTTAGAGGCTTCCAAAAAACTGAGACCAACTTTTCACCTAGGTGAAAGATATTGGGAAAATGAAAGGTGGAAATTAATTCCTTTAAATTGCAGTTAATCCCTGCCCCCCCCCGCCCCCCCAAACCCCAACCAACCAAAACCAAAACCACTGGAGGGAAATGGAAGCAGAAAAGAGAAAAATAAAGAAAATTAAAGTTGTCTCTGTAGCTTGAAATACTGTCTTTCTTCCCTTGTGTCTTGCAGAAAGCTATAATGAACTTGTGGACTAAAAACTGTAAAGAAATTCTGGTTGGATTATCAGCAGTTTGAGATCTCTGACCATTTTTGACTGGACTCATCACCTGGCTATGACTTAAATGTAGAATTGTGAAGTTGAATACCTGGTAGTGTGAGTTTGACTTTTAGCTGTTTTATACTGTGTTACAGTTGTGCAGTTTAGGAAAAAAAAAAAAGTAAATCTGCTCCTCTGTTTAAAGCATAACATTATTAATTATTTTCTTTTTTCTTCTGTTTCAATTTTATCTGTTAAATCCCCTAAGTGCAAGGAATTGAGCGTGGCAGAACAGTAACTTTGACTCACTGAGGTGAACCACAGAGTCAAAGCCTGTTTTGAAAATGTAAATCTCTTAAAACATTGTATGTGCCAGGTATACATTGTGGTTTATGAAATCTCCTTTTGCTGATTTTCTTTCAAATAAGAAGTAATAATTTTATATCATTTACTGTGTGCTTTTAAGAAAATGCTATGCAATTTCTCTTTTCATTCTTCGAGCAACTGTATAAATCCAGAGCTTTAAGAATATGAGATCATGTTGGTAGTTTCTAATCTTGCCCTCCTTCCTTTTCAGTTCATTCTCCTCATCCTGAACTGGTCCACACAACTACAGGGGACCTCAGGAAATACAGAGATGTCTAACATCACAGGCTTGAAAGACTGCACCACCTCTCAGGTACCTTCAGGATTTGAGGAAAAATGTTGAATGTCACTCCAGATCTCCAAGCTGAATCTGGAGGACCCCAGCTACACAGATTTGGGACCTTCTGGGATGAGCTGTGCCTCGGGTTTCCTTTGCAGACACCAGAACCGCAAGGCAGGGAGGACATGGCTGGTGCTCTCCAGTGTCTGGAGTGCACGAGCAGCAGAAGAGGTGAGAAGTGTGCCTGCAGTTCTGACCAAGAGATGGCTCAAGGGGGCTAGTATTGCCATAAAGTGATGCACCAAAGGGCACGTGTGTGAGTCATAGATGTTCCTAATCAGTCAATCTGTAATGCAGAAGTACCATTATCCTTTACTACCCACTGAAAAAAGGCTGCAAATTTATGCACTTATGACTTGCTCCTGTGCACCTACGACCTGCTACTATGATTTATAGATACAAGGCTATGCCACACCTTATATGTTAACAGAATTATTGACTAGAGAAAGGCAGTGAGTAAAACCTAGATATTCTGTGCTTTGGCAATGAAGTTTTTCTCTGCACGTTACATAGAACACAAGGTAGATCCAGCAAACTGAAGCAGCTCATTTAATGAGCTGCTTTAGTAAATTTAGCCCCTAACAACAACCAAAGAAATAGGTTTATTCCCTTCAGAAATTAGAATCTCTATCCAGCTTAGTCCATAGGATGACTTTTGAAAAAAAAAAGCAAAGTGTGGCAGAGAAATAATACTTCTGACTATTGCAGTGAAAACACAGTTAGTAACAGAAGTGAGCTTGCTTTTCTTTTCTTTCCTCTTTCCAGTTTGGCTGTAATGAGCAGTGTTCAGAGATCATGGATTGTTTTACACTGCTGATGAGTCAAGCCAAAAGAGAAGAAGAGCTTCTGAGCTGGGACCTGCAGCAGCTTCCAAGCGTGAGTCATAGACACTGGGGTGTCCATTCTCCGCATCTTCTGGGAATCACAGAGTCAAGAAGGCTTGTCACAGACATCAGCCCTACCGGGAAGCCCTGATCTGAAACAAGAAATGACAGAGACCTGGGAAAGATCAACCAACAGGAGTGCAGACAGCTGCAAAAATAACTGAGCTTGGGCTGTGAATACTTTGCTGAGAAAAGATAGTAAGTATTATTGACCCATTTGCTATCACCGTTAAACAAAATGCCTAGAAATACAGAATAAAGGAATCAATAGGAATATGTCAGCTGTGCTCAGCCTCATCCTGTGAAACAAATGAATGAGCATATCACGTTACAGAAGAGTGGTGATATGAGAGGAGTGCAAGTACTTTAGGGGACACACAGAAAGCCTTCCTATTTCTGGTGTGGGATTAGTGGCAGCTACTACCTTTTAGCATAGTCTGGTGCAATCTGATGCAGTTTACACCTTGCCACCAGGTACCACTAAGATAGCCTCTGTGCTTTTCATCCTTGAAAGCTGGATAATTATGGGGTTTTTTTGTTTGCTTTTATGCTATGCCAGGAATCCCAATAGCATTCTTGCACTTTCCCTTAATGATGAGAGCTTGTATCTGAGCCAAGCAATTTGTGATATCATTTGTAGGAGTGGATGCTGTCCAGAATGTGCTACACTAATGCCTCATCTCAAGAATACCAGTAGTACAGTGACTTCCTTTTAATTAATTATGATGTCAGCTTCGTGTAGGAGGCCAGCTCGCAGCCTGTGAGCCGAATGTCCAGGTTTCTGATCCAGGAAAGAAAATCACACCATGCACAGGCAAGCATTATTTGGTACAGTTATAAAAATTTCCATAAGTTTGCTCTCTCAGGATAGAAACCTGATCAACACTTACGGGAACTTCTATTTCTTACTGTTACAAGGTTTGGTCTGCACAGGATAATAGGAATGATGAGGACACAAAGCATGAGAATGTGTCATTAGGAAAACCATTCTGCTGAATGAGATTTGAATTGTCACAGATGATTTCTAAGTATTGATGGTGAGCGGGTTACAGGGATGGAGAAAAAATTTAACAAAATATTTGGAGATGGTGTTCATTTCTCATAGTTTAGGTGTATCCTATAAGAAAGCTCTTAAAAAAATTAGAAATAGAATTCATCATTCCCCCTGAAATTTGCAGGAGAATCTCACTGGCTTCACACTGGTCCTGTGATACTGAAGTTCAATTCTGATCCTACAAAAATTGGTGAAAATTTTCTCATTGGTCTCAAAGCAGTTAGAATTTCCTCGATAAAGTGTGATTAGGGATGTTGATTCTGTGGCTTCATGTGCTGCAAACCACACCTTTCTTTAATCTGCTGGAAGGAGTTATAGGACTGTTTTTCTCTGAGGACAGGAGCTTCATTCATGGGACAAAATGGTGCTTTTAGAAAATACACCTATTTGCAGAAAGGAGTAAAATTTAATAAAACAAACAAACAAACAATGAACTCACGCATCTAAGTACAGTGACCCAGCTGGTTCTGGGTTTGTTACGTGGCTCTGAACTCAGCTGTACTTTCTTGGGAAGTTACACAGCATTGCATTTGTGTGCCTTAAGAACCACTCTGAATTTGGGAACCAGGACCTCTGAGCCTCTGGGTTCAGCTAGGTTATGCTTATTATCTTGGCAACTCTTTCTGACAGGAGCCACCTCATGGGCCCCACTGGTTTTGCTCTGGTCACACACTGTTCAGCACCATGACTAAAGGTTACACAGGTGAACCCTCTGGAGTGCCTGGAACTCAGTGCCTTAAGTAACTGCCTTTCATTACAGGGGATAATCCTTGCATTATTTCTTCAGCCTCACAGAAAATATAATTAAATGGCTAACACTTCTGCCTATTTTTTTCCAGTATCTGTGTCTCATTGTGATCCCAGAACTCCCCTCTCGTATGAGGTAATGCATACCCATGGTCTTTCAGGTGATGAAATGAATGATTTGCAGAGTCAAGGATTACTCCAAGGCATATAGTTTGTATTCGTGCTCATCCTTGCCTAGAGTTCTTTAAACGGCATATAGCCAACCTCTTCTTTCAGCAAGCTAGCAACAATACTTTTTCTTATTTTCAGATACAGCTTTTCTTCCAAAATTGCCTCCATTTTGAGACAGAAGTAAAAATTCTTCTGCCAAGATGACTTGCCTTCATATAGACTGTCCCTCAAATTACAGTTTATCTTCTTTTGCTTGTATGTTAAGAAAAATATTTTGAAGACTGTGGGTGATGGTAGTCCCTGAGGACAACTGCCATAAAAACATAATTAAGATGGGTAGGATATAATTCCTGTAGTTTGCTAAGACATTTATAATACAGTGTAGTTTAGAAAATATACTGTGGAATATTGTCTGTTGTTCTATTTCAGCAAAGTAAGATGTTTTTACTAAACAAAACTGGCAAGCGGAAATCTTTGCCTTGAGATGAGCTAGATTAGCACCTGTTTCCCCAGTTACATCTTATTGCCTCTGCTTGTTTTTAGAGGAGTTACCATGACACAAAAGTAGGGTAATTTGTTGTTGAGTCAGGCCTTTTTTTGTACTCTATCTTTTGTGACAGCACAGTTTTTAGCACCATTATGGCCAGACAAAGAGATACTGACACTGGATAAAGATAGCTTTGCAGGCTCAGCACAGCCTGACTTACTGGGGTGCCCCAGGCCTCTATTAGGAACACTCCAGTGTTACTCTTATGTTTACAGCTGGCATACTACTCTTATTATTTGCTTTGTTTTCCTTTAAGCAGGGGTCAAAATGCTGCTGTATTTCCTTATTACTTTGCATTTCTCAATGTTGTCACACTCCGCAGTCTAAAAGCACGCAAAACCTCAAAAGAATCCACCTCGTTGGACTGAGATTGAGCTTAAAGGTCAGATGGTCAATTATATACCTCCAACAACCCATTGGGCAATTTTCCGGTTAGGTACATCCACTTTCACAGTGTCTGAAATCCAGCAGGGCCAATGTACACCACATAAGTAAGAAGATAAGGGATGCTCTGGGAGATAAGAATTTGTCTTCTATAAAGGGAAGACACCCAAGAGATGGCACAGAAAAGGGAGTGGACTTTAATGAGATATGAATTGTTCCTTCATTTTTTCCCCCACTACTCCAGAAAGACCATAATTATTTAAATGCAGGAAAAATTCTGAAAAGTCCCACTTAGCAAAATGGCAAACAAACCTGGACCCAACCCTGTATTTATGTAAACATGGAAATGACTTCAAAAAGAAATATTAGGTCACAGGTCTGGAAATTAGCACATCAGATATTATGAGTTTGGGCATCAGTAGACTAGAAGATTAGAATATTAGCATGCCAGTGAAAGTCCGTTCCTTACAGTAGAGTTTCTAGTGCTTTATTTAATGTGATTTTAGATGTGCCAAGTATTGGTGCTTCAAGCAATTTTCTCTTGGGAGACCGTTCTACAGCCTAATAATTATCAGTCTGAGGCAAACGGTCTCTGCTCTTCACTGCCCTTGCCAACTGAATGCTATCTAGTAACACACTTGAGCCAGCTCTGTGTTCTGCTTTCAGGTCTCTTTGTAAGTCCTTAAAGATGCTCTTGATTTTGTGAAGTCCCCTTGTGGTTAGGCTCAAGTAGGAGGAATTTCCAATATATTTTTTTTCTTTCCCCAGAATATGCTCTACTCACCATTTTTCAGTTCCTCTTGAATGGCAGTTGAACATCCTGCTCAGTTTAACTGAGTCACCAGCATGCATAATGTTCAGGATGTGCAGACAATTGAGTTAATGCATGTGGTGACTCCACAAAACTATTGTGTCTTAGGAAGTGGAAGAAAACCCATACATTTTAATAAGGGACAGCCTGCTTTTTGCACTTTTGTACAAGTTTTTAATCAAGACATTGATCTTCATTTTCCTCTGTGAATTCTCAGGAATCATCCCAGATATTGAAGAACAGGAACTTAATTCAAAAGCAAGAACAGTCAAAACACATTTTCATGGGTGCTCCTTTGCTTGCAGAAGCATGTGATTTCTGTTTTGTCAGCTTTAAAGTGTTTGCATTCTTGTGCTTGTGGTCTGCATTTCTAGGTCAAAAGAAATAACTTATGTAGTGTTAGTGAGTTGATCTTAGATAATTTTTACAAAATATTAGCTGGACTGTTCTGAGATAGTGCTGCCATAGTAATTCTCTTAATGTCATATATATGTATATTACATAGGCTTCTTAGACTCTAAAGACTTATACATTTGGGAAGAATAATGTAATGGGTATATCATTGTAAAAAAATATGTTTTACATATTTATCATAACAATAATCTATTAATAATTGAATTACAAACTCATTTTGTTATACCACCATTTGTGTACCATCTGTGCTACTATTGTTTACATTTAATTCTTACGTATCTTACCTTTAAAATTAAATACAAATTCTAGAAATTCAGGTACAACTGAGGAAGCAAGGCAAACAATTTCTTTTAATATCAGGTTAAAAAAATGAACAGCAAACATCAAGCAGTCCTACAAAATTTTAAACCCTCACATAATTTGCGTATCATCTTAATGATGATATAAATTTCAGCTATCATCTTCCTGATCAAACTCTTCGTATTTCCTTTCTTGCTTCTCAGAGTGGTGACACTTTTTTCCACATGTGGTTAAGTCTATGTTAGACTGCCAAGTCAAATGAGCTCCCGAAGTAATATCTGAAGATCAGTGTTTTAACGATAATGACCTGAAAACATTTTTTGGCATTCAGCTATACCAAATGTGTTGTACAAACTCAGCCCCAGATTTTCATTAGTTCTCTCACCACATAGAAAGTTATGCGGAAGCTGCAGTGAACTTTCATGTGCCCAGATTTATCAAACCACAGTAATTACCACCCATGTACTTCAGTCCTTTGACCCGCACTCTGTGGTCAATTAATAAATTGACAATCTGTTAGGCTGTTTCACACTGGGATTGAGTAAGGATGACAAGGAGAGGGCCCTACCTCAGTGGTTTTCTTTCAAAGTACACTTAAATACCATCAAATCCACAATCAATGGCAACGCACACACTTGTTTAACAAAGCTTTTAACCTTTTAACCATCAGGCCATCTGCCTTTCAAGAAATATTGCTCTTGGTTCAAACAGCAAAGCAAGGGATTGCATACATCCTACAGGCTCTTATGACTGGAATCTGTGGGTGACTGAAGGCCCAGGAATCTCTTCAACTAGCCCATACCCTCTCAGATTAAAAAAAAAAAATTGTAGGAACTACTATGCAAGAGCCATCCCATGAAAAAAAGCCAGTCAAGACACAATAAATAGTGGTGGGAAGAAAGACTAAACTGCATCTCAGTGACTCCTCCTAAGCCTCCTCAGAAGAGTAATGTGGGTATATACACAACATGAAGTAGGACGTGAGACCATTTTCCTTAAAGAATCGATGGAAAAAAATCACTGCTGTTTTTGAACATAAGCACCTTAGCCTCCAAGCCTAGTCACACAAGCAGCAGCAGCAAAGCCAGAGACACCTGTCCCAGGCTTGGTGGAAGCCCTCTAGCTGCAGCAGGATCTAGACTGGCTCAGCAACTGGGGATGCCAAAAGTGAAAGAGAGAGTGCATCTAACTCTGAGTAACCTGTATCTGCATTAAAGGGCAAACCCAGGGCATAAATTGGGTTTCGCCGTGTGTGAACCAAGACTATGTAGACATGCTGAAGAAACAATCATCTACTTGAATCAAGATGAAAACTAAGAGTTACTGGCTATTAATCAATGATATTAACCTTGTAGATATACAAACTGTATTGGAATATGATACACTTGAAATTGTGGGAGATTTTGCTCACTTTTTCTGGAGAATGCTCTCCTAAGCCTTTTATACTTCATCAACAGAAATAAAAGGTGGCCAAGGCTTATAATCAAGAAATGTCTTTTGGCAAGACAGTATGATCAAGGAGTCAAGGTAGTTTTTTTCTGTAGTGCTTGTAGTCTCCAAATATTTACAGGAACATCAACAGATTTCCCCAATGGATCATTCAAAGGCATAAATCCCTCCAGGATCAGTATCAACTTAAATATATGCATCTGGAATAAAAACTTCCACATCTAGATAGTCACGTTGCAGTCAGTAGAGAAACAGGCACTTTCAGGACATGATCCATCTGACCTATTCAGACTTTGCTGTAAGATGAGGTATGTCAGGCACTGTCCATTTCTTCATGTTAAACATAGAAGAAACATAGAGTTATGCTGTGAATGTCTACATGTAATCAGATGAATCCTGCTACTAAAGTCTGCCTCTGTTGCTAAGGAAAATATATCTCCTTCATAAGATGATCATTCTTCAGGAGAGGTCTTCAAAACCAGATTAAAATGGGCACAGCTAAAAGAGGCTGTGTTTGTTATCAACAGGTTTAAAACTTCTGGCTTTCTTTCAGCTTCTTTTCTAGGTGCGGGACCAAATTTCTAACAAAATCAGAGAATTCTTGCTGCAGAGGCAAGTCAAAGAGGAGTACCCAGTGGTATTTGTGAGGAATAAGTTAAAACTGTGTAATGCAGACTTCATCTCTTAGGTGTGGTGAGCAATGCATCCACAGTAGGTGTTCCCCTTTCCCCGTCACAGGGCGAGTTCATCTCCTGTTACTTCAACTGCCTGTTTCTTCAGCTGGGGTGGACTGAAATCCCAGAAATAGCTGAAGAAATAAAAGATCTGGCAAACACCTGAGAGATGCTGGTAATGTGCTACTGGTGTTGGTGGTTACTCCACCCATATATTTGAATTTACCTAAAATGTTTAGAAGGCCTATGATATGAGTGAGGTGTGGTACCTGACAGTAGAGGCCCAGGAAGAAAGAGAAGCCATTAAGAAGTACTTCTGACAGGAACAGATCCCAAAGAGCATTGCCTATATAAATGACAAGTAAAAGCACCAGCATCTGAAGAGAAAAGATGCTCTTCAGGTAGGATGAGTAATGAAACAGCAAATGATGGAGGAAAAACAAGTTTAAATGCTTTATACTGGTACTCTCAATAGAAGAACCTGAATTTCCTCTGCAACCTGCCACCAGTAGAAAGGTTGCTAAAATCTGCCAACTCCATTTGGAATGAGTGAAACATCCTAAGATGCAGAGTTCCAGCCAAAGAGCTGGAGCAGCTGAGTCACTAAGTGGAAAGGAGTGCTTGGAAAGGCAACTGGGGTTGGCTCGTGGCAGGTTCTCAGAAAACTGCTGAGTTAAATAGGTTAGTGGGCAGAGAAAGACTGAGCCATTACTCTTTGCTTATGTGAAATTACAGTCTATCCCAAACGCCAGTGAACTCAGGGAGACATTGATGATGGACAGATGGAGATTTGGATCATGCCCTTAAAAAAAGGAATGCAGATTTTGATTTTAGGTTTTGAAAGTGTTAGCATAAACTATGGCAAAAGAAAGCAAACCTTAATCTTCAATTTGCATTGACAGAGGTGAGTAAGGAGGAACCATCCTTTTCCTTCCCTGTCTCCTTTTTTGCTTTGTAATTCTTGGATGAAATGTTCAAGTGAAAAATACATTTAGTGAAAGTTCAGGCATCAACATGCAATGTGGAAAAAAAAAAAAAGCAACATGGGAAGAGAACATAATCAAGTATTTTGGACATGAATAGAGTACATTAACAAAAATTTTCATACATCTAAAAAAGATAAACCCACAAAAACCTCAAGCAAATTCTACTGAAAGTAGGTATAAACTTCTGCTGCATTATCAGTTCAGGCTAACAGATGAAACACAAGGCCAAGGCAAAAAAGTACGACTCAAACAGCATTTAACTGCTGAGGACTAAGCTGTGCAGGATAGAAAAGCTTCAGTTAAGGCAATAGGAATCTTTCACTGACTTCAGCTTCAGAACCTAAGCTGTAAAGTGAATTCACCTTACAGAATGTGAATACTGTTAACAGTTGACAGACACTGCTTCCTGTGCTGAATTGTATATGACGGACTTCACACAGTAAGCCTGGCTGCTTGGGGGAGGCAGCTGGACATTGCCTTAGCTAGAGATTTGGAGAAGGTACCAAAAATACTGAGATTAGTTTATGTTAACACTTTCAAATTGCAAACGTTCTTGGATTGTGAACTCTTATGACATTCTCTGTGGACAGAAGGGTAACTATCAGCTCTTTCTTTGACCCAGATGTTGCCAAGCCACAAGGCAACGTTGCTTGGTTGAACTTCAGAAAACTGAAATGAAATGGTGCCTCTGTCTTAGCTGGACATGACAGCATGTAGAACAAATGTTATCTGAATCTTGTGAAAAGGATTAAGAGCTGATGGTGGTGGTACAACTAAAAATGTCTCCTGCTCCGAGTGGTTGCTGTGGGAAACCAAGTGGAAGTACCATAGAAACCTGCAGAACATTATGTAAGAGAATTCCTCACTCCCTGCCACCAAATCTGGGTGTTGTTGGGAGGAAAGGACTCTAGAGGAGATGGGGAAAAGATCACAACATCTTGGTGGCCAGCAAAGGCTGTGGGAGCCACACAAAATTATCAGCAAGAGAGTGGTTTTATCCATTGCTGAGGAAAAGAGAGCGAGAGAGCAGAGTGGAAAAAAATATTAATCAAATGGATCTGCATAACTTCCACTCTAGACTAAATCCTGAAAATAAACTTAAACAGGAAAGCCTCCAGATGATGGCAGAGTGGCTTAGCAGCAAACTTGTCAATATGTTTGCTCAAGTCAGGCCAGAGGGTGGCAAGGAATTTTGTCAGCATCAAGAGATGATTTCATAAATGAGATAAAACAGATGTTTTTCTGAGAGTAGAGTACTCTACTGTTCTGTAAAGAAGTTAGCAGGTCTTTTATAACAATTCTCCTGTTTTCCTTTTGCTGAGTCTTAAAAATAGTTAACATCATGTAATGTCTTCTATTCTATAGAAGTTGTCCAAGCACCTGTAGAACATCAGTAGGCACAGACAGACAAAAAGGAAACAGAAACTGCAAAAAAGTACTACATTTACATGGCATCATCTCTAGTACTAATATTTTTAACTTAACAAAAGAAAAAAAAAAAAGAATGCTTCCATATACATGACTTTCAGATAGAAGATTAGATTTACCAAGCTATTCACAGTATATTATCCATAAGATAAGTGGAAGAATTACCTCTGCTTACAGCCACAGTACCAACCACCAGGATCTCTCAGATTTAAATCAATCAGTCAGAAATGATTGATTTCTGACCTTCTAGGTGTCTAGTAGTTTGACTGCTCATTTCTGCTCATAGCTGTTATCTACACCATTGTGAGAAGAGGCATGCTCAGACATCATCAGTAGTTTTGGAACTGAATTTCTGTGTCTTGCCTGTGCCATCAACAATAAGTACAACTGTACAAGCAATATTTTCCTTTGGAGAAACAGGCCATATAATGAGATCTGACCTCAGTTTGAATGAGACACTGGCATGGCTATGACAGGCATATCTGCATCATAAGTAAAATGATTTGTATCTTGAGCAATAAACTACAGAGCTTTCTTTCTCCAGGTCAGTATATTTCATGTGGCCTATTTCATGTTCACTTCTCAATTGAAATTATCTTAATCCCATGAGCAACCATTAGCAATGCACATTCATGGTATGTAGTCCATGTGAATGGAGAACAATAAATGATGAAAGCAACAGTAACTCAGTAACTTGTGATGCCAGCTGAAGTTGGCTTGCAGTGTTCCAATAGCTAAGTTTTCAGATGATTTCTGATCTTTTTAAATAGTGTACCAGAGACTAGGGTTTGGGTAGTCTTTTTTTTCCTTCTTTTTCACTAATTACTGTAAAGGATATGGAATATCCTCAGCTCAACATAGCCAAAAAAATCCTTACTATTCGGAACACTTTTAAACTGGGAGAAAACTGTCAACTGGCTGTCAGATTTTTATTATGTTGGCGTTTTCCACCTGTTGAACTCTTTTAATCAGAAAGACAAGCATTTCTTCCACAACAAAGTATGTTTGTGCAAACAGGCATACAGTCAGCTGGATTATCTGAGGGAGAAACGATTTCTGTGAACTGAACGAATTCATGCAACAGATACAAACTTAACCTGAACAAATACCGATTGACAAAACCAACAAACCAGAACATTAGAGCTGATCAGCTGCCTTGGGATTCCTGTTGCTGATGTCTTACTGGTAAACACACCATTTACGTTTGCTGTCAGAAGGTCCAGAGGGTGATAAATGGATTGTTGCAGAATCAGCAATCTGCCCTGTTCGGCTGGCTGCAGAGAGACTCAGAAGAGTGGTGGGTAAAATAGACTGAAGTAAGGATAGGAGCTTGCAGCGACACAGAGAGGAGGCAGTCAAGCATGGGGTGGAGTGGACGAAGTTATCCTTTTCAAGTCTTTGTTGCGGTTTACCACCTTCAGGACGATGTTTGCTCTCATAGCATTACCATAAAGCTACTTGTAGAGACCTGTCAGCCAGAAAAAAGGAGTGCTGTCCTCTTGGACTTCAGCAGAAAGGGAGATCCACACTCCTTATAATCATTACTTTTACTGGCCCCTCAAAAAATACTAACTTATTTTTATAAATGAGGAGAGTCGTTCCCTCCACCCTATGATGTGATTGCTTATTGATGAAAAGAAATTAGCACTGCTACTCATAGCAAACAAACGTGAACAAGGGCTACCAGGAACACTGTGATTAATATCTCCAGCCATCAGACACCCACAGACTATGGGCTGAGAGGCTGGGTTAAGGGCTTTGCCATCATTAGGCCAGGGGGAGGCCACAGCTTTGAAACCCTGTGGGGATATGAGAAGTGACACTGTGGTGGGACAGTGGCCCTAGAAGAGTGATTCTCTTGTTGAGGAGGTCCCAGGTAGACATCTGAGGCAATATCGAATTGGACCCAAACATTAGACGCTCAGGCCCTCATTTAATTCCTTGTTTATTAGAAACATGGTAGTTACAGCTAACTTTTCCTTTTCCCTTCCTCCTCCTTCCCTTCTTCCCAAAATAAAGAGTTGTGCTAATTTTCTTGAGCACAAGGTGGCAGGATTCAGCTTCGCTTTGAAGCCAGTAAGTGCTGAACAGTACTTGAAACAGGTAAGGTAAAAACGGTTCCATTATTCAGGAATGCAAAATCAGCTGTGATCAAGTAGCTACATAAATCTGCAAATATAGGTGTAACACTGGCTGGGACACTCAGAGAGTGCCTTGTGTTTGGAGGAAATTCAGAAAAGAGCTGTGTGGAAGCCGATTTTTGTCATTGAGGGAGAAGATGTGGGAGCTCAGGGAAGAGAGGCAAGTACATTTCAGAATAGTTATTAGCCCAGCAGATGTTGGAGTTTTGAGTTCATATGCTTGCTCTGGGTCACTGTGCAGCCGTGTCTCTCTGACCACATTTCTAGCTTGAATGCAAGAAAATCTTCATGGGCAAAGTTTCATGGGAACCAGGATATTTCTCTGGAAAACAAAAGGTTTCTGATAAAATCAGAAGTTCCCATGAACTGTCCAAGATCTCCCTCTTGTAACAGCTAACAATCCCCAAACTGTAAGCAAAATGTAAGTTTATTTCTACTCAGCTTTCATGTTGGTGTGTAAGACTGGTGTCTCTGTACGCAATCTTTTGGACAAGATAGGATACCTTAGTACACACACAAATCATGTGGCCCTTACCTTTTCCCAGACTCTGTGGTACAATTTCTTATTCCCCACCTAAATAACGGTAGTCTTACAGGGATTCTTTGAGTTTTTGGTTCCTGCTTCTTTGCCAGAAATCCATGTTTGCACCTTTTCAGTTATTTACTATGATTTGTATGCTATGATACAAAGGTACTTTATGTATGGTGTATGAGTAAAAGTTTCATAGTGATCCAATTCAATTTCAGGATAGTAATTTCAAGAAAACACTTTGAATATTTCAGCATCTTCAGGTTTTGCTTCTAATATATTCAGATGAACGTGCTCTCATAACTTTATCAATGGCAGTAAAAAAATGGCCAAAGAAATGTGTATTGCAAGGGAACAGAATCTCTGGGAGGTCATTGATTTGTTTTCACCTGCAAGGCAAATCTGAATCTACTTCACCTGCATTGGAGAGATGCTCACATCACCTGCTCAGAGAAGGCTCTATTGCTCAAGATTCCAGTCTTCTCCAAAGTGATTTGTTTGCCATGCTTAAGTGTCCTTTCCATACAAAAGTTTTAGTAATGTTGAACATGAATCTTCCTTGCTGTAAATCAAGTGCATTACTTCTTGTCCTATCCCATAGAGAAGGAAAAAATTTATTACCTGCCCCTTTGCATACCCTTTTACATATTTCAGGAGTGTTACTGCACTTCCCTTCAGTCTTTCACGCTGTGAAGACAGACAGTTCTTTCAATCTTGACTCAGAGTTCATATTTTCTAGCCCTCTGATCACACTCTACGGCTTTGTCATATTTTCAAGTCTTTGTTCTAGTTTTACCACCTTCAGGATGATGTTTGCTCTCACAGCATTGCCAGGAAGGTACTTGTCTCTAGTGGTTTAGTTGTGGGTCTTCTTTAAGTAATGGTTCATAGGAAGTAATTGAGTAGTTCCTTCCTACTTTGTTTAATCTGTGAGAAAAAGCATAGAAGAATGGTGTCACCTTTATAAATAAAACTTTTTTATGCAGAAATAAAGTCACAATTTATCACTGCAAATTTTTGTACAGCTATTCTTTTGTAAATCTGGAATTAAAACTCTCAAAGCATCTAGCTGTGCTAATTGAAAGAGCTGCTGTTTCCCGCAGTAGGCCAGCAATGGTATTTCTTGGTGGAGCATTCCCTAGCTTTCATTCTGGCAACTTTGGTGGCCCTGGCGTACTTCACTTTCAGTTTGTTATCCTCCCACATTCTCCCCCCATCTATTTTGATAAAATACTAATTTTAGGGAGGAAATATATTTTTAAGAGAATTTGGTATTTTACCAACATGTTTTCACACCCCATCATTTTTGGCATTGTCACGCAGAAATCCATGTGGGTAAGTCCCAACCCTTCTAAGAAATGATTACTGTACAACTCAGCAATACTTTTGTGAGAAATATCTCTGAGTTGCAGAAAATACAAACTGACATTTACCACATGATGATACCCCTTTCCAGTGTGTGCTCTAGTGTTACTTAACACTCAGCTGCAGCCTTAAGAGTTCAAGGTCTTTATCTACAAAACTTTACTCTTTAAACACTACTGAATTATCTAATTAGCCAGTTTGATCCAACCGCACAGTTTTATCTGAAACTTCTTTGACAACTTCTCAGTTTCCCAGAATCACAGAAAATAGAGACATAAGATGTCTGTGAAGAAATAAATTCTGGTATGTGCCCATATATGATTAGACAACTGTGAGCATATTGTCATAAAATCACTAGGAGTATTGTATTTATTGCCTTAATGAGCTGATGCCTTTGCGTTTGTCTAGGAGAGAGATGGGTAATTAAGCATATTTTTCAAAGTTGTAAGCAGACTTGGCTGGAGAACAGTAATGCAGGTTTTGCAGCAACTTCCAGGGTTTCAAAATTTTAATTCTGTCCTGCATTAAAGACCTTTCTCAAGGTTTTTTGAAAATGGAATCATATTGCAGTTTATGCTATTAATTCTTCTGTTTCTCTTTTTCTCTTAAGCACTTTCCTCCAAATCCTTTAAAAATCCCAAACTGTTTTGCCTCTAGAAAATTGTTCCATGAAATTTTTATCTTACTTGCTTTCCTTCTATAAATATTTCTGTTTAGAGAAATATTTTATTTTAAAGCTATTAGTGCCCTTTTTTCTGATTTTGTATTACTTGTAGACAAAATGCCTTGTACTTGAATGATATTTTTGATGGTCCTTCCATGGTTTTATGCTGCATCATGTGGCTTTGTTATTCCTTGGAACTCTCTTGATCTTCCTTGTGTTTTATTTAGAAAGGACAAAGTGCTGAACTTGGTAAGGAGAAGATACATCCCGAGTAGAAGAATTGTATCTATGTAACAATTTTACCTAAATTTCAAATAAATTTGGTTTAAATATGATAGCACGATGGACAATATTTTCAATTATGTCTCTGTACCTCGATTTCACTCATTGCCTTATAGGGAGGTATAAATCAGTGTTTCAGCTAGGTATGACTATGACCTTCTTAGTAGGATGCACTTTGAAAGCAAAACCCACCCTGCCTGTGACTATGCCAGGCCTATGAATGCACGCAGTAAGAGCTGGATTTTTCTGTAGCTTGAGCAAATGCAAAAAGAACGGAGTGTGCTTTCAATTAATAAGTGCCAGGTGAAATTGATTCCTGAGCACTGTCTAATAGTGTATTGACTACTTGTTATGTACCTTTGTAACAAAAAATCTGCAACCTTTCTTTCTTCAATTCACCCTGATTTACTCATTTCAAAATAATCCGCTCAGGTAATTAGATGAGAAAGGACCGTCACCATCTTCGGACATAATGGTACCGAGGTAAGTAAACAGCCTGCCAACACCGAGCAAGGACTGCCTGTCATTTACCAGGACAGAGGGAACACAGCGTCAGAAACGGCGAGGGATGGACATCATTGTTAAGCCCCATTTCCCAGATCAGCCGCCCTTGGCACCTGCGAATGTGTGATACACATACACAAGTCAGGCTTGCCTCAGCCTCGATGCACGGAAACGGTAACTCCTTGCCCGCCTCCGCGCCCCCTCCCCCAAGAAAAAAAAAGCGGGCACTGTACTGGTCCATAGGGCGGTCGGGGGTTCATTAGCCCCCCACGCTAACTGCAGCCCCTCCGTCCGTCCGTCCGTCCGTCCGTCCCCGCAGGAACCGGCGCAGGGTCTCCCCGCGGGGCGCGGTGCAGGGCGGCGGCGGGACGCGCGGTGGCGCCTGCGGAGCGCCCAGCGGCGGGCACTGCGGCGGGCTCCGCGCGCCGGCACCGCTGCGGAAAACCCGCACCCCGGGGGTGGGAGTGCGGCGGGGGGGGAAGGGAACGCAAGGCGGCCCCGGCCGCGGAGCCGTTAAGGGAAGGACGAGGCGTTTTGGGGAGAGAACACGGCGGTTTAGGGCCGCTCATCCGTCGCCTCCCGGGGCTCTTACAGCATCCCCGTTTACTACCCGATGGCGAGATCCCGCGCCGGCGGGAATGCCCGGCGCCCCTCGGCAAGGGGTCCCCGTCCGCCCGGCGGGGCGGACAGCCGGCACTGGCGGCGGGGCCCTCCCCGTCCCGCGGGGTGCGCCCGCGTGTGCGCCTGTGGTGTCCGTGTATGTGTGTGCCTGTGCGTGTATGTGTGTCTATGCGTCTGAAGGCTCAGGCGCCTACTGCCTGCTGGTATCTCCGCTTCGGCACCCTCCCTTCCCTTCCCTTCCCTCCCCCTCCCCCCTCCTCCCTCCCTTGCTGGCGCTATTTTTTTTTTTTTTTTTTTTTCCCTGTGTGAGTGTGGATTTCAGGCTCATTTTGTGGAGTTTCTGCCCCTCTTTGCGTCAGCCCCACGTCACTTTGCCGGCAGCTCCCCGGCTTGGGCTGGAGCAGGAGCCGGGGCTGCTTTATTATCAGCTGGAGGGAGGAGGAGACGGTGCGTAAAGCGGCGAGCACGGCGCCCAGAGCCCCGCCGCCGCTGCCGCGGGCTGCGCCTCCCTCCGTCCCCGCCCGCCCGCCCGCCCTCTCTCCCTCCCTCCCTCCGGCGGGCAGCGGCCGCCCGAGCCCCCGCAGGTAGGAGCGCAGCCTCCGCCACCTGCCCCCGCCGCTCCGCGCGTTTTGCAGCATCATCGGGAGCCGCCGCGGGGGCAGGCGGCGCCGCTGTCCGCCCGCCCGCGGGGCCGGGGGCAGGTGCCGCGCCGCGCCGCGCCGCTCCGGCGGTCCCGCTCGCCCCTCTCCGCCGCCGCCGCCGCAGCGCCCGGCCCCGGCTCCCGCCGCCCCGCGGAGCCCCCGGGGCGGGCAGCGCGGCGGGGCGGCTGCGGCTGAGGCTGCGGCGCGCCCATGTGAGCCCCGGCCGCGGGGTGCCCGCCCGCGGCGCGGAAGGCTGCGCACCCTCCGGGCGTGCGCCCCGGCAGCGGCGGCGGCGGCAGCGGCAGCAGGAGGAGGAGGAGGAGGCCGTCGGGGCAGCGCTGGAGTGAGGGCGGGCGGCATGGTGTCCTGGCGGCGGAGGCCGGGGCCCGGCCTGGCGCGGCTGTGGGGCTTGTGCTGCCTGGTGCTGGGCTGCTGGCGGGGCGCGCTGGGCTGCCCCGCGTCCTGCCGCTGCAGCTCCTGGCGGATCTGGTGCGCGGAGCCGGCGCCGGGCATCGCCTCCTTCCCCGTGCCGCAGCGGAGCGCCGAGGGCGACAATGTCACCGAGATGTGAGTACGGCCCGGGCCCGGCCCGGGCGCGGGGGGCGGCGGGACGGAGCGGCCGAGGGGCGCCGCGGGAGGGGGCGGCGGGCGGCGGGGAACTTACCCGCGCCGAGGGGCACTTGCTCCCGCGGGCAGAGGCGGCGGCTGGAAGCCGGAAAGCCCGCTGTGGTTTAATTCGGGCGCGACTCCCCAGACATACCGCTGCGAGCCCGTTTAGATGGTGGAGCCTGATTGCCCGCGATGCGGTGCCCGGGGAGCGGGGCGGGCGGAGCGCGGGGGTCGCCGCCGGCCGCGGCGGGACCGCGGGGCAGCCGGGGAGCGGGACGGCGCGCTGGGCTGCCGGCCCCGGCCCCGGGGCGAGCACCGCCCGGACCTCACCCCTGCGGCGGCAGCGGGTCTGGAAGGACGGGGCGGGGGTGGTGGGGGGACTATTCTATTTATTCTTTTACTTTCGCTCCCTCAGTTTATTCCTGCGAACCGAGAGTTTTGGTGGGTGGCTTCTCCCTCTCCCCCAGATCTCTCCTATACTCTTTTTCTATTAAAACAAAGCAAAACAAAAACAAAACAAAACAAAAAAAAAAGAAGAGGATGCGGCAGATTCTGGTGGAAGGAACAGCAAACTATCTTCCTCGCCCTGGCCATAAGCATGCGAGCCTGCTTTGCCCTTCTCAGTAAGGTGGCTGGGAGAAGAAAATACTAAGTCTGCAGAGGAATGAGCATTGTGCTGTCTCTCAGTGCTAGAGTGCTAGAGGATTAGGAAACCATCGTTAATAGTGAGAAAGGTGCAAAAAGTTCCCCCCCCCTCTTACTCATGTGTTGCTTCCATCCTCGTTTGCCTGCAAAACGATACTGGGTGAGAGAGTTCTGTAGCTTTCGTGTTCAATCCTGCATCGTTTCACAGCTCTGTACTCTGGTGTCCACATACGTTGCCTGACAAAAGCTGCAAAGGCTTTTGCTGAGCAAAAAAATTTTGGATAATGGACTCGTAGATGATAGATCTGAGGAGAAAAACCTTCTCAGGCTGTTTTGTCCATCTCCGTATTTCCCAGTCCCTGTTGTTTCTGGATTGTTTTCCATGGCATTTAATGTAAAAGATACCAGAATATTTTCCTCAAAATCTGTACAGATTTCTCACTATTTGCATTCTCCATCCTTCTTCTCTTTTTAGGTTTCCTTCAGAAACAATGTAAAAACACCATGAAATACTGTGTGATTTTAGATTAAATTTTAGCCGTTGGGCTATCTTTCTGCAGTTTGCTGAAGTCAATTTGCTGCATTTCCCTGCATGTGTTTGGGGAAAAAGCTGGAGGCAGTCATCTCTACTACTCATATATGGCCTACCTTTGATAGATTTTTAGGACCTATCATAGAGAAGGAGTCTTTCTGAGTTGTTACAGCAGTTATTGTTTCAGATGTTTGCTTAATATTCTGTGGATTGCTTCATTAAAAAAAAAACCTTCTTTGAGCTGTGCATCTCTGCTCATTTTCATAGTCTTTGCTAGCCTTATTACCCGGTACTTTCAATTTGGAGGTAGCGGAGCAATATTCCCCTAGAATTTAAACTGTTTAAAAGGCCAGAGGAGAAAACACATATGTAAGTATGTATTCCAGCCATGATCAACTTAAAACGTATCTAGTAATTTTGTATTGATGCTTTTGGTTTTCATTTTCCTGTGGTTTTTGAGCATCACTGTCTTTACAGTTCTTTTCAGTTTTTACTGTATCATTCTGTGACATTGCACATTGTGTTTGGTGATCTAAAAATAATTTTGAGTCATGGATTTCTCAGGAGATGCTGTTGCATGTATTTAAGATGGTCTTTTCATGTGTACTTTTAACATAAAACACAGAGGCCCTTTAATTAGTTTATAGGCATAAATTAAAAATTGGACTGCAGTAGCTGTCACCTTATTTCATCGTGGGAGCTCAGTAAACAGTAACTATGTAGGGAAGCGGTTCTAATATGGTAGATACAGATTGTGGAAACATTTTTTAACACCACACATCTTGCTGTATTCTAGCTAAGAAACGGATTTAAGAGGCTGGAGCATTGAGTTTTACTTGGGAAGCTTCAGGCCTGATTTTTCTTCTGTGTGCTCTATAGATACAGGAGCACAATTCCATTGGTCTCTGGTGGAATTACACTTGGTGTAAATAAGAGTGAGAAGAGCATAAGACAATTAATTTCTAGTAATTTATTCCCATGTATTTCCTGAGTGTCTGTTGAAACCAATCCTTCATTTGCTGCTTAAGTCCCGCTTTTGACAGGAGTGGATCCCGCAGTCCTAGGCAAAGCACCCACAGGCGCTGGGGAGCGTGGGCTGGGTCAGGATCCTCACCTGGGCCCCATGCACTGGGAGTGGTGGGATAACTGCATGGTTAGGGTGACCATGTGATGAAACCCGTGGTGGTGCCAGGGGCTGGCTGTGGGCCAGGTGGATGGCACCGAGCAGGCAGGATGCGAGTGGGCAGCGAGGGCTTCCCCTTGGCTCCGAAAGGTGGGAGAGAAAGCTGGGGTGGTGCTGGAAGGAATAAGAGAGCTGCAGTCCCACATGTCGGGCAGCCTCCATCACTTGATACCCAGGTACTTTAGCTCTGTTTTGGCCCGTAGGTACATTGCAGTTTAGAGCTTAATAAACACTCTCCACCTGGTCCAGCTATTTCATGCTTCCTGGTGGGATCCCCCATCCAAATCTACTGAGCAGTAGAAAGACACCCAGAGCACTTCTGCATCAGCCCTCTGAGGGGCAGCTGCTGAGACTTGGTGTGGGAGGGCATAAGAGTATTTATACCTGGTGCTTTTCTTGTCGTCTTCCTCACTCTTTCCCTTCCTAGTTGTTTTTGCATAGTTTTCTATTAGGGTGAATAAAAGATAGATTTTTGAAAAGTCTCTAACAAGATTTTAGATTTGTCCAGTTGGCTAGGGTGCTGATGTGGGCTGCTCTTTACACGGAAAGCCTGTGCCAGTGCTAAAATCGCTTATCATAGCAGAGCTTAATCATGATAATTGTTTGGTAGTTTTGATATTATTAGAGATAAATTGAGCTCCAGAGTGAGATCCTGCATTAAAATCATGATATCAGTCACTGAAACTCACATTACGAGCCAAGGACCAAGAGTGGTGAGAGCAAAATGAGTAAGTATTGTTAAATACATGCATTGTAGGCACAATAGCAAATAAGTGGCGAGATCACTCAAGCAAAAATATTAATAGGATAGTAAATGAGTCATTTTTAAAGTGTTCAGGAGGTCTTGTAAAAGGACCGGTCTAATAGTTTCTCATTAACTGAAATGTATTGTTAGTATATCTCAGTGTATATGACTCTTCAAAGACTTTGATTTCAAAGTGTCTTCTTGCAGTGCAAGTATATTCCCGGCCTAGTTTCACAGTTCTGGTATCAAGTCATTAATATGTTGACTTGTGATTATTCAGGTGAATGAGGTTTGAAATTAATTAGTGTATTTCAGGAAGAACTGCTTGCCAACAAAATAGTAGGTGATTTTTAAGCTCTTGCCTATTAAAGGAGAGGTGATTGTGTATTGCTTACATTTCAAAACCACAAAATAAATTTCTAATGCAGTTATATAAAGCACTCTAGAATTGTTAATAAATAAGAGGATAAGTAATTTATAGAGTAAATTATTTAACAAGTCATGTGAGCTTGTGCTAAAAAAAAAAGACATGTTTAAATTCATATGAAGCTCAGAGCTGTTGGTATTTTGGGTCTCTTTCATTTTAGATTTCTAGGCTTTTGTAGGTTTAATATAATATAAAACTGTCTACAAGGCTCCTCGACCCCCAGCCCCTTCCTCCTCAAAACAACTTTCGGCTGTGCAGCATTGCATGGCTTGGCTGGATTGAAAAGTTATTTCTGGTGACTTGGAATTTTATAATAAAACACGAGGCATCAGGCTACAAATTATTAAAGGGGTTTTGGACAGTGGTGATATAATAGCTGCTTTTAGGAATTTATCCTTTTTTTTTTTTTTAAATCTTCCTTGAAAGATCTGGGTAATTGGTTAAGGTGAGGTGAAAGTAAGCGTTACGAAAATCAGTGTTGTGACTTCTAGGCTCTAAAAATACTCCAAATATCACAAAGCATTGGGTTTTGTATATACTGGCATTCTTTTTTTGCTCCCAGGAAACCTTTTGGATGGCTTGGTTTAGTCCTTGTCCTTCTGGTTGATGAGGACTGATGGGGCTCCTCAGGGTCTCCACTGGGACTGTCTCCGGCAGGCTGAGATGAAACAGCTCATGCTGGAGGGGGGCAGCATCCTTCAGGAGGCACTCAGCGTTGGTTGGGCTGGCAGAACACTGCCTCTCCCTCTATGTCTTTGGTCACTCAAGAGTTTTGAGAGAGGTTTGGAATTTATGTACTAAAATGAAAGCTATTTGTATGAATTCAAGGATTTGGTCTTGAATATGTTATTTTCAAGAAACTTCCACTTTTTTCCATACTAATGAGAAAACAGAGGGCCTGGCAGTCCAGCCTGCGATATCTTTAGGATGGCATTTTCCAGATTTCTCAAGTTCTATTTTTTCTTTATTATTTTTATGCTGACAGTGTAAGGGAGAAAGTAGCTTAGCAAGATTCTAAATCCCAAATGATTGTAAAGCAAAAACTTTTACATAACTAAACAAGGGTCTTATTTCTCCATTTTGGATTTAATTTTAAAGTAAGAGTGACCCCCCCCCCTCAACACTCCCGTCTTTTTGGATTGCAGTTCTCTCTCTCCCGCATTTGTCATCTGTCACTGCATGGAAGTCTAACATGTCAGTGAAGGTGGACATAGAAATATCCTTGCCCAAGCTGGATAAGTGTAGCAGGTAATGAGGAGTAATAAAAGATGAAAAATGGAGCAGAGGATTCTAAAACTGTCTCTGTGCTGTACTGATGTTAAATGTATATTTAGCTTGTTACATCTGAAAAACCTCTCTTTGAAAACTGTCCTTTAAAAAGTGAAGCACTGATTGTATAAATTCATTGATTTAATGCATTTCAAATGGAGAAATAAGTTTGTAGAGGTTTGAAAGCCTGTACTGCCTGGGATGTGAATGTGCTCTGTTACTGGACGCTGTTTGTGTTTGCTAAGATCTCTTCATCCAGATGTATGTAGATGCATAGCTGCTATTAACATTAAATACAATCAGGATACACAGTAATTCCTGTTCAATTGTGAGTGTATGTTTTCAGAAACTGCAAAAAGCAAACCAAACAACTCCCCCTCCTGAAATACACATATGGAGATCCTGTTTCTTACATAGCTACTATTAACCATAACATTGCACAATCATAATGGACTTATGGGAAAGGAGCCATGCCATGTCTGCGAATATGCTTTTTTTTTTATTTTCCTGGAAGAAAATGACCTGCATTGAGTGTCGATCATTGACAGAAGTTATAGCTGAAACTCAAATATATTTAATACTAATTCAGCTATTCCTGTTTCTGGCTTGTGTTGTCATCAGTAGGATACATTCTTGAAGATCAGATTTCAGGTCAATATTCTTTCCTTCTTACGCAATGCCTGAAGAAATGAGATTTTTTTTCAGAAGTGAGAGAAAGTAGAACAAGGCATGCCAAAGGCCCAAGGCATTTTCAGAGGCACTTTAGGAGACCGTAATCTCTGAATGGCACGACTTGAACCAGCCTTTTGCTAAGCCTGCTGGTCCTGATCCAGCAAGGTACTTAGAAGCCTTTTATTTCAGTAGAAAGCTGAGGCTGAGATTCTGGCTTTGTTGAAGTTGGTGACAAAACTGGATGGAATTAGCGTTTCACCAGGGTCGAGTAGTTTGGAGGACATACGCGAAGGATGAAAAGAACTTTGATTCAAGTGTCTTTCTGCCTAAGTTTGGAAGAGAAGGGGCCTGTGGCTCCGTTTTTTGATGTGTTTTTGACTTGCAGCTTTTCTTGCATCTCAAGCATTTTCCTACTGTGTGAGGACTAAGTACGTTGAGGCAAGAGGAAGCTGAGACAGAGTATTTTAGAAGGGTCTTTTACAAAGTTTTAGATATATCTGTATTGAAATGAACCTGTAGCAGCTCCAGTCACTACAGAAGAGGATATATGGTTCCCTGTATACAGTTATCTGATGTATAAATAGGGGCAGTACATTAATCAAAGTTAGTCCACTGCTGAAACAGAAAAGCAGGGAAATGGCAACACTTCTGAGCTCCTTATGGAAGAGTCTGTCGATAGAACTGCAGTTGGGGCTGGGCAAGTTACCCATTTTTCCTCTTGGTTTGACAGTTAACCCAAAAGAAATCTTCCAGCTTTAGAATTAAATGAAATTATTTTTACCTTTTTTATTTCCTAACCATACGTGTAAAAATAATTAAGGCCGTATTCAGCAGATATCTTGCAAAGCATGGATGTCCCACATTGCACAATCAGATGCCATATTCCATATGAATAGGGTATAAGATGTGAATTTTCCCATTCTTTTGCAACAACTGTCTGATTTTCTGAATGCCAGATGGCACAGTGAGCATATGCAGATAAATCAAGTGCACATACTGGGCATGTCAGGCTTACTGGGCATGGACTGGGACACATTTCACAGCACGTGCTGCGGGTGTCATGCGCTGGACTTGCTAAACATGTCTGGGACTGTCCCAGGCCTCAGCATTAAAATCTGGCAGCTCCCTACGAACTGTGTAGTGAAGGCACTTAACTCAGCTGGCTACTCTCCTGCCAGCAATGGGGAGCTCGCTTCTTCCAGGAAGTGATTCAGGAGGCTAAATTAGGTTCCTACTGCAAATTAGCCGATAGAGGCGTCCCCTTCTCTCTCCACTGAGTATAAGAAAACTTTGGGGACTTTGTTCACTGGGCTGAGTGGAAAAAGCAAGACCTTCCTTTTAGCGAGTGGGGTCACACTGTGGAGTAAGATGTTTTTGTGGTCCCAGGTGAACCATTTTGGCAGCCATGTGGGGAACTGCTCTGCTTGAAGCAGAGCATGGGTCTGAACCAAGGTCTTGCATGTCAGCATCTTAACTACTGTCCTGTATGGCGTACAGATGTGGGCTTGCCTCGGTTCTTCCTGTCTGAGTCGCCTTACTTGGCTTGGAGTATTTAAATGTGCTTTTGGGTCAGAGAGCAGGAGACTCTGTTTTGCTAAGCGACTGTGATGCTTATTTGTGTAGTGAGATAGCCAAGTCCTGCTCCTGCTCCACTGAGTGTTCAATTACAGCAAAAATTAGACCAGCAAAAACAGGTAAGGTTGAGACTGCCCTCTCTCAGGTTGCTTTATAGTATGGTGTCTTCTGAGAGACTGGGATCACATTCCCTTATGGAGAGGAAGGAATTGAACCTGGTACCCCTGGATGCTATGGGAGCATTATTTCCAGCATTTCTTCCAAATCTGTGGTCTCTTCTACTTCACACATACATGTCTTTCCCCGCCCCCCCCCCCCCCCCCCCCTTAAACAGGTGAATCTATTTGGTGAATATGGGTCTAGTTTAGGAGGGTAAAATTGCCCTGCCCCAATAGTCTATTTCATATTCATCTCCTACTCCTCCCTCCAGTCTTGCGTCTTCCTAATTTTTAGAACAGGTTTTGGAACGCATTATGCATACCATGATCCTTACCTGGTAAACACATACGCTGTACTCTCCTGCTGGGAGCAGTTCTATTGACTTCATGAGACTGACTATGTAGGTGTACATAAGGATATGCTGAAGTATTTTACAGTTTAGAGTGGTAGCAATATAAGTAACTTTTGAAGATTGTGTATTGCACACATTTATACATACACACAACATTTTAAACTTTTCATGTAAGATTCAAACAGACTTACAAATATTTGGAGTTGGCACAAATCCATGTGACATCAAGGCACCTAAATAGAGAAAGTATTAATGCTGGATACTACTTCTGCGCTAGACATCACTGCAGATCCCAGACCATGTTTGTGTACAGTGACTCTCTTGTTGCCTGGAGCCTTTGTCATTTGGGGGACATAGACCCAGGTGGCACAGCTGCAGAAACAGATAGATTCCACTTGTCCTGGAGGTGGGCATGGGTGGAAGAAAGACTGTCGATCTTCCCTGCCCTGAACGTTTCTCCTAACCCTCCATGTCATTCCTGTCTGCACAGACACAGGGCAGTTGTTCCTTCTGTTTGCTTGGTCTGGTTGTATGCATAGCTTTCGCCTGCTGTGGAGGACTTCTGCATATTCTTACAGCTTTTAATGAACAGTTCAACTTGAAGCAGTTTTGCTCTTCACAGTGAGTATCTGAAATGAAAGGTTTGGGAAGTGAGAGTCCTAACAGTTGGAGGTATCATCGAAATGTCTGCTCAATCTTGTATAATTGCAGGGGAACACTTCACCTTCACCCACACACACCCTGGGGCGGGGGGAATGCTGCAAAGGTGTGTAAGTCGGAGCAGTGCTGAAAGGTGTGTGCAGCGGTGTGACGTGGTCATGAGAACCGTAAGGAGAAACAGGCTGGCAGATGAGAGAAATACTACTCTTTTGCATATGCGGTGGCAGGGACAAAGGTTGTAAAGGTTAATGAAGAATGCTTTGAAAGTAGTAGTGGGTAAGGAGAAGGCAGCTTTGCAGAAATAGTGAAAAAGTTTGAAGACTACTGTAGCAAAAGGTGTCACCTCATGAAAGAGGTACGTGCATGGTGAGACTTTAGTTTGAAGGGAAAATGGTAGAGAAGGTGATCTAAGACTTGAAATTATGTTAAAATGGAAAATAAATGCTTACAAAAGACTATATTTTCCTAAAGTATAACAGTAAAGACATCTGTGGGTGGGATTTTAAGTAAAGTTGATCTCACTCTAGAAGAGGCAATAGGTTTGTGTCAGGCAGCAGAACAAACAGAAATACCAAGAGAAACCTGAAAGACAGACACAGGATGCTTGTCTGCATGTACCATTGCAAAAATCAAACAGGCTAAGTACAGGAATGTTTAAAGTTATGGAAACAGTGGCAGCAATGTGGCAGTCAGCATAAATATTAGAAATACTCTGGATACTGACAAATGTGCAGATACTGTAATAAACACATCATCATGCTAATATATGCAGTGAAAGTAAGAAAATACTTTTATTAAGTGAAGAACAGGATTCCTCCAGTGAAGAGAAAGTGCTTTTTTTAGGAATGCTAATGGAAGAAGCTATAAATTCAAAAGATTGGCCAATTAAAATGAGGAGAAATGGACTATATAGGACAGAGAACAGAATGGAAATAAATGTGATAAAAGAAAGTGAAATAGGGAACTGTGAAGCGCACATAAATGTGTAAGAGTGAAAAGTGCCTCTGAAAGACTTTAGCAAAAAGCAATTTTAATGCTGTTGAAATGCTCCCTGAAAAATGCATTGGTTAAATATAAATGGTAAGATTGGTGTTGACATACAGAAGGAGGCAGTCTGTTCTGGGCCTAGAATAGTGAGATAAACATTAAGAGAGTCAACATCATGGAAGGTGAAAAACACAACCCATAACCCTTTTGGAATGCTTTGGTACCATAATGCAAAGATGTATTTATGTATGTCTTCCATTAAAAGACAAAATATGTCTTGGAGAAGACACAGATCGGTAGTCAGGGCTACACAAGATGTTTCACAGGTCTTGGGAAAGAGGCTAGGAAATCAATTGTGAACCATGGCAGCAGATGGTATCATTTGAAGAATGGAAAAAACATCTACCAGTTGGGTTCTTTATGTAGTAATTGCAGAGAAAAAGTGTAGAGATTATGACCATATGTAGACTTTCAAGACTTAAATAAAAACAGAAGAAGGAAAATTTTTGCTGGCTTATGGGAAGGAGAATACTGTTTGAGATGTTAGGAGTCAAATCATTCAGCAAATTTAATGCGTTAACAGGATATAGATGGATTTTCCTGGATGGATGGCTTCAAGTTTTGCAGTTTCATTCCATCGTTTGGAAGTACTACCTTCTGATCTGTATTTGGCACGAGGTGTATTGCATGCAGTGAATGAGGCAGTGGACAGTGTAGCAGGTACGGTCCTCTGTCTTGATGAACCAGTGAATACCAGAGCAGAATGAACAGAGTATTTGACATTCCAAGAGCCAGTAATTTTAGACTGAATAAAGATGGGTATTAATGACAAACACTGGTAATAATATATTTGGGGGGAAGACTGGCCTCGGAGGGAATTTCAGAGGGAATTTCTTATGTTGAATCAAAGAGTCAGGGAATACTGAGCATGTCAAAACCTGGAGATAGGAAAAAGACTTAAAATGTTGTGAAGCATACTGATTTATGTTAACAAGTGCCTATCTAACTCTGAAGAACATGTAGCTCACTTAAGACATCCCTTCCATAAAGTCACTGCCTGGGCATGTGCACCTGGAAAGAAGAGAATTCAAAGGTTTTGACATCAGCCAAGATGCTTTAATGTTTTGATTCACTGAGGGACATAAAAAGATGCATATAAAGGATGGTTAGGAGCAGTCTTACTGTGCTGTTACGGAATTACTGTTTTGCCATTCTCATTTGCAACAAGGCCAGTGACAGCTACAGAGGTGGTGTATGCAATTGCTGAAAAAGAGAGTAACTAGAAAGTTACTAGTCTTTGAAGAGTCACAGCACTAGGTGGTTCTGTAGGAGAAAGAAATGTCACATATATTTATATTTATTAATTCCTTTAAGATGCTCTTTCTTCCTTGCAAGCCAAATAATAATAATAAAAAATGTTAGTCTTGTGTCTGCTTTCTGTTGAGAACTAATGAAAAGCCATATTCACTACTGTAACTTTTGTACATTATTTAATGTGTGATTTTTAGTGTATATATTATAAAGGGACTGTACAGGAGTTTAAGCCTCTTCCTAACAGTTTGCAGAGATGATTTCGTACACGGTGGATGAAACGTGTTTTGTAGATAAGTGTAAGGTCAGTGATTAAGACATATCTTTTTGAATAAATAGGTTATTGTCTGGCCAGCTGATACTTCTTTCTGACTACATCAAGGAGTATCAACATCTCCAAAGTATCTTTGCTAAGGAAAAGCTAGACTGCAGCTGTCAATTGTCCTCTGGAGAAATGTCAAAAATTGATGTCTTGGTGAAATATCAAATGTATGAACTTTATGGAGCTCAAGGGGGAGGACAGGTCTCTGAATGGAGAAGATAGTTAAATAAGCTTTGCATGCATTTTGGGGAAAATAATTCTGAAGGTGGAGCTCGTCAAGGCATGAATCTTAAATCTGGAAAGCTGCATGAAATGTCTTGAGAGTTTGCTTTATTTGGTAGTCTGCTATTTGAAGAGAACAGAACAAACACCTTGAAGCCAAACCAGAAACGTAAGTAAGCCCAAGGGTGCATTACGTTTCATTTTCTCTGCCTCTAAATATAGTAACTGTTTCCTTAAACTCTGCATTGCAGACATATTCATTTATTTTTACTTTTGCCTTCATATTTGCATACTGTAAAGAGGGAACTAAGGTTGGCTGGCAAACCGTGGGCTTTCCATTTCCCATGGAGTTGAAGTCATAAGCAAGAGTATGGATCTGCTCCTGCAGTGCCAAAACAAGACTGGGATCTCCACTGAATTCCCACTTTCTCCTGCTTTAAGCTGGTGGGTTGGCAGTAATTGTTCAGGGTGATGGCTTTGGAGAAGCCATTCCCAATGGTAACTGTGTACTACTACTTGGATACTATTACTTGGATAATCATAGTATATTGACATGAAGCAGAATGTCTGACCCCACCCTCTCCTGGCAGTTGATGCAGCCACACATCGAAAACAGGTAATTCTTGAAGGTAACTGTGATCTGTGACCTTGGCCATGAGATGCTAAGTTCCAGATTGCCCTGAGCAGTGTGTTATCTGAATGTGGGATATGTGTAGTGAAGAGTTTGCTCAAAAAACAGGCATGCCTGTGACTGTAAAGAAAGGTCCCAGAGTTTATTATGTCAGCTCCAGAGCTGCTGTAGTGGCATGTGGAGAGCTACCTCCTGTAGTGTTCTGTGACTCATGGTTAAATACTCTAAATGGGAGGGACAAAAACCCTAAAGGATGAACTTAAGGAGCCAGTGATAGTGGCAATCAGTTTTCCACTCTTTGTGAAATACAGAGTGATTCACAGTTTAAAAAAAAAATGCCACCACAGCACTTCCTCAGAATTTGTCAGGAGACACCAGACAGCCAAGCGGTTGAGCACCAGTTTGTAAAATTGCTGAATGCCAGGTAAGTCCACAGTGGACTATGGCGACACACTGCCTCTTTGCTGAGTTATGGCATGCTCATTTCGTAGTAGAAGTTCTGTTTCTAGAGGTTGGCCTCATGAAGTCTAGTACTGATGGTATCAGACAGAGACAGTAAAATAGAATAAAATAATTGGAGTAAGGCTGTATATCTGTAGAGAACTTGTCACTTGTAGGTGTCTAGATCATGTTCATTGCTTGCTGTTAGAGTTACCTTCCTAGGGTGAGCTTGGTCCTATGTACAAAGGTTTCTTGGTTGAGCAGAGATTGTACCATTGGTCCCTACATATGTCTAAACCTGGCATTCCTGATATGCAACATTGTGTAGCTCTATGTTTCATTTTCAAACTATGTGAGTTCATGCCCCTTGAGCATTATTTTAAATTCGGTTTCAGAGGGGCTGCAAATGAAACCCATTTGAATCTGCCAAGTTTCATCAAGTGTTGTGTCAAGCTTACAAATTCTGCATGAATTTGATGCATAACATAAATCAGCCCAGGTGTGTTGAAAATGTCCCTAAGTTTTAGCATACCTTTTGATGAACTTGGTCTAACATTTAAGTTTGTAAGAAAACACAGCACTAGGGAACTTTGCAGTGTTTAATTGTTGATGTTGCCATACAGCTCTCTCAGTAGTATAGACCCTAGATGTAGGCACATATGTGACCTGTCATTAAATGGTACTTCGTCTACTGACAGTTCAATGTCTGGAGTGTGCTGCCTTTTTCCCCTAAAGATTTAGTGAAAAAATAACTCCGAGTATAAAGTTTTCCCGAAGTTCAGAAACACTTCACCAGGGAATGTTTATTAATTTTAAAAACTTTTTTCCCAGCTGTATGAAACAGAGCTAGACATATAATTGATTTATTTTTTGGAGTGTTAAGAAAATATGTTTCCCATAAAGGGAGTTTTCTGGCAACAGAAATAGTTCTGGAGCTGAATTACAGTGTTATTTGCTTGCATCTATGTTGTTAAGACTAGTGTGCACTAGTTTTCCAGCATGTCCTTATAGCTCCAGATGGTGTAGTATACCTTGAAATACACTAATTCAGAGGAAATAGAATAAATCAAATAAGTTAGGAAGACATACTTCTGCTGACCAGTTTTTTTCAGGTTAAGGAAGAGATTTGAAAGAGTGAAATACTTTTTTGAGCTATTGAAGCACAAAATAATCTGGGCTGCTTTAAAGAGCAGAACCTGCTTCTCTTCATGCTCTTGCAGTTCAGAGGTTGCTTTACGGACATTATACAGACTGTATCCATAGTCTTTCACATGTGTAATAAACAGAAGTGAAGACCACCCTTTTAAAGGAGAACTTATTTGGAGGAGTTAACTCTTTTACGATAGGATTTTAAAATATCATTTCCAGAATGTTGCAGAAGTGGTGAAGTACAAGTGTGTGATAGTACTCAATAGCTACTGAAGTGTGCTGAGGTGAATGTGTTATTGTAGGTTGCAATGTGCAGTCAGTAGGTGTGTGATTGTGAATGCCTTTACTAGAATTAATCAGTAGTTTACAAAGGGGAGATGAAATTAAAGGTCTGAAAACAAATATTGTTTACTGATGACTCATTGAAGGGGAGGCAGAATGCTATAGTATCATCAAGCAAATAGTATTGTAGGCAGCTGAACGTTTGGTTTAGAGGCAGCAGTTGGTGTTTGTGAGCTGATACTTGTGATCCGACTGGGTACTATCCAGCCAGGTTTTGGCGGCACTACGCTTTGCTGTGCTGTGCAGTGGGAGCTTCCAAGCTCCTCACGTGACTTCAGCCAGCCGTGAGTCAGGATGTTTTTCTTCTGTGCTACAATAAATACGTTCAGTTAAAGAACAGGGTGGATACTCTTGAGGACAGGCAGGCAAACTACGTTTCTCAGCGTCACCCACTGCAAGTCAGAGCTTTTAGAGTATTAATGTTTGATGATAAGTAAAATCAAGGTAGAGTATTTGTGAAGAAGTTAAAAATAGCCTTCAGTTAGGGAGAGGTTTTATTTCAAAACTCCCTCTAAATGAAACAGAAGAACAACTTCCCCTTGCAGTGTACAGCTACATCATTATTACTCCTTTCTTTCGCACTGCTATGAAATAGCTGCAAAGGCTTAACTTAAAACAGACTTGTTAAGCAAGTAAGGAAGCGTAAGAGGATGTGACATGCTTCTGGTAAATTACATCTGTCCACTCTTCAAGGATTTTGAACTGCATGAAATTTGCTTTACTGTCATGTTCTGTACTGAGAGTTTTTTTTTACAAATGTATTGCAGAGCCATTATTGCTTTGACTTAGTCGCACTTAGCCAGAATTTCTTCTGGGTCCCTACTCAAAATATGGTTATGGAAAATCAGTGGTTTCTTTTGGTTCTTTCAGTTAGGAAATGGAATCATAAATCATTCACCATAAAGAAACTAGTACTAGCTCAGAGTAAAGTATGCCTCCCTTGCTTTTCTTTTAAGGGATGCAATAAGAGATGGAAAGAAATGATAAGAAATTCATGCCGCTTCTTCTTCCCAAATATCATCCTTTTGGTTTGTTCCCTAATGGACCAACACTGATCTTTTTATATAGATTGTGTGCTCGTACTCAGATCTTCGTCTGATGTAAATTGTGGTAGCTTCATTGACTTCAGCAGAGCTGAGCTGTTTTACGACTGGCTGAGGCTTACCACAGGGTGTAATACAGGAGTGTATTTCTGTGCAACACTATAAGTTATGTCAAGTTCTGGAGCTTCTCGTAGTGGGACGTTCTGGTTAAATGTTTTTATGATTAAAATTGCAATGTCAGATTTGGATGAGTGATAAGTGTATTTAAGTGATGGATCTGCATTCTGGCAGTGTTTGTCAGAGAGTTTTTTGATGGCTTAATCTTCAGCTAGTACAACTGGTCACTTAGTTTCTTTTATTCTACTCTTCTGAGTCTCTTCTCCCTCTGTTTCTCTGTCCATTTTCTTCAATTTCTGCTCTTTGTTCTCCCTGTCTCTATCTGGTCTTGACAGGATTCTTGTTGGTTGAACACTGCAGGCAGGATGAAGAAGGTATCGTTGATACCTCTTACATGACTTTATTTTTGCATGATGAGGTCCAAGTGACAGAGAAGGTGATACTTAATTAAATCATGAGTTCTTCTCTAGGGCAGGTTCAGAGGAAGTACAATCATTCACTTGCAGGACTCTCAGGTGGAAGAATTGATAGTCTTTTATAAACTACTTAATCACTTTTACGTGGTAAAATATGTAAAAAAAATAGATTAATAAACTCCAACAGAGTAAATCAGATTGCCTTAAAAAATCCAAGGAAAGAACTGTAAAATACGAAGGACTCTATTGTCTTGAAATGGGTACACCATGTTGATCTTATCCTAAGAAGTCCTGCAGAGCAGTCAGTGTCATATGATGCTGTAGTAATATGTTTTGTCTAGCATCATGCATTGTCTTTTTCCTGCCCTTCTTCTTCCCAAGGGACAGTGAATCCCATTAGGGGAATCTTTTTGCTTTTCCTCATGCTTGGCAAGAGCATAGCCCAAGTCAGCTTTGCAGCTTTGGAGGAGAGCCCAACCCAACTTTTGGGATTCTTAAGCTTCTGTTGGGGAGCGGACACACCGTGAATTTCCCTTAACAAACCAGTTAAGGTAGATGGCTTGCCTTTGGGAAAGCAATACATCTTCTTTCCAATTCACCAGAATTCCCTTTAAATAATAATAAAAAATTCTTAAAATTAAGACAAGTTTTATTGTAGCAAGGAAAGACTCATTCTTTTTAGGAAAACCTGCAGCTTTGATTAGTTCTGGATGCTTATGAAAATACAGGTCAATCTGTGTAAGTTTTTCTGGGACCGGGGTTATCTTTTGAGATGCATGGACTCTTTAGCAAGGCATCTCTTATATCAGGCTCACTGTTCTGCCCGTAATGTCAGTTGAATTGTAGTTTTGACCAATTTCTTCTTCCTAGACTGCACGATTTGCACTGTGAAACTTTTTTTCTTGCTGCACAAGAGGTAAAGATTACATATCATACAATGCATTATCTGTAAAACATTTTAATTTCCAGTCTGTGGGATGTCACTGGTTATTTGTAGATCTCACATGATGATAATATAAAGGACCGGCTTGCATGACCACATGCTTTGGGGGTTCAGGCAAATACTCATGCTATGTGAGTGGACTCAGTGCTTTGGTCTACTATGACAGTTTCTCTTCTCTTAATTTCTGCTTGTATATTTAACATCATGAAGTACAGCCTCCCTTTCCTCAGTTTTCCTATTGCCACACCTTGTAAATAGAACTGAAACTACTTTGTGGCAGGGACAAAATCAGTTTAACAAGTGATTAAGTTAACAACATGAGAGAAAAGACTAGGGCAGTCTGATCCCCCCTCAATGTAAGTGGGGGTAACTCTACTGTCACAATTAAAGTTGGCCCTTTTGCTGTTGTGAAATGCATGAGGTAGGGAAGTGTGTCATGGAAAATGGTGATGCAGCTTCGTTTACTGTGCGTTCAGGGTGACTTGCTTCCTTGATGAACGAGGCTTCATTTCCCCTGTGTAAAACTCAACTATTTCTCCTCCAGCCCTGTCCCACAAAGTGCCATTTAAATGATGGGGAAGATTTTAAGAAGCACTTTTGCTCTGCAGATGTTCTAACTAGATCTTAGTGTTAATTGCAATAGGTCGGCAATCATTGCTGACTTCCAGACATCAGTGCTTGATCTCTGAACAGTCAAAGCCATGGAAGTATTCACTTTCATACTTTTTTCTGTCTTGCTTTTTCAACAGTTACATCGCAAACCAGCGAAAGTTAGAAAGCATCAATGACAATGAAGTTGGATTTTATGTTGGACTTAAAAATCTGTAAGTATATGGGATGCATATTTTATAAAGCTATTTTTTCTTTATTTCTTTTATAGAAGTATACAGAGACCTTATCAGAGTGTAGGCCTAACTTTGTGTGTTACAGAGGACAGTTGTAGATCTTGCAGTTCAGCCTTGTTGAGATTTCATCCACACTCTTATTTTAACCGTTACTATCATTATGCTTTCCATTATATTTTAAATGAAATATTCTAACAGCTTTATTTATTTTCTCAGGACCGTGGTGGATTCAGGCTTAAGATTTGTGTCCCGTCAGGCATTTGTGAAAAACGTCAACCTACAATACATGTGAGTAAGAATAGTGTCTGCCTTCTATGCCAAAACTGCCCAGCTTGTGTTAATTTATTTAACTGTTAATTTATTTCTCTCTTTTACCATTTCTGTCACAAAAAATGTTTTAACAGGACAGATTTAAAATGCTCTTCTCTCATTACTTGACCCTAAATAAGATATGTATGGTAAGGAATGGGCAGAACACAGGACATGTACGGTAAGGAACTGGCGGACCACAAGAACATAATGTTGGGTAGCAAAAAGACTGTCCAGTTCATTATTCTGTCTCTAACAATGGACTCTGTCTTTTGTGGTAAGTAGTGTAGCTCAAAGAGTGCCTCTCTCAGCTGAGCGAGTTGGTGCCAAGGGTATGATGTCCACACTGTGCATCACACTCAGTGACATGGGTTTGACTAGTTCTAGTCTGATTCAATGGGCTGAACATGTTGTAGCAGCTACAGTGCAGTAGGTGCATGCATGGAGCACATCTAACGTACTTTGACCAGCGTGCATACCCAGAGACTGTGGCGTGACTGTGAACTTAAGTCTTGGGGGTGATCAGAAGATTCACTTCAGAAGCTCATTCAAGATCTGAACTAACACACCCAAATATAATATAAGAATATAAGAGTGAGGTTACTTTCACACCCAAATGCCATTTGTGGTTCATGAACATCAGGAAGCAGAGTTGGTGCCTGTGCAGCTTTTTGACTATGTTTTTCTAGATTACTTACGCTTTAGATTTAGCAAAGGCTGAACTGATCAAAGTTCTTTATAAAAGTACAGAGCAAAATGATCAGCTAAAATGAAAGGCTTTGTTTCTTTTTAATATAAGTACATGTCCCTGAAGGACTGTAGTGCCTTTTGGTGGGACAGACATGGAGCAGCTTGCTTTGCTACTTAAAGGGAAAACTATGGATCTAGTCCTACGTAACATTGAGATCTTGTGAGGGGCTCAGTTCCTCACAGGTACCGTGTTTTAGCCAAGTACTCAAGTGTGTGTTTCAGTCCATCCATCTTCATTAGATATGTTTTGCACTTAACTTAACCCTTTGCTTTTGTTAAAGTCCTAATCAGATGGGGAAGACATAAGGCCAAGCCTCGGACTTGTAAGCTACTTCCTTGTAATAGGGAAGAACTGCTGAGCAGAGCACGGGGCTGATTGCTTTGCTAATGAAATGGAATCACTTTCTGCACCTGTGTTTTCCAAAGAATGGCAATTAATTCCTGTAAGGAAGTGAATGTGAATGTTCATATCTGCCTAAACAGTAACTGCTGTCCTTAATGTGGAACAGTCACTGGAGGAGTGTGAACCAGATCTTGTCAGCCTATGAGGCTTACATATTACTTCATATAGTCATTAATAAAGTAAATAGCTTTTACTGTAATCGGTTGGTGATATAAGGGAAGTATCTTCTAGAGTGAATTAATGTGTTTACCTGTGTAACAATTGCTCAGTGAATTATGGTTGTAAAAGATGAAATTCCCTAAAACCAAGTGCATATGCCCTGGCTGGGGAAATGCTCAATAAGAACTTACTGGCTGAGAGGCATATTTACAGAGAAACATTCAGTGGCTGTGTGGGGACAAGAATCTCAGCATAATGCAGCAGAACAAAGCAAATTCAGTCTGGGATCAAAAGGAATTTTGTGTTAGATTTTTACATCTTTTGCCCATTACCTTAGCTGTTGGGAAGGCATCTATTGGAATATTGTATATAGATTAGGACACTGAATCTAGCCATCTTGAAAGATATTACAGAGAAGAGCAACAGAGCTATAAGGAGCTTGTAAAGCAAATAATATAAGGAGACTCAGAGGCTGAGTATGTTCAGTCCGATAGAGAGAAGACTGAATAGGAACATACGTCTTCTTATCTTTAAAAGAAGACCAATTACAATGAGGAGAGCAATCAGTTCTCTCCATGACCGTGAGTACAGAGTGAGAAATAATGAGTTTAATTTGGAGCAAGGTAAATAGATGTTTGGAAGACCTTCCCAGCTGTATGGGCAAGTACACGCTGCAAAAGGTAACTAAGACAATTGGTGAGATTCTCTTGATAGGCTTTTTTGCCTGTTTCCTTAGGGAAATGGGTTTCATGCAGTCACAAAATGTCTCCATCTCCAGTGGTTGCTTCTAACCAAAACTTACACAGGTAAGCAGGTTTTCTGAAAACTGACCATTGGACAGGACAGGGAGACCCTATTAGAGTTCCCACTTAAGGGAGAAGTATCATTGTGCTTATATGACCTGCTAGGCACTACAGAATCCATGTGGGCAAGATGTCTTTAAAACACTTCAGCCCCAGGAAAAGCTTCAGCTGGAGCATGCAGTCAAACATGGAATATGTATCTGTTGGTAAGCAGGCTTTACTAGATCTGTAGTTCATGAAGCTGCTTGTTAGAAACAAATTAGGCTGGCTGACATCTGTTTGGTTGATGTACATGGAATCCTAATCCAGAATACTTAACGTTATGAACCAGGGGCTTATCCAGTCTCATACTGTGTTTGCTTTTGGTGGGGATTTAGTAATGTTAGCAGACACAGGATAAGCCCAGATAAGATGGAAAATACTAAGTGGCACCACCTGTTCTATATGTACATGACAAAGCAGTAAGTATGGAGACATTTTTTTGCCGAGGCTGATCTATTATCCCTGAAAAAAATGCATTTGTTTGTTTTCTCTGGCAAGTCTTGATGCACACTAAAATGTTTCTGAAAGCCCCAGTGAATCACTGCTTGTTGTCATCAGCAATAAAACACCTGTTGGCTGCACTGGGAATGAAGTGCAGCCCCTGTTGTGGTTGGGACAGTGAAAACTATTAAGTGCTGAAATCATTTCACTTTGCACGAGTAGCCTCCGAATACAGGTCTTTGAGAAGTCTTGCATTTTATTTTGTAACAACAGTTTGTTACTATCCCATAAAGAAAACAAAAACTGTTTTTGTGATACTATTACAGTTTTCTTTTCCTTCTGTGAAACAGCTTTTGATGTAGTTAAGGTGCTTTATTATATGAATGTAGTATTTATTTTATGAATCATATAAGAATATCAGATTATAAGGAACTTATTAACACACATTTCCTTAAGCCCTTTTTTGTCATTACCTTATTTTCTTGGCCAAACTTCTGTAGCCCAAATATCTTTCTAGAGCTATGTATGATGAGAAGATTTGAGTAATAACATAAACAACAGGAAAATAAATGCTTTAATAGATATTACTTAAGTGTATTAGTAGCCTTGCTCATCTAATTCTGGTATTCTCATTGACTTTAGACTCAAATTAGTCAACAGTGGCATTTAACAAGCTATTAAATAGTCCTAGTTTAGTAGTGCTGTAGTTTATAAGCTTATCTGCTGCTAACAGTAATTTTAATGGACCTGTGTAATACACATGCATGGTATACTGTCAATACCTTTAAACATAAAAATACATTTCATAGCAAGTGCATTACTTCCAAAAATGTTTAAAAATGGCTATTGTTATGTGCCAGGCTGTGTATAATTGCATCACTGAATCATAGATTTGTGAGTGTAGTATACATAAAACTCTAGGTATTAAGATGTGTTTGTATTTCTACACTGTTCAGGTTTAGGTAAGGCAGCCAAATGAAACCATTTGAGACCTTGCGGCAGATTTTCCCTTGCACACAGGGCTGGCTCCAGCCATAGTCAGAGCAGGCAGTTGCCTGTGGAGGGAGACAGAGAGTAGCAAAATGGCCATTTCTTCACCTCTTCCCCCCAGTACTTAAATCTGTTCCCTCCTCTTCCTTCCTGCCTCCCCTTGTCGGGAGTGGTGTAGATGGTAGAGCTGTGCCTGTGTTGCTAGCTGTGTAAATATTTATGCAGCTTCTCAGGCTGCTTTTGCATTCCTCACATTGCCACAGGTTTGCTTTTAGCTGAATTAGGGCTAGCAAGTTTAAAGTGAGCTTGATATTAATATGTGAAGTACAGGCATGCTTTTGACTGAATTTGGGTCCTATCCTTAGGTATAGCTTTGGAGCCAGGCTCTGTACTCCAGACTTTTTTTTTTTTTAAGAAAAAAAGGCTTTAGAACCCTAGGTGGATCTTCTTTGGGCTGCTCACCATGATCTTTTTATGTGTAGTTGAATTGGGGAACTAATTTGTATTCTCATTCCATGGAAGTGGAAGTGTGATCCTTAACTACTCAATAATAAGCTTGGTAGTGATTTTTTCACTTAACATGAATTAAAGAGACTGCAGCAGGCATCTCTATAATCAATATAAAGTGCTCAATTTCTGAAAAAAATACATAACATTAAATTTACTGTCAAAGTATCATTTAAGTAACAGTGGTAACAGGGGTCTGAAAAATTTCTATTGAATTACTTGTCAGTTTGAAAAACCTTAAAGCGCTAAACTACTTGGGAGGAAAGGCTACAGTCTTGGAAGCACTGAATGTTTCAACCCATGATTGAGAATATAGGCACAGGAATTTTTAATTACTTTTCTTACTATTCTTACTTCCCTTTCCTGGTGTGTATCAAGCACAACTGGTAAAAATCTGAAAACACAATTAAAACTATCAAGGTGCTTTTGGTTTTTCGAAACTGGAGTTGTTAAAATAATGACTCCTTATTCTTTTGATAGTTCTACTTAAATTATCAGTCCCATTTTTTCACTGGCTCACATGGAGTCATTGATACCTGCACAAAGTGTTCAGACAGTAACATACCTGGTGACATTTGGGCAGTAAGTCTGGCTCATGAATCTAAGCAAGGGCTATTCTACTGCCTAAAGGTTTGCAGTAATCCTCCAAAAGCAATGACTGGCCTGAGGCTAAATGACAAGAAGCTATAGCTATGGCAGCACCTGATTCTCACAGTCTGCTCTCTGATAGAGTTCATAGCTCCGAAGCAGGCAGTTCAGCACCTCACGAAGAGATAGGATGAGTAAGTTGAGCAAGGAAACATGTAAGCAGCCAGGAGGAAGTCTTTAGGAAAGATGGGACTTCAGTCCTGCCTGTGAAGTAGGGGGGCTGTTATGCCCATGCTGGGTGACTAACAGCAAACACTCTCCCAGAGTCAGTCTTTATGTTTTTAAGATATTCTTGAAATATTTTTTTTTAAGGTGTTATTTTCTTAAAAGAAAGAAGAGAGAAATACTATCTCAGAGGATGGCTGGGGCTCTTCTGTAAGATGTTTGTGGCCCATTTTCAGATCTGTATTGTGATACTTCAGGATTTAGAAGGTGTTGGTGGTAGAGGGTTTGAAATCTGCTTTGATTTGCCTTGGTCTGGAATCAGAGTTTGAGCCTGGCTCTCCCGTTAGGGTGCCAGGGAAGAGCATACCTCCTGCCTCAGGCAAAGGTAAACCCATTCGTGGGATTGCTTTTGCTCAAGGGCCTGGGTGCACTTGGTGGGTGATGCAAAAAGATGGAGAAGTCCGATGTGTGCCTCAAGGGGATTTGATTTTAGGTGGAAAGCTGCTGTATGGAGTCCTACACGACAAGTTGCAGAAACTGCTGAAGGAGAAGGTGAATCGAGTCAGTTTGCAGAGGTGAAAGCCATCCAGCTAGCATTAGATATTGCTGGAAGAGAAAAGTGGCCAGTGCTCTATCTCTATACTGACTCATGGATGGTGGCAAATGCCGTGTGGGGGTGGTTACAGCAATGGAAGCAGAGCAACTGGCAGCGCAGAGGTAGGTAAACCCATTTGGGCTGCTGCAGTGTGGCAAGATATTGCATCCCAGCTAGAGAATCTGGTTGTAAAAGTACGTCATGTAGATGCTCACGTACCCAAGGGTCGGGCCACTGAAGAACATCGAAACAACCAACAGGTGGATCAGGCTGCCAAGATTGAAGTGGCTCAGGTGGACCTGGACTGGCAACATAAGGGTGAGCTATTTATGGCTCGATGGGCCCATGATACTTCAGGCCATCAGGGAAGAGATGCAACATATAGATGGGCTCGAGATCGAGGGGTGGACCTGACCATGGACACTATCGCGCAGGTTATCCATGAATGTGAAACATGTGCTGCAATTAAGCAAGCCAAGTGGTTAAAGCCCCTGTGGTATGGAGGGCGATGGCTGAAATATAAATTTGGGGAAGGCTGGCTTCAGCTCAACAGAGATTTCCCTGAGGAACCCACTGTCTGATGGTTAGGGAGTCCTCCTGATGCAGAAGAGCAGGGTCCTCTGCTGTGTGGAAACCAGGAGTCAAACCTGGTTGTCACACGACCTGGAATATGTTGCCTCCCACTAGAGTGGTGAGTGGCATGGGTACCTGTCTGCAGGTAAAGCCCACTGTGTATCTGGTTGTCTTGTGGGAAAGGTAGGATTTAGTTGCTATGCAGGTAGGAGGAGCAGGTGCATGCCTTCTTTGGTAATACCACCGGGGCATCCGCATGTGCTGCTTGGCAGTGTCAGAACTGGAGGGGTTATGCTGCATGGCAGGTGAAGAATTGTCCATGGAAGGATGGGGTTTGATGGGCTTCACGTTGCCTCAGTGCTGGAGACAAAAGCCCAAGTCTGTGTAAGGATTCAACTTCTTTCTTTCAGCCTCCCAACATATGGCTTATACACATTAGGGAAAAAATCATAGTGGCAGTTTTTACTTATAACACAACTTCTGTGCTATGTGCAAATTGTACTTTAATTTTGATATATCTGGTCGGGGTACATGAGATGTTTCCACCAGCATCTGCCATAGGGCAGTCCAGTTCACCTGACTAATGAAATAGTAGCTCATCTGTTTTGTTCTCACACATTAGGACCAGTCAATTTCTAAACTTCAGACTGTTGTTTGCCACAAGGAATCAACAAGGAAATACAGTAAATAAAATCTCTTAAAGATTCTGTTTTCAACATTTTTAGAAGATCCAACTTGTAATTTCTCTGAAAATTATCTTGTACTCAGAGATCAAGGACTGAAAGTTTGGGAGCTAAACACTGTGTTCTTTAGTCAGGGGGAAAAAAAAAGAGCTTTAATCCCTGGTTTTAAATGCTATGCAACTTTAACTATGGAGCCCCTATGGCGCCTTTATAATACCACATAAAACTCGTGGTATTTTGGCTCGTAACACTGATTTGTACTGTACTGCTGGCAGTTACACAGTTTTACTGCTCTCACTGTCTTTAATTGGTGGACTGATAAGACTGTAGAAAAACAGCATTGTTTTGCTTTGAGGTGGAGAAAGCAATTTTCTAACCCTTGGAGGGGAGGAGTATTTCTGATTCAGGTGAACATTTCTTTGCTCTGCATAATGGGAGAGGACCTTTCACTTAATTACCACTGGAAACCGTAAATGCTTAATTGACATAAAAAAGCCCAATATAGGCATTTTACAGTTTTCCTTTTGATCTTCCATGTGGGTGCATATTGTACATGCAATTTGAAAAGAATAACTAAAAGGCTCTGATGTGGATGTGTGCTAGCATGTGAGGAGGGCTTATGCGAGTACAGAGTTTGGTGCAGTGTCAAAGAAAGGGATACACCCATTTCACTTATGAATAAATTGAGCTTGTAATTAACACCTGGACTTTACAAAATACTTTTGAAACACAATTAAATCTGCTGCTTTTCTGCAATGAACAGAAGAGCTCAAAGTGAAAATATTGATCCTTGCTGAGTTTGACTTTGAATGCATTTGACTTTAGATGCAGACTGGATTCAAACCCTTGAAACCCATCAAACCATAAAATGAGACTGAGCACCACTTCTTTACAACTGAAGTCAAAGGAATAAGGGTTTTTTGAGCTGGTTTGAGTTCTTTATTTTTTTAAGAGACACAAACTGTATTTTCAGTGTAAGAAGAAACAATTCTAATTAATGCAATCTTTCTCTTTTCCCGTAGCAATTTATCCAGAAACAAGCTCTCAAGTTTGTCCAAGAAGCCTTTTCGCCATCTGGGTTTGTCTGATCTGTAAGTTGTCATTTCCTAAAATAAAGTTTATTTATGGCTGGAATGGAAGAAGAAGACTTTGAAGTTTGTTCTGTTGAAGGTAGAGGTCCATCAGTGATTAGGAATGAAATTCTGATCCAAAGAAAGCAGCAATGCTGGACACTTAAATACAGAGAGATTTTCATTCCAGGGCTTCAAGAACATCAAGTGTATCTTCTGAAACAATGTAGAGGTCAAAATAGCTTCTTCCCTTCAGCTTTGAAATATTTTATTGTGAGATTACTTCACACAAAACTACTGGTGTTTGTATTAAATATTTGAGCTGGTGGAAATACAGCCTTCTACATATCTTCAAATGAAGCCTCTCTCTCATATTCTTATATTGGCCCCACAGCTGCTATGCTTGTGGTTGGCTATTGGAGAATATTTTTATTTTCTCAAATTCTTTGAGTTGCATTGTGCTTTACATAGTGGTAATGAAGCACTGGTAAACATGTATTTGTTGTTTGTTTCAATATTACATTTTTATTCTCTGTCCATCAAGCAGAATTTCTGTGTTGGTATACATTCCAAAATTTTGGTCTTCTTGTGCATTCTTTGCTAATATGTGGGACTACAGAGAGCCTCTAGGAGCTTTGGTAGGGCTGGGGCTGCAGAGGATGGGGAGATTGCTCTCCCAGAGCTCCAAGCAGAGTCAGAAGTTGTCCAAAATGACAGTCCAACTATTGCAACACCAGCCTTGCAATCCTCGACCTCTTCTGATGAACGTCAGATGTGAGAAATGAAATGAGCAAATCCCAGTGCCACAAAAAGAGATTGTGCCCCTTAGGTATGTTTTGTTGATACTTAAGTTGGTATAATCACTTTCTTCACAGCCCAGGGAACATTGCTGACTGGAATTTTCTTTCATAACTTGGCGGTCACCAAGCACTCTGATGGAGAGACTGCTTGGTTGCAGAGCACTGACATTGCTTTATGCCCTGAATAGGTCTGTTGGTTCTGAAGTCCCTGTTTCTTCATGTGGTGTATCTAGTCCCTGCCAAAAAGCCAGTGTTAGTGCATACTTAGCTATAGGTTCTATGTTTTGTAGTTGTCATGACCTCAAAAAAATAGATACAGGACTCAGACCAGTGCACAGTGTGGAGCTTGGGCTTCTCCTAATTTTTCTAAGCAGTTAGTGGAGAAATGGAGTTTTCTTTGCCCCTCTCCCAGCATTGCAGAAATGTAAAAGTGGGTATGCTCTAGCTTAGGATGTGTACAAAAAAGGAAATGACTGTAATTTTGAAGGCATACTCTGCTCCCAGTTTCTTGGAGTTTGCTGCCAGTAACAGGTTTATTCCAGAGCACAAATCAAGCCACTCTTGAATCTCTCCATCTCAGGTGAACAGCTTCTTTTAGGCTGTGGGTGGAGTGAGTTCTTGCGAAGATTTTGAAGAGTGACTTCAATGTTGCTGATCTTTCTGAAGAAGTTGGTTTGCTCCTGGGCAGAAGGAAGTAAAAAAGAATTTGAGACAGAGTGTGAGCGAATCAAATGTTAAGATATGTGATGGGAATTATGGAAATGAAGTTTAATAATGCACTTGGAGGCAAAACAACTGGCTGATGTGAATTAGGAGTGAATATGTTTGTGTTGGACTGCCACAGTGGGAACAATGGCCATTCAGTGTCATGGTAGTAGAAGCAGGGGAAAGGTGCTGGGAGTGACCCAGACATGGGAAAAATGGGTGGTGTGAAGGTTAAACCTAAAGTAAAGTACCTGAAGTATTTGAGGTATGGAGGCAATGTGTGATGAGGGACAAGTTGAGAGAGAGAGAGGATACAAAATTGAGGTAGAGTGTTATGGGCTTAGGAAAGAGTTGGAGTGTAGGGATAGGAGAACTAAAGTTATGCAAATAGAGATTGCTATGAATTGAGATAAACAGACGTGGGGCAAGTGAGGGAAAGAAAATGGGAGGAAGAAAGCAGAGCCTGAAGGGAGGAAAAACAGTGACAATATTAGTATCAGTTGAACAGTTCTGTTGATAAGTGGCTAATACATAGCTGGAAAATCAGAGAGAGGAGAGAAGGAAGAGTATTGGAAGGGGAATCTGAGAGAATGATGCCATAAATAGATTTAGAGGAGATTCCTCTAAATCTAACAAACAACTGTCCTGTTGTTAGCACTCTTGTAAATCAAAACATAAAAGGATGAAAAGTTCTGGATATGGTGAAGGAGGAGATATTCACCAGGTATTGTAGAGAAAGAGATGCTGCTTTGAAAGGCTTCTTTTTTTAGAACAAACTGTAGCTGCAGCTGTAAAATTACGGCAAACAAGATAAAGACACATAATTTGCTTTTACTAGGTCAGATTCTTTCTTCCATACAAGTGTATGTGGAGGGCCATCATGCCTCTATCCAGCATACTGCCTATGATGTGCCTAACAGCCTTGGTGGGTTTAACACAAAATAAAACAGTGGAAAAAAAGGACTGCTCAGCCACTGGTCAAGGAAAATTTCTCTTTTACAGGGAAGTTAGATGATGAAACAGAATATGGGAAGTAAATCTTGCTACTTTGAAAATGCATGGTGTAGGTTTTGACTGAAGGGATCTTAATATTCATACCCTGTCTTGCACAAGCAATTCTTGTCCATGCTGTGGTGGTGTTAAAGTCCAGCAGATGACTTCTGTGAATACACATTGCTCCTTCAAAGACTTGTGAGAATGATCCCTGCAGCTGTTAATCCTCAGAGAACTGCAGATGGCTTTTGGGGGAACAGGTTGCAGCTCTGAGGAGCTGAGTGTTTCTTGATTTGCACAATTCCAAGTCCTCGGGAGGCATTTATGAGCATAGATTCTGTGAGCAACTTGAGTTTGGTTTCTGTACATTGAAAATACCTGTGAAATTTTAAGAACAATTGTTCTACTTGTAATAAGATGCCTTAAACAGTCACTTGCACATGCTTTATTGGATCTCATCTGTGCCCGTAGGAGAAAAAATAGCACTGGGCCACTTAATGTAGACATTGGGATGTTCCTGTTCATATTTTATTTGGACATTATTGCATTACATTGTTGTGTAGTTTTATTAAATTTTAAGACTAGAATTTGGTAAGTTTGCTAACCTGTGGCTTAAATTCCATGCAGCATACCATATAGGTAGGTGATGTTTCTGTTTCAGGGCCATTTTTTCAGTTAGTGTTTCTTCATGGCATTACCTTGGGTTTTACAGTGAGATTTTTCTAGAGTGTTGTGGCAGATGAATTTTGAAGGTTAGGTAAAATACTATTTTATTATTAGAGTTTGTTAGAGCTTGCTTATAGTCCATGACTATTTGACTCTATAAGGAATTTACCTCCTCACAGCAGTAAACTATTTCTGGCATGATCTTTCTGAGGTAGCGAAGCAGAGAGTCAAATGTAGAAGAGAGGAATTCTGATCTCTGCTTGACTCTTATGAAATAAAATGGAGCACTGTTATCCACTTGCAGCTTGCATTGCACTGAGGTTACTAAGGTTGCATTCCTTATCCTTCTTAACTAAAGGGTTCAACTTCTACTTTCACCCAGATGAGTGCTTGGAGTCCCCCTGCCCCCATTTTGTTCTACATGCATGACACATTCTGCATTCTAAATAAATTGGGTTTTTTTGCTGTAGGATATTGGTGGACAATCCATTCAAGTGTTCCTGTGAAATTATGTGGATCAAGAAATTTCAAGAGACCAAGTTTTACACAGAAACTCAGGATTTATATTGCATAGATGACAACAACAAGAGGACAGCCTTGCTGGATATGAAGGTCCCAAACTGCGGTAATACTCTTTTAACATAAAATTACTGCTAGATTATTGTGAAACAGGAAAAACAAACATGCTTTCTTACAAGATACCTATCAGGATGACAACAGAGCTGCTAAAGGAAAAGGTTTCAGTGGAGATATTAACCACTCAGTGGTCTTTCACCCCACATGGAATAATTCTGGGAGCTTCATGTGAAGGATTTCTTTTTGCCTTGATCCTTTAAGAATATACCATTATTCAAGTGCAGAAAAACAACACCGATTATAGGAAACAGCCATGAATTATATAACATGTGTGTGCCTTTGTTAAACTCAATAGTAGTTCTTCCAAATTCAACAGACACAAAATTTTACCTCCTTGAATTTTTTTCAGGTATTTATGGTTAATGAAGTCTTTATTTTTCTTCAAAAATACAAACTCTAGTGCTAGGACCATTGGAAGAAAATCCAGAATAAATGCCTGCTAATAGAGACAAATTAGCAATAGCTCTGTTCTTCACACAGATAAAACTCTACTGACTTCCCTTGTAAAGGCTGTGGAAAGAAGTCATAACAAGTTTAAGTCTGTAGCATTTTGCAGCGTATTGTTTTCAGTTAAGTTACTTGGATCTGGAGACAGTGGAAAAATGATCTAACAATAAGGCCATCCCCTTACTTTTTTTGTATACAACTTTGCTTTGGTCCTGGGACAGCTGATGAAAGGTTTCACCCACTAGTTGAAGAGATTTCTCCTCCTCTGTGTATGAGGGACAGAGGCCAGGTGTTTCTGACATGACATGAGACCTGCCCTGCAGCAGGCAGAAGGAAAGGGAGCAAGGGTATCCTCATGGAGGGCTGAGTGGAATTGGGAAAGCCGTAAGTGAAGGTGAATAGCAGGAGGAACACAGAAATGATACCTTTTCTCCTTCTACCATTGCCCATTGAGTGTCCTTTTTTCCACTGCCCATATGGAGGGTGTGACACCCTCTGATAGCAGCCACCAGTGAGGAACAGCCACAGAGGGGACCTGCTGCAGACCCAACATGTGTGGCATTTAATGGCAGGAATGTGTTTTATGGCCACATATCATGCTGTTGGTCTTGCGTCCAGCTTCCTCCTGGGGCCAGGTGTGGTGGTGTATTCATGACAAAAATGATGCTAGTGTCTGGTGCGATCAAAAAAAACCCCAACCTGTTTAGGCTAGGTAGTCTTGTGAGCTGCACAGTTGGTCTTGTGTGCTGCAGGATCTGATTTACCCGAAGTGGGAGATGATACCGAGCTGAGCTAAATGGACCCAACTGTCTGCTCCAACTGGATGGAGTAGAAGGTAGATTAATCTGCTGGGTGTAGAAAGGTCTGCTGGTGGTCTGAGATCAATTAGTACAAACCAGGAACTCCAGCATAGTATTTTGTAACAGTCTTGGCTGGCACATCTAGAAGCTACCAAGTAGCTAGGATTTTTGTTTGAAAACTTTTGATGTTAAATACCCAGAATTAAACCTATGACACATTATTTCTTTCTCCTGAGTTCTTGACCATCTGCAGTCACAATAGACTTGTCTCTGAGCTCTTGATGCTGTGCAGGTGCCTGCATGTGTACGCATGCACGCATCCTGTGGGCCTATCTTGACTAAAATACGTGCCATGACAAGGGAAGGTGGTACTTCCAACTAGAGGATGAAGAGGAGGGGAAAAGGTGAGTATATACATCATTCAGACTGGAATTTGCAGTATGTGGAATTTGCACATGGGAAACATGCATTTTGCTGAAGATCTGTGTGCATGTCAGCACATGCCTGCAAATTATGTTAGTTTACAGGGTCCAAATATCACTAAACTTTAAAAAAAAAATTTTCTTTTTCCTTTTTTTTCTTTTGTTTTAGTAGGTCTTTCCCCTTAATTTCCCTTTTTCAAAATGAACCAATGCGGGACATAGGTTTTTAATAGAGACGACAACACAGCCTTTACCTAGGCACAGAATAGAGAATTCCAGGTGAGGAGGAATGACTGTTTTGGTGGGCATGAGCTGTGTTCTGGAAGATATCTGAAAGATTCAATGCATGGCTCTTGCTTTCATTATCTCTGCAGATATTTTTCTGTGTTTAAAAGGACAAGATTTAATTAAAAAAAAAAACAATATTGATGAAGCTGGTTTATTTCATTTCCAGAACTTTTTGAGAGGCTAATAGGTAGAACTGAAATAGAAGAAGAATTCAGCTTTTGACATATGTGAACTTCTGTGAACTACATGTTTTTTTAGCTCCTTTTGATGTCAAGAGAAGTTTTTGCGTGTGCAGGCCTTTGAATTTTGTTAATAAAACATCTAATTTTCTCTGCTAATGAAGTGGTTTCATCCCATCTCTCTGGTTTGTTAAATTTTTTCATTTTAGAAACTAAGCAAATGTGCTCTCTCCTTTGTGTGCGGGTGTTATTAATTACTTCATAATATTATAGTAAGTGGCCTGTATAGTGTGTGGTAAATGTCTTGGTAATAGGACATCTTGCTACTGTGTGCTGTTAATAAATCTCTTGCTGGAAAGTTGGAAGAGGCCACTGTGGTTTCTTGATCATAAGGTTTTGGTTTATAGATAATTGATGTGAAAATTAGCAATCTCTGGTACTTTACCTATTGTTTATATGGTGGAAGTGTTCATTAATATGCTGATTAAAGGCTGGTTGCAATTTAGATGCCATGAACTTTGTGATTTCTTTTCTTGAGGTTTAAAGTAATGAATGCTCACTATCTAGAAGATCCTTTCCAGCTGCAATATTAAGTGTCAATCAATTGTTACGATATTTGCAGAATTATTTTTTCAACTGCATTTGAAATGTATTTATGTATGAAGAAAATTGTTAGATTCTTTTAAGTTCACACTGAATTACTATGTCAAAGGTTTTTAAGTTGCATCTAACACAGTAGTATTAGTAGAGCCTTCTGTGTAGAGGAATAGTGGTGTTTAGTTTTGTCATTTTCACAGCATTTGCTGGTTGTCTGTACATGATGGACAGCATCATCACCAAGGCCATCCTCTTCCCCCCCCCCCCCCCCCCCCCCGATAAATAGCATCAGAAAATCCAGAAAGAGAACTAAATAAGTAAAAACTTTGTTCTTATTGCTGCTTCTGTAAGCTGTGGTGGCAATTGCAACCAGTGTCCTAAGTCCTGGGAAGGTGTGTCCTGTGCCTGGGGTAAGGTCACTCAAAAGACTTGTCAGTCTGCAGATCATCTGGAGCTCACTGAATGCCAAGCTGGCAAGACCATGTCTTTGGGACTGGTTACCAAGGTGTTGGTTGCTCCCTCTGGTAGGCATTCAGAGTTACGCAGCTGCTATTGTTGAACTCACTGATACTGAAAGAAGTCTTTTTTCTTGTGGTATTTTTGGGAGAGGCCTAGCTTCTACAGCTGTCTCTGCAGTCTTGCGTAGATTTTTTTATTGCTCTGGATCTCAATCTGGTAATAGCGTTTTGCCTTATCTGGTCAACTCAGTTAATCCGATTGTTTTATATATGCTGGTGTGGTGCTTAATCTGGCTTTCAATTTTGCTCACTGTCCCAGTTTTGTATGCTTACTTATCATATAATGTTTCTGAAGATGTTTTCTTTCTTGTCATTGGTCCTGCATGCTAGCTAAAGTCTACTGAACAAAGTGGCAAATTAGTCCCATGTACTAATTTGTTGTATGTATAACAAAGGTGTGTTCAGACTGGCTGTTTGTTTACATATGCAGCCAGTCAGTGAAAATGTTGTCTGCTCTGAGAACTATGGGATTCTATGAATGCTAACATTTTTTGTCTGTCTCTTCCCTTGCGTGTGAAGTACTGTGGTGTTGCTCTTAGTGCTGCTGCTTGTGTATGACTGATAAAATTTTAGAAGTTGTTGTAATGTAGAATTACAATCTAAAGAGATGAGTTGCCCATTTCTGGCTTGGTTGGGAAAGCCATGAATTTTGCAGGCAATTGTTCAGATGACTACAAATAGACTGGACTGGATCTGGCTTCATTTCAGCCTCTTTCTGGTGATAGATTTTTGTCCTAGAGGTAAATAAATAAATGGTAGTATCAGACTGAAGGCAGCTGGTTATAAATTCTAAGGGGGGGGAAAAGGCAAACAGAAGAATTGACACATTTATTTCTTTGCATTTACAGAAAAGATTTGTAGTATTAGTGAGTCAATAAAATAACCATTAGATCTTAGGCAATCACAGTACAATGCAGTCTAAAACCACAAGCAAAGGCATAATCCAGTGGGTGCTGACATTTTTTTCCATTATCAGCCAGATTTCACAGATAAGACTATCAGAAGGAGAACATTACAGGGAGAATGAAGTAAGTTTAAAAAAAGCCTTAAACATTCTCCATGTTTACCATTCAGAATATTCATGGGCTCTCTAGGCTGTGTTGTTTATTTTGGCTCAAGAACTAGATGTTATGCATGATGTATGGTGGCAAACTGTTCTTATTTTCTCTGTAAGAGTTTTAATTCTTATCTGTGATCATGGGCTGCATGAAAAATGGTTTTTTGTGAGAATTTTGACAGTAATGGTGTTTCACTGTTGCTCCAAGGTTGCATTAGAATTTTCCAAACTTAAAACAATTTTCATTATTCCAGCTTTTAAGTGAAAATAACCAATAATTTATGGATGTTTGAAAAGGCAACAGGAATCTCATTTTCAAAGACATGTATATAACTTCCTTGTGAGCCTGTACACTTTTATCTATTCATGAAGCAACCAGTAACTTTCATACAGATATCTAGGCATATGATATGTAAATCAGGGCTTGTGAATGAGGATAGCTGAGCGTATGTGATGTATGTGAATGTCTCATATTTTAAAAAAAAGCAGAATTTTGTTTTATAATTCTGTTTCAATTTCTGCTTTAACTTGAATGAAGCAGGTTTATAATACAAAGCAGGTTAGAAATAGAAAGAAATAAGGCACTATCTAAGGGAAAGAAATGTGTCTTGATCACTCAAGTATTGTTCCTGAACTCAGTGCATTGTGCAGGTTTGCAGAGGTACTCGCTAGGCCTGACTTGACGCATCTGTGTAAGTGTGGAGTACTGATCTACTGAGGGAGAATGGCTATCTGACCGTTGGCTGGCAGTATTCTTACTTTGCTCTTACGATGTAGCTATGTCAAGACTGATGATTAGATAACTGTATTCTGAAGTCTAAAGAAAGTACTTTTTTCACTTTAAAAGTGGAGACATTTCATGAAGACATCCCTTCAGCCATGTACTTAGTACATGGTATACTTGGTATCAGGAGTGAAACCCATCATTTAGTTGTTTATGTAGTTCTCTGAAAACGTTCTTGTTTCAGGATCACATGTTTATCATGCGATATTTGACAGGTTGGCATTATTTTCATTATTTCCTTGACATACATGAAATTCTCCAGATAAAGATACAGGAATTGCAACTGCATTACATGCACTTAGTTCATAAGAAGCCATTTGTTAGAGGTTTGCATAAGCTAGTTTAGGCCTCATTAACTTACATTACATAGGCTGTTTAGCTCTTGGTTCATCTGTTAAGCTTGTGGCTGCTGTATTCAGCCCAACTGCACTGAATGTATTTGGTTTTCTTTTGAAAGTTGGTGTTGATAAACTGAAGCTTAAACACCAGTTAAGAACAATTTCTCTAAATGTAATTTAATTTCCTTAACCATTCAGGGAATTTGAGAGAAAACATGGCCGGGTACCTTCAGGAGGCTGCTAGCAAGGGAAGGGTTGATAAGTTTGATAGCCTCTATAGAAACATATAATCTGAAAATTCTGGCAGACAAACTGTTGATATTAATATTGGGGATGAGGTCAATTAAACGATTCAGGTGCTGCAAGACGCTTTCTTAGTCAGCACCTTCCTACTAGAACCCAGGTCAGGCTTAGGGACCTTAAGAGAAAGGTCTTGGGCAGAAGTTAAGGAGCTGATGTAAACCTTGGAAACATAAGACCTTCATCTAGTTTGAAATGTCAGCAGCAATCTTCAAAGCTTCTGTACAGGTTGACTGCAGAAGACAGCTCGGTGAATTTGTCCAAGTGAATTTGTTCTGCTGCACGGCTTTGTGGTTTTTGCCTGCATAGCATTCATGATGGCATTTGAAGCCCTGGATGGGACGACAGTTCTGCGGAGGTTGTATTTGTTGCTGTAATTGTGAAGATGAGTTAGCAAGTTTTCTGGTCTTTTTTGCGGCACACGCTGGCTCTACTTACAGAAGTTTGCTTCTAGTGATAATTTCAGTTAAGCAGGGAGTGATCGAGTGTTTAAAGGCAAAGTAAGGGTGTATTGGCTCTGGAAAAGCATACTTTAAAGACTCATCATCTTCCAGTAGAGGCTGTACTTGTTTAATTATTTTCTGTAAAGGTTCCCAGCTGAATGTGACAATCAGGCATGTTATGATTGGAGGCAGATTTCTTTTAGTATTTTAAAATATTTGAGTGGCTCAGTGAGCTGCCACATCACTCATTCTGCTTCCCGACAGAAAGACGTTCCTCCATAGACTTAACGAGGTGGGTGCTGTAAGTATCAGATCTGGTGTGGTAAGAAAATGAGAGTTGGACTTCTGAGAAGGTATGCTGAAGCAGCAAGCACATCTAGCAAGAAGAGGTCCGAAATGATCTTGTTCAGTGTGCATATGCCTTCCAACTGCTCATTAGGAAATGCTAAAGGCATGGGAAAGTCCTAAACTCTGGTCTGAATGACTCTTCTCAGGGTTTTGGCAAGGAGCCTCTACGTTTGGACTCAGTCTCTCCCAATGGTAGGAATTTGTGTTTTTCCTTTCAAAAGGGCATAACAGAATTGCTCTTTTTTTTTTTTTTTTTTTTTTGATTAACCAAAAAAAAATAGTGGCTACAGGAGGAGATTTTGTCATCCTCTGGATTCAGGTTCAGTTCAGGAATTGAACCTAAAACTTTGGGGATAATGTCCTCACCACAAACTTGTAGAGTTTTTGAGACTATTCTAGCTTAACCCTGTCAGATCTGTGCAAAATACCATGGACATTGTGGAAAACACCCATCAAGATTTGCTGTGCCACATGGTGAGCATATCTCTATTAAGTGGTTATTCAGTGGTTTATTCAATGGCTATATACTCTCCTAAAGAGTTGAAGAGATTTTGATCTGGGACAGTTTCTTTAATTTATATCAACACTTAGTGGGCAGAGGATGGAAATACGCTGGGGAAAGGGATCATAATCCAGGATTCCTTTTCCTCTTTCCCCCTTATACCTTTTAGGTTAGTGCCTTTACTTTTCATTTTAATCCAAGGGAAATTTCAAATTTTGTTGCGCATGATGGCAAAGTTACAGTGGAGGAATGGAGGGTAGTGCCCAGTGGTTAGAGCAGCGAAATGAGAGGTTGAAGGCTTCTCTTCCCTGTAGTGGAAGAGGAAAGTGATTTTTGGGCTCCAGAAAGAAGAAGATATATGAGAGATGATAGTTTTTTAAAATGTTCCTCATTTCTGCTAATTCTGTATTTTACTTGCATAACATAATTTTTTATTTTCATTGAATATGGTTGCCATTGTTATCTTGGAATAACTTCTGTGAGAATTCTGCAATTATCTCTAGGTATTGAGCATTTTGATTCTGTGGTTGTGATAAAACAGGAAATGGAAACAATGATTTATGTTTCTTTGATTCATGTTTTGAATGTAAACTTTTGGAGTATCCTGTTTATAGTACTCTAAAGATGCAGCCAGGCTGATTTTTGTCCCTGTCGTTCTGCAGTCTTCAGTGGAAACACGCCCATTTACCCCATGGCTGAAATCTGGCTCAGAGGTCGCTGGCGGCAGACAGTTGCTAAATGAAACACAGGAGGAGAATCACGTATCCAACAGCTCCTAGCTTCATAGCTAGAATTACTAGAAAGTTTTTTGCTTTGTTTTTTAAACCCATAAAAGCCCACAGGAAAAGACCCTTGGAATTTGTAAACACTCCTGTATTTTCAAGCAAGACAGAATTTTAATAGACTGATACAAGAAGACTCTGTTTTTCTTAGACCTTATATTAATACAACCTGTTTGGAGCCAGTAAGACCTCTGAAATTTGCAGATCCATGTGCACAGTTCTTAACAAATTGCATTGTCAACCATCCTGTTTTCAGGCTTCAGACAGTACAAGTAGTGGGTGTTACCAAGCTGTACTGTAGTGCTGTAATTAGTTTTCTCCCTAGAGAGAAAAAGCAAAATCAGGGGAGCCAAGAACCTTGGACTATATTGAAACCGTATGTCAGGGAAGCAGACTGGATTTTAACCACTGTATCTTATGAATTACAGGGAATATTTTATAAATCAGTGGTTCTGGTAGTCTGCCTTTACATGGTTCAGTTTGATAGATGGTAGCTGGCTCAGTATTAATTTAATCATTCTGGACCTGACACATTTATTAAAAATATGATTAAGGATTTTGGGTAAGGATTAAAATGACCTTATTAAAATTCAGATGCAGTTGGCTACTTTTGAGAAAAAAATTGCTAATTTTTTCTTGGTAACTGCTTGTTCTTATCACAGAACAGGTTGACCTGCAAAAATGTGCCAAGCAAAAAAGAGATGTTGTGGGCCACATTGAAAACCATTTAGTGACACTGCACCACGTCTAGACTCCTGGGAGTTTGTCAACAGGCCGATGAAAATCAGGGGCTTAGCATGCAAAGGATTGGATAAATGAATGCAATATTGGATTTATGGTATTCTCTCAGGTGCTCGTTTCTTCATCATGTCATTTCTTAGGTATTAGTGAGGCTAACTGACCATATTGAGAGAATTTTTTGGTGAAGGTTTTTGAGCAGCTGAACAAATCCCAGAACTGAACAAATGAAAGTTGAAGCTGAAAAAGTCAATCTGGAAACAATTTTCTAAAATTTTTTGTAACGGTAAGGATAGTTAACCAGTGAAACAATATCTTGGGTGTAATGGTGGATTCCTTTCTTCTTGCTTAAGACCTTCTTCTAAAAGTTGCTGTAGTATACTGGCTAGAGTGTTAGCTTGGTACTGAGACTTGAGTTACAGACTGAAAAGTTTGTATTAATACTCAGTTGTTTCTTAATTAGGTCATATCCTTCCTTTGACATATAGTGACAGTCTGGCTCTACCAAGGCCAGTGTAAGTTTTCTGTAGAAAGTAGTAAGTAGCCGCATGAAGATTTTGAAAGCCCTCTAGGAATGTAGGCTCATTCTTTTTATTAATTTCCATTGACAGCTGCATACCCAAATGCTGTAGTAACCTTTGAAAATTTCATCCAAAGTATTTGGTTTTGTGGTTGCTGAAGTCCCAGCTGTGCACAGAGAAGATATGAGTCATTCCCTAGCGATGCTTGACAGTTCCACTGTCTGATTACCTTGGGCCATTGGTTTGTACTAATGATGGTCTGTGAAGGTAAATAGCTCCCCCCTGCGCCCCCCAGCCTTAAAGGAGGGTTTGTTCCTTCTAAAGCATAAGATGATATTTGGAGACACTCAGCTGACATAAATGAGTTCCTCCTGCTCATCTCTGTTGCATTCAGTTGTGCTGGGGTGAGGGAAGTGACTGCTTATTCTAATTCAGAGCTGTCAGTTCCTGGGAATAAAGTGTAACCAATCTGAATATGAGAACAGATATTCTGTATGTGGTGAAATAACATAGCTGTTATACACTTGTGCATAATGAAATACATAGATATTAGGCTACGCTTTCATCTATTGAACTGCGTAGCTCTTTACATTATAGTTTAAAATTCTCAGTAGCAGGTTCTGTCCTCCCTTTTTTGTAGAGATTGAAAAGCATTGGATAGATTATTGAGAAGAAAAGGGGACTTCAGAAAATGAAATAAAACAGAGTGGTCTTAAGATCATTCAGAAACAATTTTTTCTCTGTCCTGTCAGAACAGGAGAGCACTCAATGAATTTGAACATTGCAGAAAAATTTCAGAATTGGTAAAAGGGAGTGGCTCTTGTATATGGCCTGGACAGTACACTTATGAAACTCATTGCTTGCAGAAGGCTATTAAGGCCAAAAAGATAGCAAGCTTAAAAAAGAAATCAGATACTAGCAGGGTTATTACTGATATCCAGAATTATAATAATCAGTGCTATCGAAGTTTAAAAGAGATATTGTGTTTCGAGCTTTGGGGCACAGGATAATCTCTGTCTGACAGATATCAAGATGAGACTTGTGGAAAGATGATGTTATGTCTACCTTGCATGGGCTTTTATGCTACAAACTTACTATGCTGGCAGTATACAAAAGTATTTGAACTTGTTGTCTGATTGCTTGTATCAATTACTGTATACAAAGTCCTTTAAGATGTTAATCCGTATCAACAGAAGTGATAGTCATCTAAAACACTGTATTTAACCAAATTAAGTCAGGAGTGAATGCAGCATGGTTGGATATCTTTGTAACTGTGTAGGTGTCAAAATGCTACTGACTTGTATAAATGGTCTCACACTACACTGAGCATACATACTGAGCATATGTGTCTGTTAGGGTGCATTGTTGTTTTTTAAATAGAGTTATTTTTCAGTACAGGTTTTGCTGCTTAGTCTCATTGCTTTATTGGTAAGTTCAGTGTATCACATTTTCTGAATAAGAGGTCTTACGCTACTGTCTACTTTTTCCAAACAGAGCCACTTCTCATCTAGGGTGTATTCTGCTGTGGAGCAGTCTGGGTGCCACTGGAAATAAAAGCCAAAATGACCTTGCAGTTAAAGTTCACTAACTCAAGATACCCAACCAGAAAAAATTAATCCCAAGGAAATTCTTGTATGTGTTTCCCACTCACCTCTTATGACTGGGAAAGGGAGTAAAAGAAAACACACACACTAATGTGATTATTCTATTCTATTCTGTTCTATTCTATTCTAATTCTAATTCTGATTCTAATTCTAATTCTATGCAAATTCTATTGTATTCATACATTTTTGCCGCAATGTTTTCTGCCACGTCTTGCAACTGTTTTTTAGTGCAACTTTAGGAATCTATAGAATAATAAGACTATTATTTTATAACCTCCTGGCAGGATACAAGCATGATATAGCTGTTTCCCTCAGAAATATAACACCAACATGGCATGTGCAGACTTTTGGAAATAAAGAGAACTAGATCTAAGTTTGGGTGGAAACCAGAACCAGTACCAGAGGAATTAAACTTCAGTTGCCTCTCCTGTAAATAAACACACTGCAGGAACAAGTTGTCTCAGAACTTAATAGCTATTAAAGGAGAGCTCTAAGGGACCAAAGATTGTTTTTATCTTTGCTTACATGAGAGGTTTCATGTGAAATGATGTGTTGGTAGGAACTGTGCACGCTTGCATAGTGAAAAGCTAATCTGTCATGTAGACTTTGTCCCAAGTGCTGGGTCCAGGAAATGGGGAGCTTTAATCTCTTTGCACGTTCAGGTCTGGCAAGAGTAGTTGGAATGGTTTTCAGAGGTGGTGTGGAAGTGTAACCTTATAAAGCAAATGATCTCATTACTTCTGCTTGTTCCCTAACCAGCATAATTAATATCCAAATGTTCCCTAGGATTAGTTTTATTTCCTGCTCAGCTAGTTGACAGACCCTGCTGAGATTTGAATTCACAGCAGGTGAGAGCAGATGGTTACCTTCGCTAACAGATTACAGCATCAAGGCATACAAACTGTCCAGCTCTGTCTCAATAAACTTCAACATAAGATTTATAAAGTGAACACAATAGAAGAAATCCATGATGCCTATAACAGGAATCATATTACAGCACTACTTAAAGCACTGGGAGAATTGCCTAAGCGGTTATTGCATACTTGTGCTGATCTTCAAATCTTATTAGGCAAGAAAGCATTGCCTGGAAAATTATTTGTCTTCTTTTTCGTATTACTTCCTCTCATTTAATTTTTATTGAACTAATTAAACTTAAAGGGAGATTTCCAGTACATAGAGCTTCTGTTGAAGTTCTAGCAAATATATGAATGTGTTCACACTGATTTGATGGTTAATTGTTTGTACAGAACCTTTTACATAAGCAGAAAAGCCTCTGCTAAACTTCTATACCTGCAAGTCCATGATGAAACTACTGTACTCTTAACTAAAAAAAACCAAAACAAAACAAAGAGAACCGTTGTTTCCGAAAAAAGAAAAGTAATTGTAAGACCATGCATACATATCCAGCACAGCAGATAACCTTGATTATTTGAAATGATAAATTGCAAGTAAAACTTGCCTGGAAAAATTGATGGGAAATGCCTCATAAAGGAGGCCAAGGCTTTTTAGAGAGTGTAGCAGCTCCGAATGATGGCACAGCATCTTTTAAAAAAGATATATTTCTAGAATGTTGCATAAGTGTTTGCTATGTAAATAAATGTGAAATGTGAGGTTGTCTGTGCCTGAAGTCTATTGATAATGCTGGCGTTATTTTCCTTGTGTTTTTGTAAACATTCAGCATATATTGACTTCGGGAAGCTCCCTTTGCTTTGGGTGCTGAAGAATGAGATACAGAGTGATTTATAGCTCTGTAAGATGCTGGGGAGGTCCTGATTCTTGCAAAATCTGGGCTTATTTCCTGGTGAGTGGTACCATCTCACTGGTTTTCTGCTTCCCTGAGGGCAATAGCAGGGTCTGCTGAGGTGGCTTGGATAGCACCTCTGAGCAATTGCTAACCCTCTCTTCTGTCCTTTCTGTTCTCTGGTTTGATCTGTTCAGTGCTCTGTTTCCCTCACTTTGTACTTCAGATCTAGGTTTTGCCCTGCTCTCTGTGAGCTGTTTGTCTGAATGAGAGGGAGGGCTGCAATCTCTTGTGTGATACTGCGAGCTAATGTGATTTTCCTGTTAGTGTTGTGGAGTGGTCGAAATACCACAGTGTCAGTTCATGGGAAATAGAGGTTGCTTTGCAGGTCTTACAAAGAGACAAATTATATTTCCCATTTTAAAGAATAAGGGAAGAGTTTTCTTCCTTTTTGAACTTAAACACTGAAGTTAGGATAACTTCATTTGCCCACCTGAAACTTTTCCCTATATAATTAACTTACTATATTTCCACATGCAGTAATGTTTTCTTAGTATGTGAAGTGGAGGAGGCACAGAAAAATGTTATGTAACAGCATAAAGATTGTAGTTACATGTTTCCAAAGATGCTGTTTGTGCTCCCTGACTGAATAGTAACAGACCACAGTGAACATCCGATTTAGTGGTGTTTTTGCTTGTATTTATGCAGCTTGCTTAGAATTGGGTGGTGTTTATTTCTGTCAACTACAAATGCATGCGGGTTTTTTTGGTTGTTGTTTCTATTGTAGACTTGCCCTCAGCAAACTTAAGCAATTACAACATCACCGTGGTGGAAGGAAAGAGCATCACATTGTACTGTGATACTACTGGCGGGCCACCCCCTAATGTGTCCTGGGTGCTCACTAATCTTGTTTCAAACCATGAGGTAAGCTTCATACTCAAATACGTGACAATTCAGAGACAGAGGATACCTGCTGAAGGATGGATTGAAGGTTCATGTCTAGCTTTAGTTAACTTTTTATTTTAAAAATGAAATAGAAAATTAATGTGGGGATTACATTTATTTTCCAGTTATTTTCAATCCAGGGTGACTGCCAGAGTGCTTTTGAATAGCAGACATTTGCTCCTTGAGACCTTGATTTGCACTCTGTTTTTTGGATCCTCACTTGTAAATCAGAGTACTGTAAATTTTTGGAAGCAATGTGGTAAATTGGGGTACTGAAACACAAGGGCTTTCTTATTATCACTGATACCTACATACAGAGAATAATCTACCCTAATAATGAAAAAAGCTTTGTGTCTCTAATTTTATTGTATTTTCCTGCCAAAACCTTCATGTGTTGGAATTTGGTTGTAAATACTTTGTGGTTTGTTTAATTTTCTTTCAACCAGCAAAGCAACAAGAGAAAGCTGTGGAAATTGAAGTGAAGGTTTTACTAAAAAGAATGGCTGTTTTTTTTAACGAAGTATGAAGATGTTTCCTCAATAAAATCATCTAGGCAGGGGGAATTCTATTTTCTGAGATCTCTGTATTCTGTGTCCCTACTTGAGACTGTGTGCACACTGGAGATAGAATGATTAAGTTCTTTCTGATGGAGTGTTGATAAGGAGAGGTATGTAAGCAGATCTTCAACATGCAGCTGGTGACCTCTTAAATTGCCATCATTTACACAGTGGGCAAGACCTTTTGTTATTTACAATTTTATGGCTTCGGCTTTCCTACATTCATGATGTTGCAGACTGCTTAAAGTTTCCTGATATGTACAAAGTATGGGATGTGTACTTCCAAAACTGTTCCTGCAGTGTGGAAGAGACAGGACCTCTGGAGTCTCATAGTCTTTGTACTTTCTTCCTTGAGGTCATTACATTGGGCCTGTACAGAATTTGACTAGCCTGTCTTCCAGCTCTTATAAGGAAGAGCTCTGCAGAGCTCTAGTTTTATTTTTAAAATTTTCTCCAATCTGTAAAATGACCCAAAGGCATCAGTCGTCATCAAGAACAAGAAATTAAAACAGTTTGGGGAACCTATGCTAAGCTGTGCTTTTTCTTTTTTTCTTTTTTCTTTTTTCTTTTTTTTTTTTTTTTTTTTTTTTTGAGTTATGAGCCAAAACAAATGTGGGATGCGGTTCAAAAAGTGAGATCACCTCATTTTTTAACCCTCCTATCTTTGAAATGCCATGGTCAGTTTGCTTCAAGCTTTCCAGGAATATTTTGTCCTGGCATAACTTCATCTTGAGATTTCATAGGGGCTCGTCATATAGGCTAACTACAATCTTAGCCGTGGGGCACAGTAGTCTTTTCAGTAGCAGAAGAACGAGTGCCTTTTAAACCTCATTTGCCATTCACAACCATCCTTCCCTTTGCTGCAAGTGTTGTTTTTGGATTCCTTTCTCTTGCTTCCTTATCTCAGTTTCTGCCTCCCTTTTCTTCACCTCCTATGCTGCTTTTGCCTGTTTTCTCTCTCTTTCCTGTTTTACAGAGATGTTAACAAAAGTTAAAACTAAACTCTAGTCCTGCAAAGCTAGCTGTATGCACTCAGTTTTTAAGCTGATGTATAATCCAATTGATGTTGGTTAGATTTTTCTTGTGTTAGATTTCAGCCCTGAGCCTGCGATTGAGCCCCTCTACTTTCAGTCCAGCTTTGAGCACTGCTCACCTCTGAGAGTTGTGCATAGAGAAATGTGTAATGGGGTGTTTGCTTTTCCACTCACCCTCCCTAGTGACACAGTAAAATCAAAATGACATTCAATTTAAGTGGAGTTAAGGTGTCATCTCGAGGTTCAAAATTTTGGTTGCATAGGACTCTATGCAGGGGTGTTCCCACATGTCCCCATTGCCTGCCACTGAAAGTCACTGTAGTTTTACAGATGCAGTGTGTTTGTATTCTGTGCAGCACTGAAGTGTATATGTACACTGAGAAAAGTGCCTCAAAAGTAGTTTTGAAAAATGATCCTAATTATTTGTTTATTTTCTGAATGTGTTTTTGTTTCTTTCCTATTTTAAGAAAATAGTCTTGCATTTTATGAAAAATTCAAGTATGGAAATAGTAATTATTTGGAGATCATATGAAGGGCCTGATATAAGAAGACCAGAATCTTCAACAACTAGCTGTATATTCAATATGGCATTTAAGGCTGTAAATGGGCACTGAGCTTTCTAAGAATCATAAGAATCAAGATTTCTAAGAATCATAATTCTTACCTTAATTAGCCAGTGCTTAAACACCTGAAACAGTACTTGGGCGGTAGCTTAGGTAGTAGAAGGCATGTAATTTCTTGTGGAAGGTTTCATGAGAAGAAGAAGCTTTCAAGACAAATTTGGCTAAGGAGGAGGGAGAAAACACATTGTTGTCAAGGTACAGTAGAGCTCAGAAGGCAGCAGTAGAAGAGATGTCAAGTGTAAGTGTAAAAGAAAGAGAAAAAGGAAGTGTAAAGGACTGAACAGAATAAAGTTCAAGGGGAGCAGAGATAGACCGTAGAAATCAGTCATGAAGTGGAAGTGAGCGATGAACAAGGGTATGGGCAGAGAAAAGAACATTCATGTAGAGGGTAAGAAGTATACTGTTTAAAAAGGCAGAAACTGAAGGTGACAGGACAGAAAAATGGTTGAGTGCAGTGTTTGTAGCAGGACTTCTGGAGCTTTGAATCCACTGCTACTGACGTTTACAATTGGTTCTGTAGGTGTTTTGTGTCTGGATAAGACATTAAAGTAAGGCTTTGCTTAATTGTGGACTGTACAGCTACAAGAAGGGAAAATGAAAAATGCCATTTGGCTGTGGCCAATGATTCCCTCCCTCTCCCTTGTTCTTTATGCTGCGGTTGACACATGCATGTTTTTCTGATCGCCTGTAGAGTGACACAAGTAAGAACCCTGCCTCGTTAACCATAAAGAACGTTTCCTCCATGGACAGCGGACTGTGGATTTCTTGCGTAGCAGAGAACATTGTGGGAGAGGACCAAGCCTCTGCCGAGCTCACGGTATTCTGTACGTATGTGGGCCTCCATACAGCTCCCAAGACCAAACTGCATTGGCAGCAACTGTTTTGGGTATAAATATTTGGGGCATGCAGGTTGTTGAAACAAAATCCCTAAACATGTAAAGTATCTACTGCAGTTAATCCTGGGAGTAGCCCAACCAGCAGTTGTGTTTTTTTCAGCCCTGCATACTACAAAAACTGTGTTTCTAAATATTTTATCTTCCAGTTAAAATGATCTGTAAGTAAAGGTCTGAAACCCAAAATACTTAACGGCGCTGTCAGTGTGGGAAGGTTTGTTAACAGTGTGCATGTACATATACAATGTCTTAGGAGTTAAGTGTGAATGCATCAAAAGGCTCATAGAATTAATTGTAAGAGACTACAAATGTTTAAGTTCTTATTATCTAAAGCAACAACTGCTTTGTTCAAAAAACAACATGCTTGCAACATTAGTACTGCCAGATGTAAATTTATTTGTCATAGCTTTGAATAATACACTTATTTGCCAGGCCCAAGGAAGGGGGAAGGGACATGTAGTGTAGAGGCACTCACTTCTTAGATCTAAGCTCCAGCCTGAATTCATTTTATGTGAACTAGACAGCATGTTTTCACAAGTTGCAACCCTCTGTTTAATTGAAGATGGGAATGGAACGCTTTGTAGATGGCAAACTTTGTTCAGCATGTGCTCATGGCAGAGTAAACTAGAAGAATTACTGTAGATGTAGGTTTTTAGGTTGAAATTGGATAGGTAATAGCTATAGGAAGGAACATAAACTAGAAATGTTTAAACAGTGTAAATGAGATTCTGAGCTTGGCACTGTTATGAGTGATAAAAGGTAGTATAACTAGATGAAATTGGATGCAGTTAAGAATAAATACCAAGGAAAATTTCCCAATAGTGAAATAATGGGCAAGGTGCTGGAATAATCTCCTGAGGGAAACAGAACAAGTCTGTAAACTTGAGGCATTTAGCAGGTTTGAACAAAGAATGAGAAAATGTATAGCAGAAAATTGTCTTTCCCTGACAGAAGAATCCAGGGAATTAAGTCATCTCTTCTGGCTTTGATTATGTGAAGAAAATAATCTGAAAGTTTGGATTCCTAGCTGAATGTATTTCCAGTACTACTTGTTTTGGCCAACTTCTAAATATTTTCAGTACTGTTATGTTCCTTCAGCACTCCTCTGCACCATTTTTGCAGCAGAGTAAAGCTAAAATGTCTCTCTTGCTCTTCTCAGTGATGCAGTAACTGAACTTCCCACACCTTTCAGGGTTTAAATGATTTATCAGGTATTCAGTTTTTGTCTGAAACTAGTTTATTTTCTTTCTTTCTCAAGAACAGCTTCATTTCAGTTATAAACATAGTTACCCTAGGCAAAGCAGGTGGGCTCCTGTGTGAGTATCCTCCAAATAAGTATCATTCTTACTAATAACATACTTCTGTACTGATGAATGAAAAATACTTCCCTGATAACTTTGGGGGAGGGAGGGAAGGTAAGAAAGATGTGTTCAAAATATTCTGATGTTCTTCACTCTTTTTTTCAATATAGTTGCACCAAATATCACGTTTATTGAATCTCCAACCCCAGACCACCACTGGTGTATTCCATTCACTGTGAAAGGGAACCCTAAGCCCACGCTGCAGTGGTTCTATGAAGGGGCTATACTGAATGAGTCTGAATACATCTGTACTAAAATACATGTTATCAATCAAAGTGAATACCATGGCTGCCTTCAGCTGGACAATCCCACCCACCTGAATAACGGTGCTTATACCTTACTGGCAAAGAATGAGTACGGAGAGGATGAAAAACGCGTTGATGCTCATTTCATGTCAGTGCCTGGGGATGGTAAGTAAAATATTTTTTTTACGTTAGCAATTGGAAATTTATGAGACCATGGAGGCAGTACTCCTGGCCAGTTTAACTACTTTGGAGGAAGCTTTTTTTTTCTCTCTGAATGAATGTCTTCAAGATTAGTTGTAAAATAATGTTTTTCTTGAGCATTTTCTTCTTGTTTATTGCTTCTTAAAGGAAGGCCATGCTAGTGCTCTGTAAACCTTCCTTTTGAGTAACCATCCTCAGTGCCAGCTAAGACTAGTTGAAGGTTGCTGTTTCTGAAGTGTTTTCTCAAGCCTCAGTTCTGATCCTGGAAAGCACTGAGTGCCAATTCAGCCACTCTGTAAGTTTTCTGCACTGCATATGAATGCAACTAGGCAGTGTATCCAAGGACAAGGGGCATGCCTATGTAGCATCTAGTGCCTTGTTGCAAAATCAATAGTGCAGTCCAGTGAGTTGATGATAATATGTTGTTGAGGACACCAGAGGGAGCTGGAGAGAAAACAAGTAACCAAGAGGCAGGAGGGTCAAGGTCTCAGGTCCTCACAGGCATTTTGATGTCCAATTCCCATTTGTTTTGGTGGAGGTTGGGCACCTACATGCCTAGGAATATCCGTGCTCAAGATGGTTGCTGTTAAATATATGCATCTTCAGTTGCTCTAAAGGCTCTACCTCAACCCTCCTAAATGCTCAAGCAGGCTCAAGGTGGACTAACTCATTGAACTGCAGGGACCACTGTAAGTGTTTGATGTTCACCGTGGTTTGATCTTTTGCCACGTCTTCAAAACCATATGTGAAGTGACTGTGAGAGTCAGAAAGCATACATATAAGCATATTGCTGTATGTGGAAGAAAATCTGAGTGGACCTTGCACAGCTGGAGTGGAAATAACGGCATGTTTTTGTGCAAATAATTGCACAGTCATATCTGAAAATACGAGCATGTGTGTACCTTCAGCTTTTTAGCCATGGGATATAAGTAGCCTTCTTTTTTCAAACAGCAATGTGCAGTGCTAATGTTATCTGGCAGAAAAAAAGTGAATATTTAAATTCTCTCTCCTACATTTCAGGCTGTAGACAGTATAAATATGGTCTGTATTTTTTCCCTATCGGCTCAGTCTGCTGTAGGGAGAGAGATGGCAGGTCTTTTGCTTTCCCACCCTTAGAAGGAGAAGGTGAAGAGCTGATACAACCAGGCTTTATTTACTGCTGCTGTCCTTAGTGCTCCTCTCCTCTTTTTTCTCTGGAGTTCTTCTTTAAACAGACTCATTACAGAAACATGCCATGGTTTCAGCTACTGGCATGCTCATGATCTCTAATACAGCATTATAACAGGTCACTTAAACAGTTCACCTGATAGATGTTCTGTGTACAATGGAAGTTGTCTTACACCCTGATTATTTAATATGAACCTGGCTTCATTTTCTTAACAGAATAACAGTTTCTCTAGTACACTTAGGTGGATTTATCATTTTTTGTGTTTGATCCAAATCCCTTTTGCTATTCTGTTTTTCCTTTATGCTTCTCCCTTGTCCACTGAAAATTTCCCAGTTGTGGCCTTTTAAATCAGTAAATAGAACTGTAGGTATCCTCCAAATCAGAAAGACAGCATTATTTATTTGTTCCATCCACTTCATACTCATAAGGAATATAGGTCTCCCAAGGTAATGTGTGCTGTGTTCTTTAAGCATTTCCCAAGATCTGTGGTGGATTAAGCTTCACAAAAAAAGCATAGAGGAAACTGGACTATGTATAGGCAGGATGTAACTACTTTAGAAATCAGTTCATAGTGGATGGCACCAAACAAGTCTTAAAAATTAACAACAGGCAAAATTGCTTATCTGCTTAACCTCCTCAATATTTTTTTTTTCTATAAGAATAGTGGCATTGAGCTTTAGAAAATGTCATAACATTGTTGTCTCCTCCACTTAAGCTGGCATAAAAGCAAATGTTAAAAAACTAGAATCCTCTGTGCATTGTATTACAATTTGTGTTTTAAACTAAAACTATTTAAAGCACTGTCAGGCTTTTTCAAACCCTTGAAAGGTTTTTTCAGTGCTGTCGTTACTGTGTAGTTTCTTCTTTTGGCCCACATGTTGTACAATGAAGCATAAAGATTAAGGCCCACGCCCTGGTATTATGTTCATTTCCATGCATTCATGACTGAATTAAATACCAGCCCTGATGTTTCATGGGGTGGGGTATGCTCACTGAGCTTTAAACTGATTCTCTGGTTATTGCATCACTTACGGGCAAATGGTCTGAAGGTAAAAAAACAAAATAAAATTAAAAAAAAAAAGCCCTCACCTATAATCCATATGTCTATCTAAATTAAATACAACTAAGTCTGAAGCATGTTCTGTCATCAACAGTGTAATAGTTCACTTTCAAAGTTGCATCAAATGTGATGAAGACACGAGTAGTGCAAAGATCCTCTCAACTTCCAGCATGCTACTTACAGAACATTTTTCATTGGTGTGAGGATGCAGGCAGAAAGGGGAGGAAAGCATGTACCACAGTGGGATTTGGATTGAGTTAATGATAACACAGTTAATGTTGTAAATTAAGCCTTTGTTTTAAATATGAAGGCCTGGAAGAATAAATTTCATATTCTATTAGCTAGATTTTTAACTTGATTTAATCTGCTAAAGTTCTTGGATTCATATGAAGCTGTTCTTGCTGAGGATGAATTGATTATTTGAGACTACACTGCAGCAAACAGTAAGCAAGAAATGTTCATGTTTTATTCTGGAGGCTGTTCTCATAGTTGATCCAGAACAGCTAATGAATGTGGGAGACATTTTTACCAATAATAAGTATTTTTAATTAAGCTTATTCATCTATCAGCTTGCTACTCTAAAATTCAGCTGAAGGAATCCAAGTCACATAGTATCTTGTCAAAGTAAAAGAATATGTTAAATATGCCTTAGAGGTAGCATTTTGCTTATGTGGCATAACAACATGGGTCTGTTTTGCAGAAGTATGTTTTTGGATTGAGTCTTTTGCTGCTGCTTTATTCTGAAAATGCCGACTTTATGAAGAAAGAAGCAAGCAAACCAAGTGTGGTTGATGTGGTTTATAAAGATGAGTGAATAGGATAAGTCTCTTAATAGTTTATTTACACAACCACCTGTTCTAGCAGGGACCAAAACAACAATACCATTCTGTGTTTGCCTTGAAAATAATTGTGTGTAGACATGCAAAATTACTGTGGTGAAGTTTAATATTAAAATATTTTCAACTGATATTTTGATGATTGAGTAGATATATTTTTACGTAGCGAATACTAAACAGAAATTTGGTGTTAGTCCAGCATCTTGATTTTTGCAACTTTATTTGAAGTATTTAGTTATATGAAAGGTATTTGAATGGAGTTGATGACTTCCTAGTTTATATCCCTGGCAGGAGTTAAGGGTTAAACTAATCTGACTACTTTATCCCAATTCCAGTAAACGGTAACAAAAATGTTGCCATTTAACTCAGGAATAAAAGCCTGGGATTTTTTATTTTCTGCCCCCTCCCCCCTTCAGGTTGCAGAAGGTAAATTAGAAATACTGTCTTTCAATAGATGGATCTTTTATACCGGAAAAACTGAATCCATGAACTTTTATGGACAAAAACGCCTGGTCAGAAGTTGCTTGAGGAATGAAAGTACAAGCTTTCTTCACTTGTTATTTGTTTCTGCAGATTGACATGACAGTTCTCACGGGGTCTATTAACTTATATCTCTGGATACTAGACTGTCTTCAAATGCATTTAAAAATAAACCTAATTATCTGCTGCCATTCTGCAAATAGGTTGCAACTCTGTTTAGTATTTCAGCAGATTCTCATACTGTTGATATAAGCAGAAACAATGATGTTCTGGTCATACTTCTGCAGTGGATTTATGCCAGTGTAATGCCACTGCTATGAATTTACTGTATAATACTATAAAATGGAATTATGCTTTTTGAAGTTTGATTAATCTTTAGAGATTTTAACTATCTGTTAATTATATTTCCATATGATTATGATTAGGAGCCTACTCCACAAGCTATGCTATAAACACATTATAGACCAGAATGAACGGCTATGTTGAAATACAACACAAGTATCTTTCAATGCGTGAATAGTCTGATATATGCTAATTTCAGTGGGCGTTCTGTGCGTTATACTCACATATGTGCTCAGCCTCACATATGTGCAGTAATTAGAAAAAGCTGCGAATTGGAACTAATAAAATTTAGAAAAAGTGTAGACTAGATGGGTATCCATTTGTTTGTGTAAAGTTTGGCTTCTGAGACATCTTACTCTTTTGGTAGGAATTCTCTTTGTGTATCAGCTGTGCAGGTGGCTTTTTGAAAGCATCCTTTTACAATGAAATAATGCTGCTTAGGTCATTCATACCTCTAGCCCTTAACTTGCCAGCTCACAGGTAAACCGATTTGCTCTCACAGTGATTTAACAGCAAAATTTTTTCACCAGGTAAAAGTCAGTGATTGTTAATGCTCACTGAAGTCTGCTTCCACAGGTCAGGGAAAATTTTACCATTGATTTTTCAACAGGAATAGTTATTGTTGCACTTATCCCAGATATACATTAACAGCGGAAAGCAGAATTTTGCCCCGTTGGGAAATATACTTGCCTTTGCCAGAGCTAGTGCCCTGTGCATTAGCTGGTTCACATGAAGCAAAATATTAACCTTTGGAATAGCTCTAGAATGGTTGTAAACATAACCTGATAAGCAAGTACTGCAATATATTGATGCTTCTTTGCATTTGTGTAGGTACTGATCATTTCTATTGCAAATAACACGCCAACTCTTAAAAAAATCCTAAAGAAACTCTTATTCTTTCAGAATTTGCAATCTATTTACAAAGCTTTTTCTTTTTTTTTTTTCTCTTCTCCATGTACAGGTAGTGGCCCAATTGTGGATCCAGACGTTTATGGTATATATTTGATTTCCTTTTTCTTTTAATGATAGAAATGAAGGAACTGAAACCATTAAAAGATTGAATGTCAGGCTCAGTTAAATTGAATGTCAGGCTCAGTTAAATGGAAATGGCACAGATTATAACACAATTCTAAAAGGTACTTTGTATTTTTGGTTCTTCTCCTGCCTTATATTATTTAAGATACATGAGGGTAATATGATGTTTTACTTACTCTGCTGCTTTTGATTCACATTTAGGAGAAGCATAAATCCACTGCTACAAATGGTTGCAGTTGATCCTGTAGGATGACAGCTGTCTGATGTAGCTCACAGGCATGAGGTTTTGTGAACCTTTTGGAGGCATTTCTTGGAGGAAAAAGAGTTTGTGATTTCTCCTTATATAACTTAATTTATTTTTTCAGGGATGATTCAATAGTTGTTTTGCTTACAAAAATGTACCCCTAAATCCCACTTAAAAATGAGGTTGGCACAAGTAAGTTTTCCTGTAGGCAATTTATTTTGTTCTGTCCACTTATTTGTACCTTCCCTTAATCTCTCTTGCATAAGCAGACCATCAACTCAGTGATATCTGAGTGTGTGCCAGAATATTTGATGACACAGTGTTCACATTAGTTTTTTAGTTAGGTGAAATGTTTTGCTCTGTACCTAGTGAAAGCCAGTGTGCACTAGAATAGAAGCTGCAGAATGAAAAGCAACTGGATAGTTTTACATAATACTTCTGGTATATTTCTGGTGAGCAGGAAAGTCCATCCTAACCAACATACCCAAACACCCTTTAGCTTCCAGCAGAAGCTGGATCTTGTTTGGAGTAATTTTTATTTGGATGAAATGGCCCATGACTCAAGTTTCCTTAAGCTGATTTAAATGTTATTGCTTTGATTCCATTCCATGTCATTAAACTTTAGCAAATGTGCAATTGAAGCATCAGTTTGGCTTTAAGTGCTTAGAAATACTGAAGACTAGCTTCCCCTCCCTCCCTCTCTCCAAATTATTTTTTTTTTGGGGGGTGGCAAGGCGGTGATGGTTTGCACAATTTCTTAGTTATGTTGTATTATATAAGCTGTATGCATTAAGATTTTGGTTCTGAGCTGTTTATCAAAGTCCTGATGCCTGTGTATGGCTTTATGTGAGTGCTGTGCTTCGATTGACTTGGGTAGGTTTCTGCTGAGACGTGCACTTCAAGTTGCGCTGGCAGATCACAGCCTACAAGACCTAGTCCTGATGAAAGCAGCCTTCCTTTTTATTCCTGGCTTTTCTTTCTGCTATTTGAAACTGCTTTCTTTGATCTTTGTTTCAGTGACTCAGTGCTTGCTCTGAGAAACACTTTGTAGTCCAGAGTGTTTCCCTAATTATTCCAAATTCTCAAGTCCACTTAGTGAGGTGAATAAATGAGGCTGGCTGGAAAGTCTAAGCACTGCTACACTTCTTTGGAGAACCGCTGCCTGGGTGACTGACAGTGGGACCTCGGAGATGAGGTCCCTCCAGCGACTGCGTGGTTTTCATGACTTTTTTTCAGACTGCTCTATCTCTATGCTAACCTGTTTACCCACAACTTAGATTATGTTGGAAGGAAGATTTAAAGCATCACCCCCACCTTTTCTCCCCCCTTCCCTTTAAAATGCATTTTTCACAGCCTCGTGCTAATCGTGTTGCAGATGTGCCTAGTGTAAAGTGTAAAGGTAGCGGCAGGGAATTTGATCCAGCTGGGCACTGGCACCATCTGTGTGTCTGTCAGTCTGTTGGCTATGGGTAAAGTTAATGGGAGCTCCAGGGTGCTTTCCTGCAAGTGTTGGGGCAGCTTAGGGCCAGGGGCTCCCCGTGGGGGTCCCCGTGCAGGCCCTGGCAGCCAGGCCCATCCCACCGCCTCAGCCAGGAGTGGGGCAGCCGGGGGGGGCCATGAGCAGCTGCAACCCCAGGCATTGGGCACTGCCCGGGGGCCAAGCCTGGGCCACGGGTCTGCAAGTGGGCCCAGCTCAGCAGGGCCCATAGCCGGGCAGTGCCGGGCTGTGAGGAGACAGAAGATGGAGGCGACAGAGGGCAGGGGACCCCGGCCTCGAGTACCCCTCTGTGTGGAGCAAATGCCTTCGTAGCTGGGTTTAGTCTGTCTGTTGGGAATTGACTTTCTGTCTCCTGTGCTCCGTGTGAGGTGATTGCCAAATGTTTTCCGTTAAGCGTTTTGAGTGTACGACGGGAAACAGGAGAACTGATGAGGTTGCAGCAGGCTGCGTGATGTCCTGTTTGCTGAGGGGAGTCCCAGCTGCATGGGGCACTGCCTGCTGCAAGCATGGAGCAGTCACTAGTGCCTCCAGCTCACCTCTGCTGCACCTCTTGGAAAAGGCAGAGAGGGGAGGCTGTCCTGGCCCCATCTACGAAGTAACTGAGAGAAATAAAGCGACTCATCTTGGGCTTTGCAGTCAATCAAATGCAAAGCCAGCTTCTTTGGCTCTGAGTTCATGTCTTTGTGCCACGCTGCTTTTTCTAATATGGTTGTGAACACGGAAGAGACAACATGCCCCGTATCAGCTAACCCCCGAGAGGACTGTGCAGAGTGACCCCCCCGGTGCTGGTATAACTGTGCTCTTGTCTGTAGCCTAGCCACCATGCACCTTGTTTGTGAAATGGCTGCAAAATACTGCCCAGCCTCAGTTGCGATTCACCGCAGTTGATGTAGTCACAGGTGGCTGCGTGAGGTACGCGGCACCGGAGGACCTGGCCCTGAAGCGATACAAGTCCCACACAGCATGAGTCAAGAGGCGTGACCCTGTCTGTGTCATAGTGCTTGGTGTCTATGTCGGGATTTCATAGTGAAATGAACAGGAATTTGTTTAAGTCGGAATCACCCAGTTTTGGCTGGATAGCTGTTGCATGTGTTTTACTTGCCTGGCTCGCCCATTTCAAGAGGCTTTGAAGATCTGGCACTTGTTCAAATGCAAGTGCTTCACAGTTATACAGCAGGGAATGGCAACGCAACACCAGCATACTGACGTGGCCTACTTTAGCTTTTGCCCATTTTAATATAAAAGTGCATTCAGAGGGTTCACAGACCAGACCTGAAACACTCTGCATTGTTCTCATTAGTCCTTCAGGGTCCCAATATTGTAGGCTGAGGTACTTGTTATAAAGCCAGCTCTGCCTGCAAGTGAATGAAGCAGAAGTCTCATCCTTTGCTGTGTCAGAGCGTGTAGTCATGGTGGTGAGCATCCTGAACAGCACCCCGTTTGAGTGTCCAGGTTGCTTGTGCAGGTGAGCCATTCAGGCAGGGTTTGTGCTGCCCAGAGTAAGGAGTGCTGTTTGTTTGCTTCTTGCTGCTGTTCTAACCTGGCTGCATAGGAAGCTATAGGCATAGAGATGCAGTGCTGAGTCAGAGAATTCAAATGGTAAAAGACAAGGAAATTAAGTTTTGTTTCTCATGAAAGCTCTGTATACATAGTATGTATTTTGGCTGGAAAGAGTTCTATCCTTTGGCATGCATGGTGTAGAACTAAAATAGACTACGTGAGCTGATCAGACAACCTGACTGTACTGACTGTAGCACTGGTGCCAGAGGTAGCTGCGTAGCTTCATATACCAAAAAATCTGCAGCCTCCTGAATACATTGCAGAAGCAAATGTGTTCATGCATGCATGAAGACCAAAAGCCCAGTGCAGCTAGCATTGCTGGCTGAGCTCTTCAAACTGCACTTGGGAGCTAAAGAAGATAAACTCTGCCGAGGCGCAGGCCCTCCCTGCCCATGTTCAGCAGCAGCTCTGTGGTCGGAAGAGTTCCTGCCTCTGTAGTCAGTGAGACCTATGCCTCTGTGTTCTGCTTTTTCAGATTCACAGTTAAAATTCCATCTGTAGGCTTATGGCACTGATTTTAATCGAAATGTGTAAAGAAATGCGCAGTTAATTGCAAATTTAAATTACAATGCTGGAGGTGCATTGTTTAATAGATGCAGTTATTCCCCTTGTTTGTTTCTTTCATCTGCACACATTAGAGTGATAAAATTGTAATGTTATGTATCTTTCCAGATGTAATCATAAAATATGTGCATTTTTAAATTTTACTTTAATGCACATTTCTCTAAGTTCATATGTATACTATTTAATTCTCTTTATCTCATTTGAATAATTTTGACAGGAAATCATAATCTGTAAATATCTATGTTTAATTTTTAAATAATTATAAATAATTAAGACATGTTCATTCTTTTGATGGAATAGTTCTGAATTCACCACTGCAGACCTGTCAGTGGAATTATTTTGATAGGTCAAATTTCTTCATACCATCTCAGGGACTTAATTTTTGAAAGGTTTACCTGTATGACAGTTTATTATGGTAAACTGTAACTTCTGTGCATACAGCAGTATTTTGTATTATTTTTTAAATGAGGAAAACCAGCTATTTCACATTTGGTAGTAATAAACTAGCTAAAAACTCATCTGCCAAGTTCTCAGCTAAACAAAAGTCCCCAAGCTAGTTTCTAAGACTGTCCTATATTTGGCTGAATACAAGGCTGGAGAAGTTAAGGGTAGAGGGCAGTCTTTCATTTTTAATGGGAAGTCAGAAGCACATAAAAATAGCTTTATGGATGGAGTTCTTATTTAACTCTAGTTTTTCCAGTAAAGATATACTGGTGTAGATTGCTTCTCTTTTCAAGTTTGTCCGTCACAACGCATTTGTTCGATTAGCTGCCACAGGGATCCCCCCAAAATGTTCCGGCTACATTAGCAATTATGTATTGTTTCCAAAGAGCTCAGAGTCCCAAGAGTTGTTAATGGCCTTACCATCTTAAAAAACAGAAATAATAAAGACAACCCTTTCCCCTCTAAGGTTACGAAATTATAAAAGCAACATTTTTTCCTTTCCTAAGAGTATGAAACCACGCCCAATGATCTTGGAGACACCACAAATAACAGTAATCAAATCACTTCTACGGATGTTTCCAACAAAGAGAATGAAGATAGCATCACTGTAAGTATATACATTGTTTCCTGATATGTCATCTTGGTGGACTTTCTGGCTATACAACTCACAAAACTGTGGAGATTGTAATAGGACCCTGAGCTACCACAACACCAGAGGTATCACTGTGTTGTGATCAAAACTAAGAAAAAAAGGAAAAAAACCCCAAAATCAGTGCTCCCCACTCTTGTCCTTCCCCCATTTTTTGAAAGAGTGAATCACTTTTCAGTCTAGTTATTTTGTTTCATGCTTTTCCAAATAACTAACTGTAATTTTTAGCCTAAGACTTTGCTTCTAATTTTAGCCAAGGAGAGCAACTCTTTGTTTACAAAACAAAGACATCCAAGGTAATTTGTAGATTGTTGTTTGAATTCCAGTCCTGGAGTCAGCTCCTCCTTACAGGGAGGATGTGCTGCAATAAACTTTCAAATTCTAATTGTATGTTTTTAAAACATTATTTCATGTAGGTTTTTGATTGAATAATTTGCCGTAGATTTTAGTATAAGTAGCTGAACTGATGGGCCACCTCTGCTGCCTTGCCTTTCATGCTCTTCTGAACTGAATTGTTGGAAACCGGTAGCGGGTGGCCAGCCTGGTTGATATTGCAGCCTCCCTGCAGGAGTGACTCAGTAAAGCAGTGGGCAGTGGAGACCATGTGTGTTCACAAACCAGTGAGCAGACTGTGAGTTGGGACACTGTGCTAAAAAATTGATAGGATCCTGGGCAGTCTTGTCTCGTCTGATAACAGAATCATTGAATGGCTGAGGTTGGAAGGGACCTCTGGAAATCCTCTGGTCCAATCCCCCCTGCTTAAAGCGGGGCCCGCATGGTTGCTCAGGGTTGTCTCCAGTCTGGTTTTGATACCTCCAGGGATGGAGACTCCACAGCCACTCTGGGCAATCTGTACCAGTGTTCAACCACCCTCGCAGTAAAAATTCTTTTTCCTGTGTGCTTTCCTTATCTGTTTTCTTGTAACATGCCACTCTGTTGGAAGGGAAAGAGGTGATGTGCACTCCCACCTGCTTTGAATGTGCAGGATGTTGAAAAAGTTGTTCTCAAAGGTGTCTGAATCTCTGTTCTTTGCAGGATAGAAGAAACCTCAACAAGTGGCTGTTTTCTGTACTCTTTGATCTGAGTGCAAATGTTTCCCAGTTGAAATGAATCTCTTTACCTAACTGGGTTAATCTGAATGTATGCTGAATGTCTTTGAAGGTAGTTCATAAGAACAAAACAAGCAGATCTGTTTGTGTGCTCTTTTTTAGGTGTATGTTGTGGTGGGAATTGCAGCACTGGTGTGCACTGGCTTAGTAATAATGCTCATTATTCTGAAGTTTGGAAGACACTCGAAGTTTGGGATGAAAGGTAAGCAGGGTTATTTTTTGTACCTTACAGAATTGTTGTGGGTTGTATGAACTGATACTACAGGCTTCTACACTGAGAGCAGTCAAAATACCTAGATTAAGTGCCATCACATTTGGTGTTTTGTTTATTCATCAGGTAAGTAAGGGCAGAAGCAGATGTAGACAGAGTGTAGAATTTTGGATCAAACTCTTCTACTTCTCTTTTTTTCTTACGACAAATCCCATTTCTCTCCCTTCTGCTGCAAAGGCCCCTGGGACACTTCCTGGAGTAAAATATTACTTAAGTCAGTGTAAGTAGGAAGAAGATAGGACATGAAATTTATTCTGATATGAGTTTGATTACAACAATTTGATGAGAATCTATGCTGTATGTAAGAAGTACTTCAGACCACACTACAATGTCACGTTAAGGAGATAGATTCAAGGGGAAACAATGGCAAGAGCAGAAGGTGCATTTGCAGTGGATCCTGTCATACTGGTGCTTTCTGACAGATACATTTTCTTGAGCTTCTGTTTGTATCTTGGGAAGTAGGAGCTGGAGACAGTGGCAAGTGCTTATGTCCCTGTGGAAGGGGGAAATCTCAGCCCTTCCATTTATTCATTTATTTATTTTACAGCCAGATGGAGGTATGTGTAACACGGAGGTACATGCAACAGTTCCATTACCATACTATTTTACTGGTATCATCAGTCAGTGTCTGGCCATGTGGTGAAATTGTATTTAAAAAAAGAAAAAGAAAAAAACCACTTGCTGTCTTGTTGGGAGGACTAGAAGGTGCTTTGCTGTGTGCTAAAGAAGGTGAGCTTTTGTTCTTAAGATGTGTATATGAGGGTCTGTGGAGAGAGCGGTGAGTAATCTTGTAGCAGGCTCCTGTTAACCTCATGTCCTTCCTCTCAGCTGTGCTTATGACATAGTACCACATGGATGTATATTTTGGTAACCTTGCTTGCTCTTGACCAGTGTTTTTTTCAGAGGTATCTACCATGTATTTTCTGTTTCTGTGTTCTGTTTAGAGAAGAGTTCCTGGAACAAATGAGATTTGAGCGGAGCAGGAATGTAGTCGGTGCAGATAGGTTGCTGGGATGGTAACCTTTTATTTCACCTCCTCCTGATATGACATAGTCTCTGCTCTTTGGGGTAGCATTAAAAGAGGACAATCATTGTGAAATATCCTGAATAGCAACATGGAGCCAGCAGGATATAGCTGCAGAGTTTTGGCAAAAGTCTAGAAAAAACTTCCTGTGACTGAACAACAGTTCAGCCTAAATTTTATTTGTGTCTGAAGCTTTCTGAATTGCATTTAGAGAGCTGAAGTAGGTGGAAACTAAATGCAAGCAACGATGAGAAGTGTCTGATGTTAGCTTTTTAAACCTGAATGCTTCTTAGGTTTTTCAAAATTTGCATTAAATATTTCAACACAACATTATTGGAGGAACTAGAAAGCAAACTCTACTCTGAGGTAGAATGCACAAAGTTGCATTTTGTGTGGTAACATGTTAAGTTAACTTCCAGGAAGCTACTTACATGGTGGTTATGTTTTAGCATATTCAGATACAACTTTTCTCACAAAAATAATGCTCTTGCCTGATCAGTAAGTTTGAACTCAGTAGTTTTTTGCTGCAGAATTGTCCATGTAGACCATATTTTAGTAAGGATACACTTTTGGGGGAGTAACTAGATGAAATTATGAAAAGGCAGCAACCTCATATATGGTGTATATTTTAAAATTTGAGCAGTCATGGTTAGGAAGATCAGTAAAATGAGTTCACAGTTCAGGTACACTCCTTCAAAAATTAATCACAGGCATGGTATGTGTGGTAATGGTGAAATATCACTGTGAGCTACAAATAACTCTTGAATGTTTCATTAGAAAGGAGTGGCCTTCAGTTGTCCCTGAAGTGAACCTCAGACTTCTCCAAAGTTTGCATTCACACCTGAGCTTCACATTCTGGATCTATCTGTAGTCCAAAGTCCCAGAAACACCCTCTCCATTTATCATCATCAGTATTATTGAATTTTATATTAAAGCAATATTTAAAGACCTGAGATTAGAACACCAAATCGATATGTAATACCCAGACTAATAATAAAATACTACCTGCTCTGAAAAGCCTGCAACATAAGTATATATTGAGAATTCATAACAGAAGATAAGCAACCTGGGGTATTTGAGTATGAGGAAAATAAGGCAAAGGTGAAGAGAAATTTTTTGCAGTCAGTATTGACCAGTACAATACATTTAAAATGTGTGTCTTCGAAACTCTGAACAAAAGGATCAAGCCAGCTACCTGTGAACCCCTTGAGTCGTTTGCCATTGAATTCCATGACAGCAAAATTAGTCCCAACTTAGCATACAGACATTGTGTTATAGTTGGTGGTTTAATAAACAGTCTTAGTAGGAAAGTGGAAAGGAGTGAAATATCCAGATTACCATTGAAAATATGTATAAAACAAGATTAAAAATTCTTTTTTTTTCAAATCTTCCCCCAAATATTAATGAATATTTTGCATTCATAAGAAGGAACTTCCTGAGTTACATCAGGCAGAAATGCAAAAAAGGCTGTGCTTCATTTTACTGTTACCTTGTGAGAACAAAACATGGTCACCTCAGACACTCTGTCATTAAATGTCTCCCCACCCTTTTTCAGTAAGCAGTTTGGAAAAAAGCAAAATAGTCACTCAGTAACTGGAGCAGTCAAACTGGCACTCAGTGGTATTTTTCATGTAACCATGTACATGGAAAAAATGTTCCACTGATGATAAGAAAAAGAAATGTGTAAACAGGCAATCAGCACTGTGTGTCCCGTAGGAAATGTCTTTATGTAAGGGATGAAATTTTCACCCCCATTTGGGTTCACAGCAGGCATCTGCAGCTTCTTGAGGACATTGTTTTATGCCTCATATTTTTAAATGCCAGCTTATCCCATCTTCTGCATGGCCATCATCTGTCCACTTCTTAGACTGTGTCCTTCCTGAGTCCTTCTGTGTGTAAAGAGCTTGAGGATGATTGGAGTGTGGGACTGACAGTGATAGCATCCCCAGAAAGAGATGTGGTGCAAGTGGTTGTGTCTGAGCTGTGCTGCATCAGAGCTGCCCATACCTGGAAGCACTGCACATGCTGAAAAGCTGCAGAGACTGCCACAGAGCTCATGTGCCCCCATTGTCTTCTTTCGATTACTGTACTGAGCAGAAAAGAGTCCAGTTTATGTGATAGGGAGCACCAGCTCCTCTGGGAGCTTCCAGGACTTTGGCAGTACTGATCAATCTCACCAAGATCTGTTGAAGAGCTGTATAAAAGTAACTTGACCTATCTTTTGGCTTCTCTCTTGATTTTATATATCTAAGGTGAGGGGACAAATTGGGATATGTTAATTTCACTCAGTTACCTTTCCAAATGGTAGTAATAAAGTGTTTTTGCAGGTAAGGAGGGCAAGCAGAGCACTTGTTCACCACCATTAACAAAACAAAAATATTTCATTTGTGACGTTCTGGATTTTGGTTGAAGTTGGGTGCACTGTACAAAGCAATTATTTTAGTTCTTGCTTTGCTTCTTTTCACTCTGTCTTTTAGAGCTAGTGGAAACAGCAGGTTCTGATGATTAATTTCAGGAACAGTATTAGTACAGAACTGGTCTGTAAGCTGTGCTAGAAGAGACTTGAAACAGGGCTAGTACAGAAAACCAATACTGTTCTTTCTGCTCTGTGGATAAACTCTCATGTTGTGCTAGACTTCCAGACTTCCATTGCAAAATTCATCAGAGTAACTGGTGACACATAATGCTATTTCCCTGCTTGTGTACATTTTAAACATCTTCTTATACAGAGTTTGTTGATAACAGCTTTGTGTGAAAAGCTGCTTTTGGTTGCTTGAATCTGGAGGTGAGGTTTTTAGACCCTTGCAAGATGCTGCAGCATAAATGGTGAAAGCTTCAGTTCATTTCTTAAATGTATTCATTAAGATTTGTGGGTTGCTCTCAGGAAACACCTTGGCTTGCTTGCTTGCTGGAGGATGTGAGTGTGCTTATGGTGGGAATTCACTGAAGGCTACCATGACAGCTCTTACCATTTTGTGTTTCTTTCTGACTCCATCTAACCCCCTTATGAAACTGAAAAATAACAAAAGGAACTGGAATAGAGAGGGCAGGGGAAGGTTTGTGAACTCCCTGGGAGGATTTGTGGAAGAATAATTCTAGTCCTGTTTTATTCTACCTCCTGTGTTTAAAAATAAATTTAAATAAACAACTAGTTGCAGCATAACCAACCTGATACGCAGTTTTCAAATGTTAATGTAGCAGCATGCCACTAAGCATGAATGGAAGTATGGAGGAAACTGATGGAAGATAAATCAGTGGATAAAGTTTGAAATAGCATAATTCAGTTAAAAGGATGAAAACATTTTTGCTCATTTGAACTGTAGTAGCACAGGGTGTCCCTATTCCAGCAACAAGGCAATATCCTTAGCACTCCTTGCTTGCTAGGAAAGCTGTAAGTGGATAGTTACGGACAAGAATATTATCACATCTGTTTTACTGTAGAGATAAATGGAGTTCTGTAGGTTTTACCAAAATCAGAAAGGAGAGAGAACCCACTCCTCTCCAAAGCAGCCCCTTCTGTCTTTTTAAGAAGTTAACAAATAGAATCTGGCAGAAGTAGAGGGAAACATATGTGTACTTAATCCCTTTGGGTTGCAAGGGGTTTTTCTGAATGTTTGTATGAAGTTTCTGTCAGTGCTTTTAGCTGTGTGCAGTAGTGCAAAGGTAAGGGAACAAACAGTCTGAAACTCCCATTGTACTTAGGCAGTGCCAGCTATCTTCTCATGTCTGTGGGCTTGGGTGTCACTTTTTGGAAGGTGCTTCTTCCTCAAGTGCTCTCTGAACTACCTACCATGTCTAAACATAAGTCCTGACTATGAATGCTTCACCCCTTTCACAGTCTTTCAAGTCTGTGCAGTTCAGGGTACAGAAGTTTGTCTTTCTCTGATCAGGTAATGAGCTTGGGTTGATTTAAGAAAGAAAACAGTGTCCCTTTTAGGACAAACGCCCCAAAATGCTTCCTTTCCTTCAAGCCCTTGCTAGCTGCTTGTCATTGGTTTTGAGTTTAATATTTGGACTATCAGTCAGGATGCTGTGCTCTTTCACCAAGCTGATTAAAAGTTATGAACACACCCATGGATTTCGCTTGTCAAAGTCAAAACAGGGTATTTTCTCCAACTTCATAATAGCTTTTTCTCTCATGTGTTTTCTATAACTTTTGTGCTGGGCCTTGAACTTCCTTGAAAACTTTTTAATTAAAAGCATTGTTTATTCCAACAGGAGCACATTGACAGTTGAGGAATATTTTTTCTTCTCTGTGTGTCATTCACTATCTTTTTTTTGCTTGTAAACTCATGTTACATTTTAGCTTTGGTCCAAAAGACAGTACAGGAGGGGGCAGCTTGAAACTCATCTTCAGTTGCAGCATGTTTCTCAGTTGTCTTACAGTATTTCAGTTTGGGTAAGAAACACTGTATAACTGCATGATAAAAGCCTCCATACAAAACAATTTTGTCATTCTGACACAATGCGTCCATGACAACATAAAGACTTTAACCCTTATTTACCCAAGTAATCATATTTACATGACTTTAAATAACAGTGCTGTCCAGGTAAGAGTGGAGTGCTTTACCGTTCTGTCTGAACATGACCATTATTGAGGCTTTTGCATATTCTTTTGGATGTAACTTTAGGGCCAGCAGGAAAAATGTTTTCTGTCTTATTTGTCTGTAAGCATATAGCAAATGGTCACTGTATTCTCTGCTTTAATACATTTTACTTGACTTAACGTTGTTGTGAGAGATGGGGTGATTGCGTGGAATTTCAACACAAACCCTGCTTCATTCAGGGCATTCAGATTTTGGAGAATTTAGATGACTCTAAATGAGTATTTTGAAGTACTGATATGGGAAAAGGGAGAGCTGTTCTAACTTATGTGTTATCACATGTCTTGCTTAAGCAACTGAGTTGCTTATAGACTAGGAGAAGAATGAAGTGCAGTTAGACTAGAAGAGCTTGTACTCCTTTTAATTCTAAACCAAGTACAAAATAAAAGCTTTGCATCTTCAGCAAAGACCTGTAGTTTGACAGATATTATCTAATGTTCAAATTGGTCTGCAAGAAGCTTGGAGCGAGGGCTTCCTGGACAATTTTACCTTGTTTGCCAGATAATTAAGAAGATCAGTTTGCAGCTTGGGAACATGCTTAACTGCTTGACCTTCATCAAGTCACAGAAATGCTGAACTTTCTGAGTTTCCATTTGTACCTATAGAAGTGATTTTGTGCTGTGTTGTACCTACCCAAATGCCGATTCTGTGGGCGTTGATCCTTTAATGTCTTCAGAACATTTCATTATTTAGTCAATGAGCAGAATATAAAAGAGGGATTAATTCATGTGAGTCAGTGTTGTAAGATAAGATGTAGAAAAAAATGAATGTGCTCAAATCTGCAGTATTTTTAGTGAGTAGACAAGTAAAGGCAATGATGATATTGCTCATCTGAATCACACACAAGAAACTATTTTTATTGTTTGACATTGGCATTCCAGTCCCTGCAGTCATGGGCAGTTCATACAAATTGTCTGTCTCAGGTGCATCACTTGTATAATGGGGGCAGTAATAGTTACTTATCACATGTACATTTGGAAGATAGAGTTGTTAATGCTTCTGAGGACCTTAGCCTGAAGGAGCAAATTGTTTTAAGTACTTCAAAGAATGAGGGTTCTTATAAACTGATCTGTGAAAGTAATTTTTGTAGGGGATTTTACAAAGATCTTAAAATATTTAAGCCACCATTCTCTTGTGTTCCAGTAAAGAAAAAGAGATGTCTCTTAAAGCATGTCACCCTATCAGAACTTACTGTTAGGCATTTCTAGGTTTCCATTGTTATTATTTATATAAAATTTGGTCTGTAGGTCTCAGGTTTCTGTTTCTGTCTGGTACTGGTTTTCCTGAGTCTGATCCTAAAGTGCAAGACGTAAGAGAGGAATGTAGCTCTGGTTCTGCAGTAGGAACAAGCTAGTGGACAAAATGCCCCATATATAACAAAGGATTTAGGGACACATCTCAAATCCAAAGCTGGGGAATTTTTAATGATGACATGGTGCATTTGACTATGCTCTCCTTTGGTTGCAAAAATTCAAACTCAGCTGTAATGATTGAGGCAGAAAGGGAGTTATTAACTTGAGAGCTTTTCATGATTCAGAGTACTATACTGGTGGATGTTATTAACACAGGAAAATTATCTGAGGCCTCATGCCTGTTATTAGTGAAAATATATGGAAAGTGACTGTAAATAAGTACCTGTTGTATTCCACTCTCCCTCACCCAAAAAGAAGTGTACACTCCTTGAGTGCACATGTATGTGGTGCGCATGAAGTGAAATGAACTGGTGAACTAGGGAGATGCTGAGTAGAGGACAGCTTAGAGACAAAATGGAAAGAGGCTGAAGAGAAATGAGACTAATAATGGATTAGAGCTGAAAGGAGAGCTGAAAATCACAGCTGCCAGGGCTCTACCTTGATAGGGGTCAAGGCTTACAGGAATAGCACACAGCTCCTAGGTCAGGGTAGTGGCAGAAGAGAAGAGTCAGTCTTAAAGGTGTAAACTGCAGAGCCCCAACCCCATGTTCAGTCTACACCTATATTTGCTTCACAAGTCTTTATTTTACAGAACTCAAGAGTTTCTCTTTTAGTTTCTTATGTGCAAAGGGCAAACACTTACTTGCTTTTGTACGAATTTTTGCCCATATGCAGGTCATGCTGGTTTGGGAATGCATTAGTTTGTGAGGACAGATTGTGGTTTAGCCCATGGAGAATTTTAGAGAGAAATGAGACTGGACATAGGAAGAAATATGAGGACGAGAGGAGTAGGAGGTGGGAGAGAAGGTGGGTCATAATAATTAAATGTTTACATGTAATCAGAGTGAGATGAGACACAAAGACAGGTTGGAAGAAGTTCAGAAGTGGGGAGTGAATGGGATGAAGGAAAATGAGCAAAGAATAGCAAAGCCAGCCTATGGGGTTTTTTTTTGGTTGTTTTTTTTGTTTTGTTTTGGTTTTTTTTTGAGTGGTTCCAGTTCTCCACTGCTTTAAGCACCATTTACTACAAAGTAAATATGTGCTTGGTTGTGATCACCATTTGAAGAAATGTTGAGGCTAGATGATGGTAGAAAACTACATGCTGAAAACCAAGCAGTTCTCAAACAACGTGGATGGGAACATGGATAGTAGATAAATAGAAGGTATTCCTGGTGGACATGAGGTCCATTGTATGTTCTCCAGCTAGGGAAAAGGCTAATATGGAAGTAGCTGGCAGCAGAGGTGCTGTTAGAGGCTGCTCCTGGGCGCTGGTCCAGTTTATACTTACTCAGAACAGCTAAGGCTGGCAGACACTCTGAGAGTGTCTAGTCCAACCCTCCGCTCAAAGTAGGGTGAGCAACTGCAGGTTGCTCAGGGCTGTGGCCAGCTGGGATTGAATATCTCCAAGGATGGAGGCTCCACAACCTCTATGGTCAATGTGTGCCCCCGTACAGTACTTTTTTTTTTCCCTTATGTTTAAATTAAATTTCCTCTATTTCAGTTTGTGCCCATTGTCTGCTTGTCACTGGACACATTGACTCACACTGCAGGGGAACAAAAAAGGGGTACATAAAGGTGGCATGTGGACAAAGATGCTTTTTGAGCTGTTCTGTGTTGCCTTTGAATACTGGCTTAATTGTGAAGACAGGAATACTGAAAGATTGCAGTAGACTGCATGCTATTTAGAGTACAGTGACATCTTTTTCAGGGAAATTATTTGGCTCAGGTATGTGAGTCTCAGCTGAATAACACCACTGGGGATTACAAGTATACTTTGCTTAGGACTTTGCTCCACTCCTTTACAATACCTGTTGGATTTTATGTGAGTTTCCTTCCATTTGCATTCCTCAGCTTTCAAAGACTGACATAGGATTCCATCCCTGATTGAGTTGCATTGATTTCTGTTAACGGCTCTGAAGTTTGAACTTTTTTTTTTTTTTTTCCTCCTGAGCTTGGGACAAACCCTGTGCTTGTCCTGAATAGTAGATAATGCAATTACTGTGCTTCATGAATTTCATAAAAAACTTGTTTTTAAATGCGTGGCCATGGTTTCTACTTATCAATTCTGTTAGCAGATGACGAGATCTTAGTACAGTTGGAGTGCCCTTTTTTCTTTCGTTCCTGTAAAAGCATTCAGTATTGAATTTTGCACAACGGGAAGATTCATCATGGGCTCAGAGCCTGGCTGGCACACAGCACTGTGCTGTAGCTCTCCTCACAGCTGTTGTCGTTCTGCTTCCTGTGGTGGAGCTGCGTCTTTCAAAGTAGCATGGGCGGAATCACAAAGAATGAAGACTTGTTTTAAGTATGTCCTAGGCAAATGTGTGTCTAAAAAAGCCCCACAAACAAAAACTGCTCACAGACTGAATATGATTTTTGAAGTTTTCTGATGTTTATTTGAACTTTCCCCAAATCAGGCAAACCGCTTGTTCTTTCTTGCCCGATTTTGCAAAAACACACAGGGTAGCCTTTTATCAACAGCTTCCTTTAATGCATCTGAAGATGCCTTTGTTTTGTTTGTACAGTCTCATGGCATTACAATCCTTGGATCTGAATATTTGCAAAAAGCATCAAGAATAGATTTTTTTGCCAGGTTCATGGTGTTTCTTCTTTCAGAATGAACAAGAAGTGCTGTAAAGCCATTGTTGTAGCAATGCTGTTTCTGCTTAGGAAGAAATGAGGAAGTATGAAAGTTCACAGGAATTAAGAAGAAATAAGACACAAGGTAGCCAAGCTACTTGAATATCTAGTAATAGGAACACTTTAGGTTTTATTTCAACTCTGGGCAAAAGTTCAAATAAGATTATTTTATTTGAATGAATCCTTTAATGTCTCTTTTTCACACACACACACACACACACCAATGTATGTTTATCATCTCCCAGGATAGCTATAACCTGGGAGCAGCTTTATATATTAGCTATTGACACAGCCCCACCACTGCAGCCCATGAATTCCTCAAGGTGTTTTCTTTATGGGTAGCTGAACACTCATAGCTGTTCTCAGTTGTTCTTTTCCTGGAGATACTGTACCACTGCAGTGCTTCCTCACTGGTATGATATAAGTGTGCCTCTGTCCCTCACAGTGGCCACTGTTTTAGCTTTTCACATTTACTTAGTTAAAACATTAGGGCTATATTCAGTCCTCAGCCTGGATGATAATCCAGTGTAAGGATCAGAATAATGTTTTATAAATAATGCCTTTTTCCCATATAAATGAGTGATGAGGTGAAATGGGAATGGTCTTCTCTGTTTTGAAGTAGCTTTTTGTGCTTCCTTCAAAGCCCATTTTCTCCTAACACCTGCTTTCAACATGAAAATCAGAATTGCCTTTTTTAAACAAGAGTCTCTCATTCTCTCTTTTTTGACCTCTGACTTGTTTTGTCCCATTTAACACTGTTCACCTCACCAATACCAGAAAACAGGAAGAATGAGAAACCAGATCTAGCAAAATGAGATCAGTCTTGCTTCTTTGAGATTTTTTAAAAAAAATTAAGGCAGGCTTGAGAATCTTTCTGTTTTGTTCTATTTGATATTTTGGAGCTTCTTAAAATGGTGGTGAAGTGGGATCAATGTAATAGGGTCCTTTATAATGAAGTAAAATGGACAAACTGTTCAGTTACTATTATTTATTCTAGGTCAGGATTTTTTCTTAGCGTTAAAGGTTAATGCCACTGTTTCTTCAACTGCCTGGTGTAGCTGAATGCCCTGGAGCACAAAGTGGAGTAATGCAAACATGCAAGAAGTATTTCTAAAAAGTCCTTCATGTGTCTCTGATAGATGACAAAGTATTTGTTGTGAAGCTTCACTTCTTCCTGGCAGTTTGGCCAGCCAGCCTGACTGTGGTCCTCTTCCCTCTACCAGCCCCTTTCCTTCTTGCTCACCCTCAGCCTTGGTGGTATGATAATACAGAGCTGGCACATCTGACAACTCAGACTTTTTCCGTCAGATTCATTGTGGATTTCAAATGCATCATCCTCACGGAGTGACAGGAGGGAAGAGGATAGCCTACAGTCATGGCACAATCTTTGCACTGCCACAACTCGCCTGCAGAGAGTACACAGAAGCATCCACAGCTGGAGGAGTTCATTTGTAACCCTTGTGAGGAGTGTCTGTGTTCATGGATTTGCCTTCACATTCAACAAGGCCAGGCCCAACAAAGAGACATGCCTTATATGGCCTTGTAAAGTAGGAGAAATTAAGTTCAGTTCTGGTCAGAAGATGTTGTGAGTAATTCAAACTTGGAGAGAAACACGCCTTAAAAATCAGTGAATTGAGTTACAGTAATGCTGTATTTCAACTGGGAGTGCTCAGGCACAGGATCTGGCGGCCATGGCTGAAACGTTTGTTACCGAAGGGCTTCCAAGAAGCCTAATCTCTCTATGTTTGTGCCCTTTCAAATACTCCTTTTTCCACAATAGTGTCTGAACCAGAATTTCTTGACACCCCTTAATTTTTTGGGAGGGGGCCATTGTAGTATTCCCTCCCACCACCCCTAGAACTGCACTATTATCTGTCCTTTTCCTAGGGCACATGGGGATATGTGCCAAGAGCAGCCCGTGATTTAGGTCTTCAGCTGGCTCTGATGCAGCTGCTCCTTTATTGAATGTCTCTCACACTCTAGCTGCTTGAGGGTCAAATTAAAACTGGCAGTCAAATTCTGTGTTTGTGGCTACCACCAGCTAAATATTTCTGCCCACTGCCATCCTCTCGGAGGTTCCTGTGACCTCTCATAGCCCTCAGTCACTTTGGAGAGCAGTAGGTAGCTGCTAAATTTCTCTTTTTCTGTGCTTCCAAGTGCCAGCTTGCCAGCTAGGCATGTATTGTAACTACTTCTCATGGTGCCTGAAGCTTGTGCATTGCAGCTGCTCTTGCAATAGCCTCTCCCTGCATGCTCCAGGCAAACATTAATGCAGGCTATTCTGCTGCCATCAGAAGAAGTCATGCAATCTTCCAGTGGCACAGTAAACCCCGGGTGCCCTGTGGGTGCAGGTTGTGAGCCAGGTGAATGGCACAGGGCCTGTTCTGTGCCCAGAGGCTGTGAGTTTGAGTGATACAGCTATTAAGCATAAAGGCATCACCACTGGCACGTGAAATCTTTGGGCTGCAAAGGTATTCTGGTTAAGTGTGACTACGTGTTTGCTCTGTGCTTACATGATCCCTCAGGCAGATACTTCTGGCCCCTGTCAGAGTCAGGGCAAGAGGTGTTCATTTGTTTGGACCAACATGGCTGTTCTTGCATTCTACGCCTGCTGCACACAGAAAGGCTGGCAAGGCAGAGAAAATTTCCTTCTCTCTGGCTCTTAAGCACCCTGTTGCTTTGGTAAAGAAGAGTATATATAAAGTACACATAGCTTTATCTTAGCAAAGTAATACTTTGAAATTTTTTATAGTTGATTTAGGGTGAAATTCACCAGATGATCTAGCATGCATGCAGAGGAACTAGAGGAAGCAATCTTCCTTTCGCTCCTTGGTAAAGCAGCCTATACCTGGGTCTTACACATGGCATATGATACAGGCCACGCACCATGCACAAGAGGAGCATGATAGCAAACCAACAGAGAAACTGAGGAGCGTTTATGCTTTCAGACTGTTGGACCATACAGTTCTGAGGCCAGAGAGAGACTTGGACAGTTTGAACCCCTGCTTTTCGCTTTGGTGTGTTTGGACAGTTCCTGAGCTCAGGTCAGAGTCTGTATGTTCCTGCAGGGGCTGGAAGCATCTGTCCAGTTACATGGTTCAGGCCCAAATGTGCCATATTTGAATTGTGAGGAGTTAATATTCCTGGGAAAAGGATAAGACTGTCTCCTCTGCCTTCCTGTACCTTCCTTCTACAGCAGCAATCGAGTGCAGTGCTGGTGTTTCCTGTGGCAGTTCTGGACTGATGGTTCTACCCTCCTGGTGCCAAAGGGAGAGGAATTCCTATTGTGTGTTTGCAGTCTTTATGCAACTGGCTGTGACCCATCTGTGTAGTTTGAAAAATGTTCATGCCACAATAGACATTCACTATTAATCACAATGACATCGCCTAGCCTTTAAGTGCTTAGGTACTGCAGTGATGGTAACTTTCGCAAACTTTGACTTGCTCCCGGCAGCCACAACAACATTTTTGCTAAGTACAAGCTATGCTTACAGAAACCGGTGCTTTGATTGCATAAAGCTGAGCACTGTTCTCACTGACCACTGCCTGTACAAAAAAGATGTTCCTGTGCACTGTTGCATACACCAGCTGGCCTTGGAACAGTGATCTCTTTGCCACTGAGCTCCCATACTTCGTGCACACTAAATTAATTCCTGTCATTTATTACTTGCCTTTTAAGTACAAGGCAGAGAGCTTCTGAGAGTTTCCCAGTGCCTCTTCCAGCTCTCCTAACTCCCAAGTTTACTTAAATTTTAATTAGATACTTCAGAGTTAGCTAGTTAGATACCCTGTCTTTTTCCAACCCATTCCATTGCAGCTGACTACTCATAACATTTCTCCTCTGTTACAGTCCTGAAATACATTCAGGACAGTGAACAATATTATGGAAATGCTTTAATTGAAATGTTTTTTTTCAGTTCAGCAACTTGGTCACCAGTTTGTTTTGCTTCAGTGTGAGAGGAAAAAAAAACGAAGAACCTCAGCTACAGTGGAGACTTCAGAATTCAGTGTTTATTACTGTTACCTAGTCAAAGAGCTGTCTTAATGTTTAAAACTGAAGTAATGTCCCTGCTAAGTGGGGGGATTTTGGAAAGGGGAGGAGGAAGTGGGCTGCACAGAATGGATCATTGGTATCTAAAGATGTTGGTATGCTGATGGCATACTTCACTGAGAAAAAAAAATAAAAAGGTCAGCGAGCCTGACTCTTTTTTACACAATGGCCCCTTTATACTACCCTGCCAGTAAATGAGCGTAGATGGGAATTGGACTCATTTAGATTGATGGGACTTAGCATTTCTTTGGGGAGGGTAGTACAGCAGGCAGAGGTCCTGCAGTTGGCTGTGTCAGCTGCCATGTGCATCTAGAAAAGTATCTTTATAGTAACATGGGAAACTAAATCCTCCCAGAGAATAGGTGGAACTTAATCCTGGCCTTTAGCTCCTCAATTAACCTTGGCACTGTAACACAGTGGACTCTGGATGAGGGAGGCATCTTAGAGTGGTTCTTAAATAGCTTCTTAAATAGGGGATGAAATATCAATGTTTTGCTGGAATACTGCTTCCAGCCAACATGACAGGACTTAAAAAAATGTAACAGAAAAGAGCCCCAGCTAATAAGGTCTCTCCTGAACCTCTTCTGGACAAGATGTGGACCAGGACCAATTCTCCTAGGTGTGTCTTAGCTACAAAAGGTTATGGAAGAGGGAGTTTAAGGAACTGAATTTTTAGAGGGTGCCCTTAGCTGCACTTCAGATGTACCTGACTGCATTGGCTGGTGTGTGTGTAAAGCATAAAAGGTACAGCAAAAAGTATTTTGCTGATGCCAGTACAAAAACTGCATGTATCTAGTGGTAGGTATGAACACAGGCTGTAGCCTGAACTGATGAATCCTTTTTACACAGACGGGTTCATGTATGTTCATGTTCATGTTCATGTATGCTTACACATTCCTGGTTTGGTGCATAGCCTGTCAGCTATGGGCAGATAAATACCATCTTAAGTGTGACTCAAAATAGTTTTCTGCTTTGTTTAGCAGAACTTTATGGTGTTTGAATATTTTTATTTGTCCAGTAGAGTTATAGTCACTTAAAAAACAAATATGTCAATTTTTTCAATACTTCATGACTTCACTGCTTATGAGTCATCTTTTGAAATGTTATTGTAGCTCTGACACATTTCTGTTGTTTAATTTCACTAAAAGGAGTTGCTAATAATGCAAACCAGGTCTAAAATTTTAAAGATTGAAAAATAAGAAAAGTGAATTTTGCATGATTTTGCATGATTCTTGTAGCCAGACTGAACAGAATAAGTTTTCCTTTTCTGCAAAATAATGTGTTCTAGTTCCTTGTGTAGATTTTCATCTGTCTTCAGTAGTACAAGTTGTTGGAGATTCCTTGTACTAGCATCACCTTGACTGCTACTTTGTGAAAAAAGTGATGCTTTCTTTTCTTATTTCTGAGACAGACTGTAAGGAATTCAAGGATCGTTTTGTAAAGAAGTGTAGTGTGTGGCAGTTTGGATAGAACAAATAGCTTTGAACCATGAGTCATGCAAAAGTCTTAGCACAGAAGGTGAATGGTATGTTATGTAAGGGTACTAGGAAATATAGTCATGGGTCAGGACTACACTGAGTAAGGTCTTAGATGCGAACCAGGGAGGTCATAGACAGAGGGCTGATATCCAAGAATAAGACCAGGTGAACCTCTTGCAATTCATTCAGTGAGCTCAATGAGAAATACAGTAATATTTTGAGAGACAGATGGGATTACTTTGTTTTAAAAAGGGGAAGATCAAAGCCTGCCTTCCCTGTGGGAGAAGTTAGGCTAAGTGAGAAATGATACAGAAGAACGAGGTGGGGGGGTGAAAAAAGAGGTAAGTGAAACTATGAGGGGAGATTTTTGGGTCCAAGTGAGAAGACTAGAAGAGGTGAGCAGGTAGGGAATTTCTTAAACTGTAATGGGGAAAAAGGAAAAGGTTGTAGTATAGTTAAGGAAAACATTGTCATATAACTAGGGAAAGCAAGCCAAAGAAGGCAAAAATCACACCCTTTTCCAGTTTTGTACTTGAAGCATTGATTATCTTCTGAGTACAAAGAGGAGAGCAGGCAGGGATTAAGACAGGAGCCCAAAGTTGTGGAGAAGTTGCTGGGATTGAAGATGCAATAGTGAATTATGATGAGGAAGGTGGCACTAATTTCTGTCAGCTGGAAGATTACAGAAACAGGGGTGGTGTGATTTTCTGTCCATCTGGGGGAGGTCCCAACCTGGCTTTGAAAGAGTGGTCCCTGATGTCATGGAGAGGAGCAAAAAAATCAGTGGGAAAGTGAATGAAGAAAAGAATGAATCGGTAACCCTACCTGATGAAAGCAAGAGAAAAGGCAGTGAGGGGAGAGGATTGAGAGCTGTGAGCTCTGACAAACTCTGATGAAGTGAGAGAAAGGCCAGATGATGTGTATCAGAACAACAGTGTAAGAGTTTGTTCTAGGTCAGGCCAGTATTGGGAATGCACCCTTTACAGATATCTTGCAAAGATTACCACACCTAGGTCAGTCACCATAACTGGGGCCAGGAACTGCTCTGAGCTCTGTAACAGCAGAGTGAAAGCTTGGGAAGCCAGCTTTTCTCTCCTCTCTAACTGCTGCCAACCTGACATCAAGCTCTTGCAGTCGGTGGAAGTGTATGGTTGTGGGGCTAGTTTGTTAGTGTGGAATTTGATACCAGCAGGTATGTATGTTTCAAAATAATATCATCGGACCAGAGGAAGAAATCTGTGCTTCTGTTGTGAGAAATGTCCTGCTCCTTAGCTAATAACAGTGCCCTGCAGTCACCTCTCTTTTGCAGTGCCCCTTGTTGAGTCTGCATAGTCATGAATTCCAGCATGCCTTTTTAACAAAACAAAATGAAAAAGAAAAAATATTTAAACTTCAACTTGGGATGAACCAAGGCCAGACCAGTGACACTGAAAATCAGACAGCTGGGGCCAAGAAATGTGCTTCTTGTGCCACAGCTGCTACAGGATCAAAGGAAGATGAGAAAGCTTGTTTTGCAAAGCTCTGTACAGTGGCACTCAGCCTGGCCCCTAGACAGGACACCTTTGTTGGCAAAGGTTTACTTAATCTGACCTGTGCTATTCACACGTCATCACAAGATTAGATGTGAATGCATCAAAGAATACAGTAACAAATGCAAGCAGTAACCAGACTTTCTCTTGATATTTCAAGGAATACAGTGAATTTCATTGTGTGCAATATGTACAATTAAAATCATAAGTGCAAAAAAATTGAGGTCTTTCCCACCCACCATGTGCAAATAATTGTGTACACAGAAGCAGCTGATTAGAACTGTGGATTATCTCTGTTAAATCAGAAGGATTGCTAGCTGTGTCATGGTGATGGGTGCTGCAGTGTTCAGCCAGCAGTGAGAGCAATCCTCTTTGCCCTAGCCTGTCTGCCACGTCGTATTGCTTTTTCAGCACCAGAAACACTACTGATCGAAATAGGAGCTACCAGTGAGTGCAGAATAAGCACTGTAATAGGCTCCACAGATACTGTATTTGTAGTGTGCATGGAAGAGGAGAATTTTGCCCTTGGCCTGTAAATTACAGACTTATGCATAAGATTGTATGCAGCTCATTTTTTAAAAATCATTACAGGTCCTCTCTGATGTTAGGTCGCTCTAGTAGTTATAGCCAAGATTGTAAACTTTTTTTACAGAGGAGCATTCCACTGCCTTTTATTCCTCCTTGATTTTGTATAAAGTCTATGAAGAGCCATGGGACTGACTAAAACTACATAACCAAAAGTGGGAAGTTTTGTAACTCTTTGAAATGTAAATGGAACAAGATATTTAATAATGGTCTTTTGATTTGGAATAGTCTCTTTTTATCAGAAAGAATTAATTCATAGGTCTTATAGACCCTTAGATATGGCATTTAGATAGTGTCCAATTCATGGCACTGAAACACCTCATTGTTCATTACCTGTATCTTATGGAACAGACAATGGTAGAGTGAAAATGTAAACTGAACAATAACATTACAAATTATTCTTCTCTTCCTGTATAGCACAATGTAATTCCTGATGTAAAGCTGTCTGTCACCAGATTCTTGCTAAACTTACTGTATGGTCATACTGCAGTTTTGGACTAACACTGAAGACACATTGGTTTCTGACTTTGTGATAGTGTAGGTTTGCACATTGTCCTTCATACGTAGTCTGTCACTGTAACCCACAGCTCATCTCTTTCTTTCTTGAGTGTCCTTATCATTGCCTAGCTCACTTGGTCCTTACCTACAATCTTTTAATCTTTTTTGGATGTTTTTCGCTAGCATACAAAAATGTAAATTTCCATGGTGAGCAGAACCATATTTCAGAGTTTAGGGCAGGAGGGATAATCTCCTTTTGAGTGTGATTTTGCAGTATTGAATTTTTAAACACGTATACACTTTGTATAAGATAATGCTTAATATTTTATTTTAAGACCTTAATTCAGTAATCATTAAGTATAGAAGCAGCACTGTTACTCTAGTGGGTTTTTATATCCTATTATTACAGAAGGTACCTGAATTTAATTCAAGCAGTAGTAATTCTTGCCTTTGTCAATGTTCCATATTGTCCTTGAAAAAGAGGGTATTTCTAAGGAAGATTTCTAATCTCTAGACAGTGGAAATATTGGTCATTACATAGGGAATTAAAGGGAAACTAATCACATAGATATTTTGAAGACAGCCAGCTTCCTACTCATGTGAACTCACTGTCTTTGACAGCACTGAGCACTCCTTTGTGCAGATACAGCCTATAGACTTCTGGCAATGCACTGCTGTGTGGCAGTGGTGACAGAAGTTGCGTTTATTCCTTTGTATAGTGGATGGTAAAGACAAAAATCTTTTCATATTTGCACCTTGTTGGTATACCTTTCTTTGTTGAGCATCATCTCTCTGGGGAGATTTCTACAGTCAACGATCATTTGGCTGTTGGAGGGTTTTCTTCAAGTTCCCTTGGTTTGATCACATTTAAAAAAAACCCTCTGCTTATTTTTTCAATCTTTTAACATGGTTTATTTTTTTAATAAAGGCATTTTGAAATCAGAAAATCAGTTCTGTAACCTAAATTATGACTTCTCTGTTGAAATATATTAATAGTTAGACTATGATTTGCAGTAGGACTGCTAGGTGAGCCAAGACCAAAGGAGGAGGCTTTCTTTGTGTTACAGTAACTAGCACAGTACCTGGACCTACCTAAAGAAGAGGTATTGGAGACAATTTGTAGGAAAGGAGACTTCAGGAGAAAAACTGAAGAATGTATTGAGGAGGGAAAACTCACTAAGAAGGAGGATGTAGTGAAATGAGAGATAAATAAGGAGAAAATTAACATATACCTTATGATGTCTCATCTAATGGTAGGCTTTCTGCTCCCCATTTACGTCTCTATATTGCTTTAATGCTAATCAATACAAAACAGCAGTTATTTGCATTTTTCCTGCCACACAAATTATAACTTTTCACATAATTTTATTTCATTCCATTCTAAGAAGGGTTTTTTTAAAAAAACAAAACAAAAAACCCCAAACAAAGTCCTCTTTTTTAGGGCCAAGTGGATATTCCTTATAGAAAGTATGCTCAAAGGCCTTTCAATCTTAGAAAAGATCCAAAGACTGGAAAAATATATTCTGCATCAGTGGATACTAATGAAAGCCTAGGTCGTGGCACAGGCAATCAAGAGCATCTTTTAGTTGCTCACAGTAATATGTATAAATACACACACATACATATATGTTTATTTAAAAATATGTATAACATCTATGTTGTTGTGTATTATATAGTCTGAAGTACACAAACAAGTGACATCTTTGAGTTGTTGCCTAGAGGCACTTCATGTTGTCTTCAATGAATTTGCAGTTTCTTTTCATTAATAGGTGGTAAATATGCTGGTTTTGAGGAAGCTTGAAGAAAGATCCACTTGGATATGTTAAAAAATGGAGTTAGGAGCATACTGTGGGAGCTCATTAATGATTCAGGATGGTTGGTTTCAGTTTCCACTCCTTCCTTTCACAAGGCAAAATCTGATCAATACTTTCCTTTCAAGGTCACAACTGCTGCTTGGTCTCTGTCCTTCTCACAACCCTTGCCCAGCCATAGCAGTGTTTTGGAGGATTTAATTACTAGTTTAATCAAGGTTGTCATCAATAACTCTTAGCATAGTCAGGCTCAGACAGAAAGCCAGATTATTACAGGACAGGGCTCTGCCCTGATCCAAGTACAGGGCTGCTGTGCTCGTGAATGTCTTCATGTCAGTCACAAAAGGGGCTTTTCCCCTCCCTCCCTATCCTCAGTAATCCTATGGTTGCATTACAGACAGGAAAGTTGTGAAACATTGGTATAGCATATCTCAGCCATTTGGTTTTGCAAGATTTCTAAAATAGAGTTGAGTTTAAGAAAATCAAGTTTCTGTCTTTGTGAGGGAAAGGGTGCTTCCACTGCATGGGCTATGACACTTCATAATGTGTTTTGGCAATTTGTTTTCCAGTGCTGCAAATGAAAGTTAAAAAAAAACTATTAGTTTTTTTGTGTACTTTTTTGGATAAATTTTTGGGTGCATTTTTTCCCCTTATTTAGAAATTGTTTCAGTATAGACTAAGTAAACTTGTTACATACTCAATAACTAACCCTACTTCCGGAAGTTATATTGTAAATCCTAAGGGGAGTACCCAATTCAGTATTTTAATTGCAGGAAAGGAAACAATGTTCCTCTAATAGGGGTGGAAACCTTTGTCCCTGTAAAATAACTTTCCTGTTTTGAGAAATATCAAAAGCAGTCACTCACAAATACAGAAGAATGTCTTAATATCTTTTGTTTGGAATCCTCTTAGAGTATTCTCTCAGCCAAGCATTTTTCTTTCTGAATAGGCTGCTAAAATACAGGTTTGATGCTTTGTCAAGAGGCAAGCAAGGCTGCCTATCCTTGCTTATTACTTCAGTTTTCACATAGACATCATATTGCTGAACAGAGTCTGCTTTTTTAAATGTAACTTCTGTAGTTTAAAAGTGATATTTAAGATTTGTTAACTTGAGTAGAATGAGCTGGATGTATTTGTAGGAGATAAAAAGGTGGTCCAGTATAATTTTTATGTTGGCTGAAAAATAACAAATAAAATTTAGGGCATCATCTCTTTCTTCTCCTGCTTTTTAGGAAAATCTGGACAGGGTAAAGGTCTGAAGTCATGGCAGAATTCAGAGTTATCATAATACTTTCAGGAGCAAGCTCCTGGAGGTCAACTTTATTGTAGAATATGAACACAGTTAATCATGCTTGTTGAACACGATGGATCCAATAATCCCTAATTGGTCAAAGAATGTCCATAGTTCTCTTTGCTCATTCTACTGACATCATATTTAATATGGCTCGAATCAGTTTTGTATATATTCTATTGATTTTATGCTGTTCATAAAATGCTAGTAATAGAAAATCTATTTCTATTTCTTTTTTGTGGGGGACTAGTACCTTAATGTTAATATAATTTCCAAGGGAAAAGCTGTTCAGTGACTCATGTGAAATATGCTGGAGAGAAGTTGTGTATATATATATATATATATATGTGTGCAGCTACACAGATTTTCAAGTGGTGTAATTTAAGTAGATGATTTAAGTTGAGCCCTGCCATTTGGCTGGGGTTTGCTTTTATATGTTTCTTATTTTTAGGTGTTTGTCCCTACATTGAATTCATAATGTATGTCCAGGTCTGCTGGCCACAGATCCACTGCCTTTGCATGTGAAGTTCATTTTTTCTTATTGCAAAGAATACTTGGCACTAGTATCTGAAAACTCAGGACGGAGAGGATTGCATTTGCAAATCTTTTGTTTGTGTTCATTGCGATGCCTCATGCTGAACTACCTTGGACTAGAACAGGAGGAGATGTGGAAACCTGTTGTTCTGCTACATTGGTACCTCCTGCCTTACAGGAAGCAACGAGGGAGCACCAGTGTCTCTGGCACAACAGATAGCAACTTGCTGAAGCTTTAGGCAATGCAAGTTGGTTTAGAGATTGATTTACTGGGAGTAAGGAGTAGGTCCAGGTGCTGAGCAAGCTATTTTGATGTTAGGTCTTCCGAGGACTCTTTAATGCAGTGAGTAACTGACTTGGCTGTTAATTGGGTTTTTGTCTGTATATGATCCCCAGCAAAAGCCCCAGACAAAAATCTTAAGCCCTGAGCAAAAAAGTGCTCCATGCAGTATGACTAAGTATTGACCCTTGACTTCAGTGGGGGCTATCTGTACCTTAAGTTCATCTTTGCAGGCCAAGGATATACACCAAGAAGAATCTGGCCAGTGACTGAAGAATTTCTCCTCACTGCTTATCATAAAGTATGATATTACAATTTTTTTCATAAATATTTTTAAGCCATGCATATTTCTATAGCTCTAAAACACACATGCAAGCCATGTCTGGTAGAGTCCAGTCAAAAAATACCATTTAATAGTGACAGCCCTTCTCATGGTAGAAATTGTTAACTGTGAAGAATGTGAGCTGGGAACAATCTAGAAGTATCACAATGGATGTTTTCTCTCCTGCAGATTAAGATGGAAAATAAAGCAATTGTTGAAGAAATATAAATATAAAAAAAGAGTAGAATTGGCAATTACAAACCAAACTCTTGACAATTGCATTAATGGTAATGCATTCCATTCCAGTTCATGGTGAAGTAAAAGGAGTTGGTCTGGTAGATCAAATATGGCTTTCATTGCAAGACTGCGACAATGAAGGTGAGATGATAAAGCTATTCAGACTCCTAAGGTATAAAGAGCAAAGACTGTATAGTTTTTAAACATACCTGGTGAATTTACAGAATTATTTATTCTTAGAACAGATGTCATTATAAAACACTACATTTGTTTTCAGTTATATTTCTGGGCTGTATCTATCCTATTATCTATGTGTACATGTATACATACATTTTTGGTCAAAAAAAATATCCAGTCAAAATTGTGAATAATTAATGATGCATGTTAGTTTCCTTTATGAATCTGGGAAATTTTTGTGTAAATGTCAGGGCTTTGAACAGGGCTTGAAAGAGATTTTATTCTATTGAAATATTTGATAAATTGGGGTGGACTAAGAAACAGTGTGAGAATGTAATTTGCTCTCTTGTTTTGCTCATTACAAATACATTGTGAAGCAATTGGTAAGAATGCATTTGGTGTAAGCAAACCCAGCTGTATATCTAGGGAAAAGTCCCAAATATCATGTTTAAAATAGTGTCTTTAGATGAGTGGGGTTTATTTTTTTGTTTTGTTTTTGGTTTTGTTTTTAAGTTTGCTAACATGCTTTCAATCATCATCTTATTTTCCAGTCCAGACGAGTAAAATCACAACAGTTGTCAATTACCTATTAATACATTTTTCAGACAGAATGTCAAAAATTGCTTTCTGTTCCATCAATAATGATTCATGGCACCAAGCCTAAATAACGAGAACTGGCCAAATACCAGGCTTTTGTGTCCTACGTTAACAAAATTGGTACAATTATTTTGAAAATTATTTAACCAGTTGCAATGCTAGCATGCATTTCACATAACTGACTCACTTCTTCCATTGTACTTCAGGTAATCAGAAATAACTCAGTTCTGTATTATCTGTTAAGTGGTCTCCCTGGAGAGTAGGCACAGTGAGTGGTTTGCATGTACTATATAATTTCACTCAGTTCTGGGGCAAAGTGCAGCAGTGTTTGAGGCTACCAGTATGCCATCAAAGCAAAGGGGGCTAGGGTACATTCTCAGGCCCTTAGGGAAAGGCATAGATCATGTCCATATGTTTAAAACTCTCTTCTTCCTCATCCCTCAAATAAGGTGGCCTCATACATACTGTGTATTGTAAATAATTCCTGACTCATGCTCTCCTTTGAACCTTACTGGGACGTTGTCTGGGAGAGTGCTATTTTCTTAGGCCAAAATGGTACCTTAATTTAATACAGATTAAATAACCGTGGATAAAAAAGAAGATAGACCCTTGGTCAAGCCTGTACTCTGGCCTTTTTTTATTTACTGACACAAATGCACCCTGACCTTGTTTGTCTTTGAAGTCTTTAGCTTGGTAGATGGGCCTGGAAGATGGGCAACTAGTCTTGCACATCCCATTTACACTAAAGAATTTTTGTCTTGTTATCTACTGTTTGGATCTTGTCATCTGTCTGTTCCACATCTGAACTCACATGATTACTCTGGTAGGGTGGAGTCATTCACACTCTAGTTTGCAGTAGCCTTGCTCCAAGTAAGTCTGAGTTTATTTTCTTGGAGGAAGTTGGGGAGGTGGGGATGAGATGGGAACTCCCATCTCATGAAAGGAAAACAGGAGTAAGCCCTGTTGCTGATTTTTTTCTGCAGTGGCAGTAGCACAAGTAGAAAGCACCACCTTGGCCAGTGCTAGCAGCATTGAGGCCAAAGCACTGACAGGTTCCAAGGACTCCTGACGTGATTGTTGCAAGCTGAGACCTGTTTGCTTTCTGAAGCTCAAAGTTAGGCAGTCAGTCTGTTTGCCTCACCAAGGAAGAGCGAGGTGTATTGGTTTGGCTAGTTATTGATTGAAAAGGCAAAGGGATTTGACTGTGAAGACTGAGGACTCTGGATTTCTTAAATAGTGCCTTTAGGGGTAATTGTCACCAAGTAAAGCATCAGTCTCTCTTCTTTCAGAAGAAATATCTTGTATTTCAAATGCATTTCAAGCATTTTGTTAACCTTAATATGGGTACGAGCCAATTCTTTCGTAAAAAGAGGGAAATTTAGAAGACACACCTTGGCAAAGCTTACAGAAATAACTGAGCAATAGCACCATTCCTTTCCTGGTTTCATCCCTACAAAGTTATATGACAGTAATGTGTTTGGGTAATATGTTCTTTGGCTGGGTAACAGGACAGGAGTTTGTTCCACGTGCACAGAGAAGGAAAGGATATTTCTGTTGTTGTTCACACAGCTTGGAAGGTTTTGTTCCCAGTGCATCAGTGCTAGCAGACGAATAGGATTTACAGCATATATAGCATACTGCGTGGCAGACACGGATGAGAAACCCAGCAGCTCCAGTTGCAGGAGCATAGTTTCAAATAAGAGAAAGAGTCTTATTCACTTACTTGCTAATAGCCTCCCCTTGCAGTTATAGCAATAAGCAACTAAACATGGTATCCATTATAGACTCACGTCTAATTTATTTCATGTTAATGAAGTTTATAATTACATGGTATCATTTAGTAAAATTGTTTACTTTCTTCCGTAAAGTCACTGAGTCTTCAGATGGAGCTTTTTGGCTGTAAGTTAGGTGCAGTTAGCCTTTTAAATATAGTATGTGATCTGTTCTGTCAAAAAGGTGCTGTAAGAGGTAACATTCATAAATACAAAGAGTGGGAGCTTCCCTTTTCCCCAACACCATTTTCCTTCTCCATTCCTTGATGTATCCTGTAAAGAGTGCTCCTTTGAATGGAGATCCATTTTGTGCCCATGTAAAACTGAGAACAGAGTGAAGCAAACCAAGGCCAGACTGGAGTAAGTGCACATTATTTTCACTTTGGCTCCAAGCAGCTGTGATGATTCAGAAGACTCAAACTGCTTCATTTAGTACTGTGTTGTGCAGTGTTTTTCCTTAAAAATATTGTCCATCTTCTGTGTTTGGGAGGAATCACAGGGACATTCACAGCCAAGCAGTGTCTTTGGTGTGATCCCAACTTACTGCAGTATCTGGAGAGAAAGGAAGGTCCCTGGAGCCTTGGAAGAGGTGCAGGACCTGAATGTATATACTTCAAGCTGCCTACAAAGTATGTGCCAGGCTTTGAAATGGGTTTTCAGGAGTGTAAATCCAGACCACGAGGTTCATGAGGAAACAACCCATGCCTTATTTTTCTCTTCCCTCAAAGCCCATGTGTTGCTGTGGAGGAAGAGTGATGTAGATAAGTTTCAGTGGAAGGCAACTGTAAGATTGTCTCTTCCCTGTGCTATTACAGAAGGATTTGTGGTAAGAGATAACTAGCAGGACTTTTGGGGTATTTGGGGTTTTTCCATGTGGGACCTATGTCTTAATTTTTCTGTCAGGAGAGAATTTGTAGGGTGAAATGCTTGAGCCAAGATTGTGTCAAAATGGAGCAGTGCTCTCTGGCTCTGAGACCTTAAAGTCCGCACAGGATGGAGGAAGAAAAGATGCACAGAAATTATGTAGTAGCATACATGGAGCAAAACAGTGACTGACCTAGCTGGGATTTGGCTCTTGGTTGCTTTCTGTCAGTCCATTATCCTGGTCATTGACCACACACAGATCAGTTTTTTTAAGGAAGATCACTAGTTGCCACATGGAAGTGCTTGAATAGTAGTGACTGTAAAGGAAGGCACTTGAGATTAATGAAATAAGAAAAAAAAAAAAAGAATTGTTATACCAGAGGTACTCAGCGATTAGGAGATGCATCTTGTAAGAAGCATTCAGACTTCACAGACTCAAGGTAAAATGTCATAGAAAGGAAGCTGGAGAATTGCTCATAATGACTATGAGGCCTGTAATGATCAAAGGAGTTAATATTGTTGTAAGGCAACAGTAAGTAAAATAATTCCATTATAAATGAGTATATATGATGCAGTTCCATAACTCTTATTGTACAGGAATAAGCAACATTATTTCCCTAATTTGTATATAAAAACTGGCTTGCCAGCTCTTGTCAAAAGGCCATATATTGAAAATGTGGAATATCTATTGATCCTTGGAATTATGCAAGCTAACGTGATGGTAGAGTTGGCTTCTGTATTCAGGTAGAGACAGAATGGTTTTGAAGTTGACAGTGATTCTCTTTTTCAAAGGGGTAAAATATAATTATGCTGTGTCCTTCATGTGTTCTGATCTTTTTTCTTGTGGCTGTAAACTGACACTTGTCAAAAGTGTATCTGTGTAGTAGCATTTCTGTATTTTACATGCATACCAATGAGTGTATTGAACACAAATGCTAGGGATGTCATAAGGTAAACAGCCTTTTTTCTTAACAGCTTTGACTTTTCGAGTACTTGCAGAAAGCTTTGAGAAAGCATTCCTTGATATATTGATTGATCTGTTGGGCATACAGTGTTTCATGCAAATAAGGTGTAAAATAACCTGCAGACATCCATATTTTAAAATGTGTATGCAGATAGTAATTGCTATGCCCTTTCCTATGATCTGGGTTTCTATTAATGTGTGTTTTCTGTGGTTCCATGGGAAGCTGCTGTTACTGCAGGCTTCAGTTTCAGAGTCTGAACAGTTGCTTATTCACACTCTTTTTCACTTTAACCTGTCCCTGAATTAGGAGCATGCAAAATATATGTACTGACTAGCTCTGAGCACTGGTGGTTTGAGCTTCAGCTTTTAATGTCCTTGACTCTGACTAATCAATAGCAAGTGAAACAACTACAGCATCAGCAGCAGTACTGTAAAAGGAAACGTCTGTTGGATATTGTGCTGGAAGACTTGAGTGTAATGACTCTCCTTGAGAAAGCTGCAATATTTTCTTCTTAAGAGTGCTGAGCACAAATGTTTCATTTTCTGCTGCCTGCTTGGAAAATGAGCACACCTTCCAATGTATCATACCAGGAAATAAAATAAAAACTCCAAATCAAACTAAGGAAAAACTGATTAAGATATGAAATGATCCTTTTTAGCAATGTAGAGGACTGTTAGCCCCAAATATTTTTGGCCTCTAAAATGCTGAGTAGACCAATCAAGTTTTACTATGTCTTGGTTCTAACTCATTTCACACTGAGAACAGCTTTATAGGGTTCTATACTGAAGTACATATAATTCTGTTTTGACCCCCTTTCTCATTTTATGAACTTGTAGATCAATGAAACAAACCATTAAATAGAATAAATGCTGCCTGCAACAGTAATGTTAATGGCTCCGATTTTATTAAGCCCATTTGGAAATCTCATACAGGTGGCAGCATCCATAAAATGACAAACTATGTATCCTTATCTGTGGAGCATAAATTCAACCATTAGAGGAAAAGCTAGTGATAGTGGAAAAGAAGTCTTTCTAAGGTATTGCGGTATTTTGGAGAAGTGTAAAGGAGAGTAAAACCTCTATGTTTTGGGTTACTATAAATAGTCCCGAGGTTAATATGATATTGTATTGTGTACTGCCTTCCTGTTGTTGTAAGCAACTGAAGTGCCTAAGAGGGTGAAGACTCTTTATCTTGATGTACAACTTCATGGGATAGACTTTAATCTCTTCTGGTTCTAGTTTTTCCAATTACTAAGTAAATTCAGTTATTGGAAAATCTAATCTGGAAAGAGAGACTAATGTGGAACTGAGATCCAGAATTTTCTGGGAATCCCTGGCCTCTAATAAGTTGATTGTGTCCAAGTCTGTGTGTTTTCAGGTCTTTGGTTTTCATTTGTTTGTCTTCTATCCATGCTTTTATCTTTAGATAAGAAAAGTAATATTTATGTATGTCATTAGGACTTTTAATGACATGAATGAAAAATACTGTTTTAGTGCCTCATGGGGTAAAAATTATGTTTAGAAATAAAGAAAAAGTTGTATTAAATATTTATGTTACTGTGCTCTGAAACACAAGGCAGTATTAAGCCTGGTGCATACAAAATCTGCGAAATCCTAAGAAAAAATATGGATTGCTTCAGACAACTTTATCTTTTGCTGCTGTGTAGGCATTGCTTTAGGGAGGCAAGACATTATTTTTCTTTGTGCAATAAGTCTTCTGCAGAAACCTATCCAGAAGCCTCTCCTTGCTTTCCAATAAAAATGAGGTGACATTTTGTCCTCATTTTGCTACGGCATTAACCAGCACTGCTCTTTGAAGTAGTGGCTTGGATCCAAGAAGCAAATAAAATTAGGAATGAAATGTTTCATTTACTTTTCTACTTGAAATCAGAAACTGAAAAATTGGATAAGAATACCTTCTTAGGTAATGCAGCTACATCTTCTCTTTGCTTTCCTCCTTTCCATTCAGCAGTTTGAACTTTCTCCATATAAATCACTGTTCATTTAAAAAGATCAGAGATACATGTCGTGTTATGCTTGATTTCCTCCAAGCTGGAAAAAGTAAAAATTTAAATTGATTTTTGTTTCAAAATACTCTGTTTGGATCAAGGCCCCAGGTAACAGTCTGCTTAGGATAAACCATACGTACTTGGTGAAGAGAGAAAGTGTACTGAGACTTATAGAAACTTTCAATTGCTCAACATTTCTCTTGCTTGTCCTTTCCCTTGAGTGCTTGGGTTTACATACACGATCCCCAAATTTATCCAACTCATATGTAGAGACATATTTGGAGGGTAGGATGTGAGTATATGAAACTTAGTTTTGAATTCAGTTAAGTCATCATTACAGGAAACTTTTATTTACTCTGGAAGAATTTAGGTCAGGTTTGTAATGACCGAGAAAGTTTGACTGCAGACCTCCAATTTATGTACAACTCATTGGAATATATTATTTCAAATCCTGTTGGAATAAAAAGGCTTTCAGACAACTAAAATTTATCATCTTGCTTTGTGGAAAAAAGTTCAGAATATGACCATGTCATAACATTTTCCTTCCTGAATGACTCAGGTGAAGGCTTGTAGGGAACATAGCCAGTGAGAAAGGGTGTGATCGAGATTGTTTGGGACAGGTAGAAATCAAGCCCATGCATATGTGACTATCACCGTAACAGTAATGTTCCAGATATGGCAATGAATGAGATGTTATGATGCCATTAACTGCTCAGTTCTGTGTTGTGTGCTGGTTAAAGGAGGAAAAAAACCTGCCTTCTTTACGTATTAAAAGGATCATGTTTATGAAAGCCTCTTCTTTCAGAATGATTTCAGTATATATAAACATATGGGGGTTTGCTATTATACTTTTATTTTTATGCTTTTTTTCTCTAATGAATAGAAAAGCTAAAAACAATTGGTCTTAAAGGCATTTTATTCAGCTCCCAATGACGGTAAACTCTTAGGAAGTTACAGATCATCTGGTATCTGAGATACAGATCTGCAAGGCTCATGAAATAATCAGCTGTGTTACTTCCAGAAAGCCAATTGTAGGATTAAAAAAAACCTCACTGTTGGCTCAACTGGATCATATTAATAACATAATTCAAACTACAATTTCTGTAGCACATTCTCTTTGGGGGAGAGCAGTTAGACTGAATTTTGATGTTCCCAAAATAGTGTATTGCAAAATCACTAAAATGTTTGTTTTAAGACTAATAATGAACACAGTGCTCACTTCAAAACTCTCTGAATGAAGAACTGATATTGGAAATAAAGTATCAGCAGGTTACAATTTAAACTACTCATTATTTTCTTTATTGTCTTGGACACATTTGCATCTAGGAGAGACAGATACCTAGTGTTCCCTTAAAGGATGAATGAAGTTCTGTCATTCCTTGTACAGGCAAGATGGATAGCTTTTTTTCTCTCTTCCACTTTAATTTTGAGGTTTTTATTTTTATTCTTTAGTGTACTTTCCTCTGCAAGTCTAAGTGGCAGCTTACATAACAGCAGTGTTTTTTAAAAACTAATCTTAAACTCAGAATCCAGTGCCCCAGCAACACAAGCCAAAATCAGGCTTTGCCTCAACCTGCCTAACTGACTGCTTTTGAACTCCGAGAAGCCAGATGAGAGGTTGGCAGCTAGGACATGAGAAATCATCTTCTAAATACCCACTGCCTGAAATATTTTGCCTCTGTTAGCTCAATGACTCCAAATAGTGAGAGATCTAGTGTACAAATTAAGTCCACATTGCCTGCTACTTAATGAGTTTGCAGCTTTTTCTACCTTCCCCAGAACCATTTTTTAAAGCTCTTCTGTTCAGTTTCTGTGTCTTTATATTTCAGTCCTTTTTCCTGCTCCATTTCACCTGTGTCCTGTCAGAACCTTCCTATTCCCCCCACCCTCCACCACCCCACAATTATTCTGTATTTCTGTGTCCTTTTCTTTTCTATGTACTTTACCTGGTTGCTTTTCATGTTTCAGTGAATAAAGTCAATAGAATCTTTCTTTCTACCTTTTTGTTTTCTTTTTTTTTTTTTGACTCCCTTTTATTAACCATTTCTTTCTTTGAAAGATGTATTTATTGTAATTAATTCTTGTGCCTTCAATAGGACTTGCAGTACTCCCTTGTGGACTTGTTACTTCTGTAGACTGCTCAGGTCCTAGGTCTCAGGCTTATTCCATGCTGGTTGTTTTAGACATGCCCGTTGACTACTAGAGTTACTAATATACATGCAGATGCAACTAAGAATATAAGCAGATCTATTGTCCACCTGTGTTTTGCATATTACTGTACACTAAATAGTAGTTCATCAGTTAAGAACTTCTCATATGAAAATTCAGAGGTGACTTTAAACACAGCAATCTGATTTCACTGTGATTGCAGCAGACCAGGTAAGGAACAAACTAAAAGGCCAGAAAGCTTTCACTTACAATGATGTGCTTTAGTAGTTAAAAGTGTGGTATAGTTGTCTGTTTTTATGTAAATACATATATCTGTCCTTTGACTTAGTGTCTAAGAATGTATGCAATCCCACAGATTTAAGAAAACAAAATTCCACAGCGGGAGTCTGAATGGCCTAGGAAATGTGAAGGGAAGGTAGCAACCATGCAGTAGCTTTCAATTCTAGACTACCAAAACCCTGATGATACTTCTCTTTTTCTGTCTAACCTGTAGCTTCCTAACATCCTTCAGAAAATTACTTAGGAGATAATGATTAACTACAGTGACTCAGTAAAAATACTGCAGAAAGGCCTCGAAAAGCCTGCCACCTTTGTACCATGTGCAGAAATGGATCTTCAGTCTTCCTCAAACTCTGTTAGACAGAGTCTGTAACATACATATAGAGTCATGAAGGTCAATGTATTTTACAGCTGTGCATTTTTCTTGACATTAGAGTAGGCTTTTAGGTCTGTGATGTTAATACACTGCGTGGTGAACTGAATTTTCAATTATATGGTTTTGGTTTTGAATTCTCCCATTGAGAATTTCATGGTATCGCAAAACTATATTAATTTACTTTAAGATATTTTATGTGTGTGAGAGGAGGCAGTAGAAGTAGCAAGGACCTGAATGATGTAAGCTTCAGTAAGAGAACAGATTCCAACAATAATGTAGTGTTCCTTACGGGTTCTTAAGATACTCATCACTACTTGTGGATATGACCATAAGAAACTCATCTACTCAATGTCAGTCTAGCCTAGAGCCTTCCTCTCCAGGTAAAACAGTCCCTGTGCAGAAGCCTAGCTGTTCTGAAATGATGCTCACTTCAACTGATATTGTATTTTTATCTGTGAATTAGCCAGGTGCCTTTGTTTTTTCTTGGCACCTTACACCAAACCTTATCAATTGTTTCAGAGAAAAGGAATTTTGCCACACCCATTTGGAAATGTGCGGTGGCTCAAAGCTAGTATGTTCAGCTTCTGAATGTGCCATTACCTACTTTCAGGGTAGAAGTACTTAGAGTGCCTCAAGGTCAGAACAAGCAAGAAAATGCAATGTAAATGAATTAGTCATTATTACTTAATTACTAACAGTCAAATTCAACTTCTCTTGAAACTGATAGTGTAGGTCCCATTCATTTAAAGCAAATCAAGATTTGGCTCTGAATTGTTGTTTAAAGTGCTGTGGAATATGGATAAGCTTTCACTCTTTATAAACATTGAGAACTTACTAAAGCAAGGTAAAAAAAAACCCAAACAAACCAAACAAAAGCTACTGATGAAATTTACATTTGCAGGATAATAGTACAACTCTCACATGTTTTTTTTCAAATGTCATTAGAACAAGTAATGGTGACTGTCAACAGTGATGTACATAATAACTCAACTGCATCAGATAACAACAGACTGGGTAAGATAACGCTGTTCTAGGAAGTACTTATGCTATAGAGTCAGATAGTTGGATTTCACACAGGGCCAAACATAGCCTTTAAAGTTGTTAACCTTAGACGGTCAGGTAATGTTTGGGGGATAGGTTTCTCTTCCATCTCAGAACAGAACATGACTCAGGCATTTTTGCTTGTGTTTTAATGTGCCATCATATTTAGTTGTTGATTTTTAAGTTCCTGTTGATATTTAGAAACAATAAATTTTAAGATAGTGAACTAATATTTCTCCCAGCTCCACTTTTTTCTGCCATTACAAAGTCATTTAATGACATCAAGGACAGGAGCCTGTTTGGAGCAGGCAGAAAGGATGATGTGCACAGATCTAAGGCATGAAACAAAGGTTACAGAGGAACCTGGTGTTGTACTTACAGTAACTCTGTGGTACAGCAGGGTTCCCTTCACTTAGTTGGTGCACCAGACCAAAGACAGAAAACTTGATTGCGCACCCAGGCTTGTTCACCATAGGCCTTTGCGCAAGGCAGGACACCTGACTGGGTATTTTTTCTGACCCATGCATAGTATAGTCCCTGGTTGGAGAATTCTAGATTTATTGCATTATGGATCAATATGAATATTTTGATATGTTAAGGACAAATGAGTAACACACCTTATACATTTTTAGTTAAGGAATAAAATAGTTGGCCAGAAGATAGAGCTAATGTTGTCATTTTCATAATTTCATGTATGGTTTTTATTTAACCTTTTATGTATGCTTTAAATGCATTTTATGTTTATGTGTTTGCTTGTCAAGTATTCATTTGTGTTTGGGCTTTTGTATTAATTTTTCTTTGACTTTTTTTTTAAAGCATGATGTCTCACATTTTATTTTGTTTCTTTTAGGTTTTGTTTTATTTCATAAGATCCCACTGGATGGGTAAATGAAATAAGGAAAAGATGAGAGAGGGGCTGTTGAGCTTGTGGAAGCTGTATGCTGCACACTAGGGAGTGGACAGTGTTCTTGCCCAGTGAAGTGCCACCTCCCTTGGACTTCTCTTTTAGTCATTGGTTGCGTTTGGAGAACTGTAGAAGTACATTGAAATCAGTAGCTGTTTTTGCAAGAGCAGGGCGAAGCCAAGTCCTGAGGCAGCTATAAAACTCAAGAAAGTCCAGAAATAAGCTATCACACTCTTTCCTATTGCCTTGTCCTCACTGTGTCTTCCAAAATGACATTGAGGTGAAATTACGTTATATTGTTTCCTCTGTCGATTTTTTTCTGTTTGAACTTAACTGGAAAGATGTTGTTTTTATAAATAATATTTATCAAAGGTGAACTGCAAAGTTGCTTTTATTTTATTGCACAAGTGGCTCTGCAAAACTTCTACAAATGCTTAACTTGAGTGTGTGTGTAAACTCATTGATTTCAGTGGGAATGCTCACATTCTTAAAGTTAAGTTCTTGTATATTTTCAGGATGTGGCCTTAAATCCTAAAGCAGTAAATTGCAGAGCTGGCCCTGCAAATCTTATTTATGTACGTGGTTCCACTGACTTTACCTGTAAGATGGAGAGTATGAGCTGTATACAGAAAGGTGGCAATAATGTTTGTTACTGCATTTGGGTATTGAACCAGTGCCATCCCTTACACATTCAGTTAGGTTGTGCTTATTCAATGTAATGTGTAAGTTTGGGTAAGTGTACAGATCTTTAGTAGGCTGGAATACTGATTCTGAGCCAAGAGCAAGAATAATAACACTATATGGTTGGTCCTTCAGACTGTATACTTACAGGCTTATTTAACTGTTCATATTTAACTGTGAAGTATACTTCAGAGTATGCTTCAGTATACTTCAGAGGAGAGCCTACTCTCTTTCGAGGAGAGTTTACTATAACAAAGCTAAGTGAAGGCACAAGCATTTTGCAAGAGCAGGGACTGCATTTAGATACAGTGCTAGACATTCATTTTCATGCTATTTACCTATCAGATCCTGAGTTTATACTTTGATCTTTTCAGTTTAGGGAATCATTGTAAGAAAGATGAAGTTTCTGTTTTTTTAACCAAGAGTTAGCTACAAAGAGTAGCAGCAAAAGACTGAGATAGATGCTTACATTTCTATGCATTTTGATTAAATTTCTGAGCTATGGTTTGATTTTAATTCCTTACAATTGCGTTCAGTAAAAAAGAAGAGATGGTATTGTTTTGTCTCTCCTCTATTTTCTTTTCATTGTTTTTGCTTTTTAATTTCAGCCATTTTCACTGTTGTCTTTTCTTTTGCTGAGATCTTTTACAGCATACACCATCCCTCTCTTTCTACAATACTGTCTTGACTCTTTGTTCTATCTCCATATACTTACTTGCATTTTGCCTTTTAAGGCCCCTACTTTTTCAACTTTATTCTTGTGTTCTCTTCAGTCTTTTGCATCCAAGTTCTTTATTCCTGCTGTGCTCAAGTTTTCGCAATACCCTTATTAGTCAAGAAATATGTCCACATTTCCATTCTTCCAGGCCTATGTAGTGAGGTATTTACTTTCTCTTGCCACTGGCTAGGGAAGGGGAGTTGCAGTTGCTGAAGTGCTTTCTTCCCTTCTCCAAAATCTGTCCCAAAGATGTGTTCTTCTCCCCACATTAAGGAAGAGGACAGAGCTGCAAGTCTACTGATGACCTAGGAATAGTGGTGTCTTTGTCGCCCTACACATATTGTGGTGATTTGGGAAGGGATGGCAGCAATTAGGAATATCCATCATAGTTCCTGTTTGAAGTTAGATGTCAACAAGTGTTCTGCTGTTCCTCAGAAACAATATTAGGAATGTCTGCCTTTTTTCTTCCTTAAGTCTGTGTGGACATGGTCTTATTTTAGAAAGATACTTTCTCTTCTGCTTACTGATTCTCTTTTAACTCCCTTTTAATTATTGTCTTCTCAGACATCTGGCTTATCCTTGAATCTCTCCTCCTGTTGAAAAAATATCCAATGCCATTGAGCTGATTCTAAATCAATGCAGAATCATTTAGGTCAGCAATATTTGAACTAAAGTCAGTGGAGTTACATCAAATGTAAGCTGGATCATGAGCAGAGCTTGACCCAGTAGCCCTGATTTCAGTCTTAAGTTTTGCTGGGACAAAGTCAACATATTTCAGTTATGTATTCACAATTTATTGCCGAATGAATGAGGTGAGAATCTGAACCCTTTTCTTTTGGCAGGCAAAAGGCAAACTTGCAGAGCTGGAATTTGGCAGTTGATTTTTGAAATATCTAGTTTTAAAAGTTAGTTCTTTCTGATTCATATTTATATGCATAAATGTGCACAGTTATTGATTGGGGATTTTACATAATTTTTTTGTAATTTATTTTGTAGCACTTTGCAGTTCATCTTTATGGTATAGGATTAGGTTTGACCTTCAAATATTTCAGCATGTACTGACACAGTATTTTGGATTTTATGTAATCATGGAGGTAACCTTAATAAACCACAACTGATTTATGCACCAGTGAAATACATATATTTATATATATATAGTAGAATATCCTTCTTACATATTTTGTACTATATCTTTTATATTAGCCACTCAGTGCACTATTACTTGATGCAGATATTCACAGAACCTTATGGATTACAGCACATGATTTGTTACTAATAGTGTCTTAACGCAGGTGTTTAATGTTTGATGAAAAAGACTACATGTTCCTAAAATGGTTTCTTTTCAGTATGTGGACAGAGCCTCTTAAAGCTAAGGGAGCTAAACTTTTAATGTCAAAATTATAGTACCCACTAGTTCCTGTCTTTCAGGTTGATTGTAAGTGACATTGCTTATAAGTGTAGAGATTCTGATCTGCCCAAATGGTGTTGGTTTACAAAGGGCTCAGTTAATTACAAATTCTTGACCTCCTTAAAATAAAGTGAGACTCAAACTAAGAATCATACAGGAACCATTAACGTGGTAAAAGTTGCTGAACATCCAGGATTTGACATTAAAAAGCTTTTATATTGTTTCATTGAGCAATAAAAAAGGCTATGAAACGTCTAAAGGCAGAGTTGCTTTTTTTTTTTCACCGTGCCAGACATGAAACTAAAATAAAAGCATATTTCTAATGTCTGCTAGAAGGGGGTTATTTATACTAGAATTTACTTTAAATTGACATTTAACATACTCATAGCTAAGTACTGAGATAAGCTGTTGAGCAGTTTGATGGGCAGATTAGTTGGGGGACTGGAGAGGAAGCACTGCTGGGGTGTTTTGGTGTGAGGCAGGGTGTATCATCTGGTCTGTTAAGTAAACCTGATCATGTTGAATTTGGTGAAGTTTGACCAGCAGACAGGTCTATGTTGCAAACAAGTGCATTGTTCCCAGGCAGAGCCTGGGGTCTGTGTTGTGCTTGCTGCAGCTGCCTGCTATGCCAGACAAGGTGGGGGCCCTTGTGAAGGCTGTTCCTGCAGAAAGGTGTTTGGGGACCATGTCTTTTTTTGATGGGAGTTGTGGGAGCTCACCACCAGGGCAGATGGGGGTCGTTGTGACACATTTGCATGGCAATATGTGTGTGACTGGGTATCCTAACCTGTGCAATGCAGTCCCTGGCCTTCCCACTGCCTTTGACTACCAGCTGGATCTCTCCCATGCAGCACTGAAGAAAACTATTCATTTCAGTGGGAGTAAGATCCTTAGGGGCAGCAAACAGTGCCAAGAAAACCTGTGGACAGCTAGTTGGAAACAATTCTACTTCAAATAGTTCTTGCAGGAATTGCTCTTTCTTTTTTGACTGCTGGCAGAAGCAGTAGAAATCTGTTTCTTTCCTAGGGTGCAGCCAATCCCTAAGTACAGTTTTTCAAAGATTAAAAAACTGACGGAAGTTTGCCATGTAGGAATGACTGGTACACTTCCTACGGGCTCTTTACACAACAGCATTCATACAAAGGTCCAGTTTCTCAGTCCCTTCACCTGACCATCCATGATAAGTTGACAATTAATCATCAGCATGTGGACCAGCATTTTGCAGTTGTTTGAATGGTTAAAAACTTGCAAATGGTTTGTAAAGTTGGAAGCCGTTATCTGACAGATAAAAAGAATGCATCCTTTCTGACATCTTTTTAATTCAGCTGTTCTTTTCCAGTTGCATATTTAACATTTGAAATAATTTGAAAGTTATTAATGGATTGGGCAGCTAAGTATTTTGTTCGTATTCATTGCAAAAGAAGAACCCAGAAGCTTACCTGAAGTTTTTTAGTAGTTTCTTTCCTCCTCCTCCTCCTCCCTCCTCCTCCTCCTCCTCCTCCTCCTCCTCCTCCTCCTCCTCCTCCTCCTTCTTCCTCATCATTATGTCTGGCTGCTTCTTTTCCTTCCAGTTTTCAGTGGTTCTGTGTTTCCTTCTCTTCTGTTCTTGAGAGAGCTCAACATCCTTCTTCATGAGCTGTGGTAAGCTCTCTTCTCTGTAGGGTACAAATGTGGAGGGTCTTTAAATGTCCTTTTGAAAGGCTTTGCTGTCATTACGTTATTGTGTAGAGTATTCCAGATTATAATGTAGCTCCAGGTTTTGCCAGATTTTGTCATCGGATCTCCACAGCAAGAGTTCGTGGATGGTTGGAAGTATTGAGAACTATAAATACAATATTATAGGGAGCACAGAGAATATTGGTACTGTGTATTTCACATGTTTCATAGCACATTTCATTGTCCCACTTCATGGGAATGTGTATGCCCAAACTTTTGAAGCTGGCTTCCATTTGTTCTGTTTTTCTTTTGTACATACAAATTAAATCTGCTGTGAAAACAGAAAATGATGTATTAATTGGAAATAGAGCTGTTAAGTTCCACAAGCATGTAGACTGTATGATCGAACTTCTAGAATATGTTGCTGTCTTGTAATTAAAACCTCAAGGTTAACTAGTTAACATTTTAATCAAAAAAAGATAAAAAGCCCACATTAGAGTGTGTATTGTTTTGATATGGACATGCCATAGCCTTCTAATGTTAATAGCATCCTTCCATGATTAGCTATATTTTTGCAGCTGCAAGGAGCGTGGTGGATAAGCACGTGTCCTAGCCTGGAGCAGAGTTGCAGGCAGTGTAGAGCCAAACTGCTTTCATTTTGAAGAGGGCAATTCCCCCATAGTCCCTAGAGGCACCAACTCACAGCACTGTTACTAAGCAGATTATGTCTTAATATTGGAGGAAACTCCCCTCATGGCACACACATTTTCACTGTAACTTTGTTCCTCAGCTGGAATGACAGGAACAACCATATAAGATTTCAGGGAACTATCTGATATTTAAGCAAGTAGAGGGTGAAGTCATGGCCTTCTTGTGATGGCTTTGATTTTTTCCTTGATGTAAGCAGTGTGGGGCTCACTCCTCAGGCATGTCGACAAAACAGGAAGAGAAATCCTGATTTTTTCCAGAGATTTTTTTTTGAGACAGCTATTTCATTGATATTACTGGCTTTACTAGTGTAAAAGCAGAACCGGGCAGCCATACCACTGCACAAACCTGAGACCAGAGTCTTTGGCAAATACATTTGAAATGTCTTCCACTGCCAGAGCTCTGTATTCTTTAGTCTGCCTTAGATTTCAGGGTCAACTTAAAAATAGGAAGAGAGTAATTCTGTTGCTATCAAAGTATAGAACTCAAGTATTCTTTCATAAAATCTATTTTTCACATGTTGAAAAAAGTAATATTCTAAATGATAGAATAAAAATGGCTTCTACCATAACATAACATCACATCATAAAAAAATAGTTTGCTGTAATCCATCAGCAAGCTGTGAGTCTTTTCTTGTCTCTTTCCCCTCTAATTCTTCACGTTGAAACTGTTTTATATTTCTTGTAAATAATAGACAATCATTGTTTTTATTCCTAAGTACTACCATAACAGTTGGGACAATCTATACTTACAAAAAATGTACTTGATGAACTTACTATTGGCAGGCAAATAAAGTTTTATAATTCATTATCATTGTGTATTTCACTCTGTAAATTGATCACATCTAGTATTTCATTAGTAATTGTGCAGTGTATTGGAAAATATGTGAATCTTGGAGTTCTTCAGCTGTTATCTGTTGTTATAAATGTGCTTATTGTTGCTTTTGTTTTCTGATAAACAGTGAGATTAAAATCCTTAATTGTATTTTTATAGCATCTTGAATGGTTACCCTGTTTAAAAAACACCCTCTGCCCCCCAAAAAAACTGTTTGCAATAGTTTTATTTCTATTTAATTTAAATGTATGTGTGTTTAACATGTACATTCAGTCATGTGTGTGTGTGTATTCAGATCAAATGACTACATATTCTGCTGTTGACCATAAGGCAGCAAGTTTTACATGTCAGGCCATGTTTCATCTACTCAGAATTTAAGGTAGAAGAAGTTGGTTGGTGGAATACACAAGTAAGCTGTGCTTATTTTCCAACAATTTTGGGGAAACATCAGTGCTGTGATTTGAAGGGTGTGTTTTGCTTTGGGACTTGCATTTGTTGGTCTGGACCATCTGGATTTCTTGACAGACCTAATGAAACAGAGTACACAAGAATGTTGAAATGGTTATGTCACAGTTTAAGCCCAAGTTTTTCGCTTCTTTGCTTTTCAGTAGGGCATGTCATATTTTACCACAAATTTGATTGCTGTATTTGGACTATAGCAGAGGTGGATATTGCATTACATGATAATTTTCTTGCTGCTTCTGAAATGTTTGGTCACATTTTTGTCTTCTGGGAGCTTAGCATATCTCTGAGCATTTTACCAGATCTGCTTTGTATGCCTGTGGAGAATTTCAAATTTTTCACCGATTGGCACAAATATAATGTCATGTAGTGTATTTCACACATATGCTTTTTTATCATCATCTATGTACAATATGCCTTTGGAGCTGATTTGATGCATCCTCACTATCTAGAAGAAACAGGCTCGATATAAATGTCCACTCTTTTTCTAAGAGAAGCTTTCAGTAAGACTTGCTATTACAGGTAAATTGTGGTATTGATTAAACTGGTAGATACAATTATTTTAAAGAAAGTATTCAAACAATATAAAATATTGGATTCATGAAAATCCTTTACCAAGTGGAAGAACATACTGAAATCGTCATGTATTGGATATTTTTTTGAGTGGTGGCAAGCTTGCCTTTGAAATAGTCTAATATAGGGTTTGCAGCCTCAGCAGAGCAAGAAGTTATTATCTGGGGAGAACAATCAAAAACTGAAGCTGAGTAAAGGCAAAAGTGAAAATAGCCATTTATGTTGCTCAGGAAATTAGGAAATAACAGGATGAGAACTAACAAAGTCTTAATGTTCTTGATAATCCAAATTAGTGTAAAAATGCAAACAAGGGTTCATTTTTTTAATGAACATGAATTGTAACTTAACAATACTCTTGTAGAAGTCTTTATTTTGTTCTTTTAAAGAAGAAAAAAAATACAAACAGCATGTATTGGTTATTTGTGTCTTAAGAAATTGTTATTTCCATCTAATTTCTCCATTAACATACTGCAAGAATAAGAACTTAATTTCATAGGTTAGTTTGTAATTCTGTTACTATTTTAAAAGTAAAATTAATTTAAAGATCACCTTTCAGGTTGCGTAATTGATGTTTCTTCCTATGTTATGTTAGTAATCAGGCTCAAAAGCAAAAATACAGAGCACATAATAAGCAATTCTTTGTATATTGCAGTTTCATGAGAATGGTTGCAAATGTCACAAAATTCTGGTTTCTGATATTTAGATAATTCTGTTGAAAGACCTGTTTGGCACTGTGTTTTACCTATAAAAAGCAAATACAGTGTGCAGGTTTCTAAATTAAGTGTTCCCTAGCTAGTTTGTTGACAGTGACAGATACTTTAGATTTAAATGATAATGTTTTGTTTGGCTTCTGAGTTACTATCCAGAGCTCTAGGACTTTCATCGTCAGAGCAGAGTTAACCATGAAGGAGTCAGATATTGTTAAGGTCTGTAAATAGACAATGGAGTTTCAACTAAAATAATTCCCTCAAAATGTAAAACTGCAGTTCATAGTGTGTGATAAAAGGCAAAAGTGGGTAAAGAGAATAGAAAGATGCATTTGAAAGCTGAAAATTAATTAGGATTAGAGTTCTTGTTTGGTGCACAAGTTGATACTGCGTTTAACAACTCTTAATAGCTAACATTAGGTATGAGAAGTTAGAGAACAGAGAGTGGTAAAACTCTTTGTGACCAGACGGACAATTGGTTGTGCAGTTTCTTGATGACTACTGTGATCCCACTGAAGAGTCATCACTCTGGAAGGGTTTTAGCAGAATTTCAGTGTCTACAGCATTGAAGTCGATGATGCCTCAGGAATGGATGCATCACCCCTGCCTCAGGGAACATGATCCAAGAAAATAGCTAGTTCTATATAAACCCTTGTCTGAGGGCTGGGTAACATTTCTCTCACTTTGTTGTCAGCCTATGCTGAGTTTTTGTAATGTCTTCACTCCAGCAGATGTCCCGGCATAGGCCTTGCTGCCTAAACCAGAATTCCCCTTTCTTTTTCTAAAGATGCATGCCATGTAACCAATTTTAATGCTTCCTCATGAGACCTAGCATGATGCTGAGGTCAGAGCTTGTAAGTTAGCTCTTTTCTGCCACTGATGGTTCCAGAATGAAAGCCAACAGGGCTAGCCGTATCAGAGATTCCTGGTGCAGTTGTACCTAATTAATGTATAGTCATAAGAAGTTGGTTCACTTCTTTTAAATGTCTTAAGACTCCTAGGAAAAATCCAAGGGCTGTATGTACCTGTACAGATTAACTATTAGAATTAGAACAAAATGTGAAGTCTCCATAAGTCTAAGCTTTGTAGAAGAAAACATTTACATAAGACTCCCATTTTCATTCAGATTCAAAACAGTGTATGTTGCCTTAAATATGAGAGACAAAAGTTAAAAGTATGAAAGAAATTCAGTGTTGGTTTCCTCACGGTAAGCCCTGCTTATTGATTTTTCTGTTAATGTCAGGTGATGAGATGAAAGACCTAGGTAGTTTCTCTCTTAGTTTTATCTTTTATAAGCCAAAAGTAATTTTTTGGAAGTCTGAGGTACTTACCTCTGTGTTGTACCCTGTCTTGGTGAAGTCTGTCTTTTAGGTACCAAGTAGCCCAGTGATAGATACCTCAGTCCCTGATAGGTCTTGTGAAGGCTTCTGCCACACAAGCAGTAACTCTGTCTTACTACTAATTGCTCAGCTGTCTCATTTTTCAATACAGTAATGTTTTTTTAAGTAGGACCCAAATCTTCAACTCTGCATTTGTTTGGTTATGAGAGTATGAATCAAAATCAGGTAAGCTGACTGTGAATTGCCTGTGTGTTTCCTTTCTCTAGTAACTGCCAGGCATTTGAGGTATGGTTTTTGAAGCAGAATGCACAGAGACCAGCTTTCTACTTGCTGTGTGGTATAACAGATTACCTTTTCCCGTATGTCAGCATTGGTTTTCCCTTGGGAGTTGGCATAATCTCTTTCCAGGTGAAGAGTCACACTTTATCACTCTTCATCATTCTGTTAAAAAAAAGAGCCACGTGCCTCTTCAAGAGGAAGGCAAAGATTTATCATAACTGCTTTTGCTTTCCGAAGAAGACACCAAGTTTCCATTCCCTGCTGCAACTTCACACTTTGTTATAATCCAAAGGTATATATAAACCTGTTGCTGTTAAACTCAACTACCCTGGGACCCAGGTGAAGTTGTTACCTGTCCTTAGGAGGTGATAGCATTTGCCTCTGGGGCCAGTTGTTTCTAACTGTGGGGCTTTAACATTTTCTGCTCCTGGGTTCTGGTCTGAACTTTGCCCATGATGAGAGCGGCTGTAATCACTAGTGATTTGTAGATGGCCCACATGATAGCAGTTTGATCAGTGATTGCCAGGGGACAGATACTCATGCCAGGAAAGAGCAACCTTTGGCAGATGAAGCAGAGAGGCTGAGGATTGATGACAGAGAGACTGAGTTATCCTGTCATCAGTCTAATTACAAAGGGTTTGATTGTCTCTTGGAGGGGAGTGAAAATTCTGAAAAACTTCTGATTTTTTTTTTTTTCCCACTTGGAGACATGTAGGTCTTGCTTTGGGTGCCATAAATCAGGCTACTGTGAGATTTATTTGTTTAATACAGAATATAAATGTAATTTTAACTTGCTGCATTCATAAGGAGTTCCATCTGCATGTTGCAGGATGCAAAGAGTCTGTGCAGATGCTTGCCTGGTTACACCAGAGCCCTGGCTCTGACCCCAGATAGAGCACAGCACTGTATTCCCCTATAAAATAAATCAGGGTGTTTATTCGCCTGAGATTTTTGTCATCACTGCAGTTATGGACAGGAGAAATCGTGCATGCCTGTGTGGTCCTGCCTGGAGTCACATCTCTTACTCAGGTAATTTTATCTGCTTCAGGATTCTAGGGAGGGCTGTTAGTGTACCATTAAATTGTCCCTGAGTAATGTATAACTGCTTTCTTTAGCATTCTGAAATTTTTTTGTCATTGCTACCTACACATCGCAATTGCAAGTACACAGCTTGTGCAGTGTGATTTTCCCATGTCTTTCCTTGCATTGCGTTTATGTTTATGCCATGTGACTGTAAAATACTAACAGATCAATCTGTCCAGTAGTGAATATATCTGCATGGGATGCAAAACTCAAAATCATTAGGGTCTGAGAAAGGTATGAGTCAGAACCTTTAACCAATTCACATCAGCTAAGAGACCAACTTAAATATTTGCCATTTGTAAGTACTACTACTCCCTACTATTTGGGAATGGTGAATTTTAAAGCTCGAAATTCACTGTCTGTTAACATTTGTAAGAGTAAACATCTTAGGTCTTGCCAGACATTTAACATAAAAAGGAAATGCCAACAAAATGAAGCAATGCAATTTTAATTCCAAAACTGTAAGGTTTTTATGGTGTTTAATACGTAATAGCCAGATTCCATGTAAGATCTGTAGTTTCATTTTTTCTACAAAATTTTTTAGGACATTATGTAGGTGTAAAATAGTGCTATATATTACAGTTTTAGTCATGTGTGACTAATGGAGTGAATAAAGTAATCTCATTTTTTACTACTAGTATTGAATGAGTTTATGTATGATATATACTTTGAAACTTGCTTTAGAACCCAGATTGGTGAGTTAATTCAACAGGGCTAGTTTATTTTAAATTCAGGACCCCAGTGTCTTTGTGCTGGTGTTTGAATCATTAGCACTGTATTGATCTTTATTTTGCAAGTGATGTTGATCTTTATTTTGCAAATAAACATGTATTTTTCATTAAGCATTATAAGAAGTATCCCTGGGTGTGAATATTAGTTAATTTTTTTATCAATAATTGCCTGGCAATTTGAAATGAAATTGGTGCCAGATGACATTGCTTGTCATACAAAACATCAGAAACCTGTTGTCATCATACTCATGAAGTTTCATTTTAAAAATTACATCTGTAGTGAGATCCTGCGTTATTCTTGCTTTCTCATAGAAATGTAAATGGGTGAGTAGCTCAGGACTTAATTTTTGCTTCCTCTTTCAGGCTGCTTAGATAACTTAGCTGTTTGAAGTTGTCATATCTTTGTTCCTTGGATTTTGCTACCACATCATGAAAACATGGAGGAATTGGCTGGTAAAGTAAGAAAAGTTGGTACTGTCTTAACAAACCAAATTCTAATGCCTCTGGAAACTATATTGGAGAACAAAACCATCCCAACCACTCAGTCGATGAACCGTGTACTTTTTTTAAATGAGTTTCTGTATCCGTCTAAGGTAACATGACCAAGAGGAGGGAGCAGCCAGCAAAACCCCAGGACACTGAGGCAGTGTGGTGTCCCCTCCCTGCAAAGCCAGGTACGCCCCTAGGGATAATGGGCTCCTCTGGTTACCGGTGCAGTCCAGCCTCCCCTGGCAGAAGCCCAGTGAAGCTGTTTATGTATTGGCTGCTTCCTGCCATCTCTCTTCTGAGGTGTCTTATCTTGGTGGCACAGAGCCCAGCTTAAAGCCTCCCAAAGGGTTGTGCACCCAGGCGTGCCCCCAGTGCTGGAATGGCACAGATGGTGTAGATGGCTTCAGCGGGTTTTTGTAATGACGAGCGTGCTGCACTGCCTCCAACTAGTGCTGTTTGCTAAGAATCCAGGCTTGCTTCTTTGCCCCTTTCCTGCTTCTTCTTGGGCCTTAAAGAGGAAGAGGGAAGGGAGATACTGCAGGAAGGATTCACTTCTCCTGGCTCCCAGCCCATTAGTAAGCGTTCTCCAGCAAGCTGGCTTGTCCGCCTCACATCCGTCCCTCCTCTGCAAGTCCACATGACTGCGTGACCGAAAGGTGCAAGACCAAAATCTTCCTAATTTTATTAATCCCAGCAGCATCGTAATGAAAACCTAGCTCCATAGCTTTTACATTTCTGGTAGCATGCAGCAAATCGTACTGTATTTAATCCTCTCCCTGGCAAAACTCCCACTGGCTTCAGTGGGAGTTTTGTCTGAGCATGACCAGACTTGGAATTTCAGGTTTTGGTCCTATATTAATTTCTCAGCAAGAAAGAGAAATGGATTTTATAGATTTTCAGTTTAACATTAGTAAGACATGAAACTGTCATTCTCTATAATGTAGTGGTACAAATATGGGCAATTACCTTTTTGGCATTGCCTCTTGGGAATAATACAGATCTATTCCTTTAACCCATTCCTAACATAATTCATGTGCAGCCATATATTATAGATGCTGCCTTTCAGTGACACAACTAAGTGCCACAGCAGTACAAGACAGTTTACCAAAAAAGTTGTAGTCATTCTTAATACAAAGACAGCAGTACTGATTCCACTGTCATTTATAGGGATTTTGCACAATTGTCAATATAATAAATTACTCTTGGTTGATATTAAGATGAAGGGAATTAGACTCTTGGTATTGCTATGTCATTTTTTCTATTCATAGGATTTCATGCTTCATGTTTGGTTTCACTCTTTCACCGTATCCCGAAATTTGTTTTTCTCTACATTTTTGATTAACTAGCTAGTTGGAGCTTAGCACGTGTTCTTGGGGGGGGGCGGGGGGCGGGCAGGGAAAGAAGAAAAACCTCACCTGGCAAATTCAAGTACAGTGTAGAAAAATCTTTGGGGGAAATGGATTATTTCTAAAGACTGTGAAAATGAAAAACTTTCAATTTATTGAAATTATGGTATAAATGTGGGGACTCCAGAGAATGAAATACTAAGTGATTATGTTCCTGCGCTGAAGTCTGATCTTGATTATTTAGTATTGGTGTGCTTGAAGTGAGCATGTGCTTTTTTTGTGCAAGTGGGAAGTGCATGTGTCTGCCTTCTGCAGTCTGGTCCTTTGAGACCTGTTTGTATGTGACCATTGCAGACTCCAATTTTGAGTCTAGTCCAGTGCTAGAGCGGATTGTGGCTGTGCATGGTTTGTTTTGTTTTGCAGGCTCTGAAGGCAAGAAGATTATTTTTGCAGATCAACTCAGAGATACACTAATGAGGGAAGTTTATATAGTCTTCTACTTCAGTTGATGCTAATGTTCTACATGTGTTCATTAGATTCGTTCAGAAATACAAAACCATTTTCTTCTGCTTTGTAGTATTTGCTTCTAATGGTGGTCAGGAATAAGGCTATGTTATCAGCTCCCTTTAGCAGTTCCCTTTTGAGAGTATTTGATTTCCATGCAAATGTGTTCTGATAAATCTGTTGCTAAGAAACAGCCATGACTGAATTTTTGGTAAAAGAGGAAGTTACACTGAGAGTAAATGAGTGTCAGCCTAAAGTACTTGAGTTTAACAACTGCTAATGCTTTTTAATGCTGACATATAAATTACAGCATCACAGGAGGCCATGTGGATAATTGGCAACTGAATATTACAAGGTGATAGGAAGCTTCAGATTTAAGAAATCCAGGGAGATGTTAGAAAAAGAGAGGACAGATGAGCCAGGTGGTCAAGAGAGAATCAATTGAGAAGAAAGAGGCAAAACTCTCCATAAAAGAAGAAGTGAGTAAATAAGCAGAGGAGGCACATCAGAAAAAAAGCTAGGGGAGAATACTTAGTAAAGTATTTAGAAGTAATAGAAGCAGCAGAAATAATTTCTGAAAATATTGTGTGCAGCATCTTTAAAAAAGAGAACCACTGCTTTATGTAGAGCCCTGCAGAATAGAAACAGTGATGCTTCCAGTATTTTAGCAAAACCTCATTGTGGTTTTGTGGCCAGTTTTGTGATCAGTTTCACAATTAATGCATCCATTTTCAAATCTGCTGTAGCAAAACTGCCAGAGCTTGGTTTGCAGTGTGGCCACTTCTGGGACAGCTGAGCTAGCTGGTACGGTGCAAATAGCTTTGAGTGTGGGCCATTTTCCTGCTTGCCATAGAGGCAATTTCTAGGAAAGCTGTCAGGAGAGAGGTAACAGGAGGAATCTCCAGCAGATGAGCATCATGTGGCAGGGAGGAGGCGGTCTCTGTAAATGGCAGTAGAGGTTCAACATCTAGAGACAAGTCAGTCAGTTTGGGCAGCTAATCCCACAGCTTGTGAGTGATACTGCTGGGACAGAAATTTGACATGTTGCCTTTCCATCCATGAGTGTCATTTGCTCCACTGCAGTAATTTTCAGATCTGCATCTGAAGAGGGTTTTGAGTATGTAAGGCTTCACTGCCTTAGTAATTGTGCTTGGGGAAAGAAGGGTGTTGTTTGGAGGCAATTCTGCACCTTTGATCTGAAGCTGTATTGGCAAGGGTATTCCTTCAGTCTGTTCAGCTCCCTCCCATCTCCAAAGGTGAATTGTTTTTCAAACAGTGTCCCAAAAGATCTAATTGAGCATAATCCAGAAGTCTATAACCATGGAAATGGAAAGTGATTAACAGAAAATGATTGTTTTTCTTTTCTTTATGATTTCTTAGAGGTGCACAAAACCACCAGATGCTAGAGGGAGTCTGTTGCTAAGGCTGTTCTACATTGAGAACATGGCAGATGCTTCACCTGGGTACCACAAGAATTTCTAGTGAAACATGATTGCTGAGCACCAAAAATCTTCCTGGAAGAAGGTTCTGGCCAGTCTCTTGCTAGCCAGCAAGGTTTTCTGAGCACGGGCTGTGATCCCTCTTTGAAGGCCAGGGATTTGTATAGTTGCTGAGTGCTCTAGGGACAGGGGCTGTAGAGAAAGCCACTGAAATGGCTGCTGTGGCAGAGACACAAAAGGAATCAGTTTCACTGTTGCTAAGTAATATATAAATTGGAATAAAATGTCAAGCATTGATGCTTAGGAAGGAAAGTAAGCTATCTCTTGCTTTGTGTTCACTGAGGGCCAGTTTTGGAAAGTCTGTCTTCCGTGCTGAAGCCTCCTGCCCTTAGAGCAGCCCTCTTCCAAAGGCCAGATACTGTCACTCAAGCACATGCAAAACTGGGGCCATCAGAACCCAAAGCCTGTTCTGTTCACCCAAGGAGAGAGTGAACTACTTGACAAGAAATAGATGATGGAGTGTCCGTTTAGCACTTCCCATGCCCTCCTCTTCAGGTGTAGGTGGGTCTTCGAATTTTCTTTTTAAAACCTGTTTTCAAGGATGGGGAATGTTTGGAGATGAAGGGGAGCCAGCCCAAGTCAGTGCAAGTCCAAGAAAGCTTTAGTTGGGCTGCAAGATCATCTCAGTGAGAGCTGAGTAAACAGCAAAACCAGATTTCTGCAGATGTTGTTTACAATTTGAGCATGATGTTTGGACTGACTGTGTTTAATCATTTAGTTTTGCTTCTTTGCAGATTGTCACGTTTAAGGTTAGCTAGTATGGCTGTAAATGAAAAATGAATTGGAAGCTATTATGCTGGAATGCTTGCTGAGAACAAATCGAGAGGTATATTTCAATGTAGGACAGTGGCTTCATAATTTGTGCAATTTTAGGGGCCTGTAAGAATCTTCCACTTACTAGAAAGTGAAAAATTATACAAGACTTTGTGTTATAGTGTCATGTATTTAACACTTCCAGTAATGAAAACTGTTCAGAAACAATTAAGGGGGAAAACACCACTGAAATAAATTGTATGTAAAGAATGCAATTAAATAATGTGTGTTCTAGTAGAATAATTCACTGTAGACTGTGGATTCATACATCACTGGTGTGCTTCTCACCTGACTAAACCTATCTTGATTCTGCAGTCTGGAAAAGTAACCTGCTAATGCATTGAAAAGTATGTACTTTATTGATATATGCTATGTATTGGTTGAGCTACAGGCCTCATTCAGTTCTGAACAGACATAAATCAACATTTGAAGAACCTGAAGTGTTTTCCATAAGACCACTCAAGGTCTACCTTTTTGTCATTATGGAAGATTAGGGCTAAAAGGGGACCTGGGGTATTCTTCCCTGTCCTAAACCTGTATCAATTATACTTGTATCTTTTCCAACATATATTTTACTGGTGTGGCTTCAAGAGCTCCAGAAGTGGAGATTTCTGGGTCTTCTATGAACAATTCCAGTACCTGAGGATGTTTTCCTAACATTGTAGCTCAGTCTTTCTTGATACACTTTTGTCATGCAACTTTTCATTCCTCTCCAGCATAGGCATGAAATAAAGATTGTTCCCTTCCATTGGAAGGCTATCCTTGTGTACGTCCTCAGACCTCTGTTTAGGATAAAAGAAATTCCAATTCTTCAGGGTTTTTTCAGGTCTCTGAGTATTTCTGGATTTTTCCATATCATGTTTTCAGCTGATTTGCTTGGATGGGAGAGGCTTGTAGATAGTATCTCTGTACTCCCAAGAAATAATCAGGGAGGATTTAAAGAAGGGAAATGGTTTCATTAGTAATGCTTTTTTAGAAAAAACCAAACCGTACAAGCAACAAATACAAGTTTAATATCAGGGAGCATTTCTCCATAACCTAGCATATCTGCATATCATCTAACCATGTCTAACTAATCAGAATTTGGAAAATTATTCAAGTTGACTACTGCAAATAGCTTTGCCATTCTCTCAATTAAAGTCTGACTACCAAAGCAGCATGGGGAAACTTGTGTTGCTTCTGTACACATTACATTTATCTTCTAGACAACAGAGGACTTCATTCCCAGCCCTAGGAATGGGAATGCTAACACTTAGATTATTTATGAGAAGTGTGGAGGGAAGCGATTGTTAATTAAATAGTTTTTAAATGAAATGAAAGGCAACAAGGATTCAATTTTGGGTGAATTACTCTTTTTTGCTTGATGCCAACAAGCGCATTCCAGCTGATCTTTTTTCTTATTGCAGTGATTTTTCACTGTAGTACTTTTGAAGGATTGTAATTTTACCCACGTTTCTGAGATATCCAAACCTGCAGGTGGCTATAATGAATGGTCTTGGTGATCTATATTAAAAAAGATAAATCATTTTTTCTTTCCTTCTTTCACATTTTCTGCTGCCTTGTATCCTTACTTCTCTGGCTCACATACTCATATTGATTAATACACTATATCCCTGCTAGATTTTTGTCTCAGGTCTGTGTTTCATTTGACTTCCAATAATGAGAGGCCATAAATTCCTCATTCTTTGTGATAGGGCACATCATCTGAGCTGCAGATACTGCAAAGATATCCACGAAGCACTGGGCAGCTGTATAGCCACCATTTATCCTACAGCTGAAGGAAGGCTCTAAGTCCCAAAGGGCTCCGCGGTGCAACAGCCAGGGCTGGCAGTCCCTCTTGGGTCCTGGTCGTGACTTTGTGTCCTGGTTTCAGCTGGGGTAGAGTTAATTGTCTTCCTAGTAGCTGGTACAGTGCTGTGTTTTGAGTTCAATACCTGAAGAATGTTGATAACACTGATGTTTTCAGTTGTTGCTCAGTAGTGTTTAGACTAAAGTCAAGGATGTTTCAGCTTCTGATGCCCAGCCAGCGAGAAAGCTGGAGGGGCACAAGAAGTTGGCACAGGACGCAGCCAGGGCACCTGACCCAAACTGGCCAACAGTGTATTCCATACCATGGGACGTCACATCCAGTATAGGAACTGGGGGGAGTGGGGGCGGGGAATCGCTGCTCGGGGACTGACTGGGTGTCGGTCAGTGGGTGGTGAGCAATTGCACTGCGCATCATTTGGGCATTCCAATCCTTTCATTATTGCTGTTGTCATTTTATTAGTGTTATCATTATCATTATTAGTTTCTTCTTTTCTGTTCTATTAAACCATTCTTATCTCAACCCACGGGTTTTACTTCTTTTCCTGATTTTCTCCCCCAACCCACTGGGTTGGGAGGGGAGTGAGTGAGCAGCTGCGTGGTGCTTAGTTGCTGGCTGGGGTTAAACCACAACACTTTGACAAAGATCCATCCCACCTGCAGCCCTGGGCAAGTCAACGAGCCTCACAGAGCTCCTCCTGTTGCCTTCAAATCGGGAATAATAGTAGCACATACCTCACTGAGGACTAACTGTGAGGATTTATTGGTTATGGTACTTAAAGAGTTTGATGATGTGTATCAGGTTGCGGTTGTGAGATCTGTTATAGCAATGCCTCCCACTCCAGCTGAAAGGAGAAAGAAATCAGCAACCTTTGTGCCACAGGCTGAGGCTTCGCTGATGGTATCCCTGGGGAGAGCCAGCCCTAGAGCGAGGCCAGGGCAGAGGGGCGTCACGCACCTTTCGTCCTGCACAGACACTACTAGCAAGTCCAGTATGTATTAGAGACCTCATCCTTTTTCCTACAGGGTTTTGCAGTGCTGCAAAGGAGGTTTCTTTGGTGAACTGCCTTGCCAGTCTGTCTCGGATGTAGACACCTGTGTCTTTGTTCCTGCGTCCTGTAGGTTGCATGGCTTTCAGGGAATGACCTGCATTATGAAGGGATCCCCTAGGTTATCCTAGGGAGTCGTCCCTGTTTGGAATCCTCCCTTGCAGAAACTATGACCTCTGGAATGCCCTAGGCTTGTGTGTAACAGGATGTGTGAATGCATGCATGCAGGGGAGCATAGATGAGGCTGTGAGAAGAAAGGCAGCTGAAAGGAACTGACTGGGATTCCTTCACAATCATGCTCCAGAATAAAACTGAAGCAAACAAATATGCAGCTGTGGCTTTTAGATTCAAAGCCACAAAATAAGGCCTGATGAAATACTTGAGAGGCTAAAATTTGTGTGTAGTCATTTCAGTGAAATAACTGAAATTACCCATATTGCATGTTTTTTGCTCTCTAGAGGAGTTAGGCATTTGAAATAAGTTTTCCAGCAAGAGAAACATGCATTTTAGGGGAAGAGCATTTAGGTCACTGTGACTGACCTTTTGACACCTAGCAACACTGAAAATTTGGTACTGTAAAGCTGAATAACATACCTATTATTCCATTAAACTCAAAGGTATGCATTAATTAAATTATACTACATAGGAAAGAAAATAATCCGGCACTGTAGCTTATTTCCTCTGTATGAAAGTGATACAGTGGTAACAATTCACTTTATTCTTTTTGTGAAACTGCAACAAATGAGGAAAGACAAAACATTGGTCTTTCACATGAAAAAAAAAACCAAAACAACAAACCACCTTGGATTCTTGATCACCCAAATGAAACATTACATCAAAGTGGGGTGGTTTCATCATAATTTTCAAACAAATGTCTCCACTTTGTTTTGCAATGGTTGTAAGTGAACAGACTCATAAGGGCTGCTTCTTGAGTTTAAACCTTTATTTTCAGCCACTTACTCCTGCAAGAGACCTCCAAGGAGTCCCCTTCCTTCAGTTATTCAGAGATTGTTAGAAGTGCATGCTGATAGGGAACAGGGTGTGGGGAAGTTCTCCAGCTCTCTGTTCTGGTTCCTCTGACTTCCTGGGAGCATGCTCGTGGATGGGAACCGAACTTTTTGGGTAGTGTCAGAAAGTTTTTCTCATCTCATATATCAAGAAGCAACAGAGTACAAGCTTAAACAAACACTAGTGGGTGCAAATCAATTAAACAGATTAATGATACCTGTCAGAAGATGTGAAGTTATTTATCCTCTAAACACCCAAGCCTGGCAAGTCTCAGTTTTCTGACTCACAGACTTAATGTTTACAGTGTGGTTTTTGGCTCAGTGTGCTGCACCGGACTGGAAGGACATGCACTGTTTGAGCTGTGAAGAGCAGTGTCCTTCAGCAAGGTGGAGTTAGATATAATGTTGCTTGGGGTGATCCTATTCTTGTGTTTTCTCCACCACAAACAAAGAAGGAGTAACCCCATAATACTCGTTTTGCAACTGACTGTGACAATGACTATTGAGATGACTTCACTGAGACTAAGACTAATGGCTGTTTTCTGGGGAGCTGGCAGGGATGGGGATATGAGACAGGAAGGGTCAGTTGGAAGGTGGGGAGAAGCAAGAAATGCTATTGCTCTGCACAGCTGAACTGCTGAGAAAGCATAGGAGCACCTTGCCTTGAACTTTCCCCTCATTAAAAGCATCAGCAGCTGCAAAGCAAAGACCATCATTTTAATAAGCCCACTCTAGTTTTGCAGAAGAATCTGACTTTACTTTGAACGGCTGCACCAAGCAAAGTGAGTCTAAACTGGTTTCTCTTCAGGAAGCTTATTCAACCAGCTTTAGATGTTTTTCCTTGTGTTCTATTTATGCCTTTTAATTCAATTCCTTGTATTCAGCATGCAGCATTTTTAAGAGACCAGTAATATAAAATAAAGTTTCTATAATTGCATTACTTCTTATTATGCTGAGGTCTCTTATCCAGACTAACAGAACTGCATAAACATGATTTGATATCACAGTTGTATACAGTTGTTAAACTTAGGAATGCAAAGGAATATTCAAAGTAAAGCTTATAGCACCTTAGTCAGAAAAAAGTGTGCCAAGCCATGATTGATGAGTTGTTTTCCAGAGGGGGTGAAAGACAAGGTAGCAATTCAAGAGTTAAGCTAAAAAGATGTCTCTTCTGGTAAGAAAGTTGGATCCTAGCTTGATAACAGGAAAAATTGAATATCTGCTCTTGCTGAAGCATAGAACTTACCTTTTATTTATGCAGAAAAGAAGAACTTGGAATCCACAGCAAATATGGGAGTCTCATGGGAAAAGAAATCTTGGGTAATTGTTTTTTCAGAACAAGGTATTTAGCTAGTGAAAAAATATACCCCTCCCAAAAGGAAAAAAAGAGGAGATTCAGTATGGCCTGGAAATTCAGCAGAGGTAATGCTGACTGATGTGAGTTGCACTCACTGTCCTACTCTTGACTTGATGGTGTGCAGTTACCATATCCCGTCACAGACTGGTCCCTGTTCCCAGGGGAAATAAGAAGAGCCAATGCTAGCACAAGGTCAGTTGAGAAATCTTCCTAGCAGTCAACGTAATTTTTCATGGAAGGAGCCACAGTTATTAAGGCATCACAGCACAAAATCATCTCTATAAACAATCCTCTTTACCTGAGCTGCCTTGTAACACTTGACTAAGCAGATGCATCCTTGTAACTACACAGCTCCAACCACAAAGCTAAAATTGGCTGGCTTTTTAGTAATTATTACTCCTATTGTTTCCCTGTGTACCTGAGCCATTAGTAGTGACTTCAGGGATACTTGGAGTGATGTGTGACACACAGAAGTGTGTCGCGAGGAGGGTGCAGGATATTGTAGCCTCCAAGAGATCTTGTTAGAACTTGGAGAGCAAACATGCAGAGTAGATTGCTTATTTCTTTGACACAGTAGGTGGAGGAGGAGTAGAGGGACACAGTGCTCATTTGTGACCATCTAAAGTCTGAATGTATGTGCTTGCAAGGTCATGCCAGGTGCAAACAAAACCTGTATGTTCTTTCTGATTCAGAGCCTCTTTTTATTTTCTGCCTTAGCCTGCTTAGCTGAGTCACACTATTATTCACTTCGGGACTCTTTCTGTACTTTGATGCACAGGAAGGTCATGTGGATTATTCCAGTGGCAGCTGGTAGTCAGATGTGTTGCCACAGCTAACTACCTAAGTATTAGCAGAAGTCTGAACTAATACAAAGAAAAACATAGCCCCAACAAATAGCAGTGTAGATAGGTCTTGGTAGCATGCGTGTTAAAACTGCATTAACTCTGATGGAGATAGAAGCAGCAGGAAAGGCTGTATTTTATAATCATGAAACTCAGTCTCCTGGCCAGAAATAGCAGCACACTTTGAAAATAGTTAGTTTTATTAAATTTTATTTCTAAACCTAAGGAAACTTAACATTTGCTGGTGCCACCAAGGTCTAGGACAGTGCAGAGGTACGCTGTTCAAGAGGTAGCACAGGAGTGGGTTATATTTCAGGGGGGGGTTCTGGCACTGGTGAGGGTAAACCGTGACCGCGCCCCAGCAGTGTTTGATTGTCTCCAGTTCTCTGTGAGATGTGCAGTAAGAGAAGTTTGCTGTTTCTTCCTGTCCCGTACCATGTGCCGAAGATCATTCACAACCTAGGTGTGGGAGGTATTTTGGCTTTATTATAGCTTGTCAGTTTCAAATCTAATTGGTTTTCTTGTATGTCACCACTTTTTCAGAGAGCTGGTGGTTTTTGTACACAGAAGGGATTTTTTCTTGGGCCTTGGTGATGCAGAATGAACAGGTTTTTGGCTTAGTGTCAAAGAGAGGAGAAATTCAGCCCTGCAGTGTATAGCTCTCATGTTTCTTCTCCAGGGCAGGCTACCATTTCTCATCTGGCTCCGGCTTTTATCTTCTTAAGATAAGAAGTATGGTCTAAAAATGAAATGAAGTGAAGATGTTGAGCAGTACATTTGAAGGTGGAGAAGGCCTCTGGAGTTTTTTAAAAGCTCAACTTGACTGTGAGTCAGCTATTGGCAATAGCTAATGGCTATTGACAACCCATGATTTTCACTCCCACCAATGATGTTTTGTCTAAAATTTTCAGATTTCAGGTTTGAAATCAACAGCAGATTTTATAAAAACCAGAAGCAGCAATAGGTGACTGAGGGTAATTATCATACTAATTGTGCCTTTGACAAGTAATTCAGTGACCCTGTTTCATCTGGATGAAAGCACACTTTAAGGCAGTTTAAGAAATTACCTTTCAATTTGAGCTCAGTGCATATTCAGAAAAGGACAGCTCTAGCTTCTTGTCAGCACAGGTGATGTCCTCATCTTGCAACCCAGAAAATGGTTTTGCATTACTAGAATATCAGTCATAGCCAGGTGCAATGCTGGCTTGTAACTGTAATGTGGCATAGTGCATTCAAAAAATGAAATGTAACTTTATGGCAAGTGGACAGTCTGGCAAGTAAGCCAGTGTGGAAACAGTTTATATACCAGTTTGCTCACATTGATGAAAACGTCCCAGCAAAGGGGAAGATTGAAAGGATGTGACCTCTACTGCCTCTGATACACAAAAATTTGAACACAAACAACTAATTCCCAAGGTGATTGCATGAGCTGATTACTTGCTAATAAGTGAGAGGGATCACTAAGTGACACAGCACGAAGTTCCCATAGTTGAATTTTTCTTAAACTGTTTCATACTGCCAGGAATTGCTTCGGAAATCACCTCGTTTTCCAGGTTTTCCACTCACAGATGTCAGAGAGCTGAATATACTTGGAGCCTGCTTCATACCACACGGAAGACTAGTTTCTACCAGTTAGCCTAATTGAGTAAATAGATTTACAGAACAATTGTTTATTTTTCACCTGCAGCACTTTGTGGTTTATACTGATTGAAAAAATAGTTCACTGTACGAAATTGCGTCCTGGAGTAGTGCAGAAATGATTTGATGAACAGAATGAGTTTCTGTTCATTATCCCACTTTAACGTCTAGAAATGTGTAATGGTCACTTTTCCTTGCCATCACCGCGTGTATGGTGGAAGCAAACAATGACAAAGAGCCTCCTCCTGTGCAGCAGAGAACAGCAGAGCTGAAAAGGACTTAGAGGCATGCCTCTATTAAATTACAGAGTCAAGAGAATTTGCCCATTTGTTGTAAGAGAAAGGATTTGACCCTTATACTAAACCTATATTAGTATAAAAGAACTTTATTTTCCCGGGAAAATGTGTATTTGTCAGCCTGCTTTTTGGAGCCATTAGCTTGACATTCAGAAGATTTAGAGATATAAGGATGACGTCTAGAAGAAATTGAATGCAGTTTTAAATGGGTTTGCACTTTTAATGCCACTGCACACAACTCTCATGCACCTGAGAAATGTGTTGCAACTTCACACAAGTACCTTGTATGCCATCTGAGGAACCCTTTCCCACAGTTTGTTAGGCTCTGCACTTCATTAGAGAATTCTTCACCAAAATCTCTTAATCCTGGCAGCTTTCCTAGTAGGATCAATCTTTTGAGGATCTGGGTGATCAGTAATGACAAAACCAGCCTTGGTATTAGTATTTCACTTCATAAATTGCAGAGATCTAGGCTTCACTTACATTTGTCAACAGTGACTTTCCAGTGAAGTACAAGGTATTTGAAAAATTACCCCTAATGTTTCAGGCTAGGGGGGGAAGTACTTTTTCAAACTATGAGAACATTTCCCTCATGCACCATTAAACCAATGGGCGAGAACAGAAGGCAGGACAGGGTGGGAGTATACTTGAGTCCCTAAAGGTAGGGCTGAATAGCCACATGCCAAGTTATTTAAGTTTTATTCCCGTGAGTCATGCCATGTGTTGATAAAGTGGTTTTGTTAATGATACAGTGAGCCACAGAAGAGTAAGAGTTTCTTTTATTTAAAGCTGCCCTTTCTTAGCTGCTGTGTCTAGCACTGTCATAGTTCTAATCTTGCTCCTTAATTGTGTGTGTGTTATTGTGGATCCTGCCCATCTTCTCTCACGTCCTCAATGATGTGTGTACAAGACCTGCTGCTCGTCCCCATTCTCTCTCTCTGCATTCCCCATCTCTCCTGCAGATGCAGATGTCATCTATGTGGCAGGTTACTTAGCTCTGTCGCGCCTATGCACTGTTCCTTCTGTCCAACCTAAAACTCAGTCTGGGGCTCCAACATTTTGCAATGGGGTGACTGGTGACTTGGAGTAAACACAGCTTTTTGTCATTCTTAGGGTCCTCTATGCTGCTCCGTTCTCTGGGGGGACATTCACCCCACCTGTCTGATGATGCCATTGCAGGTTAGGCATTTCCAGAGGGTGAATTTTTCCATCTGTTTCTAGCATTGTCTTTTGATTGTTACAATTAGAAGATGTGAATGCCACCCAAAAACCCTAGTTAGCATGGATGGAGAATGAAGTGAATTGTGACGTGTGTGATCTCTGCTGGCTCTTCAGTGGGGACATTAGGCAAAATGTTGTCTCTGCTAAATGGTGATTCTGGTTTTCTTTGAATGCTGGATGTAAACTGGAAGATGTAGTGTGGAATTCAAGTGGCAGGTTTAGATGACAAGAGTTCAAATGTCACCAGCACTGGTCTTGGTGTTAGATCAAAGGCCCCTGCAGCTCACAGAAGTGGGACACTGTGCTAAGCAGGATTTTTTTACTTATTTACAAGGTTTTATCTCCTTGGCACTTTCACTAAAAATATAAACCACAGAGTGAAAACAAAACAAAAACTGTCACTGAATTACTGATCAAAATAAACCTCTTTCTGGAAGGTGACTAGATTCAGGTATGGATGGTGGAACTAGTGGGATATTCTCCTGGGCTGGATGAGCCTCTCTGCAGTGACCCCAGATTTTGCAGTGGGGTGGGATGTGTCTTTCTCACTACTCTTCTCAGCATCTGCTCTGCACCTTCTGTGACTGTTCAGATTGTCCCCTGGATTTTGGCTCTCAACCAATAATGTGTTGTCTTTCAGAAATTACCAGCTTCCTACTTCAGGATGAGCCCATCTCCTCTGTGTCTTTTGTCTTGTTATAATGCCATCTCAAAGGGAGGGCAGGCATTCCCTGGATTGGTGGCAATTATTGCTGTGTGATCCAAGTAGGGCATAAGGTAAAAAATTTAATGCGTGTATTTCATAGCTTATTTCTGAGAAAGGCAGAAGGAGTTCAACAAATTTGGAGATCTTGCCCAGTGACAGACGATGCTGGACTCTGACGTATTTAGTCTAGGTGATATACCAGTACAAAAATTTGCTTCATGTTTCAACTCCTAATGGGAAAACTCCACTGTTCTCCAGACATACAGAATTCCTGAGGTAAGGTCAACAAGGCACACAAAGACTATGGGGATGGAAGACAAACTAGTCCGAAAAAAAAAGGAATCGTCTGAGGGAAGGGAATCATGTGCTGAGTTACAGGAAATTCTTTGTTTCTAACTCTAGGTCCTTCTTCAGTTATCAGCAATGATGATGATTCAGCCAGTCCCCTCCACCACATCTCAAATGGCAGTAACACTCCATCTTCTTCTGAGGGGGGTCCTGACGCAGTCATCATTGGGATGACGAAGATTCCCGTCATCGAAAATCCCCAGTATTTTGGAATTACCAACAATCAGCTCAAGCCAGACACCTGTAAGTACAAACAACTGTATGTGTTTCAGTCATTCATTTTACCTGTGCAAGTGCTTGGGCTCCTTAACAGAGCTAGCAGAACAAAATGCTCTAAATTCTTGGGAGTGGAAGGGTGGGGTTAAAATGTATGCAATTTGTTAAAGGTACATGAGATGAACCGCTTTACATCTGTCAAAGCCAAATTCAGCCCTTGTGATGAGTCAGTGAAGTCAGCAGTGTTACACACGAAGCCTGATCCGTATTCCATCAAAGTCACCGGTAGCCTTTCCATTGATTTCAGTGGTCTTTGGCCAGTCCTGTGCACTGAATGTGTTCTTGGGAGAAAACAAATCCTGAGTCAGAAGCAGAAGTCAGTATTGTTACATACGTGCTGCATTTAATTTGATCGTATTAGCAATGAACGTAACCGAACTTTGAAATCTGAGTATTTGTGAAGTTATAAGAATGATAAGGGTTAAAACTGCAATTATTGTAATTCCGTTGAATAATTCAACCACTACAGCCAGAAAAGATGTTGAATATTTAAAAGTAGAGCAGAAGGTTGCATGGTAGACAATAAATGTCACATACAAATTCTTTCATGTTCAGTTAGAAGCAGGTGAAATGTGAAAAAATATGAAGCGTTAAACAAAATTAACTATGAATAGTTAAAAAAGAGTATCCCTAACTTCAGATGCTAGTCTTCAAACCTAGTAACAGTTTTAGAATTGGACATGTGAAATGTTGATTTATGAACCAGTGATTAGCATTGCGGCAGATAACTGAAAAGTTACCTAAAGGATATTGTGATTCATAGTAAGTAACTGCATGGCTTACTATTTTTCATCAGTACATTAAGGTCTTTAAGTGTTTCAGAGAAGGTTGTTCCTGCTTCTTTTTCACTAATTTTTTTTGTGTGTGTGAATGTACATACATTTCTGAAGTGTCACTGGAAGTCTGAACTGTTTCTCTGGGAAGTCACTCTAGACATTCCCAGTATAGCTGCTGAGCACTGGGCTTGCAACTAAGGGATGCTGCATCCTATCCTGAATGATACTGCTTCATAGCACAAACTGTAGTCTAGGGGCTTACTGCCAAGGTCAGAAACCTTTGCCTCCAACTTTGCAAAGCTTAAATGCCATAATAGGAATCTTTCTGGACCTGTGTATGAGGGCGTGCATGCATATGTGTATGCACAACTTCTAAGGTTGCAAAGACTGATGCTGGACTACCTACATATCTTGTGAATATTAATGGTTATCTACATCTAAGCACAAGCCACAGAAGGATGTTCCTGCAACACAACAGAAGGTCTTTTTCTGCTTTTTATTGTACATCCCTGATGTTCGCTCTTACTATAGCTTTATTGTGTGGCACTATTTTGTGATTAGAAATACCCCATTATCTCTTCTACCAGAGGATATTTAAATAATCTGGCCTAGTGTATGCAGTGGGATGCATAAGGTAATCACTGAATTGCTGGTACTTGATCAGCTTAAGGAAGATATTACATAGATGCATTCTGATTAGAACATTAATTCCTATGAAGAACAGAAGCTGCTAGGGAATCAGAAACAGGCAACATGCCCACTAGAGCTTTCTAATGTTATACATAAGGCCATGCTTTTACATATGAGGCTATTGTACCTCTGTTCCCAGCTGCATTAGACAACATTATAATTGTTTAAATAAACATCAGTGAGTACAGAGTATTTAACTTTCAGCATTAATGTTGGAACGTGCTGTTCTGGGGAGAAACCCAAACTGTACCAAAACACAGAATTCTCTCGCATTTAGTAAGCTGCACGTTAAGTACGGACACATTAAATCACAGCTGACTAGTGCTAAGTAGGTCCTGATCCTAAAAATACATAAGTCTGTGCTTGGTTTTGTGTGCTGCAATGAAACCCACATGGTGTCAGGGAAATTAATCACAGTACATGAAGTTCAGTTTGGGCATAAATGCTTGCAGGATGTGGCTCAAGACTTTGATACGGTGTGCTGAGGAGGTTTGTGGGGCTGATGCTCTGCATTCTGCCACATTGCCATGGTGGTCCCAGTCTTTGTGGTTTTATTGCTTTAGCAAAGAGAATCAGGTAAACTGTGGCAGTGTATATACCAAGACAGACTTCTCCTACCACACTGAACATCTGTCCAATAAAAAGCATAATTAAAATTTTCTCGGACAAAAATGGTCTTCTAAGAAATAATTTCACAAACACTTTCTTTCCATCTCTCTCATTCACTTATTATTACAGAGCTGCACTTGTCCTTTCTTAGCCTGCCAACTTCCTCCTGATGTGTATATCTGGTATTTATAAAACTCTAAGCTAAGTAGCTCTCATACTTTTTTCCTGTTTACAATAATGCCAGCTCCAGATGTCATCTGGTTTCTCATCTCCAGCAAGATAATTAACATTTATGTTTATTTCCTATCTGGTCTAAGTTCCATTGTCTGCTAGCATTAAACACAGCAATCACTGATAGTCATGCTGGAAAAGATTCTTCTGTATTTAGCTTATGTTTGTCTGTGGAAGAAGGTGAGACTTCGAGCTAGGTGAAACTGTATGCAGATGGTATTGCATTTTTCACAGAAGTTGAAGGAGTACGTCTGCTGTGACTAGCAAGTGGAGTTTCTTTTTTATCTACTTAAACCATATTTTTGACTTGTCTACAGATAACCATTTCTGAGTATAGTGTATCAAGCTGCATTGCAAAGGATTAGACGTATATGTGTTTAAAAGAAAATTTTAAAAATTGTTTGTGATCAATTTAGTTTGAAATTCCATCACTGTGTCAGTAAATTGGTACTTTTGCTACTGAATAACTAAATCCTTAAGAGCAGTAGCTTCTAAAGGTCAGTCTCACGCTAAACGTTATAGCACTTTCCTCCTCTTGAAAGACAGCTTTTAAGGTGGGAAAAGCAAACTGAGGAGGACTGAAGACCCATCAACTAGAGGGGTCAGGTTCCAGTCGTCACTCAGGACTGCATTTCTGTCCCAGGTTTCAGGACAAACACTCATCTGTACCTTTAATTGACATAATGGTAGGAAATTACTCTTCATCTTCCAACTGGAATTGGCTGATATTTCCCACTCCAGCTGCCTATCATGTTAACTACCCATTTTCCTCACCAGCAAACCCACTGATGCTTCTTCAGCACTTGTCTGTCTGACACCGTGTCCCAGCGCTCCTGGCTTTTCCTTTCCTTGCCACGTACCCTTGGTTGCTGCTTGCTGGTGGGCTCATCTGCCACTCCAATACCTTGAATATTTCCAGCTTGAAAGTTTACAGTCTGTCGTGCACAGACATGTTTCAGACATGTACCAGACTTCTTCATTCCTTTTTGTGTGAAATCAAAAGGTGTTTCCTCTTTGGCAGTACTTGGCAATCAGTGACAACTCTGCTTTCAGATGTGTGAGACAGAGTCCACAGCCTGGACTTCGTGAAATGCTCTTTGCATTTAAGTCATTATAAACCAGGTTGTGCTGTATTAGCATGAACCTGTAAACCTCTTGCCTGGGAATTACGAACAGTGTTCAGTCATTGCTGTTGAAAACTGGGGCATAACTTTGTAGTGAAGTAACATCACCAGGTGCAGAAACCTTGCATGGATGGCAAAGCTTGCAAAGATTTTTGTCCCCTGAAATCAACTGGGCGATGTAATATCGCATGGGCATAAGTGCTGACTAATGCTAGGTGGTTAGCTTCACTAATCTTACGAGCTGTCACAGCCCCTAAGCTATTTGGTATTTCCATTAATACCATGATATTTCAAAAATTAGTCTTCTACATCTCTGCAAAGAAATCATAATTGCTAAAGTGGCCAACTGAGCCTACCAGACCTGTTGAAACAGGACAGAAGAAACAAAGCCATTTTCCCCTGTGAATGGCTGTGGTCTTTCTTCATTCATCATTTAGCTTGCAGCCCAGTTCTTGGAATGTATCAGCCCATTGCTATGACATTTCTGTGATTAATGGTGGAAATGCAGTCAGTAAATAATATTGCTGTGTTGTCAGTAATGTGAAAACCAAATCCTGAGGAGAGGGCATGCGTAAAATGTCAGTGGAAGTGCCCAGGTTGAGACTCTGAGGGCAGAACTTGGGTAAGAAACTGCTTGCAGGTGGTTTGGGGATTTCAGGAATCAAATTGTTCTCTGAATCTCACCCCAGTAACCCCCACCTCTGCCCCATGAAGTCACTGTGGTTGTTTGAGTGCAACTGAAGGGAAGGCTGAGGCTGGAGCTTTGCCCTTTCATGGGGAGGTTTGCAAGCTCCAGGCTTCAAGCCCCCTAGGGTGGATATGTAGCAGCTGCATTGACATCAGTCTGTACTTCCCAGCTAATCTGTACTTGGAAGTCACTCGATTTTACCCCTAAAGATATTATCAACAATGGAAAATACCATACTGGGAAGGCTTGTTGATTACTCAGTGGGTGGTTTAGTGGCAAGATGTTTTTAGTGGCTGGCCATACATACAGCCATTGCGTTTCAGATGATGTGGTGTGGATTGTGGCTTTCATATGGGAAATTTGGGTATATTAATGGGATATTCTTAATATTTCATCTATATTTCTGCAGTTTGGGATAGTGTTCCCTCAAGCATAGGAGTGTGAATGTGCAGTTTAGATAATAATTATTGTACTTCCAGTTGGCCTCTATTAGGGAAAGTCTGCAGCTGATTACAAGTTGGCATAAATAATTTTTGTAAATTAATCTTGATTTATTTGGCTGACCTGAAAAAATGAATTTACAGTCTATAGCTCCAGTTCCACAGTAAAATTGCTAATTGCATGTGTGATGCTAATTTTAAAGGTAGAAGTTTTGAGAGCGTCCCTCTTCTGTCCCATTTTGAACACTGAACTTTTCAATTTATGTTTAGGGATTTTCATCTATATGTCAGGGATTGTTACACCATTTAGTTAAAGGTGATCTCAGTCTTTTACTGACTTTCCTTCTTCTTTCACTATAGATTTCTTTTTAACATATACATAGCAGGACTTTGGTTGCCCCTGTTAGGCAGGAAAGTTGCAGAAATCCTCTGCTTCAGTCCATCACCTTCTTGAATGAATTTTAAGGGAGAGAAGAAATAAGAGTGTTATTCTTATCATTTTATCATGACTCCCACAGTACTGGACTTCTGTCTTTAAAACCATAGGTCTTGGAGTCTGGTGATGATGTCAGATTTCATTTTAGAATGAAAAAAAAAAAGTGAAGAAAAGCTTGAGAATGTGAACTAGACCCCAGAAGGCTAAGGAAACAGAAAAAAAAAGATCTGGATTTGTTTTACTTTGTTTATTACATTGTGGTTCTTTTTAAACTCAGTTTCATGATTTAGGAGCATTTGAGCATGACGGCAGCATGTGAGGGTGCAGAGCTGGCCCTGCTCTGCTAGCCTGGGCAGATGGCCCTGGCACGGACTGCCGCAGAGAGCAGAGGGGAGCAGGCAGATACCAGGACCTGCTGACTGGCATTTCCTCTCTCAGGCCATTTGTGGAAGGGTGCAGCTACCTTTAGTTCAATACCCACTTGTTTCTGTGGCTCTGACCACTCACACCCCAGAAAGCGGGCTGGTTGCTCTTAGTTTTGGAGTAGGCTGGCAACCTTCTCCCCAACCCTTGGATCACTAGCAATGGGTTATTTGATATAAAAAAGAAATAGTTGTCTGTATTTCCAGGTAGATTGAACAGAAGGAGGGTATGTAGTCACTTGGTTTGTATTTCTCAGGCATCCTTGTCCCAGGATTCCCACAGCAGAGCCTGGCCCCAGGCATGCGTTTCCTTGCTGGGTACACAGGCTCTCACTGCAGAGCAGGAATGTGAGATTCCGGTGATACAAAAACTGCTGGCAAAAAGAAGAATTCACCAAGAGAGCCTCTGCGCTACAGGGATCTATCAGGCCTGTGACCCAGAGCAGCAGATTTGTTCTTTTCCATGTTCTGCTCATCCTGCACACACGGTGTCCTGTAGAAAATAGCAATACGCAATGAGCAGACTGCCTGAAGTGGACAATCTCTGTTTGACTTTATTTCCCACATAACAAATTATGGCCTGTTCCAGGTTGTGTCTGTCACCCTATGCTTTCTCACAGTTTTGAGGAATAGGGGTAATTTCTGACACACATTGCAAGGTAAAAAATAGACTGCGTTGGTCCCTGTGTCCAGAAGAAAGGTATCCCAAGGGAAACACTCTGTCAGCATTTCCATCTCTTTTGAAAGGCTTTTATATCTGAGTGACCACAAAGGAACGGCTGCTGTAGTGGTTTCTTAGCCAGCTAAGCTGGAAGCCTGGGGATTTTCCATCAACTCCCAAAGTCTGCAGAGCTGAAAATTTATAAGCAGCTCATTTTCCTATAAAAGACACCATGACCTCAACAGCCAGAATGCAGAGGAGCAAAACTGATCAGTCTTAGTGAAATCCAGACTGGGAGGAAAAAGCTTGCTGTCCAAGCTGAACTTGCCGCTCTTGACATTCATTGGTAGTTGGGATTCAGAGGCTGGGAGGCTTAACAGGGCATTCGCTTGAGGATCTTCAGATGCTGAAAACCAAAAAGCTTTAGATGCTGAAGGCCAAATATGATTGAGGTTGAGATTACAAGGAGCGATATACATATTATATTTACTGGTTGTCCTGATCCCATTGTGTGCCTTGCTCTGGAGATATTTTATTGGCTAGGTAAATGTGTAAGAGACGTATTGGCTGAATAAAGATATAAAGATATATGAAGGTGTATTTTATCATCTTGACTAAATACTTCTGTAGTTTGATTGCATGTTTTAATCCCTGACTGCAGTCATCATTTAAAATGTGTGTCTTTGCAATTGTTCATAAAGTCATACATACATCAGAAATGTCAGCCATATACATGAGTGGTGTACTTCATTTGTTGCATTTGACTTCTGTTAATTGGGCAAGAGATTTGTCTCCCAGACCATAGTGTATTGAGTATCAGATATTTTTGCCAATGATGTGGTCACATATTTCCTTTGCCCAACAAATAAAATGTAACAGGGAATAAATAAATTAATGGGAAATTAGATTTTTTAACTCCTGCTGCTCATTCTGAGACTCAGCAGACCTGCGGGGTTTTTTTTTGTTTTCCAACCAGATGGAAGAAATTGTCTCAATGGCAGAAGCCTTCAACTTGAAAAGCATGGGTTTCTACCTTCTTAAAAATTCTGATTTGGAAAGGAAGGAATATTTCCACATTTAGTGTGGAGGTGAACCTATAGAATCACTTTTGCCCCCAGAAGTTACTTGTGTTTCAGTCTTGATCTGTCCGTGAAGTCCATTTACATCTAATAAAATAGGCAAGAAATCATGCTTTCAGCAAAATATTTGCATTTCATCACACAGACTGTTGTTCTGTGACCTGAATTATTCAGTAAACTACTTGCTCTGAGGGTCCAAATGCTGGAAATGCAACTGCAAGAAAGAACAGCTTGGACCCTGACCTTTAATTTATGAATAGCATGAATGTTTCATCACCTGGAAATACAGCACATGAAACATACTTCTGGCTAAATAGTGGATGTTTTAAGGGGATCTGAGCAATGAAGATCCAAAGTATGCATTTCAATTACAGAGACAGAGTACGAGGCAAGACAATGTGAAACATGCACTCTCAGGAAAGTGTCCCGTGTCAAAATTCAGGTAGAGTGTGCACCTTCTTGTGTAAATATGTCAGGTAAACTTAAGATAGCACACTATTTTTCTTCAGCAGAGCACTGAAATGCACATTTCATGGGCTTCATGTGAAGAGCCCACTTAAGGACTTTATGAAAGTTGAAATGAAATTAAATATAGGCACAAGTATTCTCTGCAATTAGGGTATTAGTCAAGATCAAAAAGCCCAACATGGTGCTTTTTTAGTAGGTGTAATCTCAGTGGCATCAGTACATTCAGTTTGTCCTTTGACAGTACATCTGTAGCAGAAATACATACACTATTTTGGCACCAAAATATGTAGCTAAATCAGTAATACCTAAATGACAAATAGCACCATTTATATTGTAATGATAAAATTATGCCTTTCAGACTCTGTGCTGCATACTAAGTTCTATGGATGTTGATTTTATATATGCATGTGTATTTAAAAGCGTAATGGGAAAATAACGTGATGGAGGTTAAATGGGTAGTAGTTATATTTAAGCTGAATGGGAAAAAAGTAATCCATTGTGAAAATCTCCTTATCATGATCCTAAGCATGGGAGCAGGATTGGGCCTTGGATTTATTCCTTTGTGTTAGTGAGTTTTGGCTAAATGAGAAATACAGATCCCAGGGAAGCAAGGTAGTATAAATAAGAATAAAATGAGAAATTTTAAGTCTAATAAATACTCAAATATGAGAAAATCAGAAGTAAATCAAATAACTTTGTAGCCAAAATCATTTCATAAACCCTACTTCTGACTTCATCACCAAGTAAGTGCATCATTATTAAGGAACGTGAGTGTGTAAAATAAAGTTAGCCCTGAGCACAAGCTCACCCAAAGATGAATTTGGGGAGAAAATGGTGAGGAATATATTAGTCCACAATAAGAATCGGTTAAGACAGGGTAGTATTTATCGCAGTTGCAGTGTGAGCCGTGCTGCTTTTCAGCTGTGTATAACATCTTCACACCTCCCCCTGGCAGCTGTCTCTGAGGAATTAAGGCTGTCAATGCTTTAAGACAGTGACTTTTGAGGGTGGTTTAGCAGCTTGTGTCCTGGAGGAGATTGTGTGGTTGGCTTTACAGGTTTGCAGATCTGCCTAGTGCAGGGAGGCTCCAGATAGCTATGGGTTATGTTATGCCTAGAGCCATCAGAACTGCAGAAGGGTCCATGGCCCACTGGGAATATATGCACACCCCTCCTATGTGTATGAATGGGGTGTATTGGCTTGCATGTCAGCCCACATGCCCAGTAGGAGTTCACCTGCTCTGTCCCTCCCTTTCCTACAACATTTGTACTCCGGCTATCAGATTCTGCGAGAGAGGTGCTTTCCCCACTGCATCGCACTAGTGGTGGATCTGCATGGCTGGGATGCAGAAAGCTCATGCTGCCGCCCCTGCCCTGTCTGGCCCTGCAAGCAGGAGTGCTTATTAGCTGCTCTGGGGTGTCTGATCTTCCAGACTTTTTTACTCTGTGGTCTGTGCAGCTTGATTATCATTCTGTCCTGAGAAACCTTGAGAAACCAGCAAAAATGCCACCGAGGTTCATAAGGTCCAAGTACATTTGGTTTAGTTTTGACAGGATTTTGCTGGGGAGCTCCTCAGTGTCTCAGGCTTAGCTACATGTCTGTTATGGGCGGAGGGTAGGCCAGCAGCAAGTGGAACCTAACAGCCATTTAAAACATTCTCAGAGGTAGAAGTAACACAGTTGGTAGTATTCTGAAATATTCTGTAATATTCTTCAAATAATTTTTTTCAGCATTAACTTATTAATTAAACCTTCCTCTCAACAGGCTTATCATTTTCCACAACAGCAGTTGTGGAAAAATGATAAGGCTGTTTTTTTCTCACTGGAAGGTATGTAATTAATATACCCATTTTAGTTCAGACATATATTCTATATAATAAAATACCTGAGCTCAGCATTTTTGACTCATTAAAAAAATATGATTACAGGGGTAGACAATTCCAGGAACACACTTCCATCATTAATTAACAGAAATAAAAACCCAGCTGCTGAAATGTATCTTTATGATCATCTTTTAGAGCCCTCCCTTTCACACTTTCCCTTAAGCTAGTTTTCTTTTGGTTTGCTGGACAGAAACGAGAGCACCTTTCGATACCAGCTGCTGTCTCAGCCAAGGATGCCAAAGGGACCTCTGCTTAGGGAGACTGTGACTGAGGGGCACATGGAGAGACAGGCAGCCCTTGAGCTCAATAGTTCTGGGCCGTGAGGGTTGGTATGAATTTCTCAGCCTGTTGTTGAGCAGGACATTCCAGAGGACGGGTTATTGCTCTTCAAAGGCCAGTGTATGGATTAAGTCATGAGGCATACAGATCTGGTGTGAGGTGAACACTTGCAAGGTCTTATCTCTAGCCCATCAATGCCCATAATAATTGAAGACTATTATTTGCAGATTGCTGGGGAATCGCTGGGATTGAAGTAAAAACCCCTGCAGGGGAAAGAAGTGTCAAATAGCCTAAGTCAAGACCCTGCAACAAGGTCTGAAATCGTTAAAGTTCTGTTGATGAAAAGTTGTGCAGTACCTCTGGCTAGCGACTTGCCCAATAGTTTTGGGGGGCAATTAAACATTTAAATGGAAAACATATGCATGGGGGTATTGTTTGCATTTAGAAAAAATATGTGGTGTATACATACCAATTACCACCTGTTTCTGTAAATTGCAGTGGATCTCTGTATAACTAATAATCTCTCTGGGGATTTTTTTTTTTTTTTTTAATTTCTGCATTTCAGGAATCTAAATTCCATTCTCAGATGTGAGGTAGGCACATGAAAAGAGCATCTCAAAGGCATTCAGATGCTAAATCACCAACTAACCAGTTTTCTGAAAAGCTCCTGAACAGCTTGGAAGTGTAAAGTCTGGTCAATAGAAATCAGAGTATTAGTCAGCTTAGTACTTTGGACAACTCCAGTAGATGATTGCTTTGCCTTTAGCTACCTAAATGCCTTTGAGAACTGGTTGCTGGAAACTCTGTTGAAAGTCAGTAATTGTACAGGTCACAGGGTGCAGGAAAAGGCTTTCTGTCTCCAAGAGGATCCCTTGAGTGGCACTGAGTTGTACTGGAGGGTTGGAGTCAGAGTTAAGGAGATGGGAAGCGAAGCTGTCTTCACAGTGGCACTTCCTTCCCCTCTTCCCTCCTCCCACCTTGGTTTGTTTCCCACAGCACTGGAAAGAAAGAAAGAATGGAAAATGGGGTGGTTGTCTCTATCACATGGTTATTTATTCCCAAGATTGGATAGTGAGAAGCCAAATCTAACTTCAAACAATCTCCAGTTTGTATCAGTTTGAGGGGAATACAGATTTGACAGAATTTTCAACTGCCTTTATGAATACTTCTTTGAGCTACAGTTTCAGTTAGAGACTTTCTGAAGTGAAGCCATTCCCACACAGCTCCTTTCATTTCTGAGTGTTGCTTAGGATTTGTTTAGATTTGGTTTCTTAGGCTGTCTTTCAAGGATGTGCTCTGATTTTTTTGGTGCCCACAGCTTGGAAGGCCTGTGGCTGCCTTAACAAACAAAAAAGAAATAGCTGAAAACAATACCCATCAAGGGGAATATGTCCCACACAAAGTAGAGAGAAACAGAAAAAGAGAGAAACAAATAACGAAGAAACAAAAGAACCTCAGTCTCAGCCTTTGGCAAAGAAAGAACAATACATGACTGATTTGCTCTGATCGCTTGTGCGGGAGGACATGATTTGTCTTGTCCCTGTTTTATTGTCATCAGAAGAAAAGTAACTGTTTTGCAGTATTTGCAGTCTCCACTTAAGAGGCTGTTGAGACTGGAATAGCAATGGGATTGCCTCCAGACAGAAATGCATTGACCAGCACTGTGTGGGAAAGCTTGAAAAGCTCCTGCTTGGGTGGTAAAGTACAAGGCAAAAGTTTATGGGCTTATTCTTTATCCTCTGATTTAGAAGTGGAAGTACTCTGTTACACAGAGTTGCTCTTTCCAGGACTGTCCATATTCTCATGTGCTTGTAATGCTTCAGTCTGTGAAGTTCACTTCTGCAATGGGGAGTGCACAAAGGTGCTGTATCAGCAGGTGAGACTAAAATGATTTGTGTTAGTGTCCAGCAATGCCATTCCTGTCTATGTTGATGATAAATTCTCACCTCATTTTGCATACTGTATCTGCTCCGTTCAGGAATGGACAAATTGCTACAGTGGATCTCAGCAGTAACTTTTCTGATACCTAAAAATAGCTGGTACTGTACCTATTGTAGAATCATAGAATTGTTTAGTTTGGAAAAGACCTTTAAGATCATCAGGTCCAACCATAACCCAACACCACCATGCCCACTAAACTATGTCCTGAAGTGCCTTGTCTACGTATTTTTTGAATACCTCCAGGGATGGTGACACCACCACTTCCCTGGGCAGCCTGTTCCAATGCCTGACAACCCTTTCAGTGAAGATGTTTTTCCTAATATACAATCTAAACCTTCCCTGGCGCAACTTGAGGCCATTTCCTCTTGTCATATCACTTTGTACTTGGGAGAAAAGACCAACACCCACTTTGCTACAACCCCCTTTCAGGTAGTTGTAGAGAGCAGTAAGGTCTCCCCTCAGCCTCCTCTTCTCCAGACTGAACAACCCCAGTTCCCTCATCCGCTCCCCATAAGACTTGTGCTTCAGGCCCCTCACCAGCTTCGTTGCCCTTCTCTGGACACGCTCCAGCACCTCAATGTCTTTCCTGTAGTGAGGGGCCCAAAACGGAACACAGCACTCCAGGTGTGGCCTCACGAGTGCCAAGTACAGGGAAAAACCCTTCATCAAATAAGTATCTAAAAAACCTTAAGGAGTACATTTCTTCCAGGTCTTCCAATATGTAGAGATTGGCTTATGCTCTGTGACATAAAGTTTTAAGTACTAACCCTGTCTAATAAACCAGCAGATATTCCCTGTATGGCACGTAGCAGCTTCCCTAACATTAACAGAAACATATTTATATCCTCCTGTGGCTGAAACCCACACAACCAGGAGAACAGAGGAAAAGAGGGATAGGAAGCAGCTAAAAGGCCAGAGAGGCTCATGGCTCTCTGGCACCCCCAGCCATTGCAGCAGAGAGCTGATGCTTATCTGTCCTGGCAGGCAATGACGTGAAACAGTGTTAGCATCATCAGAGTTGCATTAGTGTCTTGCACCTAATGTAATGACCAGGGTCAGCCTTTGGTAGTGGTCAGAGGGCTCTGAACCCCCACTGCATTCACAATGTGGCTGGAGAAGGGACTGCTGCCCATCCCTCTGCAGCAGGGGAAGGGCAGAGACAAGTTTGCCATCCTTCAGCTCCTGCAGCCTGTGGCTGCCTTTGACTTCAAGTTGCTTTAATTCTCTGGCCACCAGTGGGGAGGTTGGATTCATGGGCTGGACCCCTTCAGCTGCCACAGCCAGCCCCAGCAGGCATCAGACGTGAAGCCCAAAAGCTCTGCGCTCAACTCAGCCTTGCAGGAAGAGTCCTTTCGGTCTTGTGCCTAAACCTGAGAGGAGACATCAGGTGCTTGTTTTCAGTGAGGTGTGGTTTCAGACACAGTAAGTCACAGTTCTCATCCTGAAGATGTGGTGTAGGAGCACAGACTCAAGCCTCAAATTCACAGAGTCCTTGGAGAACATATTTCCTTTTTGTCTTGCCTTTTGCCTCTGGAAAGGAAGGCACAAGCCTTTTGCTTTCCTTGCAGATGCAGTGAATCCTTCTGCAAGCTAATCTGAATTCAGCTGCTTGGAACAATCCTTATTTTACTAGAAGGTGACTGTTTCCGAACTCACTGAAGTCTTTTGCATTATGCATTCTGATGCAGCACGTTTCCTTGCTGGAATTGGTTTCACACGTTTATCACAATGTTGTATTGCACTTTAAGGCTGTAAGTTTTTTGTCTCTTTTAATGGCAGCATTTTAGAGAAGCCTGCATACTGAGGAATAAACTCAGTGCAAAATAAACTATATCTTTCAGAAATGAGGAAGGAGGCAGAAGTTTCAACTTTTCTTTGCAGCGATAGTTTTCCTCTAGAGGCTAAATCCAGAATTGATTTCCCATTTTGATCAACATGAGTCTTTCCAGCCTATTGATCTCTGTGTTTTCAGTTTGGCCTCAACATCTGAAACGGGACTGTGGTAAATGGCTACATTAAACAGACTGGTAAGAGATTTATCTTAGACTGGTAAATTTCCTTGACTGCAAGATAGGATGGTTTCAGGATAGAACAAAGCACACAGGTGTTCATTGCTCCCATGGAAGACAGCTTTGCCATCTCAACTCTGCAGCTTGTGTTTATTGATACAATATGTGCACAGAAATACATAGAGCACTTTCTATGGGAAAAGCATCGGGTGTTTTTTCTTAATAATGGAGAGAAAGTGTACAGAGAAGTCTTTGAATTTTATTTGTTTTGGTCTAGTCTTGCGATGGACTCTGCCTGAGCGTGTGATATTTATTTTTCATCATATATAAAAGGCTGTGCCCACCCACAGTGAGCTCTTGGTCTCATTAGACCAGTCATCCCATCCAAATGACCGTAAAAGCTTTTAAGAAATATTTTGTTATGCTTTCTGTGACCTTTCTCTAGAAGTATGCTGTATACAAACATACATGTTAAAATCCACACTATTCGTTAGCTAAACCATCTCAAGAGCTGTCTTCCTGAAACTTTGATTCTTCCACGACTGCAACCAAAGGCTGTGCTGGGAGACATTTTAATGGCTGAGAGACTAGTCTCTGCCCTATGATAAAGAAATACGGCAGCAGGCTGCAGCAAAGTTGTGTCAGAATAGTCCCCTGAATTTCTCTCCTTTTACAGCGGACTTTTTTAGGTATCTCCCTCAGAAATACAGACAAATTCAGAGAAGTGCTAAGAACAAAGATGCTGCTAAGAACAAAACTCTCCATACGGGAGTTTTCATTTTTAAGAAGGAAGGGCAATTATTTAAATGGAATGCAGTCTAAGGAAAGATAGCAATCCTGGGTTTAAATCTTTCCTAGATCCCCACGCTCTTATAGTAAGAAAAGGAAATATTAGTTTACAAGGTTGGGTATAAACCCTCTGTGGTCACAAGCTGCCCATCGTTCCCTGCACTGCTTTCTGCTGGCAGATCTGGAGAAGCCATGTCAGTGCTGAGCTGAACTTGGAGTTTTGCATGGCATGTCAACTGTCTGGGTCATCAGGCTAAGAAGGCCATAGATCAAAGCCTATCTGAACACGTTTGAGCCAAAACCAGCAAGGACTGATTTCTTTGTGACTCAGATTCTGTGATGGAACAAGCTTTATCTAACCTCATCTGTGACAAACCTCATTGTCTCTGACAAGAGTGTATTTGAAGTTAGCTTTTGGGTTGTTGCTTTTAAGTAAACTAATGAGGCATTTAATACTGTGCAAGCTAAGAATTTCTGCATCCTGCTACACTTGAATTATTGAGGTTCTTGGTGTGTGGTGTGTTAAGTTGTACAAGCTGTAGGATGACTAAATAAAATCGCAGTTCTGGGCAGCTAGTACTCAGTCTGATCCACAGAAGGTGATGGTGATTCATAGGAGACAGGAGTTTCTTCTCCCCTCCTTTTCAACCCAGTGAAAGGTGGTGGAGCAAAGCATCATGGAAAAATAGCATAAAGACTTATGAAATGCACACTGTACCCCTGAACGCAAAAAAAAAATGAAGTGTATGATTATATTCAGTCTCTTAACATGGTACTCTCTTATAGCAAGATTACAGAACAAAAGAAAGGCAATGCAGACTTTTAACATTTTCCTTGTTAACTTTAACAGGCAGCTGCTCTGTATGGACAGAATTCACTGTATGTCCTCAGGCTTTTCTACAGGGAATACTTCCCGTGTTGCAAGCATGGAGAAAATATTCTTATCTCTAGGTGTTGTTTAACCCAGCAAACATGTTGTTAGGGGTGACACTGTTCTACACATGGCATCATAAATATAAACTCTGAGACACAATTACTAATAAAACTCATTAGACAGGACAAAACTGAACCAACATCATAAAGATGAAGCAGATAAATCCTGCCCAGACAATAGGGAAACTGCAGGGAAGATACAAAAGCCTGTGACTTGCATGTATCCAAGCAATAACCAGAGAGGCCTCCAATAAGAAGTGGCACCCTGTGCAACAGTGATGTGTACAAATCTCCCTCTCCCAGACAAAGAGAAGGAAGGAGAGGGTGGGGGAGGAAAAAGGAAATAAAAGATAAGAAAGACAAAAGGGTAGGCCTGTTGGTCATTTACTCCAATTAAGCCAATATTTTGCAGCTGTGCTGCTCCAAAGTTCAAGCAATTAAAGTCACTACCTAGGTTTTGCCCTCCCTGACTTGAGGATTTGGATTCAGGGAGCAAAAGGATTTGGGCAAATAGGCTTTGCTTTTGATGCATTACCTGACTTGTTAAAAGCAGCAGTGTTTGATTAAGGATCTTTTTAATTGCCTTTCACTAGGCTGATGTGTTCATAGAGCTTTCCTTCTTTCCTGCATTTCATCCTGACAGCCAGCTAATTGAATGTCCAGGTCGGGTTGGGAAGGGAATTTTATCCATGCTCTCCTGGAGCCTCACTGAAGAGAACTGGAGGCTGGCATGGCACGGCCTTGTATCTGCAGCTTTAACCATTTGTTGATTTGGTTTCATAGCTTTTAAACTGGTGTTTATTGCTTCTCTAGATGTTCAGGAGGGAAGTCCTCTTGAATACCTGATGGCATTTCATTATGGTCAAAATTATAAAATACCTTGGATCTTTGGGGAGTGTGAAGGATCAATAGAGTACAAGACAGCTGAAGAACAAAAAGCTCTTCTGGGCCACAGTTTATTTCCGTACCCATCCATGCCCCACCCCCCTCCAGACCCCAGCTGCTACTTGTGCTGTTGGAAATATGGGAAGAAAGGTTACTAGGGTTCCGGGATAACGGAAATGTAACAGCAGTGCTTGTGATTATTAAAGGGACTGGATATTTAAGACATATCATGATTTGCATTGGCTGCTGAAAAGCAGAGGAGCCATTCTGCAGATTTTCTTTGTATTAGGAATATTAATGTAAGAGCACCAACCTTACTGAAGATGAGATGGCCCATCATAATCCAAATGGTGGGTTCTAGCACAAAAATACTGCTGTATGCAGAACTTTTGCTCTTCCAGAGGATTTGCACATCGAAGAGTATCTGCAGTAGCATAGGAATTAAATTGCAGAATCTTTCTTTGATGGTTATCATTTTGTTTAGTCTGGAAGAGATTTTCTGAGCAATTACTTTTAACTCACAGCATTGAGATCAGGAAATAAAGTTTGTTAAAAATCAATTGTATTCAAATCTTGGGTTTTGGTTCAAACTTCTATAACTTCATTAGATCTTCCTTACAACTTTGCCATGCTTAAAGCTGAGTTTTAACCTCCATTCTAGACATCTTTTCCACTTCCACATGATTTTTACTGGATAATTTTCTTGGGAGTCAAATTTGGTAGCCTCTGGATAGGAATCAGGAAAATGGTCAGTGGAGCAATGCGCTGTTGTGCAGGCATCCTGCATAGGCTTCTGTATGAGATTGGCATCCAGTTCTTCATTTGGTGGTAGCCGAGAAACAGTGGTTCCTCCACCATGATGCAAAGTGAGAGAGGAAGGTCCTAGAGCCTTTACCACCTTGTACAACTGGAATAATGCAGCCTTTACTGAATTATTCCATCTTCAGTACAACTCCTCCCTCTCCAGAGTTCCAGGGTAATAGCTGATATTTTAAATGCACAGAAGTAAAGCTGTTCAAAAATAGACTCTTTCTCCCATGGGAGATTTCAGCATTTCAAAATTACTTTCTGCTTTAAAATCAGAACATAAGTTAAAGCAGAGGGCACTTGATTCAATTTTGTCTCAAGTTTCAAATTGAAATGTTGAAATGGAAAAATGTGCATCTTCAATAAAATTTAAATAAACTTTCTATTTTAAATTCTAAATTATTTGGAAAAATATTTCAAATTCGTTTGGGGGGGGAAGCTTTTTGCACTTTGGAATGTTGAATTTGATTCTTTGTTTTAGAAAGCCAAAAGGTAACTGAAAATTGGTATTTTCCTGCTGCTGAATCTTTAAAACTTTATTCTACACCATTAACATTTTTCAGTCAATTTTTCAGCTGGCTTTATGCTGAAATCAGTGCTGTGGGAATCAAAATTTTGAATGTCTTGACTTGTGTTCAATTAATATTTGGCACATTTTCTTTCATTCCTACACCTGTTTCCATTAGTTTTCTTGTTGAACTTATCTGTGAAGGGGAGGGACTCTAAAAGACAAAAGTGGTTGTATGTAACTGCAAGTGATATCCAACAAGTCCAAATCTTCTTGGATTAAAGGGTGAAACTCCACTGAAGTCAATGGAGCTTTAAGTATTGGCACCAACAGAAAATTTGTCCCATGGAGTGCAAAGTGTATTGTCACATCTTGAATGCTCTTCATTCGCATGATAGATGTTACTAAAGGTGTTTCTTTTCAAGCACTCATGCATTTATTATTTTCAAAACCCATTTCCTCAGAGAGGTCAAAAGCTCTTCTCATCACCATAGGGAGCCCGTGGGAATTTTGGCATTCTGAAGTACAGCAGGTATCCAACTGCATTAAAATGTTAATGCCTTTTTTTTTTTTTTTAACCATGCTTTGGTGGAAACTAATTATTTTTTGATTGGAAGGAAAAACATTCCAGCAGGAAAAATGTCACATTAAAATCAGATTACTTCCAACTAATCCTTAAAAGAAATTCCCCTAGTGTAAAGGCTCTATCTCTGATTGCTTTATATCACTAGTGTGATGCTATAATACCATTTTTATACCATTTTTTTCTGGCAATTTTTGGTATTATCTATGCAGAAAACAGATTGCAGATCTCCTCTGAAAGCCAAATGTTTTTTCCTGCTTGGCTGTACAGTAAAGCTGGAATTTTCCCTCCTTGCCTATGTTGATATTTTTCCTTCAGAGCAGAGAACAATGCAATTATTTATTATTATTTGCACGCATTAATTCAGAGCTCCAAGGTCCAAACAAGACCTCACTGTGTGAAGCACTGTGGGACTCCACAGCTGCAAATAACTCCTGCCTGAAGAGCTTTTGGGCTACAGTCCCACTCCTGTAACCTGGAGCTAGTTGGCTGGCCTGTGGGCAGGTTACAGATACCTGGGGCTTCATGTACAGGGTGAAGTATGGGGGAAGGATGCTTTGTTGTCCTGCCTGCACAAGCAGGGAGTCCCAGGGATTAAATTCTTTGCCCCAGCTCACACAGGAAATCTGTGGCTGACGCTGAGGTGGAAGCCAGATCTCCTGCGTGGCCCCCTCAGCCCCTGAGCCATCCATCCTTCCTCCCTGGTGTCATGTTGGCCTCCAGCGCAGAAACTTCTACCCAAGGACTTTTCCATTGAGTTCTGCTGCTGATGAGTTTCTTTCTCACCAATAGGTGGAAACTGACAGCCCGGTTTCTCAGGTGACACAAGGAACGGTTCTGCCATCCCAAATGAGGCAGGAAAAACATCACGCAGAACAAGGAATTTTCCATAAGAAACTGTACCATAGCAACTGAAAAAGACGTTGAAGCACATTACATTTTCTCAGCTTGTTGCAACCTGTGCTTTGATGCAACAGGACATCAGAAAAGCGAAGACTTGGGGTTTTTGTTTTTCTTTTCCTCAGTTACTTCTTTGGCCAGGAGAGTGATTGCTTTAACTGGTGCTGCTTGATCATAATGAATTTATTGCAAGATTGTGTAACCTTTCCACATCCGTCTCCAAAGTCTGTGCCAGAGCCTGTGTTCTGGCATGCATTGTCATGCTATAGCTGGGGAGGGTGAGGGAACTACATCTGCAAACTTCCATTAAGAGATCACAAGCTTTTGAAATTGTAGGATAACTAACCAAATGGGATGCAGAAATATTTCCAACAGGCTGGCAGCTGTGCAATATGTGGCATCGGAATAAAGTTGAGTCACTAAGAAATAGTGATAAATAAGCTAGCAAAAGTTTCTGTCTTTTTTTTTCTAAGCATACCCCAAATATGATTGTCTAGTGTAACATCAAAAAACACTGTGCAGAAACAAGTGGCTGTGGCATTGGTTTGGTTATAGACAAATTCTTGCTGTACTAGGGATAGCATTTAATTAAAATGTTGTGTAAAATCTTTAAGGGAAGCCTTTGCAGGGCAGATGTTTAGCTTGTTCCTGAGCAGCTGTAACAGGCTTTTCAGGGTGAAGACATCTAAATTAACAGGACCTAAAATGCTTAAGTGAGAAAATAGGAGAAGATCTGATTAGCACTACTAATCAACTGAGGTCTGGAGATTCCCTTTCTTTTGAACTGGAGCAGTTTAGTCATCTTCCTTTTCTTTTTTTCAGAGTTCATACTGCATGCTGCCCATGTTTAATCTCTTGTGTCCTTTCCCAAGCCTATCAGCGGTTCAATCTTGCACTCCTCACTGGAGACAATAAACCACATGATGTGGATGTTCTTTCCCAAGCCTATCAGCAGTTCAGTCTTGTGCTTCTCACTGGAGACAATAAACTCCATGGTGTGGATGACCCTCCTCTCCTATATATCTGTAGATATGAATTACTGGGTGGAAAGCTGCAGCATATAGCACATTTGCTGTGTATGTATTTACAGTCTTCATTCAAACTCACAACCTGTCCAATTTCTGAGGTATTTCTGAGGCAAGATGTACCTCTTTTCTGTGAGACTGCTTGTCTCAGGTTCCCCTCGATGCCAGTGACAGGCCTGTCACTGATTGGGGAAAGTTGTATCAGACTCCTGCGGAGCTGGGCTTGAACTAAAAATGCTATACTGGAGCAGGAGTCGTCACAGCTGTCCTTAACTAGGGCTGCTTTCAGCAAGGTCTGTATGTGAAAGCACAGTACTTTTGGTGCAGTAGCAGGGATAATATGGGT